>NC_048596.1:198486347-199086347 GCF_003668045.3 Cricetulus griseus | reverse complement strand
GGTGGTAGGATGTAGGATCAGGATTGGCTCCTACATGGCAGGGCTGTGGCCCTTCCCCATGGTGTGGCTAGACCCAGACCCACATCACCCCTCCCTGACCAGGATCCCAGGGTTGGTTTGGCAGAGGGCAGGGCCAAGTGATGGGGCTGTGCTATGGCTCCCCTGTGGCCCGGGCCCAGTGCCATCTCCCATTCAGGTGAGTGCCGAGAAGAAGCAGATGGGCAGCACTGTGGGCATGCAGACCAGTGTGGAGACCAGTACCCTGCTCAAGGTAGGGCCTGCTGGGGAGGGTAGAGACCGGAGCCCTGCTCTAGGAAGGGCCTGCTGGGGAGGGTAGAGACCAGAGCCCTGCTCTAGGAAGGGCCTGCTGGGGAGGGTAGAGACCAGAGCCCTGCTCTAGGTAAGGCCTGCTGGGGAGGGTAGAGACCGGAGCCCTGCTCTAGGAAGGGCCTGCTGGGGAGGGTAGAGACCGGAGCCCTGCTCTAGGAAGGGCCTGCTGGGGAGGGTAGAGACTGGAGCCCTGCTCTAGGAAGGGCCTGCTGGGGAGGGTAGAGACCAGAGCCCTGCTCTAGGTAAGGCCTGCTGGGGAGGGTAGAGACCAGAGCCCTGCTCCAGGTAGGGCCTGCTGGGGAGGGTAGAGACCAGAGCCCTGCTCTAGGTAAGGCCTGCTGGGGAGGGTAGAGACCAGAGCCCTGCTCTAGGTAAGGCCTGCTGGGGAGGGTAGAGACCAGAGCCCTGCTCTAGGAAGGGCCTGCTGGGGAGGGTAGAGACCGGAGCCCTGCTCTAGGAAGGGCCTGCTGGGGAGGGTAGAGACCAGAGCCCTGCTCTAGGTAAGGCCTGCTGGGGAGGGTAGAGACCAGAGCCCTGCTCCAGGTAGGGCCTGCTGGGGAGGGTAGAGACCAGAGCCCTGCTCTAGGTAAGGCCTGCTGGGGAGGGTAGAGACCAGAGCCCTGCTCTAGGAAGGGCCTGCTGGGGAGAGTGAAGTGTACTATTCAAGGTAGGGCTCCCCTGATGGGGGGATGGCTCTAGAGGTTCTTTGCCCAGACCTATCGGCAGAGAGTGTTGTATCCACTCACTCACTGTCTCACTCACCTTGCAGTTCCGGGCTGAGTCCATTGTGCCTGAGCGCATGAAGGAGATGACCCACTGCATCCAAGAGCGGGACTTCCAGGCCTTTGCACAGCTGACCATGAAGGACAGCAACCAGTTTCATGCCACCTGCCTCGATACCTTCCCACCCATCTCCTACCTCAATGACACCTCCAGACGTATCATCCAACTAGTGCACTGCTTTAACACACACCATGGGCAGACAAAGGTGACAGGGTGTGGGGATGCAGTCAAGCAGAGGACCCAGCTGCCGGGAATGTGGGCAACTGCAAGGAGCATAGACAAGTGATGGGGATGTGGTATACATGGACAGATAAAGGTTATGGGAGTGGGTGGGGCTGTGAGTGGCCGCCCTGATGGGCCTCAAGACCATGGCAGACATGGCACAGACAAGCTCCACCCTACAGTTCTGGTTTGTTCTGTATTTTGTGTATTGCCTAATCCACACTGTATGACCCACACAGGTCACAGCCTAGGCAGAGGTGACTCAACACCAGTGTGTTTAATTGCTACCACTCCCTGGTTTGAGCCCTATTCAACTCTGGGAGACCCTAGGTCCCCCAGCAGGTGGAGGGGTCAGAGTTAAGGGTGCTGAGTGAACAGCTGGGGATACACTCTGGGTTCCAGGTGGCATACACCTTTGATGCGGGCCCCAATGCTGTGATCTTCACCCTGGATGACACCGTGGCTGAGTTTGTGGCAGCCGTGAGGCACAGCTTTCCCCCTGCAACAAATGGAGACAAGTGAGTATGTGTCCCTCTTCCCTGCCTTGAGATATCCAGAGCACCCAGAGCTAGGAACAAGTGGTGGACCCAATACTAAGCCAGGAGATCAGAGACTCTGACTTCCTTCTGCAGGGACACAGCCACAGCACATGGCAACATGGAAAGTCTCTCCTGATAGCCACACAGGTTGCAGATGTGTGAACAAATACCATATTCCCCTCCTAAGAAAGGATATTCCAGCTGGCCTAGGTGGCCCTCACCTGGAGTACCAGTGCTCAGGAGGTGAATTCAAACCCTATCTCAAAAAGTTGATGGGTTTTTTAAAAGGAGAGAAATAATGTCCTGGGAAGGCTAGGGGCCCTCCTTCAGCAAAGGGTGTTATTTGTTTATTTAAAAAGTTTTTAGGCTGAATGTTTTGTCTGTGTCAATGTCAGTACACCGTATGTGTGCAGTATCCTTGGAGGCCAGAAGAGGGCATCAGTCCTCTGGAACTGGAATTACAGATAGTTGTTAGCAGCTGTGTGGGTGCAAGGACCCTAACTCGAGTCCTCTGCAAGAGCAACAAGTGTTCTCAACCACTGAGCTACCTCTCCAGCCCAGAACTGAGTTTTATTAGGAAATGCATCAGGCATTCTGATGAGTGTGTTAAATATTTGATATTTTGAAGCTTAGGATTCAAGCAAAGCCCCAGTTTCTTCCTTATTGAACAGGTTTGAGCCTGTGCATGTGGTCCTTGGTCTCTTTGGTGCAGGTCTGCCTCCCGGGACTGGTCTGACTGCTCTGTGCTGCTCTGCAAAATCTCTAATTTTTAGTGTTCTCATCATCCCTAAAAGAAACCTTCCTAGCAGGTCCCTGCCCTTCTCCCACCTTGCTATACACAGCCCACCTGTCTCTGAAGAGCTGCCCACCTGGGCCTTCTACACTGGCATCATGAGCACACCTCTGCTTCCTTTGCCTAGGTTCCTAAAGGGGCTGCCAGTGACGCCTGTTCTTCTCTCTGATGAGCTGAAAGCTGCACTAGCTATGGAGCCCAGCCCTGGAGGTGTCCAGTACATCATTGCCACTCAGGTGAAGCCCAATGCATGGCAGGCACCTCTTTATCTGCTGGGGGTGCCCAGGCTCCCTCCTTCCACTGTATCTCAGGCAGGAAGCAGAAGCCAGCATCAACCAAAAGTAGCCATGTGCTGTTCTTTGGACTCAGAGTCATCAGACACTGGTTTACTCATTTCCTCTCAGTGGTCATTTAGGGACAACTTGCACATAGAGGAGAGTGGGGGCGTTTAGGATGCAAAGGTTAGTAACTCAGGACTAGGAGAAGCCAGGAAGATAAAAAGTAGTCATTTTGCCAGGTGGTGATGGAATACACCTTTAATCTCAGCACTCAGGAGGCAGAGGCAGGCAGATCTCTAAATTCAAGGCCAGCCTCATCTAAAGAATGAGTTCCAGGACAGGCTTCAAAGCTACAGAGAAACCCTGTCTCGTAAAAAACAAAATAAAAACAAAAAAAGTGGTCACTTTTATCACCAGCATATGTAGGTGTTGGGGTCCCCAAGACTCTGCCCTCAGGGTGTTCCCAACCACAAGCAGGCCAGCATCCCTGTGTCTCCTGGTCCTGCTCAAAGTTTTGGCTCACTCTAAATCCCTGCTTTCTATACCAGTCATGTGCTGAGGGCCACAGAGATCCCCAGGATCTGGGTCAGCCAGGGTAAGGGGCACCTAGCAGCTCAGGTGGCTTAGCTTGGACAAGCTGGTGTGGATTTACCAGGAAGGGACCCCCCCCCCCCAATCTAATACTACTTTAGAGTTGCTCTTGTAAAGTCCCTGGGGCAGTGGGTGGGGCTACTGCTGTTACCCATCACTAGACCTGATTTCCTCCCCCAGGTCGGACCAGGGCCTCAAGTCCTAGACAGCTCGAATGCTCATCTGCTAGGCCCAGATGGCCTGCCACAACAGGACCCCTGACCTCTTCCATGCCCGATTCCTCGTGCCATTGGAGAAAGACTTGCTCACCGGGGCTACAGGAGCTGGTGTGCTGACTGGCCGTGCCCGTGGGGTTACTTGATGATGATGCTGGTGCTGGGGACATGGGATGGTGATGGACAACTGTCTAGGCAGCCCGGGGGAGTCCCCTTTCCAGTGCCTCACATTCCCTGCTGGTTTCTCAAGAGCTTGCTGAAACTCTCTGTGGGCTTTTCCGTATTCCAGACAGGAGCTCATTAGGGAATGGGAGTCTGTCTCTCTCACTGAAGAGGCTCCCAGGGCCTCAGTACCCAGCTAAGCTTGGAGGATGATGGCGACACAGCAGTGCCTCTGCTGAGACTCAGGCTCCTAACTCAGGCCACACCATGGATGGACTATTTCTTTATAAAGACCGGTGACCCCTTCCCTTGAGGGTAGAGGCTGTTGAACCCACAGGGTGGGGTCCATTGTGGGTCTGGGTACGTCATGAAGGTGCAGATAATGGACCCGATGACCCCAGGAATAAAGTGTGCTACCGCCTGCCTGCCTGCCTTGGCTGTGCGTTTTCATCATAAACCATGTTTCTAGGGTCCATGATGGCCAGTTCAGTGACTGCTCAGGTCCCTATCTGCCACTGAGTTCAGTCTTGTTTATGTAGTGGAGAAGTGGCGCCTGAAGTAGGTTCTGCTAGGATTGCTTCCCACAGCCCACAAGCCATCCCCTCCTGTGACAGTCTCCTGCCTCCTTGTGAGCCTAGGGCCTACACCAACATACATGGCACTGCTGCTGAGTAGATCTGGGCCAGAGGGGAGAGACAACAGGGCAATAGTGTTCAGCTGCCCCTGGCTTTTCTGGGTTTTCCCAGCCTTGCATATCATGTCCCCCTCCCTCCACTTAGTCATGTGATCCAGGCCACACCTGCCCCAGCTCACAGTGGGTCGGAAGTAACCTCATCCTTTAGGATCTGCCTTTGTCTGAAATGATTTACCCCAGTGGTACGAGTGTGTGTGTGTGTTTTGGGGGTGATGACCATCACAAGTCACAGGCAATTCCTAAACAGCCAGGCACATTCCAGCTGGAGGGACGCCCATGGGGAGGCTGTTCCACCCACCAAGGCTCAAAGGGAAGGCGCAGAGGAGGCCTCTAGGGCACAGCCCGAAGGGGCGGGGCCTGAGCAGGGGGCGGGCCGATCCGTGAGGGCTTGTGGAGTGAGCTGCAGAGTTGTACCTGACGGCTGCGTGTTCAGGGTCCTCGCCATGGGGCAGATCGAGTGGGCCATGTGGGCCAATGAGCAGGCGCTGGCATCTGGCCTGAGTGAGTGAGGCGGGCGGAGGGCGGAGGGCCGGTCAGGACCCTTGGGTCGCCGCGGGAGAAGCGGGGCTCGGGCTGGCGCTGCGGACCCCCCTGCGCGGGCTGCCGGGGCCCCGGGGCGCGGCGGAGCGGAGCGGGCGGTGGCCGCTGCTAGGTTTGCCCTGCCGCCTGCTCTGCGACCCCGCCCTGCACCCTGCTCTGTCCGCGCTGGGACCTCAGAGGAGGAAGTTGCTAGCAGTTGGGGAAGAGGCTTTCGCCCGGTGGTTTCCCGCCCGGTTAGGAAAACCCGCCGGAAGACCCTCTTCTGTGCATAAACCCCTTGGCCTGAAGTCGGGGCTCTGGTCTTGGGGGTCGCTAGGGCTCCGTCTTCTCCTGGAGAGGCCTGGGATAGGAGCCGATCTCGTCCTGGAGGAGCTGCGGGCTCCATCCCACAAGCGGCGTGTGCGCAGAAACAATATCACAGGAGTCCGAACACCACTCTGAGTGATCTTAGCCCAGGGCTAAGGTGCTGGGCACTTGGCTTTGGTCAGAATGACGCTGGCCTTGCCTTGAACAATCTGGATAGCCTGGGAGTTCTGCCAAAAGGTAGTGGGACCCCTAGGCTTCACTGCACCAGGAAAGGAACCTAGTAGACCAAACCAGGAGCATCAGGCCTGAGATTATAGAAGAAACTGCAGACATGCCTCAAAGCCAAAGCTAACCAGGAAAGACCTGCAAAGGCAGGGGTGAGGGCCCAGACCCACCTCCACTCACCTGGCAATAATGCATAGGGAGGTGATGGAGAAATCTGCCAGTCCACACTGGAAGCTCCATTCTGGGGTGGGAGGCTTTGAAGCTGAAGCCCTTTGAGAATACGGGGCCAGTTTAGACTCCTCTCCCCTTCCCTCCACTTCCCACCTGCCTGGCAGTGGTGGATGGTGTACCATGAACACTACCTATACCTCTGATGTTCCCTCCAGGAAGTGGTGACAGAGACACAGCCCAGGTGGGAAGACAGGGCCTCTACTATGAGTGCTAGCATGCCCCTACACATGTGCTGTATACGGCCTCTCTGGCATACTGCCTCAGCTTATTGTCCACAGTGCCCAGGCAGACACAGTTCTACTGGAGATCTAGAAAAGTCACAGGCTATGGCCACTTTCTCCATCAAGTGGGACTTCCTCTGATTTTCCTTGTTTCTGGAAAATACAACCATCCTGGGAGGGTTTTGGACAGTTTAGGTCCAACCAACAGGAACACACTTTTTATTTTTAACATTTTACTTTTCCAGTTATGTGAATGTGTGAATGTCCCAGTGCAGGATGTGGGTAACATGCAGGTGCTTGTAGACAAAGACCAGAAGAGGATGCTGGGTCTCCTGGAGCTGGAGTTACAGGTGGTTCTAAGTTTCTGATATGGATGCTGGGAATCGAACCCAGGGACTCTGCAAGAGCAGTGAGCCCTCTTAACCACGGAGCCATCTCTCTCCCAGGTTCTTTTGTTTGTTGTTTGTTTTGTTTTTGAGACAGGATTTCTCTGTGTAACAGCTCTGGTGTCCTGGAACTCACTCTATAGGTCAGGCTGGCCTCCCAAGTACTGGGATCAAAGGCGTGCTCCACCACTGCCCAGTTGTTTTTTTTTTTTTTTTTTTTTTTTTTTTTTTTTTTTTTGCTGTTGTTTGTTTGCTTTGTTTTAAATCACAGAGTATCCCATCTATTCTGGACACATCAGCACCTGGTGCTACATCAGGACTATTTCTGTCTGCTGGAGCCCCTCTTGCCTCTTGGGCACTCTCCTGCCTCCCGTGCTGTATGGCTTCTTTTCTGCTTCTGAGTTTCCTGAATGTGCAATAGGGCCTTTGCACAAACTGCTGCTGCCTCAGCACCCAGAGCTAGCTGACACCTCCTCCCCTCAAGACTCAGATGTTACTGTTGAGAGGCATCCAACCATATGTAGCCCGATTCCCTGGGATGAGGACCCTCCGTTAAAGTGTACCACTGTCTTAGGAAAGCCAGAGAGAAGGTTTGGTCTTAATGTTCAGAGTCTCTCTACACAGTAATTGTTCTTGCTTGGGTTTAAGAATAAGTCCTTGGGTTTCCCTGGTGAATAAAGGGTGTCCCCTCCCACTAATGGTGGCAGCAGAGCAGAAGCTCAGAATGGACATGACACCCTAAGGACCAGTGGATAGCAGGCTGAGTGAATGTGTGACCAAAAGACCCTTCCCTCCTGCAGAGCACACCCTTAATGCTGACTGGAAGAACAGGAGAGTTAATATGTAGCTGAGCTACAAACCAAGCATAAGAATAAACCAGTGCTATTTAAAGGTTGGGAGAGGAGCCTGAAGTCTGGGGATGCCCAGGACAATATGGTGGCTTTTCCTGAGGCCACTCTAGTGTCTCTGTGATGGAGAAGGCAGGAGTCACCACCCAGGCAAGACTCACATGGAACATATATACTCGAAGCTACAATGAGCTGTTGTTGCCAGGGGTCAGATGGAGAAGATTATAAATAGTCAAAACCCGAGATCTGGACCTGTGCAGGCTGCTGGAGTCAGGCTGCTTTCAGCCACCGATTCAGAGGCTAGAGAAGCCCTCAGCTGGGCACACAGGCTGCTGTCAATGTACACTCTACTGGCATGAGCTCACTTTAGCTCACTGTTTGAGGAAGTGAACCCTGTGAGGAGTCAGCACCCATAGGGCAGGGCACCCTTAGGGCAGGAGTGCTGGTCCCACCGGAAAGAGAAAAAGTGTATCTCAAATGCCAAAGGAGATAAATGACCAACTGGATTTGGGAAAATGAATTCATGTGAGGTTTCTACAGATGCACACAGATCAAGTCTTGGTGGGAGTGGATACACTGGGGCTACACAGCTCTGAAGAAGGAAACAGAAGTTGGGAGGAACCACACCAACATGGGGATTTCTACACAGAAGTTGTGTCATATGTTGTGCAGGAAGAGGGGACATGTGAAGAAGCATTGAAGTTCCACAAGAGAGTGTCCATAGTGTGGGGTAGAAAGGTCTGGAGGCTGGGCAAACATTTCCCAGAAAGGACTTCAGGCTGAACGGGCTGAGAAGTTGTTTCAGAACTAATGAAAACAAATACCTTCTTGAACACACCCAAATGAAGTTAGACAAGGAAAAAAGTCTTGGGTTAATACCAGCTTATAGAGTTCTCAGATCAAACCATAGATGCCAAAAGACAGTGCAGCAATGATGTCATAGATGCCAGAAGACAGTGCATAATGATCTTAGAGAAAAGGGCAAACCTATCCTGCTGAGTTTCATCTAACATACCCTCGGTGCAAAGGTGACTAGCAAATGTGCTTCAGCAAGAGGGAAGCTGAATCTGGAGAAGGGCTGGCACTGGAGAGAGAATGGAAACTGCTGGGTGAGTAACAAGTGAGGCAGTGAAAGTTCACCCATGGCTAGGAAGAATTCTGCATTAAGTAGCCGTAAATATTTGGGAGAATTTATTTCCAAATGTCAAGACAAGAAGTAAAATAACTTGACCATGTGAATCTCAATTTGAAAAATAGAAACTACACATTACTACTTTTGAAAAATGTTGGCTAAAAATATTTTTTCTAAGATGGGTGGTGGTGGCGCATGCTTTTAGTCCCAGTGATCAGGAGGCAGAGGCAGGCAGATTTCTGCGAGTTCAAGGCCAGCTTGGTCTAAAGAGCTAGTTCCAGGATAGCTAGGGCTATTATTACAGAGAAACCCTGTCTCAACCCTCCCAAATTTAAATGAATAAAACTTACTACAAACTTCTAGAATAGAAAGAAAAAAAGAAAAACTATTTTTTGAAATAGAGTCTTGACCTGAAGTCTGTGATCCTTCTGTCGTAGCCTGAAGAGTGCTGGGATTAAAGGTGTGCATCACCAACACCCGGCTCCACAAAATATCTTAAATTCACTCTTACTATTGGTTAAAAAGAATAAAAACATAGCCACATCACCGTATCCATTGTAGCTATAGACTAGAAGCCTCCAAATATCCCAAAGACAAAGATGAATCAGTAAATGGTAGTTGATTCAGAGACTAGAAAAGCAATCAATTTTTTAAAAAGCAAGGAAACAACAAAAAGTTATGCCAGGTGGTGATGGCATACACCTTTAGACCCAGCGCTCTGAGGGAGGGGTGGGTGTGTCACTGTGAGTTTGAGGCCAGCCTGGTCTACAGAGAGAGTTCCAGGACAGTCAGGGTTACACAGAGAAATGCTGTCTCGAAAAACCAAAAAGAAAAAAGATAAGCAGTAGGGTGTGGTGATCCATGCTGCAATCCAAGCACATGGGGACTAGTATGTGTGTCCAGACTTTCTCAAAACAATAACAACAAAAGAATGAGCTGCTAATCACTTCATCTGAGCTAAAAACACAGACACAAGAACTTTCTGAAATGATGGAGGTTGTAAGTCATGGGATCCCTGGGGGAACTAACCTTCACACTTGTGTATTCTTACTATAATGAAGTCTTGAATGGGCTGGCTGACTCAGATGATGGTGGGGCCATGGGATTGTGGCACAGCCTTGTGCAGGTTTCTGGAGTTTTTGTTTGTTTTGTTTATTTTTCCTGGGGATGGAACCCAGGTATATGCTGCTTACAGAAGGACCAAGAAGAAACACCATAGCTGAAAAGAAGGGGCAATAGCTGACAGGCAAACAGGGATGTCAGCACTAGATAGCTTCCGTGGAGCTGAGGCAGGACTCAAGGCACTAACAAGTTCAGCTCGCCCCGGTCATGTGTGTCTCTGCCCCATGCACCCTCTGCAATACAGGCATTTCCTCCTGGGGTAGTGCCCTGCCCTAATGGGCAGAGAATTGGAAGTGGTCCTAGCTCAGGGGCAAGCTCAAGTTGGCTTACACCTGCAGCAGGTGCCACCTCCTAACTACCTCCCTCAATTCTTAGTCCTCATCACAGGGGGCATCGTGGCCACTGCTGGGCGCTTCACACAGTGGTACTTTGGTGCCTACTCTATGTATCCTTTTACTGGGGACCAGGAAGGTGTGGTGATGCAACTGCTTCCAGGACTAGCACTTCACAGTTGTAGAGTGCTACACATACCCTGTTTGGCCACAGCCTCAGGAAGCAGGACCAGCTCTGGCTGCAGTTTTAGAAGCTAAGGCCCAGGGAGCTACTTGCCAAAGGCCACAGAGTCGGCTCAGGCAAACATGTAGCTGAGGCCCATGATCCCAAGGCTTGGACTGGAGTCCACTGTCTTCTTCTACCTTGCTGGACAATGGACTCTGGCCAGAACTGAGAACAGATGAGGTGGGAGAGCGGGTTTGGGCCAGTGGCTTTGCCTCCATTTACCTATCAGCAGAAGTGCACACTGGCTTAGGCCAAGTGTGGCTTTCCTTAACCCCATCATAGCGCTGCAGGTGTGCTCATCTGTCTGCTGGAGTACCCCCGGGGAAAGAGGAAAAAGGGCTCCACCATGGAGCGATGGTAAGTCATTCCCACCTGAGTGACCTGGAACTGGCTTGTTGGGAGCTTCCAGCCCAAGGCCTGCCCAGCTGTTGGGCCCATGTGACCAGGGAAAGGACCTAGGACCCTGAAAGGGGATGGATAAGGGAGTCCTGAATGTGACTGGTGCTGACCTCCTGACCTTCTGTCTTCCCTCTACATCTAGTGGACAGAAGTACTTGACTACTGTGGTGAAGCTGTTTGGGCCCCTGACGAGAAATTACTATGTCCGGGCTGTCCTCCACTTCTTGTGAGTCCCGCTGACAATGCCCTGGGTAACAGGAGACTAGAAGGAGACACCCCGTGGGTCTGTAGCCTGGACAGGAGTTTAGGGATTAGCCAAGCCTCTTCTTCATTGATGTTTGTCCAGACAGAAAATCCCAGCTTTTAGAGAGGGCAGAAGGTCCTAGACCTGAATCTGCCATCTGTTCTGAGGTGCACACTGAACCTAGCAGTCAAGCTACAGTTGCAATGCTGGGTGGGTCTCCATGGGTCTGTTACACCTGTTGTTGTTCTTGGTCTTTGCTAAGCCTGGACTGGGACACACCCCAGCTCAAGCCTTTTCCCCAACAAGGTAGCTGGGGCTTGAATCAAAGGACACATTACTGTAGAGAACAGTTTATACCAAACCTAAAATGGACCTAGGCAGAGCTGGCCGCTGCTCATTCTAGGGTCCTGGGGACAGAATCTCCCGTTGAGAGCTTGTGGCCTAGAGCTCAAGAGCCCTTCTAACTGTTGTCCATTTGCTTCCTCCTGTTACCCTCAAGGCTGTCAGTGCCTGCAGGCTTCCTTCTGGCCACTATCCTGGGAACAGTTTGCTTGGTCATTGCCAGTGTGATCTACCTTCTGGTAAGTGGCTGCCCTCTGTACAAGCCTCCCCCATCCCCCGCCCCCATGTTCTTGGTGCTCTGGGCCCTCATGACAGCTTCCTTGCTCACTTCAGCTTTGGTTAGTGCACGTCTGGTATATACTGGACACTTCCCAGTTGAAGCTGCATTGTAGCTCTGTCAGGCAGGTGGCTAAAGAGACAGACTCAGAGAGGCAGTGAGGCTGGCCCAGGTCCAACCTCAGTGTGGGCCCATTGCTCATCAAAGCCTACCTGAGTTTGGGGAGCTCATGACACAGAAGCATCTGTCTTATCTGTCTGTCTATCATCTACCTACATACCTATCTATTTGTTTATTTTGAGAAGAAGAGAGGGTCTCCTGTAATCCAGACTGGCCTCAGACTTGCTATGTAGTTGAAGATGACCTTGAACTCCTGGTCCTTTTGCTTCCACCTCTGTTTTTTTTGTTTTTTTTTTTTTTTTTTTTTTTTTTGTTTGGTTTTGGTTTTGTTTTTTCTGTGTAACTTTAGAGTCTGTCCTGGAACTCACTTTGTACATCAGGCTGGCCTCAAACTCACAGAGATCTGACTACTTCTGCCTCTGTCTCTGCCTCCTAAGCACTGGAATTAAAGGCGTGAGCCACCACCATCCGGCTATTGCTTCCACCTCTTAATCTTAATGCTGAATGGCAGGTAGAAGCTACTTCATCTAGCTTAGTTTGTGTTCATTAAAAGTCTCCCCCACCACCAGCACACACACTTTCTGAGGTACTATGGATGTCTTTCTGATTCTCTCCTGCCAGCTCCATTCTTATCTTCTGTATAGAATGTTCTAGCTTATTAGTTAGAAGATGTAGCCTCAGGTGTTTAAAGGTATAGCCACAGGTGTTTGAAGGTGTCAGTGTGCTGCAGAGTTTCTATCTCTCAAGCATTGTGGGCTACTAAATTTATTTATGGCTTTTGTTTTTGTTTTACTTTTTAAAATATTTATTTATTTAGTGTACGATGTTCGGCACCAAATCTCATTACAGATGGTTGTGAGCCACTATGTGGTTGCTGGGAATTCAACTCAGGACCTTTGGAAGAGCAGGCAGTGCTCTTAACCACTGAGCCATCTCTCCAGCCCCTTGTTTTACTTTTTGAGACAGTATTTCTTTGCATAGCCCTGGCTGACCTGGAACTTGCTCTGTAGACCAGGCTGGCCTCTGACTCAGAGAGATCCTCCTGCCTTTACCTCCAGAATACTAGGATTAAAGGTGTGCGCTGCCACCACCGCCACCACCACCCTGTGGGATACTAAATTTACTTGCAATTCCCAGATACCCTAAGTCAGCTGCTGTGGAAGTGCATGTGGCAGGAGGCTAGCAGCACTGTTCCCAGCTTGCATTTTTAGCACCCAGCCCTACACGCTTCCTACAGAATGCTTGACATCCTTGGGGAGGCCTTGTCGAAGGTGGGTGTCTCTTGGAGGGGATTATAGAGTCTGTATCTGGAAGTGTTTCTGGGAGTGTTATAGAAGCCCGGTGGCTCCATGCTCCCTCCACTGCAGGGCCCTCCTGGCATAGCCACATAGCTTGGGTTTGATGTCAGGCAGCCCCAGATCCTGACTGTGTGGCCTTGGGCCAGTCAATTAATGTAAGCCATTGCCATCCTGCTTAGGGATTAAGACCTATGTCCACCTGGAGTCCCCCGTGACAGTAAGCAGCTTGAAGCATAACACAGTCCCTCTCTGCCCCTCAGGCAGCCATCCGGGGTGAGCAGTGGACCCCCATTGAGCCCAAACCCAAGGAGCGGCCACAGGTTGGAGGCACCATCAAGCAGCCACCTACCAATCCCCCACCCCGGCCACCAGTGGAGGCCCGCAAGAAGCCAAGTGTGGATGAAGAGGAGGCAGCCTCAGCTGGAGGCCCCCAGGTCAACCCAATTCCAGTAACAGATGAGGTTGTGTGACCTTCAGTTGCTGTCTGCAGCTCCTGCTTAAGTTTTCCTTGAGTCGCCACCAGGGGGTGGTGATGCCCATTGTAATAAAAAGTGAATAGCTGGTGTGGAGAGTGGTTCTTCCTGTGAGGCTGGGGGAGGGGCTGTGACATGCACCCCATTCTGTGTGGTGACCTGAAGGCCAGTCAGGGAAGGCCTGACAACTGTCCAATGGACCCTGGGTGGACTTATGCTTACAAGTGGGACCCTGAGCCTAGTCCAGGTCTTCCAATAGTGGAAGCCATTGGCTCCCAGTCCCCTGCAAAGGCACCCAATGGGTCTGGAGTACAGGCTGCTATCCTGGTGGCTCCTGGCCCTAGGCTGCAGTCTAGATCTCCAGTTTGGCCTCACAGCCCTGGGTCTGGCTGGGCCATGCTGGGAAGTTTTGTTGTGGCAATGATTGCTTGCCTGTCTTGATGCAGAGGAGTGTTCCTGGGGGTTAACTTCAGGCAGAGATGGTGTCCCCAAGTGGCCAAAGTAATATTGAAGAGTGGAGAGCATAATGTGACCGTGAGGAGCCTATTCTCTGCCTAGGGCAGGAGCTGCCCCTGTAGGAAGATGAAGACGCAGGCCTAATGGCTGTGCATGTCCTGTTGAAGCCCCTCCGCACCCCAGAAGTACTCTCTCAACACGCACACCTTAGGAAAGAAATCTGGGACTTTAGTAGCCTCTGAGCACCCACTGGGTGGACAGGGCTAGGAGGGAAAGAAAGAAGACTTGCAGGAATAAATAAAGAGTTGAACTATGTCCATTTAATAACACTTAAAATAAATAATTGTTTAAAAACATGTGGATGGGTTGCATCAGGCAGAACCAGGGCTCTGGGGTGACACAGAGCCAGCCCTTCATCTCCCCACCTGTCACTGCTGCTAGAGGTTCAAGGAGAGGAAGCCAGTTCCTTCAGGCCCACCCCACCCTCTCTTTTGAGACACTTACTATGTAGACCATGCTGTCTGAGAACTTGAGGCACCCTTCCAGCCTCTGTGGAGGGCAGGGTTTTATACCCAGGTGTGCTTTATACCATGCCCAGCTCTCCCCTTTGGTAACAGAGTAAGCTAACTCTCGAGAGTCACTGGGAGTGATCCAGTCATGAGGATGCCTGACCTCCCCAGTCCTGAGATCAGCCTGCATCTGGGCACTGGTCAGAGATCACGGGGCCAGGGCTGGGTATAGCCTCTGCTGCACTCTTGAGTCAATAAATAAGCAATAAATACACATAAATAAGAGGTCTCCTCTGTGGGGATGCCTGGGATGTCCAGTCTGGAAGGAGCCTGGTGCATCATGGTGGGGCCATGACAGAAGTCATCACTGTGCAGACCTGGGAAGAACACAGGTGCAACCAACAGGCACTCGGATGAACTCAGTGTGGAAGGTGAAGGATCCTGGTGTAGGGTTTGCTGTACCATCTTGGGAGCAGGGCTGTCGCCGCAGTACCAGCAGGCTCTGCAGCAGCTGCACAGAGTTCAGGGCTGCTGTCTCACGGCCTGTCTTGGCATTAATGCAGCCACGACACAAGCATTCTGCCACCGCCAACTTCTGTGGGTATCGGTTCTTGTCTGTGTCGATGCTGTGGGGACAGGAGCAGTGAGAATACTCACTCTGGCCCTATCTAGAACTAATCTGAGCTTTCACAAGGAGCACGGTGGACACAGCATCCCTTCTCCCCTGCCTTGTAGCTCTACCCTCTTGTGGCTGCACCACTCACTCTGGAATGGGCAATCTGAGAGTTCAGGATTCAAACGCCACAGACAGAAGGCTGGCATTCAGTTGGTACTCAATAAATGATGCTACCTACATTTAACCTATGCCCTCTGAAAACACAGAAGCAGG
Source organism: Cricetulus griseus (assembly GCF_003668045.3). Classification (NCBI taxonomy): domain Eukaryota; kingdom Metazoa; phylum Chordata; class Mammalia; order Rodentia; family Cricetidae; genus Cricetulus; species Cricetulus griseus. The sequence goes on along the minus strand of NC_048596.1, from coordinate 199,071,164 downwards.
GGCTTTATGGAGGCCCTGGTATCACTTGGCTCAAGATACAGCTTCTCAGGGAAGGAATGTTTTTTAGAGGTTAGGTGTGTGAGGCCCTAAGTGGGAATAAAGCCACCAATGGGGACCCCATGAACCTCACCGATATTTCCATGGTGAGATGGAGCGCTGGTGGGTGTCAGCTTCCAACACCTCCTCTGGCCGCAGCACGGGGCACTGTGTTCCAGCTTGAGGTCTTTCATGCTGTCTCCTGTGGCCGGTGGCCTCCAAAGTGGACACCAGGGCCACAGGGAGGGCCTGCTCCCACCTGGCACTTCGAGTTAGCAGGTGTGGGGGAGCCTGGCCATGAGACAGTTCCTCAGCAGAGTAGCACCTCAGGGTCCCATGGCTTCGGGCTTTACCTTGGAACTGGAGATCTTGGTGGGTCATCCCAGTAGGCAACCAGGCTAAAAGCAGGAGACACTGGGGAACAGACAGGTGTATGGTTAGGGGTAGCCCAGAGAACACCCAATTTCCTTCAAAGCTTGCCAGTTCTCACTGGAAAGATGGGGGTTAGACTTCCTTCTGTAGACAGGGAAATAGGTTTAGCCTAAACGCATCCCAATGCACCTAAGCTCAGAGAGAAGGCCCCAACATCCACCCTGCTGGCTTAGGCTGTCATTATGAGGCTGGGAAATATGCCAGGCTCACCATCACAGTGGCAATGACAGTGGCCATGGCAGCAGACATGGAGTGGCCTCACCCCTGGCGATGGTCCCACTGCTGCACCTGGTGGAGACTGGCTGTGTGCTTCTTTATACCTGGGGCCACACCTGGGGAAAATCCAGCACTGCTTCCTCCTCTGGGTCTGTCCCTTTGCATCACGGAGTTATCCCGGTAGGTCCCGAGCTCAGCTTCTGGGCCCTGTTCTGCCACACCCTCCCTGTCACAGAAACTTAGGAGCCCCTTTGAGGCAACCTCTCTACCCAAGGGGATCATACCCAGTGGAATGCCCATGAAAAGCCAGGGACCCTGATTGGTGGGTGGAACATTCTGGAACTAGAAACTAGGAGTTTCAATCGAGCTGCTCTTGGCAGCTTGCTGCTTTGATTTGTGCCACTTTTGCTATTTGAGTTCACTGACTCCACTGTTGGCACTGGGGTCTTATAAGACTTCCTGCCATGGGTCCATGAGATCCAGTCTCTGGACCTGTGGATAGACATTGAGGTTGCTTCTTGCCTAAGGTGGTCATCATGTACACCTCCCCTGTGGAGGCAGGAGAGATGGTAGCTAGGGAATGTCCTTAGGTTTTAGTGAGTTTAAAACTACAGGTTTTTAATTGCTATTTTTTTTTTTTTGGTTTTTTGAGACAGAGTTTCTCTGTGTAGCTTTGGAGCCTATCCTGGCACTCACTCTGGAGACCAGGCTGGCCTCGAACTCACAGAGATCCTCCTGCCTCTGCCTCCTGAGTGCTGGGATTAAAGGCGATCGCCACCAACGCCCGGCTTTGTTAAAAACTTTTATGTGGATGAGTGTTTTGTCTGCATGTGTGCCTGGTGCCCATGGAGGCCAGAAGAGGGCCTTGGATCACCTGGAAATGGAGTTATATACGGCTGGTTGTAAGCCACCATGTGGATGCTGGGAACAGAACCTGGGTTTCCTTCAAGATTAGCCAGTGCTTTTAACCGCTGAGTCTTCTCTCCAGCCCCTCTCCTACAGTTCACCCATGGTAAAAATCCTGGGGCAGGGAAGGTAAGCCTAACGGAAATGAGTACAGTTATTGCAGAAAGCTTGTCTGAGCCTGGAACCACTGAAGTGCCCCCTTCCCCACTGAATCCCATATAACACAGCTCGCTAGGGTGGGCTGGGAACTGTGGGTGCTTTTATCTAAAAAGAGAATGCCTAAGGTTTGAATGTCATCCTTGGGGTTCTGGCCACCTCCAAAGCAGAGGGGCCTGTCCTGGTTTTTGCGAGAGTCTAGAATGTCCTTCTGTGGGCAGGGCCAGGGAGTGTAGCCACAGATCCTTCTTCAGCCTCCACACTTAGAAGCAGCATCAATCTGAGGACAGGGACTGTGGTGTGGCCTCTGCTGTGGCTCAGCCCTGGAGCTGGGCAGCACATCAGGATGCCCTGTGAGTGACAACCCAAAGGGATGAAGGGACAGCTCTGCTCAGAGACTTAAGGGCCTCTATGAGGGCAGTGTCATGCTGCCAGCTGGTTGGGGTCAGTTGAGACATTAGAGGCTGACTGTTGCTGTCACCAGATTTGCAGAGCACTAGGCCGGCTGGCCTGTTCCCAGGGCCTCTCAGAATCTGGTATGGACACTCCCAGCCCCTCACCTCACATATGACAATGGCAGAAGGCTAAGCACCCTAAGGAAACCCCTTCTGAAATGTCTTTAAGGAGCCTAAGGCTGGGATTGAGATGTTTTGGGCAAAGCCCAGCTGTAACCCCTCCCTCACCTGACCTGCTGACCTCCAGTTTCTCCCTGGCACATCATATGCCCAGCAACAAGCACAGAAACACCCACATGTCAGCTGTAGCTGCAGGGCTCCAGGTCCTTGAAGAAGATCCTGGTGGACATGGGTGGGGTTTCCCGGGCCACGATTATGCTGCCTAACCAATGGGCACCTTGACATGATTCCCATGGCCTTTCTGCATTGTGAGTCTGTGAGTCACAAGACACAGGTGGGAAGGAGGTAGATTTAAGGTGAAGGGAGAGCTGGGCCAGCTACATCCTGGAAGAGAGGGCTGGGTCAGTAGATTCCAGCCTCTACCTGGGTTGGAGTCTTCTGTATACAATCTGCCTAACAGCACACAGTGTCCTGGGAAGAGCAGCAGAAGGAAAGCTAGGAAAGACAAGCCAGGATGTGTGTGTGTGTGAGAGAGACAGAGAGAGAGAGAGAGAGAGAGAGAGAGAGAGAGAGAGAGAGGAGAGAGAGAGAGAGGAGAGAGAGAGAGAGAGAGAGAGAGAGAGAGAGAGAGAGAGAGAGGGAGAGAGAGAGAGGAGAGAGAGAGGAGAGAGAGAGAGAGAGAGAGAGAGAGAGGAGGAGAGAGAGAGAGGAGAGAGAGGGAGAGGGAGGAGAGAGAGAGAGAGAGGAGAGAGAGAGAGAGAGAGAGAGAGAGAGAGAGAGAGAGAGAGGAGAGAGAGAGAGGGAGGAGAGAGAGAGAGGAGAGAGAGGGAGGAGAGAGAGAGAGGGAGGGAGGGAGGGAGGGAAACAAAAGAGGAACATCAGGAAGAAGGGCCCACTTCAGGGTACCCCACTCTAGACCAGCCATCTGCCCCTCCAGTGCTACCTCTCCCAGAGAGGAGCCACGTGACTCCTTAAGGAGTGGTGTCTAGGCACTCCCTCCCAGTGGGAGGGAGTCCAACAATGCCCTCACCTTCTACCTCTGTTCCACCTTGTACCCCAGGCCCAGGAGAAGACAGGGACATCAACAGTGGCTTTGGAGACATGTTCAACTACAGCCCTGTTTACACTCTTCAAGGCGCTTCAGCTTACCCCACTTCCCAGGCAGGAAAACTGAGGCCCAGGGTAGCAGCAATTTATCCCAGGCTGTACAACAAATGGGTTGGCAGAGCTGGGTTTTAGCCATGATGTGATCAGCTTGCTCGGTGTCTGGTTTACTCTAGCTGCTCCTGTTTCCACCTCTGCTTTACTGGTGCAGATGAATTCTGAAGACAGGAGGGCATTGAATTGGTGGGATTGGGTGGAGTCCAGGGTCTCAGGAGGCAAGAGTCCCACATGTTGGCCAGGTACGTGGGACTTCATGAGGGCTGAGCTGGCTCAGCAGTTACTTCCAATGAGACTGTTCCATCTCCTCTGCCAGCTCCTAAGGCTGGGATCTGTGGACCTGTGTGCTATGACCATTTTCCTAATGGAACCCAGCAGAGTTGACTGGGCCTCCTGCCTTGGCTCCTTGCTGGTCCTGTGCCCAGCTAATCCTATGCACAGATTCAGTCCATTTTGCCCAGCCCTTGAAATGCAGAACACTCCTTGGCCAGGATAGCACCAGAATACTGGCCTCTGAGCTCCCACGTTTCATGGGTATACTGAGATGGCAGTAGGACAAGCTCGGTCCCAGACTATGTCCTATAACCTTTGGTCTCAGTGCCCAACTTTCTTCCCACTCAAACCCTGTTTTGAATTTCATTTTAACCACTGGTGGCTGGGTGGGCAGTCTGAGGAATCTGAATGCAGCTCTCCTGGCAGACACTGCCTAGGGCTTTATGAAGATAGAGTGGGATGTGGAGGCCAGAACACATTCTGTAGGTGTTGGAGGCAGAAGTTAGGTAGCCTTGCTCCTGAGGTTCATTTGTAAGTCCCAGGTTAGGCAAGACTGGAAAAGCACCCAGGAAGGATGCTGAGCAGCCCGCCCTGGCTGGACAGGCCTGCCTGCCCACACCATGCTTCAGTAGCCCCTACACAGATCCTGCCCTGGCTATCTGCGCCAGGCAAGAGCGAGAGGCCTGGAGACCTCAGCTTTCCCAGGGGGTCACAGGCAAGGGTTGCTGTTGGTCCATTTAGAGTTGCTAGGTGAGGCTGTACCTCTCCTGGGTCTGGCTGTTCCTCTGACCCAGTAGTATTCCCAGTACTGGGATGTTTATACTGGACTATCCTGGGTGAAGATCAGAGCTCGGGGTTACTGAGATATCTTAGCTGGTAGAGAGCTTGCCTTGCCAGGATGAAGGATCAGAGTTCAATCCTCAGAATCCATGTAAAATGCTGCTTGTGCTGGGGAGGTAGAGAGGTAGATCCCAAGGTCCTAAGAGGCCAGCCAGTCCAGCCTAATTGGTGAGCTCCAGGCCAATAAGACCCTGTCTCAAGAGGTGGAAAGCATACTGAAAGACAGCCGAGGTTGTCCTTTGCCCTCCTTTGGACTTGGGGGCGTTGGAGCATGGCACTTCCTGGAAGGTGGTGATAGAACAGATAAGGTGGGGCCACCATAAGACCGGGCGCATTTTGCCTCTCTGGAGCTGTCTGCATTGGGTAGGCCTTAATAAATGCTCTCGTGAGAGTAGTAAACGCCATGGAGGACACTGGAGTGTCCCAATCTTGTCTAGGCTTTGCATATCCTGGACCTAACACATGCCTGGGTCAGAGCCAGGTGGTATGTTCAAATCAAGAGTGACAAGTGGCTTTATAGCTGGGTCAGCCTAGCCAAGGCTCACTGCAGGGAGGTAGCTACCAACTCACTCCAAGAGAAGTTAGCCACAAGAGCTGGGCTGCTCTTCATGCAACCACAGGACAGGAAAACTGAGGCTTAACACTCCAGGGGCTGAAGATTCAAGCAGTCTGTGCCTGCTGGCTCCTGGTGGGTGACAGACATCATCTGCTCTAGGGCTCAGGTCTCTGCTGGAGCGCTTGGTCCATTTTGAGCTAGAGCAGGGGTGCCCAGTGGGGAGGCAGCCCAGGCCCATGCAGACATCACCAGGACCAGAAACTGTTTATCAAAATATTTTATTTTAGGAGATCGCTCAAAAAAGACCCTCCACATTGGACAGACACCCCAACAATACCCTTGGCCTTATTTTATTATTTTTTTGTCTTTTCTGTTTCTTCCTTTTTAATCAACTAAAACAATTTGATGCTTAAAATAAAAGACAGGAAATGTTTCCAATCAGACTTTAGTCATATATATATATGTATATATGACTTTAGAAATATATATATATTTCTGATCCGAGGGAGGGGAGGGATGGTGCTGCCTGTGGTCCAGGAAATACTCGGCTTTCCTGTTCCCAGAATGGAGTCTGCTGGAAACACGCAGCCCAAGAGGCTGCCTGGGAGAAATGAGGACGGAGGCAGATGAGTGTGAGCCCAGCCTCTGTGCGGCTGAAGCTCTTAAGTTATACAGAGCTGGTGCTCCCTGTCTCAGTGCTGACCTGTCCGTCTGCCTGTCTGTCTGTCTGTGGAGACTCTATTCTGGAAGGAGCTGGTTCAGTCTGGTGGGGAGGCTGGGATTCAGCGTCATCTTCATCTTGTGTGTGGCTTCTTTTCCAGCTGAGAAACTTTATTTTCTTTTTTAATTTTTAAAAAGAATCACAGCCAAAATAAGACATTAACTGGAAAATCCAAAATGGCTGCGCTTACCCTATTTTTTTTTTTTTTTTTTTTTTATATATAAAAACATTTAAGAGTCTACTCCAGGGAGTGAGCTGGGCCCACTACACTTTCCCAGGGATCTTGGCCCGCTTGCGAGCGATGGCATCTTCAACAGCCTTGAGCTGTTTAAGGAGCTCCTCCCGTCGTGACAACGTGCTGGCTTTCCCTGACTTGGTGCCTGCAGTAGCAGTGTCGGTGGCTTTGCCCGGCACACTGGTGACCTTGCTGGAGCTCTTAGACTGGGGTGACAGTGGACGCTTCCTGTAGGGTTGAAAAAATGTGAGGGAGTAGATGGGTAAAAGCCTACCCTGGTGTGAGCATCCAGGGCTTCCCACTTCCTCTGTGGGAGCCCATAGCCTCTCCCAGTCACCCAACTATATGGTCATCCTGAGACTCAGTGCCCCTTGTCTAGGGCTCTTTAACAAGACGGGATTGAGCATTGTGCTCAGGTTGAGTCTGAAGGCTCTTAAGAGGAGTGGGATGGGACTGCTCTGTCTCCCATCTGTTTGTTCTTCCCGCACCCCCATGGCTCCTACATTGTCCTGGACACAGCAGGGACTTACCTGTCCGCTTGGGCAGCAGGGGCTTTAGCATTTTGACCTCTCTGCCTCTCTGGCTTTGGGGAGCCCATTTTCCCCCCTGATTTCCGGTCCCGAGAACCTGTACAACAGAGAAGAGAGTTAAACCACTGTTCTGTACTTGGGGCTACCAGAGGACCCAGATCCAAAGTGTCAAGGTGGCCAAATGTGATTTGCTATAACATAGCACTGGGAAGTATAGGAAGGAGGATCAGTAGTTGAATATTTGTCCTTGGTTACATAGTGAGTTTAAGGTTAGCCTGGGCTATCTGAGGTCTGCTCAAAAAGTCAAAGTGTCAGGCTGGCTGGCACACTTGTCCTTTATAAAAACAGGAAAAGCCCAGAAACAGACAAGGCAAGTACTGCCTCAGAAAATAGAGCTCATGAAGCTCTGATGCAGGGCCTGGAGCTGGGTCCAGTTATTTTTTATTGGGGAGGGGGGTGTTCAAGACAGGGTTTCTCTGTGTAGACCAGGCTGGCTTCCAACTCACAGAGGCCTCTGTCTCCTGACTGTTGGATTTAAAGGCATGGGCCACCATCACTGGGTCCGGTTTCATGGAGTACATTTTTTCTTTAAAATGATTTTTATTTTGTGTGCACTGGTGTTTTGCCTACATGTATGTCTGTGTGAGGATGTTGGATCCTGGAGTTACAGTCAGCTGTGAGCTGCCATGTGGGTGCCAGGAATTGAACCCAGGTCCTCTGGAAAAGCAGTCAGTGCTCTTAACCTCTGAGTCCTTTCTCCAGTCCCCTGGAGTATACTTTCTAATGAGACCCTTCTTTTCTTTAGCACACAAGTTTGACAACATGAAGAACAGTAGAGCCTAACAGTTTACAATTGGAAGCAAACTCAAGAGTGGAACACTCTATTCTACCAGTGGGAGCAGCAGAGAGTGGAGGGCCTAAACATGAACCAAGGCAGGTGACCCAGTGTCCAAGGCTCTGACGCTGGGCAAAGAAGTCCCTCGAGGGCACAAAGACTTAGTTAGGGTCATGGGCCTAGGAACCTGTCTGAAATGAGCCCCAGAACCCCAACTTGTAGGAACCAGCCTCCTACACACCTGCTTCAGAGAGGAAACATGACTTTTTGCTCTTCCCATCAAAGATTGGATCCCCCCATGTTTCCTGCTGGGCTTGAGATGGAGATCTGGGGAAGTGGGTATCTCTCCAAGGTTAAACAATGACTAGGAGATACTGTGTGTTTTTCACAGCCCAATGAGTCTAAGATGTGCAGAGACACAATCAGTGTCTCTCCAGATCAGTCTGGAGTGAAGGCTTCACTGACTTTGGTTGTTGGGAATGCAGGCTAGTTTCTTTTTTTTTTTTTTTTAAGATTTTATTTATTTATTATGTATACAACATTCTGCTTCCATATATATCTGCACACCAGAAGAGGGCACCAGATCTCATTATGGATGATTGTGAGCCACCATGTGGTTGCTGGGAATTGAACTCAGGACCTCTGGAAGAGCAGTCAGTGCTCTTAATCTCTGAGACATCTCTCCAGCCCCGCAGGCTAGTTTTTATGTCAACTTGATACAAACTAGAGTCTCTGAGAGGTGGGTACGTCAAATGAGAAAATGCCTAAGATAAGCCTCACAAGTAATTGATGTAGAAGGGCCCAGCCATTGTAGGTGGTGCTACCCCTGGGCTGATGGTCCTGGGTGCTACAAGAAAGCAAGTTGAGCAAGACAGTAAGCACCACCCCTCCATAGCCTCTGCATCAGCTCCTGCCCACAAGGTTCCTGTCCTGACTTCCTTCCATGATGAACAGCAATGTGGAAGTGTAAGCCAAATAAATAAGTCTTTTCCTTCCCAAGTTGTTTTTGATCATGTTGTTTCATCATAGCAGTAACAACCCTGACTAAGACTTTAGGTGTTAGAACTTGCCAGAAAGAGCCAATGTACTTGTATTCATTGGCTTGTTGCCCTTGACTTTTGTTTTAATGCTGTCTCATGTAATCCAGGATGTCTTGGAACTGTGTAGCCAAGGATGACCTTGAATTTCTAATCCGTCTGCCTATACCTCTCAAGTACTGAGATACAGATGTTCACACCATACCATTTATGTGGTGCTGGAGATCAAATCCAGGGCTTTTGTGCAAGCACTCTACTAACTAAGCCACCCTGACTCCCATTCTTATTGTATTGGAAGGGTTGTTCACCATTAACAATTGTGCATGTCAACATACAGAGACTTACTATCAGTCAGTAACTTTTTTTTATAGTGCTGAGTCAAACATAGGGTCTTGTGCTCTACCACTGAGCTACATCCCTATACTATTATTTAAAAAGACTTAAACTTTCTCATCATGCTTAGTGGTATACACTTATAATCCCAGCACTTTGGCGGTTGAGACAGACAGGAGGATCTCGACTTGGAGATAAGTTGGGGAGGGGGGGTGTTGCTGCTGCAGAGCATGATAATGTTTAAAAGCAAAATGAAATCCTAGCTGCAATCTCCAGTGTTATAGTATGGGTGTTAGAACACCTGCAGAGGAGTTCTCAGGGTCCTCCATAGTTTTCAAAGCAGATGTAGTGTCAAGGCCCTGCAGGTGGGCCTTCTGGCTTATTTGTGGCATCCATGGTATGTCTCAGGCCCTGGACCTAGGAGACTCACCTCGGTCTGGGGTTAAGTTGGCCTTCTTGGCTGGAGGGCTCTGCCGGTCTTTGTCTGATGGCTCATAGCGCTTCCGGCTCCCTTTATCAGCCGCCTGAAACAGCACAATACTGTGAGGGTGGTAGGGCCTGGGTAGTCATTAGGCAAGGATGAAGGTGGTGGTGTATCTGAATGGTTCTTTGCTCCCATGGTCCTCTTTTTGCCCCCCTGCCCCAAAATCAGTTCTGTGACCCTTGTGACCGGGCCCTTTGTGTTGCATAGGGAAGTGCCTTTCAGGGCTCCAACATGTCAGGCCTTGGCCCTTCCAGATAGGTATGGAGCTTTGAGGACAGAACCCAGGCTTGCCTGCCTGCTGTCCCAGGGCTACTGTGTGGGGAGCTAGCCAGGCTGCAGTTACAGGCACATGAACTGTAACTCTGAGGTGCTAAACCTCTGCACTATGCTGATGCATCTTGGCCCATCTCTCAGCCCAGGGGCAGGGTGGAATCCCTAGCACCCAGGCCCAGGTGCAACAATACTGGCCTGTCCCCTTGGTCTCACCTTATTCAGCAGTGTCAGCTTTATCTCCTTGTGGGCAACAAAGGAGCCCTGCTGGGGCTGCCCAGGGGCTGTCTGCTGAGGTGCAGCTGACTGCTGGGAGGACTTCCCACCTGTCGGAGCTTTGGAGGACTTGGGTGGCTGTGTGGACGGGTCCCGTTTCCGCTTTTCCTCTCTCACTCCGTCTTCTTTCTTAGATTTCCCTGTCAATGACAAACCCTCAGTCATATGTTCCTGTGAACATGGACAGTCAAACAGTCTGTTTAAAGCTCACCCCTGAGCCCACACCCCTAGGGCATGGGTCCTGCCTACCTCTCTCCTTCTTGGTCTGAGCAGGAGTGGGGGATCGAGAGCTGGCTGAGGACACAGGACTGGCCAGGTCTGCATACATGTCTTCTGAGTCCACACTGTGCACTGAGCTGCTACTTGAGGTGGCGCTGGACACCGAGGAGACACTGCTCACACTCAAAGACCTAGACACACAAGCACAGCTGTTCACCTCAGCCCCATGAAACTGCAAGATGGCTGGGCTGATGGCAGTTGTGGGGGGAGGTGTCTCTATGGCTCATCTTTACCCAGTTTCCATGTTTATGGAATGCACATCAACAGTGTAAGAGATCTTGGGGCTTTCAGAGGTACTATATAAGGATAGGACAGCTATGTCATGAGCTAAGGTCTCTACTTTACTAACCAGGGTGACACTATGGTGAGAAGGGAAATGTGACTGAGCCCTACCAATGGTGATAAGGACTTATCTATCTATTTATTTATTTATTTATTTATTTATTTATTTATTTATTTGTTTGTTTATCTTCAAGAAAGGGTTTCTCGCTGGGCGGTGGTGGCACATGCCTTTAATCCTAGCACTGGGGAAGCAGAGGCAGGCGGATCTCTGTGAGTTCGAGGCCAGCCTGGTCTCCAGAGCGAGTGCCAGGATAGTCTCCAAAGCTACACAGAAAAACCCTGTCTCAAAAAACCAAAAAAACCAAAACAAAAAAAAAAACTAGTTCCAGGACAGCTTCCAAAGCCACAGAGACACCCTGTCTAGAGCACCCCCCCCCCAAAGAAAGGGTTTCTCTGTTTAGCTTTGGAGGCTGTCCTGGAACTAGCTCTGTAGACCAGGGTGGTTTCAAACTCAAGAGAAACGCCTGCCTCTGCCTACAAAGTGCTGGGATTAAAGGAGTGTGCCACTGCCACCCAGTATAAGGACATGCTTTTAAACTCGTTTATGGTGCACAACAGCTACAATCCATTACAATCCTCTCCAGTAAGTGGAGAGGGTAAGGCAGATCTGTGGGTTTCAGTGTAGCCAGGGCTTGATAGTGAGACCCTATCTTAAAAAACCAAAAGCAGCACAAAAGGGGTGATGACAGCTGGCAGGTGTGCCGGTGCCCAGCTTCCTGAGAAAACTGACTAAGTCCAGGAGTTCAAGCTCATCTAGGCAAAACAGGGCATCTCTCAACCCAAAACCAAAACCCTGGAGCACGGTAGTAGAGCACTTAGAACAAAATGCAAGGCTCTGGGTTTCACCTTTAGTACCACCATCGGGAAAAAAAAAAAAAAAAAAAAGAAAGAAAAAAAATTGGATGACAGTAATTAAACAAACAGTGACAGTTTCACTGTCAGGGACAGTGAACACAGGGCGAGGCTGTGGCCAGGGGGTAGGGGAGGATGGAGAGAGTAGATGGTGATTCTGTTTTGGCACAGTGCAGTACCATGACATGCCTATCACAAACACCAATCCTAAGGTCATCAGAGGCAGGGAGAAGACAGAAGAATCAAATTTCCTAGCTTTAAAGACAAATGGGGCTGGAGAGAGATGGCACAGTGGTTCAGAGCACTGGCTGCTCTTCCAGTGGGGCCTGGGTTCAATTCAGAGCACCCATATGGCAGCCTACAACTGTAACTGTAACTCCAGTTCCAGGGTCCTCTACCCTATATCCTCATACAGATATAAATGCAGGCCTCTACCCTATATCCTCATACAGATATAAATGCAGGCCTCTACCCTATATCCTCATACAGATATAAATGCAGGCAGGATATCTGTACATAAATAAAACACCACAAGTCTTTGAGACAGTGCAGACTGCTGACATCTTGGACAAGTGCTAAAACTCTGAAGGCTGACTTCATCTTCTAAATCCTTTCTGGTCTTCTTTAAGGGTTTCTCCAAAATGCCTAGGGATCAGCAGGCCCAGAGACCATTGTCTATCCTCAGGGAAGGAGTGGACAGAGAACTTGGGAGTGGCCTCACTTTGTCCAGCTGGGCTGTACCAGTCTGAGCCTCTTCCCCTAAGATGAGATGCTCTTGTGTTAAGGGAGCTATCTTCACTCTTGAGCTGTGTGCCCCTGGACCCTGAGGAGCCCCTAACATGGTGGGTGAGAGACAAAAGGTTGACATGGAGCAGGACCAAGCAACTGACCTGGATCGGGAACTGGAGCCACTGTAGCTGCTGCCACTGCCGCTACCACTGCCGCTGAGTGTCCGCCTGCAACACAAGCAGCACACTTCACCTCAGAGGCGGTCCTTGCCGAGGCAGAGCCTTCCTGCACACCAGGCTAGTTGTGGGCCTGAGATGTGCTCCAGGTTGGGCTTCTGCTCCCTGATGCTTCCCTGGTGAGACACCCACCTCCCAGGCTCTAGTTTTTATCAGCATCTACTCCCCGGCAGCACCAAGGATAAGAACTGTACCAGGATTACCACAAGCCCATATGCTCACCTCCTTGGGGGAGTTCTTGTTTGCCGCTCCTTCCTTCTTGCTTCTCGGAGATCTCCCGGTTTGGCAGGCTCAGGGGCAGGAGCAGTAGTTTTGGTGGTCTGTGGTGGGGCTGGGGGTGGGGCTGGCTTCTTTACTGACTTCTCCCTGTGAGGCAGAGGCAGGGTCAAGGCAGGATAGGGCTAGGGTCCCTGCTCAATGCACCCACATCTCAGGGCTCTGCAGTTCAGACATGGCACAAGACTGCCAAGGTCCATGCCACAGGGACCCAAGTCTAGGTGCTGAGCCCGTGCCTCCGCCCACCTCTTGGGAGCCTTCTCTGCCGCCCTTTGGAGGCTGCTTCACCTCTAGTCCAAGCATGGGATGGGAAGAAATAGAAGAGGCTGGAAGCCTTGGAGACCCAACCGAAGTGGAGCACCATAGCGACCTGAGGGGGCTCAGGACTCACCCTGCTTTCCCGGGAGGCGGGGCCGGCTCCCCCTTGGTTCTGACTGGAGGTCTGTGTGGGGAAGGTGTGGGAGACGGGGATGGGGACGAGGAGAAGGACCGGGACCTGGGGAACAAAGAGAGTGTGAGGAGGAAGTCTGGTGCTTGGTAGATTCCCTCACTGGCTGGAGCTGGCACATCCCTTGGAAATGGTCCTGATCCACAGAGAACTTAGGCTCAAGCTCAGCTGCTCCACCATCTGATAAAACACACACTCAAGAGGAAACAAGGAAGGGCAGCGTGCAGTCTCAGGAAGGAGTAGGTGCTTGTATGCAGGAGTGGGTGCTTGTATGCAAGAGAAGGCACATGGTTCTATCTTAGCCAGGGGCCAAATGGGTGAATATGGCTGTGGCTAAGTGTGGGATCTGAGACACTTAGTATCTGGGAGGTGGCAGAACTGGTGAGGGTCCCAAGCACTTGGCTGGCAGGCAAAGGCACAGGCACAGAGATCCCCAAGCAATAACAGCATCACATAAGCAGGGAATGTACAGCTGGGAGGAGATTATGACCAGATATTTCCACACAAGTATTGGGTGTCAGCAAGGTAGACAAAGAGCCCGGGGAAAGGGGGCTGGGTTCAGGCGGAGTTTCCAGGATGGAGTTCTGACAGTGAGGTCACACTTGCGTCAAGAAGATGAAAAGGACTGGGTAGGCCCATGTTGCCTATTCAAAACCATCACACAGGATGCCCATTACTTCCAGCCGGGTGGTGCAAGCAGTAGGTAAGGCTCCTGTAGTTCTTCATGCTTCTACGTTCAAAGGCAGGTGCCCAGGAAACCTAGCATTCACTCTTGTGGCCTTACATTTGCTGCTATGCCTTATGGGCAACTACTATGTGAGAACCAGAAAAAAATACAACCCAAGGGATCCTCTAAGACTGTCTGCCAGACTCCTCTCCCCTCTCAGCCTACTCTCCTGAGTGGACCTTTGGGAGGGCTGTTACAGATGAACTTCAGAAAGGATAGTTGCAGAGCCTGGAGGGGCTCCATTCCAGGTCTCCTTCCTCAATTCAAAGGAGGACAACTAGACCTGCAGGGCTCTAGGATAGTGCCAATGGAGACTAAGCTACTGAGAGAGGCATGTCTATTGTGGTTTCTAAGAAGTTTATGGTTAATGGTGAGAATATGATGAAGTTTTTGAGCAACTGGTGGGGTGGTGGAGCATCCCCACTGGCACCTCCCTGTAATGTCACCTCATACTTCCTGGGTTGACCTTCGAGACTCTCCCGTGTCCTGCCTGCTATGGGACCCACTCAACAACCTGCCTCCTGTGCTCGATTTACCTGGAAGGGTCAGATACACCTGCAAAGTGAAACCTAGAGTCTTTTCCCTCTCTACCCTGTTCCAGCTGCCTCCTTGACCCGAGTGCCCCAATCTTAGGGCATGGGATAGGCACAGAGCTTTCTTTTTTTTTAATTTCCTGTTACCTTCTGCCATATTGTTAGCTGCTTGCTCAGAGCAAAGATCACTGTTTTCTCCGCAAAGTCCAAAATTTCCAAAGGCCCAAATTGTATTCTCCACTTCTCCAGTCTCATATTCTATATAGTGTCCAATGTGACCTTATCTGTCACAGAGGCTCCCACAAGTTTTCCCTGTTGTCCCCATGGCCACTCCCCGCCCCTCCATTTGCAGAAGGAACCTGCCAATGTTTGTGCTCTCGGGCTTGTGCCAGTACACCTATGGATGGCTTACACACACCTACAGAGAAAGGATACTTTTTTTTTCCATCCTGGTTGCCTGCTATACTACAAGAGTTTCAATGTCCATGAAAATAGGTCTACATGTGATTTACTCTACACCCCACAAAAGCATTAGTAAGAATCACATGAGACAGCATCAGCGACCTCTCAGAACTGCTTTCCAATCCCCTCTATCATCACATCTAAATCAACACCGGCTGGACATGATGGCATATTTCTTTATTCCCAGCTCTTGGGAATCAGAGACAAGGTGGGAGTTTGGGACCAGTCTGGTTTAATACAAAGCAAGTTCCAGGCCAGCTAGGGATACACAGTGAGACCCTGTCTTCCAAAAGAGAATAAAGCTCAAAATTTCCTTAAAAAATAAAAGCAAGACCATATGGTTTGCATGTCTTCATGTGCACTAATTAATGACTAGGACTAAGATACTTCCACCCACACACCCAACCAGCTTTACTGAATGCCATGTCAAAAGTTTTGACTCTTCTCAAGAGCTTATAATGATGTCAGTGCTGGAAGGGTCCACAATGCAGCATCAGCTCAGTTCAGGGCCAAATCAATGAGCACTCCCCTACCCCTCAAGCCAGTCTGACTAAGGAAAAGGGCACCATTCATTGGCAGAGAGACCAAGCCGTCTGGTTTTCATGGGGCAGGTCAAGCTGAATGCATAGTGAGTCTTATGTGCTGGTAGAATTTTGTCTATAAAGTTCTGGAAGTATCAATTTTCAATGGGGAAAATTCAACAAAAGCTTACTTGACCCTCCCCTAGGTTTTTTAGAATGATGGAAACATCACATATTCACATGACTCAGAGATACCTTATAAATGTCGGTCCTATGTCCAACAACTGCAGTGTATGCTGACTGGCATCTCAGTCCAAACTGCTTCTCAGTGTGCAATTTACCAAAACCATTTTGGAAGCAGATACCCAGGAACCCTACCATGTTTTACAAGAGAAACAGGTCCACTTGATCTGTCCAGAATGCCTGTCCTCACTGTACCTGCCAGGAGCTAAGTAGTCTGGGACATACCTGGACCGGCTTCCTGAGAACGAGCTGTGTCTGGAAGAGCGGCTGGAATAGGAGCTGTAGGATGAGGATCGGGACCGGGACCGAGATGAGCCGGAGCCAGAGTAGGATGAAGACCGTGAAGATGACCTGTGGGCCAATGAACAGAGTAGAGACAGTGAAAAGCTGACCTTCACTACTACCACTGGGATGTGCTGAGCCACTGTTCTTTTAATTAATTAATTAACTTTTTTTTTTTGTTTTTTTTTTTTTTTTTTTGTTTTTCGAGACAGGGTTTCTCTGTGGCTTTGGAGGCTGTCCTGGAACTCACTCTGTAGACCAGGCTGGTCTCGAACTCACAGAGATCCGCCTGCCTCTGCCAGCACCACCTAGCTGCCACTGTTCTTTTAGTGCAGTGAGACAGCACAGCCACCCAGAGACATGGGCACATTCACAAACATGTACAGCAACACAGTAAGACAGAGATGATCATGAGATGTCTACAGACACACTACAGCACCATCACCCCAGAGTGGAATGTTGTAGACACCAGGACTGGGGATGGGGTGGGGTGTGCAGGGTGTACCCATGGTTACTGGGTAAGCCAGAGACTAGTTTAAGTGTTGGACACGGCCATAGTGCGAGTTTTCAAGCTGACCCTACTGTATCTGTCTACATACACATACCCCTGGTTTCTATTAGCACCTCAGGTTCCTCCCAGACTTCATCTAGAATGCATTCCTCAGGCACAGCTCTTATCACCCACCATTAAGCAAAATTCCGAGAAGCTGGGTGACCAGTAAATGGAGTGTATGGTCTTCTGTCAGCAACCTAGAGCCCTTTCCACAGGATATGAGAGGCTTCTCCCCTACCTGAGCAAATGTATGACTCTGGTAGCTAGCCAGAGTAGTCTCTCCACCATTCTGGGTCACCTGTTCTATTTCCTTTTGTATGTTCTGGGGGATGTGAAGTCTTACCAAAATTCTTGCTATCAGTCCCACCTAATATCCCATTTACCTGTTCCTGGGCAGTGACACCACCCACCCACCCACCCACCCACCCACCCACCCACACCCCCACCCCCACACACGAGAGAGAGAGAGAGAGAGAGAGAGAGAGAGAGAGAGAGAGAGAGAGAGAACGCGAGAGCCAGTGGGTATCAACAAGCCACTTGTCTTTGTAGGTCCCCTCTGTACCTGGAGGAATTGGAAGCAGAAGCTGATGAAGCAGAGGTTTTGCGACGCCTTCGTGCCCGGCTTGGGGAGACGGACACACCAAGTTTCTTCTTGGGAGACTTGGATCGCCGCCAAGGATCCTTCCACTCATCGGCTCGCTTCACCTGTGGCCCTACAGAGGTGGTCTCTTTCTTTGGTGGCTCAGCTTGACGGCTGGAATCACAGAGGGGTTCTCAATGCTCAGGCTGCCACCCTTCCCTAGCAAGGCCACTTCAAGAAAGACTAGAAATCCAGAACATTCAGTGACAGTTTACTTTAGGTATGTGAACAAATAAAGAGGCAACACAGCACACCTTCTAATCTCAGTTAGTTCCCTCCAGAAATTGTCTTAACCTTAGTGCCACTCCCCCCCCAGCATCCCCATTTTCTGCTAAGTCTAATAGTAAGTACTTTTAGGGGGTGCCATTATTTATTTCTTATTTCTATCTTTCTGACTGTACTGTCAGACAGGGATGGAGTCCACCTGGTTCAAACATGCTTATTTCTAGTGTTGGCACACAGTAGGTATGCAATATTCATGAAATTAAAGCAACAAAAACCATTATGTTTTCAAATGTCCATTAACTACAAAAGTTAACAAGTATATGCCTTAAGCATTTTCTTTACATTTAAAGAGTCTGGTTCAACTGCAGCCAGGGAATTTCTTGATTAATGCATGGAAAAGATTGAGTATCCCAGATTCTCTTCCCTAACAGCACTGGCCTCAAGTACTCAGGAGAGGCTACAGAAAAGGGCATCAAGGAAGGCTGCACTACCACCAGGGAAATAAAAATCCTGCCTATTTAGCCGCCAGCCAATGGCAGGTACCAGGACTATTACTTGCTGAGGGGCCCAGGTAAGAGCAACACCCAGTGACAAAGCCTATCCCACAAGATACATGAAATCCAGATTGACCACTGTTATCTCAGTCCTAACCCCAGAAGCTGATACCCCAGGTATATCCGGTGCTCACTATAAGGGAATGCAGGAAGGAAGTAAGAACCTAACAACCTAACATAGCAGTTCCCTATCAGGGCTTTCATCTTTACACTTCCTAGATGGTCTCATTCTAAAAACTAGGATGAGGGGCTGGAGAGACTGTCAGCAGTTAAGAGCACTGGTGGCTCTCATAACTGTAACTCTAGTTCTAAAGTATTTGACACCTTCTGGCTGCCATGGCCATTGCACACATGTATTACACAGACATACATGCAGGCAAAATACCATACACATAAAATAGAATAAAATTATAAAACAAAACAAAAAATCCAAACTAAGAGGAAAACACCAGGGTCACTAGCCTCTCCACTGATCATCTGCCCAGTGCAACCCTTTCCACACAGGAAGGAAACAGGAGGAAGAGTCCTTCACTATCTCTAGAGATAGACTCTGGGTCCCACTGAGAACAGGTAGGCACCTTCAGCAAGTGATCGACAGTGCTGTGGATGGGCCTTGATCTTCTCACCCCTGTAGTGTAAGCATCTGACCCTAGGCATTAGTGGTACTGTCTTCATCCGAGTGGCTGGCTCAAGGCTCTCTAAGGAGAGCCATGTCCATGTGTGAGAGGATGGTAATAACATGCTGAGTTCTGTTACTATAGACACCAACTGTAGACACTGTTATTCCAGTGACTCCATGAAGGACATGATCTGCTATTTGTTTTATAGCAATGATATAAAACTTCCTTTAAAAGATATTTAAGAGGTTAGAGATATAGCTTAGTGGTAGAGTGCTTTCCTAGCACGTGTGTACCATGAGTTCAATTGCCAAAAAAGAAAGTAAAGGTATTGGAAGTTTAAAAAGCCAAAGTATGCAGGTAAGTGATAGGTGATAATCTGGACTTAAAGTATGGGAAGGATGGGGGTGAGGTGGGGGCTTTTGATCCTCAGTCAGGGATACAAATAAAGTCAAATGAGAGGCTATGAGGATGAAACCATGGGAAATGCTAATGGCTTTAGACAGTGGTGGGTCTTTGGGAGGAATGATAGGATCAACCATCATTACTCATTAAAGAATTCATTACCAAATTCATTACTAAATTCACCCAAGAAAAATGTTTATATAACATTTAGAGGAAAAAGCTGCAAGACTGACATGCTCACCACTGTCAACAAGTTTGGCGATAGAGAACATCTATGACCACCAAGTTCATGCATCGAGGTAAGCTTTTGAGCTAATAGGTCAACACTACCCAGACAGGTTATGAGTCGTGCTCTGAGTGGTGAGGGTTCACACCTGGAGTCTGCAGAACGACATAGGCTGTATCTTTGCTTCCCAAGACACCCTGAGGAAACTGTGTTGAACCCTCCTTAGTGTGGGATAACCACCTAGACATCCCATCAGACCTAGAAAGACAGGCACAAATCCATAGGAGGCTACACCTCTTCAAAGGTCATTCACTGCGTGTGGCCTGTTTCAGGGTGCAGTATGCACCAAAGGGAGGAATGCTGATCAGGAACTACAGCAGGAAGTTGCTGGACAAGGACAAACTTGCCATTTACAGATATTTCTAAAGAGGGGGAAAAAAATAACGGCACAGGTGATCTCTAACCTTGACCTTCTGTGCAGCTCAACGCCCTCTTATCTCTCTGCAGCACAGTGACACATTCAAGGCTACTGGAGCCCTGCAGGGTAAGGGTCAGCTGTGCTGCCCCAGTCAATGCTCAGGCTGGCAGCACACGGGCCAAGAGTGGCATGAGGAAGTATACTGCTGATGAGCAAAGTAGCCACCCCACGTGTCTGGGAACTCCAATCTGGACAACTGCCAAGTTTGGGGTCAAAGAATAAAGAGCAGTAGATGGAAAGTCACTTCTAAAATCAGGAGGGTTGAACATCTAATAAAGGCAGGAAGAGGGAACTCACAGCATGTGGGTTCTTCCCTTCATTCTTCCCTCCTACCTCAATCTGCCAACACCCAAGGAGCATGCACGTTGGCATATCTCCCAGGAAACTGTACAGATTTCCCCAGGGCTGTCCCATCTGGTCACAGTGCATACACTGTGCCCTCATCTCAGTAGGTGGTACCCACTGCATCTCTTCACGCCCACGTATCATGTGAGTGTTTTCCACCACACATAGACTACTTCTATTGGCTAAAAAAAACCCCTTTAAGCTCAGTAATCCCTTCTTCCCTCTAAAAGGTCCCCAGAAATGGAAGTCCTATGTATTCTCTACCCTGTTTTACCATTACTTCTTATGGTATGGCCCTCTTCTCAAAGTTGACACTTGCTGACTGGTCCTCTCTTCTAAACCCCATATATAACACCAGACACCAGGGACATAAATATTTCTTACTAACATTTCTCCACCCTGTGTCCTAAAGACACAGAAGGCCAACACATGCCAATTGAATGAGACATCAACAAAACCCAGGGCAGGTAGGGCATGGTGGCACATGCCTTTTTCCCAGCATTCTGGAGGCAGAGGCAGGCAGATCAGGCCAGCCTGGTTTATATACCAGTTCCAGGACAGCCAGAGCCATAGAGTGAAGCACTATCTCAAGAAACCAAAACCAAAATAAACCAACCAAACGAAAATACAAGAGCAAAATCCTGCCTATGTGCTTCACTTAGCTCAAATTACTGACCAACTGACCAAACCAAAAGGCCCAAGCACTTACAGTCCAATCTTGAACTGTAAGTGCTGGACTGGAGCAAGGTTTTCTCACTCCAAACGTGAAGTCAAATGTATTTGAATATGTATTTGACCATAATCATTAACCAGTGAACCCAGAGACACAGAACTGGTAACAAATAACAACAAAGTAGTCTAGTCCCAAACCCATGTGTTCTGGGATGGGTAGAAAGAATGACAAAGTAGCCGGTCACTGTGGTGCATGACTAGAATCCCAGAAGTTGTGAAACTGAGGCAGGAAGGATCATAGTTCAATGCTGAACTACATAGATAAAAAAATAAAAAGTCATTTGTATTGTTTCAAGTGCCTGGCAAGCCTAACTAAAATGCATTTTGATGTTTACAATGTTCTCCATGCTGCCTTTGACTTTTCACTTTTCTACTCCACACTCCTGCTGCCTTGCAGAGAATACAAAAGGGTAAGATACACCTTGATGTGACAGCACCATGGGCTGAGGGTCCAGGAAAATGGAGAAAGTGGCTTGTTTGGAAAATGGTGTGGCAGGTCCTCAAACAGTTACTAGATGACCCAGCAGTTCCTCCCACAGGTAACCAAGAAGAAGGAAAAAAAAAACCCACATTCACACACAAAAGTGCACACAAATGTTCACATCTACAACTGTCCAAAAGTGCCAGCAACCCAATGTCCACCAACAGACAGACAGGAAAAGTAACTAAGGCACAGTTATAGTGCTTTCTGCAAATACAATTTAGGAGGAAAAACAGGACACAAAGCTCATACAGTGAATGGTTCTATACCCATACCAAGTCCTACACCAGTAGGCTGGTTCAGAGAAGCAAGGAGCTCCTGCCTCAAGAGCTTACGAAGAAGCCACAGGGCAATATGTGCTAATGGGAATTGGGGTGGTCTACCTTGGTGGCTGTGGGGACCGGGGTTTTGGCTTTTCCTTGTCCTTCTCCCGGTCTTTGTCTCTGTCACGGTCTCGGTGTTGCCGGTCCTTCTCATCTCGTTTGGCTCTCTCTCTCTCCCACTCTTCTTTCCTCCGCTGTCTCTCCTTGTCCCTCTCTCGCTCCCGTTCTCGCTCACGCTCCCTCTGTCTGCGCTCACGCTCTCGGTCACGCTCCCGTTCTCGCTCCCGTTCTCGTTGTCTGTTCTCTCGTTCTCGTTCCCTTTCTCGTTCCTGGGTTAAAAAGCCAAATATAGATGCTGAATTACACACTATTTGGTAGAAGTGCAGAGAAAACAGGGATCAGGTAGGACTATGCTCTCAGGAGGCCATTTTACTCCCAAGTATCTCCTTAAAACAAGTTAGCTGTGTCTGACAGCAAAGGTCTGTAAGGAGACCTAGGCAGAAGGATCTCAAATTCAAGGCAAGCCTGGGTCAAGCAGCAGCCTACCTGAAAGCCACCAACCTAGTATGTCCAAAGGTTTAATTCCCAGTACCACATGATACAATCAACACATATACACTAGAAAATACATGTTAAAAACAGGAATGCATTAAACTTAAGAGTGAGGTTACCCCAACCAAATAAATACAGAACTTTGCCAATACCAGCCTGGTATAAACTCTACCACAGGCCCTCCCATGGGTGACCAGCTCATTCTTGGGATGGAGGCCTCAATGGCTGTCCATGTGGGCAGGCCCACAACACAGTGCTTCATGAACAATGCTTCGAAGGAAGTGTGCACCTCCTAATGCAATACCCCACTACTGACTTGTTTTCCTGCTTCAGTAGTCAATATTAAAACCTAAGACGTTGCCAGGTGGTGGAAGTGCACGCCTTTAATCCCAGCACTTGGGGGGCAGAGGTAGGAGGATCTCTTGTGAGTTGAGACCAGCCTGGTCTACAAGAGCTACTTCCAGGACAGCCTCCAAAAAGCCACAGAGAAACCCTGTCTCGAAAAACAAAACAAAAAACCTAAGAAGTTCAATCCCAGCATAGCTGACAGGTTCTGGGCTTTTGGAGACCTCAGGAGACACCATGCATACTCCTGTGCCATTTCCACTACCTGTGTCACTAGACACAACAGACAACAAGTACCTGGTGCCCTGTATCCTACCTCCAGGAAGAAGCTGTAGGGTTATGGTTCTGGGCTATGGGTAGTATGCACACCTATGGGCTCCTGGGGCTGTATCTCCCTTTGGTGCTGTGACAGCTCAGGGCTGATGTTTGAGCCACAGCGCATAACTGCTCAAAGGCTCCTAATAAGCCTTTTCCTAGAGCAGAATTTCCAAGCAGGCTGACAGTGAAGACGGAAAGGGCAGTCTGGAGCACACAGATCTTTATACACACTAGGTTCTAGGAGTCTTCACCAGACCAATATGGAAAGGCCAGCCAGAGGCACATCCCTAACCAGAAGGCTAGATGGGCAAGAATGGTGCTACAAGTGAGGACATTACTCAGGAGATTGCTAAGAGCATCACATTCACAAGGGTGACATAGTCACCTGAAAACTGACATTCATACCTTACAAGCAAATCTTATAAAACCATGGCAAAAACAATAATTCCAAGAAAGGCCACCAGACATCAGACTATCACAAACTTAGCCAGTGGTTCTCTACACAACCGACGTGGGCTCAAATTCAGGACTGTGGCTCAATACATTTTGTTAATTGAAGAAGCTCACAGGAAATACACCACAGGAAGGGTTGATTGCTGCCAGGTGAGGAATCACACACCATTGCTTGTATGGCTAAGGCAGGAGGATTATGAATTTGAGTCTAGCCTAAGATACATAGTTAGACCCCTATCCGAGGGAAGAGGCATTTTAACATGTGGATCATACTTACTCGATAGTTATGATACGGCTCTGCTTCTGTATACTGCACCCTGAAATTCTCGTACTGTCCACCACGCCAAAAACGCTCTATATCATAGTCATAATAAGGATCTGCATAAGGCTCAAGTCTGAAAAAAGAGCCAAAAAGGAAATCGTATCATTTAATTAAGAATGCAAGAGCAAAAATTCTACATAAAAGAAAAGCTAACAGAATCCAACCCCATATGATGAAAATAACACACACCATGACCACATGGTATCTACAGCTAAGAACACAAAGCTGTCAGCATCAGGACACCCATTATCACTGCACATATCAGTTAATATGGAGAGAAAAAGCCCTGGAATTATCCATAGGTGAAAGCAAAGACAAATCTGTATCCATTTCTGAGAAAACAATCAACAAAAAGGGAATTTGAATTTGTATTTTCTCAATTAGGTTAAAAACTTACTTTTTTTTTTTTTTTTTTTTTTGGTTTTTCGAGACAGGGTTTCTCTGTGTAGCTTTGAAGCCTATCGGCACTTGCTCTGGAGTCCAGGCTGGCCTCGAACTCAGAGATCTGCCTGCCTCTGCCTCCCGAGTGCTGGGATTAAAGGCATATGCCACCAACACCCAGCTAAAACTTATTCTTAAAAGTACTTTAGCTTTCTGCTGGGAACTGGCTGCTTGTTGTCGAAATGGGCAAGTTCATGAAACCTGGGAAAGTGGTGCTGGTCCTGGCTGGACGCTACTCCAGACACAAAGCTGTCATCGTGAAGAACATTGACAATGGCACTTCAGACCGCCCTTACAACCATGCCCTGGTGGCTGGAATTGACCGCTATCCCCAAAAAGTGACAGCTGCCATGGGCAAGAAGAACATGGCCAAGCGATCAAAAATCAAGTCTTTTGTGAAAGTTTATAACTACAATCACCTCATGCCCACAGGTATTCTGTGGACATCCCCTTGGACAAAACTGTTGTCAACAAGGTTGTCTTCAGAGACCCAAGTCCTGAAATGCAAGGCGAGGCAAGGCAGGAAGCCAAGGTCAAGTTTGAGGAACGATACAAGACAGGGAAGAACAAATGGTTTTTCCAGAAGCTTCACTTTTAGCTATATTTTTGTTTCCACCATTAAAAGTAAAAAAAAAAAAAAAAAAAAAAAAGCACCTTAAGGACTGTCAGGATGGCTCAAATGGTGAAACATTTGCTGCACAAGACTGATGATTTGAGTTTGGTTCAATGAAACCATAAACATTAATTCCATAAAGCTGTCCTCTGACCCCCACACGTGTGCTATGGCACTCTAGCCCACACACCATACATCACTACACACACACACACACACACACACACACACACACACACAAAATAAAAATACAACAACAGCTTCTTTAAAAGTAAAGCTGGAGAGAAGCATTGAGGAATTCCCTGAGCATTAGGATACTGTGGGACCTATGACCAACTGCCACTGTGTGCAGGTACTGATGGCAAGACTGTCAAGAGGAGCCCAGAGAGGTGAGAACACAGCAACTTGTCTCCATTTGCCATCCTGTGACACTATACCTAAACAGCCCACGACAGCCAATTCACACAACTGTCTACCCACTCACCTCTATAAGACAGAAAGACAAAAGCCTAACATACAGTTCACCAGCTAATGAGGAGAAAGTATGCATAGAACCCATTGACAACAGCAGAGGAAAAGTGCTTGGGAACGACAGATACTCAACCAGAAATGCAGACCTCACTCCAGAAAGTCTCAAACTAAGTGAGAAGCATGACAGGGTACTCCTCATCAACATGCTGGTTCATCCTGCACTGGGATATAAGCACATCCCAATTAAAAACCAGTGAGTATATTCATGAGCTAGATAGATAATGATGACAGCCTGGTTCACATGAGAAAGAGACACAAGCCCAGCCACGGAAACTCCACAGCAGAGAAGACACACCTGAAAGAGCTCCACAATTGTATGTGCTTCATTTAGTGCAGGAGAAAAGTAGGCCCGGGGGACACACACAGGGTGGCATCTCTAAGTGTCCCATTGAACAATGTGGATACCTGACTACTCTCACTTCAAAATCCTGCCGCTATATTGGTGAGAAAGATTACAAACTAGGGAAGGTATGCAATTAGCTAAAAGTAGAATAATTGTAACAATTTAACTAAGGTCACCAAAATTTATAAGCTGCTTACTTTTAGAATTCTCATTCAGTATTTATGAACTTGGTGACCCAAACCACAGACTATAAAGCTACTATGTCATACACCAAAACTTATTCACCCTCCTAGCAGATTCCCATCGGGAGCGTATGGACCCAGCACCTGCCCTACCCAATGAAGAAAGAGTTCCAGGGTAGCCCGAGTGTGTGCATGTGTGTGCATGTGTGTGTGTGATGGGGGGTAGGCAGTAGGCAGCAGTGGCTAGGCAATGGTGCTGGTGCACAACTACTTATTCCTTCTTTCCATACATTTTACCACCAAGTAGCCAGAAAAGAGACGTGCTCCAACAAGACTAATATATGGTTCGACTGGATCACAGCATGGATTATAATTCATCTTTGTGGTCTAAGGCACCAACTTGTACCCCCAGCAGACAGAAATGTGGCCCACCATCTTCCCAAAAAGTCTAGGAGTCCCCTGTGAAGAATCAGAGGAGTAGCCCCTAAGTTCCTCTGGATCTGACATTAGTCCACAGCACCACATAACTTCTCTATTAATGGTTTTTTGTTCCTTTTTTTTGAGACAGGGTTTCTCTGTGTAGCCCTAGCTGTCCTGGAACTCTCTTTGTAGACCAGGCTAGCCTCAAATTCAAGAGATCCATCCGCCTCTGCCTCCCTAGTGCCGGGATTAAAGGTGTGCACCACCACTCCCAGTTCTGTTGAGATTTTTAAAAGACCAGCATTAAACGTCTAAGGAGAGGACTGAAGAGGTTTAAGAGCACTTGCTTGCTGCTCTCCCAGAGGACATGAGTTTGGTTCTCAGTTCTCATGTTGGGCAGCTTTTAATAGCATGTAACTCCAGTTCTCGATCCAATACCCTCTTTTTGGCCTCCATGGATACATACACACATACACATGAATCTTTTTTTAAAAACCTCATTCCCCAAGTAACTGAGGAAGAGGTGAGGAGACAAAAGCATAAACTCAGCCTGTAGGAACTTTGGGAGTGCACCCCAGAGGTAGTCTCCCAGCATGGAACTTAAGGAACTCTTCCACAGAAGCCAGAGTGGTGGAGATAGTACCTTAGGGACCTGTGTATGGCTACTCTTGATGGGGTATGAATGAGCTAGGACAAGCAGAGGATTCCTTACATAGTGTCTCTGACGTCTCTTGGGACCCTAGAATTCCAATCTCTGAAAACTTCATTTTCTTTGTCAAACTCCCGGTCGTCTTCACCAATGGTTACTGTGAACCTTTTTTCTTCAAAGTCAGGCTCTTGCTCTTTCCGAATGGTTGCTTTTTTTAAAACCTAGCCCCAAAAGAAGAGAGACATTACTGTGAAATAAAGACCCCCAAAGCCACTGGGAGGAACACAGGGAACCTAAGACCTGCAGCAAAGCATGACACAGTCCCAAATGGTGTGGGCAAACACAAAACTCCAGTCTTCTCCTATAGGCCTCAGAGGAGGCTGGTCTACACAGGTCTGCTGTGATTTATTTGCACAAGTGAATATCTGGGACTAGCAGAGGGACACAGAAGGCATGTAAGCAAGGCCTTTATTTCAATCTCCCTGAAGAGAGAACAATACTTAGGCACTGATAACACAAGGCTAGGTGTCATAGTTGGTATAGGGAGGCCTGTAAGAACTAGTACAAGCAGATACTGGGTCTCAAGGTGGCAGGGAGAAGGCCCTACCAGATGCAGGGATTGTCTCACTGCCTGGGGTAATGGTCAGAGACATTTCATTTTGGGCTGTGTCCAGGAGAGGGTCTCTGGTCTACTAGGATTTGCCTGTGACTGGGCCTGCCATGTAGAGATGGCTAAATATTATTTCTCCTTCTCTATTAAAGGAAGCCCAGAAATGTTCTTATAGCTTCTAAGGCTTCACTGAGTTTCTTTTTCTTTATTATTATTATTATTATTATTACTATTATTTTTTTTTTGCTTCACTGAGTTTCCACACTCTCTCTGGATCAAAGCTATGCCAGTTCTGCCAGGCCCACTAGAGAGGCTACCACTATGCTTTTCCTACCAGAGTGCATTGAACTCTTACCTCCTTTGCGTGTCTGAGTCCGCGTTCCCAGGCACTCTCTGTGGGGGGTTCTGGAGGGGGTGGAGGCAAAATTTCATCAACTACTGGCGCACCCTATTAAAAAATAAGAGAAATATTGAAGGAGCACTTAAAAACCTATCAAGATATAGGGCAAACTCAACTTGATGATGGGGCAGACTTAGTAGACTTCCTAGGGGAGGCCTTACCCTCTCAGTGGAGTAGATGGGAGGAGGGGAGAGAGTGGGAGGAGAGGAGGGAGGGGGGAACTGGGATTGGAATGTAAAAAAACAAATTTGTAAAAAAATTGAGAAAAAAAAAAAAAAAAAAAAGACAAACCAGCCAGCTACCACACAACTGGCTCTCCTGCCCAACCACCCACATGACCTAGAACATCCAAGGCTACTTCTACACAAGCACAAGAAGCCCTAAACAGGTGCTCCTTGACTCTTAGGTACAAGATGCCTTTTCTATAAGGAAGACATTTGTCTTCAGCCCGAGATTCAGAACTCAGGTATCCCATCTGGTAGCAACCAAAGAGCTCACTCACCCAAGGGTTGGCAGGCATCAATGGGTGAGGTCCAAGAGGCGGGGCACCGTTGGGTGGAAAAGGTTCAGTTTTGGTGATGAGGGAGTAGTTTCCCTTGTCATTCACTCCAGGGTGTATAAACCTACAGTTCATTCCCCAGGTGCAGTTCCCTAGGGAAACAAAAGTCCAGTGAGAAAAGACACCAAGAACCCAACTGTTGGAGCGCAGCAGCTGGGTGCTTACTGACAACTTAGGAAGCACCCACCAACCTAGTCCTGCTCCCACAGGTCACCGTGCCTCTGGAGAGTCTGCTCTGGAGAGTCTGCGGCCAGTAACAGCCCAGCCTACCTCACCCTCTGTGTACACAAGTGTCCCACAGTCCTACAGAGGTGAGCAGGGCAGGTCTAGGCCAACGGGTCAGTGAGACACTTCCATGAGATAACCATTCCCTTTATGAGAGTCCCTGCCTGGACGCTCAGGGCCTATTCACAGTCACTTTGCCAGTTCTATATCCATGGATTCACCACCCACAGATCAAAAATATTCTTTGTGTTACACTGAACATATAAAGACATTTTTGTGTCTCCATTCCTTAAATACAGAATAAAAAACTTATTTACACTGTGTCAAGGATTATAAATCACCTACAGAGGGCTTAAATTACAGGAGGATATGTGTTACATCATCTTGTAATAGGGACTTGGATACCCTCAGATTTGGCATCCATGGACATTATGGATCCAATCTCCCATGGATACCATGGGACAATTGGGCAAATCAACCTTCTGAGCACCGATTAAAGCAAAGAAGCCAGAGTCTCTAGAGTGAAGGGCAGAGGCAACACTAGAGCCTCCAGGGAGCTTCAGCAGGTGCCTGCACATTTATTTTGACTCGTGCTGAGGTAGCAATCAAAGAGGCATAAATATTACCAGATCTCTTGTTGATTCTGTCCCAGGGTGGCCCTCTCCAAACCACTTCAGGATTATTTCTGGTCCTTAAAAAATGTGTGCTAAAGGGGGCCTGGAGAGATGGCTCGGTGGTTAAGAGCACTGACTGTTCTTCCAAAGGACCTGGGTTCAATTCCCAGCACCCACATGGCAGGTCACAACTGTCTATAACCCCAGTTCCAGAGGATCTGACACCTTCACACAGACACACCACAGAATGCCAATGCACATAAAATAAAAAATAAATCATTTAAAGCAAACAAAAAAATGTGTGATAAATTAAGCTATTGTACCAAATCAATCAAAATACAATTGAGCTTTTACACATACAGAGTCCTATGTATACACCACTAGAAGCATCTAAGATTTAAATACATTTCCTAGTTTAACACATATACTCTTAAATAAAAACTATATTCAATCTGAAACTTATTTCAGTTGAACATTTTTGCTAACAATTTTTTATGTAGTTAAGTAGAAATAATCACTTAATACTTTGAAAAAAAGGCAAGCTTCATCTTTAAATACCATGACTACTGAAGTCTGAGTTAAAACACAAAGAGCATGCTGACATAAAGCACAAAATACATTCAAAATTGTTTCCCTGCAAATACAAAAATGGTAAAGTTTTTTTTTCTTCCATTCATTCATTAATGATTCACATGTAAGTTAAATGAGGTTGGAAGCTTCACTGTACAGGGATCTGGAGCTTTGAGCCCTGGAGCTTTAGGGAATGACTACTGCAGCCAGGCATTTGAAGACAGATGCAAACACCACTCACTTCTTCACGATCACTCTCCACATCATGTACTTCTCAACCTTGTTATGTAATTAAAATGTAACAAAAGGGGAACTGGAGAGATGGCTCAGCTAGTAAGAACAATGGCTGCTCTTCCAGAGGTCCTGAGTTCAATTCCCAACAACCACATGGTGGCTCAAAACCATCCGTAATGAGATCTGCCGCCCTCTTCTGGCAGGCAGGCAGACATGCAGGCAGAACACCATATACATAATAAATCTTTAAAAAGGAACAAAACCTCATTATAGAAGTCAGAAAATACAAAAAAGTATTAAGCTAATGATTTATACCTAAAATATATTTCCATTTAATAGATAAATATGCATTTATTATTTGTTTTAAAATGTCAAAACAAAACAATTGCAGCCCGGTGTTGGTGGCGCACACCTTTAATCCCAGCACTCGGGAGGCAGAGGCAGGCGGATCTCTGTGAGTTCGAGGCCAGCCTGGTCTCCAGAGCGAGTGCCAGGATAGGCTCCAAAGCTACACAGAGAAACCCTGCCTCGAAAAACCAAACCAAACCAAACCAAAACAAAAGCAAATCCAAAACCCAATCCCACTGTCAAATCTCAGAGTCAAATCTTTGGGCAGAAAGAAGAAAAGGATACATGCATGGGAGGGAGAAACAAACAACAGAGGAAAGGAAAGGAAGGGGATGCAGAGTGTCATCCCTGACAAAGGATCAGATGACAGAACCCAGCTCTCACGAGCTAAGTTAGGTCCCTGCTGAGAATGTTCTTAACCCTTGACCACCTAAGTAATAAGGTACATGGCTCTAAAAACAGCCACACCACCACACAGCCAAAGCAGATACCCTATAAACTCTGGAAAAATGATCACGGAGTACAGGAACCCCATTTACACAGGTAAACCCCTTCCACGTGGGGGGGGGGGTGAGGCACATATATTATTATTGCTGGACTGTGAAGAAATGCCTTCAAGGTACACTGTCCTCACCTGGTGCATGGAACTCAGGGCCTTGTACATAATAGGGAAATAGATCATTGTTGAGCTACATCCCTAGCCCTATCTTTTACTTGCTCTACTGTCAGTAAATATTACTTCCACAATAATAAAAAAAGAAAGGAAAAGAAAACATGCCAGTGAGATGGCTTAGCAGGTTAAGTACCCTGTCCACCCATCCTGATGACCTGAGTTTGGTTTCCATAGTCCACTCCTACTGACTATCCTGAGCTCCACATACAAGAGTTCTGCGCCCCCTACAAATTTAATTTTTCTTTCTTCCCCCTCCCCCTTTTGGTTTTTCCAGACAGGGTTTCTCTGTGTAACAGCCCCAGCTCTATATAGACCAGGCTGGCTTAGAACTCACCTCTGCCTCCTGAGTGCTGGGAGTAAAGGTGTGTCCCACCACTGCCCAGCCAAACTTAATTTCTTAATTAGAAAATACAAAATGGAAGCAAAAGGTATTTTAGAATAGTTTGGTCACTTTCTTCTGAGTTTTCTAAGAAGCAGGAGTGTGGAGACTCAGAGGATGTGTGGGACAGTCTAACTTCTGGATTTTTCGTTTCGAGACAAATTTTCACTATGTTGCCTTGACTGCCTAGAACTCACTCCTGTGTAGACAAGGCTGGTCTCAAACTCAGAGAAATACACCTGCGTCTGATTTTTCAATGCTGAGATTAAAGGTGTAGGCCACCCACGCCCAGCTATTTCTGGGTTTCAGAGGGCTATCTGCACATGGGTGTATAAAACACTTTATATATATAACACTTTATATATATAAACACTTTATAGTAAAACAAAAGTGTGAGTATATGTAAATAAAGAGTATGTTCTCTGAAGGACATACAGTGGAGTGGGGTTTAACAGTGCAGACCTTTTATTCCATCACTCAAGAGAGTGGTACATTAAAGGCTAACCTGGGCTACACACTACCCTATCTCCCCTACCCTATACTTCCAGAACCTTCTGTCAGAAGTAGCTACCAACTTAGGGGTGGTTAATAATGTAGCCATCAAACATACACCCCCAATTTTTTCTGACTGTATTATACAGTCTGGTGTGATCTTTGCCACTCCCATTCCTAAACAACTTAAGAAAAAAGAACTTGTGTGATCGATAGCAACAGATCTAAAACTGCATCAGTAACAGATGATCACGGCAGATCTCTTAGCAGCACTCAAGGAAGCTAAACAGATGGCAGGAGGCAGCTGCCCTGTCACCTGCTGGCCACAGTCCCCATGTCCAATGGCCAAGATTCAGCTCGGCTAACATGTGCAGACACCAGCAAGAGACTGCGGCTGTGGGCATGAGCAAATTCATGTGTCTGTTAGGTCCAGAAATGAACAGACTTTTAAGCTTGTGATTGTTGGTTGGATTGGTTATCATCAGCTGCATGATCAGCACCACAGGCAAGATACCTGTTAAAATGGCAAAGAAAATTTTATTTATTTATTTATTTATTTTACTTTTTCGTTTTTCCAGACAGGGTTTCTCTGTTGCTCTGGTGGCTATACTGGAACTTGCTCTGTAGACCAGGCTGGCCTCGAACCCACAGAGATCCACCTGCCTCTACCTCGAGAGGGCTGGGATTCAAAGGCATGTGCCACCACTGCCAGGCCAGCAAAGTAAATTTTACAATGTCCACTTTCTAAACAAAAACACTTGTTTCAGTCTAGAGTACACTTCTGACAAAGCGGCCCTCTCTCAATATGCCTTGCTTTCCTTTTCAGCTAGTCTAAGCAGCTACAAACAGGCAATAAATACAGCCTGTGAATAAAAGTCAAAGTGTTTTACTGGTTTAAAAAATTTTCTTGAAGCCAGGCAATGGTGGCACATGCTTTTAATCCCAGCACCAAGGAGGCAGAGGCAGGTGGATCTCTGTGAGTTCAAGGCCTGCCAGGTCTACAGATCGAGTTCCAGGACAGCCACCAAAGCTACAGAGAAAACCTGTCTGGAAAAACTAAAACTATCATAGGTCTCTCAAAAATACACAGCAATCAAGATTTTCTGGTTATCTAGTGTTAGTGCAGAGGAAGGAACACCAAAGCGAGAATTATTAAGTAGTCAGTCCTGCCAGGTGGTGGTGGTCTTCAATCCCAGCACTGGGGGCAGGGTGGGGGGTGGGCACAGACAGATCTCCTCTGTAAGTTCAAGGCCAGCCTGGTCTAAGAGCCAGTTCCAGGACAGCCAAGAGTTACACAGAGAAACCCTGTCTTGGAATTCCAGCGTGCACCCCCCCCCCAAGAAATACAAAACGCAGTTTGAGGAGAAAAAGAACTCGAGGAAATTTAAAATAAGAGCCAAGAGATAAGGAGAAATGGGAATGAACAGTGTGTGCCTTCAGAGATACCACAACATGTGAAAAGAAAAGGCCTAAGGGACCAGCCTGTTCTACAAGAGCTAGTTCCAGGACAGCCTCCAAAGCCAGAGAAACCCTGTCTTGAAAAACCAAGGGGGGGGGGGGGAGAAGCCAGGTGTTGGTGGCGCACGCCTTTAATTCTAGCACTCGGGAGGCAGAGGCAGGCGGATCTCTGTGAGTTCGAGGCCAGCCTGGTCTCCAGAGCGAGTGCCAGGATAGGCTCCAAAGCTACAGAGAAACCCTGTCTTGAAAAACTAAAAAAAAAAAAAAAAAAAAGCCTAAGGAATTATGTGTTCCTAAAGAGCAAAGTTTATGCAAATGTTACTCCAGGAGAGGACAAGATTCCACCCCCAAGCAGGCAGCCAAACTTGACAGCATGGGTTCTGGCTTTTGAGTCATGAAGAATACAATAAAAGGGTTGTGGAATCTTCCTTTTCGGTCAGGGAAGAGTGACTGAAGCCAGGCATGTGGTAGGTGAGCCTCTGCATGGAGGCTGGGAGAGGCTATTAAATAAAGCTATGAAAGTAAAGCCTGGATTATGTTGGAGACCCCAGGATGCTGAGTTATCAAAGTCTTGGGGCATTTGCCAAGAAGAGCTGATGCAGTCAGCAAATCTGGAGGACACTATGTAAGCCAACTATGTCTTTTACAACAGACAGACTATGCAATGGTTCTCAACTTTCCTAATGCTGTAACCCTTTAAAACAGTTCCTCATGCTGTGGCGGTCCCCAACCACAAAATTATTTTCATTGTTAGTTCTTAACTGCAATTTTGCTACTGTTATTGAATCGTAATTTAAATATCTGTGTTTTCCTATGGTATTAGACAAACCCCAAGAAAGGGTTGTTTGACCCCAGGGTTTATAACCCATAAGGTTGAGAACTGCTGCTTTTAGGCTGTGTTGAGACTATGAAAGACTACCGGGAACTTTTAAAATGGAAGTAAATGGATTTTACATTATGATATGGCCACAAACCAAATAGGGCCAGAGAGTGGACAGAATGAGGTAGTTTGAATAAGAATGACCCCCACAGGCTCATATATTTGAATGCTTGGTCTCCAGTTAGTGGAACTGATTGGGAAAGATTAGGTGGTATGCCACTGGGGGCGGCTTGCAGATTTCAAAAACCCTAACAGGTGCATGCCTTTAATCCCAGCACTCAGGAGGCAGAGGCAGGTGGAGCTCTGAGTTCAAGGCCAGCCTGGTCTACCAAGAGAGTTCTGAGGACAGGCTCTAAAACCAAACAACAACAACAAAACAACCCCATAACATTCCTGGTTAATGCCTCTCTTTTTGCCTTCTACTTGCAGATCAAGATGTAAACTCTTAGTTACTGTGATGGGGGACACCCTTCTGTATTCTGTGAATATGTTACTCTTATTGGTTGATGCATTGGTTGATGAATAAAGCTGTTTTGGCCAATGGAAAGACAGGAAGTTTAGAAGGATGGGAAGAGGAACACAGAGGAGTCTCGAGGGAGACACCATATAGCCACCGAAGGAGTAATATATGGGAGCATTACAGGTAAGCCACAGCCTTGTGGCAATACATAGTTTAACAGAAATGGGTTAATAATTAAGAGAGACCTAGCGAAGAAGAAGCCCAAGCCATCGGCCAAACAGTTTATAATTAATATAAGCCTCTATGTGTTTATTTAGGACTAAAGGGCTGCAGGACTAAAAGGAACAGAAACCTCCGACTACATTACTGCTCCAAAGCTATTCCTGTCTGCTGCCATTCTCTCTGCCATTAAGTTTATGGACTCACCCTCTCACACAGTAAGCCCCAACAGACTCTTTTTCTATAAGCTGCCTTGGTCATGGTATCTCATACCAGCAACTTAAAATTAACTAAGACACTTGCTGATCTATACAGCCATTCTATTCCTTACCTTTTGAGGGACTGCTAGACTGTCTCTTACTTTGCTGCCAGAAGCGTGCAAGGGGTCTAGTACGTCCATATCCTTGCTAATACAGCAAGCTTTATATTTTATTTCTAAAGTAACTTACTACTGACAGGGTCTTTTCTTTCTTGAATCAGTATCTGTAGCCCTGGATGGCTTGGCATTCAACCAATCTGCCTGCTTGACCTTCCAAGTGCTGGGACTAAAGGGGACACCACCATCGCAAGCTAAAGATTTTGTGGGGTGGTGGTGGGTGGTGCATATGTATGTGCACTCCCACATGTGAGTGCAATACCTGCAGAGTCCAAAAGAGGGCATCAGATCCTCCTAAAGCTGGATTTATAGGCAGTTGTCAGCTGTCTGACATGGGTGCTAGAGACTGAACCTGGGTCCTTCAAGAACCGCACCTGCTCTTAACAAACTGTCTGCTTAGCCCTTAACAAACTTAACAAACTGTCATAAGTATGATAAATCAACTGATTTCAAATGAACAACAAGCTTATAACCTGTAGGCAAAAAAAAAAAAAAAAAAAAGTATCCAGGTAAGTTCTCATAATGATGACAAAGACATCCCAGAGCAAGTTCATTTTCTTTCCATCTGCACACCATAAACAGGATGAGAGAAAGGGAATCACTGAAATGTTACTACCTCCAGGTTCCTACCCTTACTTCATTCACTAATGGTCTACAATGTAGAACTGTCAGCTGAAATACCACCCAGGCCTCCTCAGGTTGCTTTTGGTCATGGGTGTTTTATCAAAGCAATAGAAACTCTAAGACACTCACCTAAGATGCTTCCCATTTCTTAACTGCAGAAAACTCCCTATGGCATGGCCTCACTCATGAAAACCCAAACATAGCTCACGGGGTGCCCACTCAGTGTGATGATTAAGGCAACAATCCTATCTCAGTGTATGCAGATGTCTCCTGAAGAGCTGGTTTGGATTTCCAATATATTTCATCTGTTCTGTGCTTGGTAAGTTCCGACAACTAGGTCAGGGTGTGAGCCTCTGGCTCTTGCTCCAGAGACTCCATGCTGATGCTGCCAGCCTGTCCCAAGCAGCTGCCAAGCTTCTGAGCTGCAGAGGCATTGGGCAGCACAGTCTGAGAGCAGTACTAATGAGAACCAAGTACAGATACACACTGTACACAGATTTCTGTTGCTATAGTCTATACATCTGCAGGGGATGACTGCGTTTATTCCTCATGCCATCACTTCAAAAGGGTCTCCTGCTTGCTTGCACTTATATTTTTTGAAACACTAGCACTTTAAATATCAAAGTTTTTGAAGAACTAAGATGTAGTGTCCCAGCCTTTCATTCTTAGGGTGCTTGGGTCAATGTCAAGTGAAGGTCACCTGCACACTGTCTTGCACCCCATCCCCATTATACATAATTGACTATGCAACTTAGATCAGCCAACTATTTTCAGTTGGCACCCCAAGAGCATAATCCCAGAGAAGTGAGCCTAAGCAAGATTTTCACAAATGTCCCATCACCAGGACATCTCTTAGCCTTAGGGACAGGGCTGTTTGTGGACCACTCTTGGACACAGCCTTCCCTATGAATAAGACAGGGTTCCACTGCCCACCTGTGGAAGTTCCTGCTCTTCAAGTGCAGTGCCATGGCCTTAATCTGCATCTCCCCCCAGCTCTAACGACACTAAGGAGGAAAGGGCCACAGCAGCTCTGCCCCTCAAGCCTCCTCCCTGTTGGCGTCCCAGCTGTGCTGAATCCAGGAGAAAGAAGTCTGGCCTCTGGCGCAGGGGACTTTAAGGCACAACAGAGAGTGAACACAGGATATTTTGTACCTTTAACCTGGCCTCTGAGTGGTATGGAATTTGGTATTGGTGGAAGAAGAGTGGATAATGGTGTCACAACATCTGGAAAAGAAGTACAGGAAGCTCTTGTGAACTTAGACTGTACACACAGGCTGGCCAGTGAGCAAAGTCATCCACACGCAAGAGAAAACGCCTTCCTATCTGTTCAAGGAAACTGCTCAACAAGAAATATACCCAAAGCACTGCGGCACATCCAACCAAGCAAGTCTTGCAGACTGGAGACTATTAATTCCATTTCTTTCTCTTTTTTTTTTTTGGGGGGGGGGGTGTAATCTGAGACAGGATTTCTCTGTGTAACCACCCTGGGTGTCCAGGAATGCCCTCTATAGACCAGAGTGGCCTTGAACTCACAGAGATCTGCCTGTCCCTACCTCCAGAGTGCTGGGACAAAAGGCATGCATACGCCACCACAGCCTGGCCTTAATTCCCTCCCAGGCTTTACAAAGCCAGAGTATCACATTACTTGTAATGTGGTGAGCCCAGATGAGTAAGCAAGACTCAAATGCCCCGGCTGAAGCTACTTAACTGCAGTAGTCCTTTGTAGGAACGCCCCTCAGAGGCTCTCACTTGCCTTTTCAATACCATGCTCCCTCCCACCCAAGGAGCTGCTTCTGAGCCCTCTTGTAAAAAGTGGTTCTTTCTTATAGAATGCTAACATTGGAACAGTTGGCCTTATAAAAGGACCACTCAGAAACTGCCACTGTCTGTTGCAGCCTTGGGTCTGTTGTAAACAGTGGGCTTGAAACCTACAGGGTAAAAAACACCAGGTGGCTCTCCTCTAGGCAGTTTTTAAAGTGAGGACAGAACCAAAAGGGTCTATTGTTTACCACCAATATCATCATCACTACCACCAACTCTTGCAGTCTAGTCCCATGAAGCCTCTCTGACATGAACAGTCTGCCCAGATGAGGATGAATTGCCACCATGGCCCCAGGAAAGCAGAGGCTACACAGATGGCTGCAAAAAGGCTGGAGGCAAACAATTACCTTTCATGAAGAATCGGCAGGTGGGGCGAGGCCTCACCTTCCGGTCACTGGGGTCCTTCACTTCACCTTCCTCCAAGTCATCATCCTGGAACAGAGGACAGTCATCTGGAGGTTAGCCAACCCACCCTTCCCCACCACACCTCTTCACCAGGCCAGAAGCACAGAATTGGGTGTGTCTTCACCAGCTCACCCCCAGTTTTCCAATCTTAAATGCTCAGCTAAACAACAGATGGTCTCCTGATCAACTATAACTTCAGAAGAGTGCTGTGGAAATGGTGGGCTCCACCAGACACTTCAGGGCAGAGCTTTGATCTGTTTCTATCAATTGTGAGCAGGCAATGGGCACACTTTGGTCTTTACAATACTTTGTACACTAACAGTGCATAAACCTAGTACTCCATGCCCTTTGCAAGTGAACATTACTTGCCTCTCATGAGGGAAGTTAGGTGACCCTGATGGGCAACACTACCTTGTGGCTCATTCTTCACCTCACCATCACTTTAAAGTGACCTAGAAACTTTACAGAGAACAGAATCCAAGTTGTATTCCCAGGGTTCTCACAGGTAGCCAAGACCTGACCACTGCTCTGGGCTCTCCCCAGCTACCCCTGTGGGCAGCACCTGTCCCACCAGTCTTGTTGCTGAGACTCCTTGTAGTTACTGTCCTGTGTTGTCTGGGTAGTCCTGGCACGAGGGAAAGAATAAACAAATTTGCTTACTGCCTTGGCCTGCTGACCACATAACATAAAAGCAGAACAAAGCCATGAACCAAGAATTGAGGGAGGAACCCCAAGTCAAACACCTAGGGGCCGTTCCTGGTATTCTGCAGGTGAAATTAACCAAGGTGTCTCTGGGACACAAAAGCACTTTACAGGTCAGAGGGATTGGTAAGGATACCCTTGCTTTCCTGAGGTGGCAGGAGAATGCTGTGCCACACCTGCTCTCCAGGACCCATTGTTCACTAAAGGTCAGCTTCCAGGAACATCCTTGCCAACACATACCAATAAGCAAATGTTAGATGCAGCTGGCCCAGTGTAAATGCATACATCCTGAACACTTATGTAGGGGCACTGTCTGAGAAATGCTCATCCTACAGGGAAGTTTGAAGATAAGCAGGCCTTTGGCCTAGGAGACTGTTCCTAAGGAGGGAGTCTGGTGATGCAGCAATTATCTGAGACTATGATAAGAACAATGCATGTACTAAGGAGAATCACAGTGGAGGTCCATGAGCCTACAGAGGCAGCAACAAAGGCCAACATGCAAACAATATAATGGAGTGGAAGACAAAGATAGGGTCCAGGAAAGGAGTTTCCAGGGAAAATGGTTGCTGGCCTAGAGTCACTGTGTTCTCTTGGGCCCACACTATCATTCACAGTGCCCACTTGCCTACCTGCCGGGTTTTATCTTCAGCAAGTTATTGTGAGCCTAGTATATGTCTGGGAATTAGGAAATCCTCAGATGGCTCACTGTTCTGCCTCTCCTTCACCTGCTTTGAACTCAACTGCTCTCAACTTTGGACTGTGTGCCCCCCAAACTTCCGATTCAAGCTTACAACAGAATCATATGTAAAGAAAACAAGACCTCTCACACACACACTTATGATCCCACATGAAGGCCAGATTTAAAGAAGGCATCTTCTAGGGTCCACAAAAAGTCTGAAGTTACCAAGAGAAGCTTTCCAGTCTAAGGTTTTCTGTATAAGCCCACTTCCCATCCTCCACTGTGAGCATTTCCTTTCCTGCCTCAACACAAGCTTTCATTTTCCTGCATGTCTGGCCCAGCCATCACTGACCATCTCTCTAGGAACAAGGGAGCCTGAAAACCCTGCAGAGCCTGCTTGTCCTTGATCAGGTGTGCCTGCTGAAGGGCCAGGGTTCTTGCCTGCTCCACCATACTCACATCTATCTCCCCATCATCAATCTCTCCATCATCATCCTCTTTCTTCTTCTCCTTGGCAGCCTCTGTGGGTTCTTTTTCTCCCACACTTTGAACATCAGGTTTCCCTTCCTCTCCGGGAGCACCTTCCCCCTTCTCCTCCTCATCCTCTGCCCCGACTTTCTCAGCTTCCTCTTCCTGGGCAGCAGGAGCTGGCTCCTCGGGGACCTCCTCATCATAGTCTAGCTCATGCTCATCCAGTTCCCGGGTTACTGAGGAGGCTTCATCCCTGAGGTCACTTGTCTGGTCTTCTTCAACATCATCCCCCTCTTCACACAGAGATCCTGCTGGGCCCCTGCTCAGCTCATGAGCCTCTGAGTCCTGATCCTGGGACTTGGGCTCACTGGCACGGTCTTCCTCATCTGAGTGAGTCTCCTCCTGGCTTTGTACCCTAGTTGCATTTTCCTCATCCTCCAAATCAGAAGCCCTTTCCCCAGCTCCATCCAAATCTTGTTCAGATCCAGTTTCCCTCAGAATATCATCATCTGAGAGCGCTGGCTGCTCTTCATCCTCTGGAGAGCGAGGATCCAGTTCAGGGCTCTCAGCCACATCCATCAGGACCCAAAGATCTGCAAAAGACAGACAGCACAGACTCAGCACGGCCTATCCTCCTGGCCAACATGCCCTCTGCCCCAGAGAGAAGGAAAGACCATCTCTGCCCTTGCTCCATACAGCCCCTCCCCCAAACCTTCACAACTCCCTGTGGAGTTCCAGAGCATTAACTCCATTGGGTATTGCTGGTCTCCACTCAGTCCTTCCTTTTGCCTGTAGCCAGCACTGGTAAAGAGAAGTGAACAATAATAAACCATGGACTGCAAAGGACAGCTAGTGGGATTCATGGGAACTGACTTCTAAAGATATGGTTTCTCTAGTGGAATTAGGTAGCACCCTAGGCCAGCAGCAGTTTTCAACTGAGCCTTTTTCTCTTACTCTGCCTCTCAAGCACAGCTTCTTGTCATCTCTTAAATCCCTCACCCGTTCTCTAAGATTCAGACTCCAAGACCTCATTCAGACCTTGCACCCAGCCTCCAGCATGTTCTTCAAAGGCACTGCTCTGGGACCAGTGACACCAGAGCTCAAACAACCATACCCAGGTAACTGCTGCATAAATGGACTATGACAATATTTTTAGACATTTAAGTCAAATACTTATATAAAAGACCTTTTTTTTCTTTTTAAAGACTCACTTCTATTTCTACAAATCCAGATTTAATCACAGCAAATGTTTTCTCGTTTTTTTTTTCCCTTTCCACCTCCACAACTCATAGAAAGTATTTCCCTCTGCTGTGTGTAGCGGCACATGCTTGTAATCACATCACTTGGGAGCTGGAGGCTACCCCATAATACATAGCAAAACCCTGAATCAACTAAAAAACACACTGCTGCACTTGGTTTAAAATCCAGCCACCTAAGCTGGGGTTAGAGAACACACGTACACGTCACATATAGCACTCAGTAGCCAGTATTTCTATGGAATCAACAGATACCAACTTACAACAGGAAGGAAGAAGGGTTTGAAGTTTACCTGATTCTATATTCTGAGGCTGGGAAAAAACACAGGCTGTTTGGTACCTAGCAAATGTACAATTTATTCATTTCAGGATCACTATGTGTTTAGAGGTACCAAGCCACATACATTTATGTTCTTTATACATTGTATTTATATAACTTTATATTTACCTATTAAAAAGTGTATGTTTTAAGCCGGGCGTTGGTGGCACACGCCTTTAATCCCATCACTTGGGAGGCAGAGGCAGGTGGATCTCTGTGAGTTCAAGGCCAGCCTGGTCTTCAGAGCGAGTGCCAGGATAGGCTCCAAAGCTACACAGAGAAACCCTGTCTTGACCCCCCCCCAAAAAAAAAGTATGTTTTGCCAGGTGGCAATGGCACTGCCTTTAATCCCAGCACTTGGGAAGCAGAGGCAGGCGGATCTCTGTGAGTTCGAGACCAGCCTGGTCTACAAAAGATAGTTCCAGGACAGCCTCCAAAGCCAAAGAAATCCTGTCTTGAAAAACAAAACAAGAAAGTATATTTCAACTTACGTTGGGGGAGCAGTGTTGGAAGACTGAATTCAGGACCTTACATACGCCATGTAAGTACCCTATCACCAAGCTTCAGCTCAGATCCCAAATTTATACTTTTAAAAACTTGTAGCCTGCCAGGTGGTGGTGGCACAAGCCTTTAATCCCGGTACCCTGGAGGCAGAGGCAGGCAGATCTCTGTGAGTTTAAGGCCAGCCTAATCTACTGAGCAAGTTCCAAGACAGCCTCCAAAGCTACAGAGAAACTGTGTCTCAAAAAAAAAAAAAGAAATACAAGCCGGGTGTTGGTGGCGCAAGCCTTTAATCCCAGCCCTCGGGAGGCTGAGGCTAGGTGGATCTCTGTGAGTTCGAGACCAGCCTGGTCTACAAGAGCTAGCTCCAGGACAGGCTCCAAAACCACAGAGAAACCCTGTCTCGAAAAACCAAAAAAAAAAAAAAAAAAAAACAAGTCAATCAGTCCTACCTGGGCATAGTAAACACATGCCAGTTTGGAATCCTGGCATTTGTGAGATGAGACAGAGGACTGTCCAAAGTTTGAGGCCAATCTGGGCCACATAGTGAACTGCAACCCATCTGGGTTAAAAAGAGTGAGAATAAAAAGCAGCAAGTACAAGTTCAGAAGCTATGCACACAGCCTCTGATCTCTGAGGAGTACTTGAGGGTTCTGCAGTGCACAAGGGTGAATATCATGTAGGACAGCAGCCAGATGGGGGCTTTGTGCTTTTCCACTGCCTAACAGAAAGTTGGTGCAGAGCTCTAGTATGTGTGGTAGGTAGGGTTTCAGCAATGAAGTCAAGCTAATGCCAAAGACAACACCCTCAATATACTAACATTAAGGAACACATGAA
This sequence comes from Cricetulus griseus, assembly GCF_003668045.3. Taxonomy (NCBI): domain Eukaryota; kingdom Metazoa; phylum Chordata; class Mammalia; order Rodentia; family Cricetidae; genus Cricetulus; species Cricetulus griseus. The sequence continues at coordinate 199,028,502 of NC_048596.1, read as the reverse complement.
TTTCTTAGTGTGTAACATCTAATCCCTAGCTTTGCACAGTTTTGATTACATTGTATATTTTTAAGAGGCCCGGGGACCTTTCATCTCTCCAGCTGCCTAGGGGTAGCACCTGGTACCCATAGAAGTCAATCATGCTGAACTGGTTACCAAGTCTCATACGCCCTACTTGAAACCTGACAAATTCCTATTCTAGTATTTTATAGCTAAAGGCAACCTTGTAAACGATGTTTTCTTTTAAATCAACTGTTATGCAAAACCAAATGTCCTGTCTAATTTTGAAGTCATACAACCAACACTGCAGAAAACAAAGTTCAAGTTCTAAGATACTGTCCTTGTAACATACTATCTTGTGTATGGTTCACAAGACCTTCTAACCTAGGTCAGAGCTCTTTTCTGGGGCCCTGCTAAAAGTTGGTTTGCTTTTGGTTTCAGTCAAAATTAGGTCTTACTGAGTTGTTTTTTACATTCTCCAAAACCTTGAAATGAAATCCTATGGTAAGAGGTAGAAACAGAGTGCCTAACTAAACATCTGAACTGTAGCAAGAAGCAGGCTAGTAAAGGAGAGAAGGCTGTCTTTTACCTGACTACTACTATGTATGTCTCAGGATGGTCAGACATTCTGAACTTGTGCTCCCAGACCATAGATGGAATCAGTTCTATCCCCCAACCATTGAAGTTTCTACTATAAATTCTTTTTGGTATAGAACACAAATAAACTATGGCCTCTACAAACCTGTGGGTTGTCTGTTTCTTTTTTCCTCCCTCCAAATATCAATGTGCTAGACACTTACCACGGGTATATCATTTTTACAAAAAGACACAGCCAGGCTGACTAGCTTGAGAAATCTGAAGGGCTGATGTGCTGTGTATATGTCCACTAGGTGAATTTAGTTACTTCAACTGCAAGGAGTAAGTCGACTTCTGACTTGTGAAGGCAGTTTTTGGCACATGTCATAAAGTGGTGGGGTGAATGGGCCTTAAAGTACCTATGGCTGTCATGGTGTGTGTGGAGGGGGTGGTGATTGGGAGATGACTCTTTGGATCATAGGCTGTTCTGAGCAACCAACGACAGGCATAAATAAGCCAGTCATACAAAATTTCGCTTTCCTTCTGGCAAAAACCCCAAACTCCACTATAAGTTAGAAAATCTTGTTTCTTGCATTGAACATTATTCTGTTTATCTAACTGCACCTACCATACAAATTCCAATAGTTTATTTGAAGGGTTTAGGGAGGTATCCCCCTCACCCCTGTTATAAATTGGGATCTCTGCCATCCAAGTGATAGGATTAAAGGCCTCCCACCATGCCCGGCAGGATCTTAAATTTCCAAAAGCCTGAGTGTTAACATTTTGGTCCCTAGGGATACACTACTAAGAGATACAGGAATCTTGGTATAGGAATTTTTAACAGGTAAGGCCTAGTAGTCAGGTCTTCTTTGCTCTCCAGTATTCAATGAGAGGTTAAGCGCCTTTGTTCTATCACTGGTCACTACCTTACTAACTGAACATGGTCTAGATTCTACAATATACCAAACTGAGAGCCAAAATATACCTTTTCTTGCCACCCCCTTTTTCTTTCTTTTTGAGATAGGATTTCTCTATGTATCCCTGGCTGTCTGGAACTCTTTTTGTAGACCAGCTTGTCCTAAAACTCACAGAGATCTGCCTCCCTGTCTCTTGATTGTTGTGATTAAAGGTGTGTGCCACTACATCAACTTAAATCTTTTCTCTGTATGAGTTCATCACCTCATGCATTGTCATAGTGATGGAAAACATATATTCTTCCCAATCCTGCAGAGTGAGAAAGGATAAGAGGCTCTCACAGGGCTGGCATTCAGCAGCCTATACACCACACACTGTACTATACGGCTGGGACACTTCTGAGACTACAGCGGCCATGATTAGCATCCACAGGATGCATGATCAGGGCTGCCATGGTGCAGAGTTACATTGCAGAGGCCCTGAAAGATTTTCTGAGAAAAGGCACTGCACTGTTCTTCCTTCCCATGGGACCTCCTAGGATTGTACTACTGGAGGCCACATTCAGGTTAACATGTTTCAGGGACAACTACAAATCTGTGTGTTTTTTGAAAAACCACTCTAAATCATACCTTTAGAGCAAGAATCATACAGGGAATCAGGAGATGGCTTGATTTCCAGCCCTGCTCTAGGAAGGCTCACTGTCTCTCTAGGTGCCAGTGTTCTGAGACAAATATTGTGTGTTACCCTATGCTGGATGAAGGGAACTATATGCCCTATCAAGTGTAAACAATTAATTGAGGGTCCTTCAGTCCAACTCAATACACTTCCATGTTTACAATCTTTGACCAACCCATCTTAGCCAATCACTCAGTAATGTGGGACTCTCACAAGTTTTAGAGCTAATCTTTAGTCCTCCAATCCAAAGTGGTGAACCTGTTCAGTGGGTGGAATGACTCAAGTCTTTCACTGTTTCTTTCCCCTACTGCACTTGACATACCTGAAAAATACTTGTTAAATAATTGACAAAAATCTCATTAAGCAAAGAACTACCTGTTGCATACTAAAAACAAAAAAGTTGCCTAATTTGTAAAACACTAGAACCAGAGCTCCAGAGCCTGTCCTCTGCTCTTGTCTCAGCAGCAGCTCTGGGAGGCCAAACTGACTTCAACCACACCACTAACGGCAGAATAGTAACAACACATTCTCCTCAAAGTTGGGTCACTGAGGAACTGCTACAAACTACTTAAGAGCCTGGCCTAGCTAGGCACTGGTGGCCGACACCTTTAATCCCAGCGCTTGGGAGGCAGAGGCAGAGGCAGGTGGATCTCTGAGACCAGCCTGGCCTACAAGAGCTAGTTTCAGGACAGCCTCCAAAGCCAGAGGGGTGTGTGGCTATTAAAATGAAACCAATTAATTCACATGCTTACTACTGAGACAGGTGTTTCAAGTGGACTTCAGCAAAGGTGGATCAATAACAAGCACAACTTCTGGGAAACTGCTTTCTCTTTTGAGACAAAGTCTCATTATGTAGTCCTGGCACTATGTATACTCGGTCAGCCTCCAGAGATCCTCTTGCCCTTGCTTCCCAAAGGCTGGGATTAAAGTTGTGGTATACCTTGCCCAGCTGTGGGAAACTACTTTTAGCAGAGCAGATCCTATGTTGATGTCTAAGTTCTATTATACCTGTTTAAAATCCTCATTCATCGTTTCAGTGTATACAGCAAGAATGTCAGGATTGTTGATAAGCACAATTCCAAATTGACTTAAGCTCAACCAAAAACTCTTTGATAAGGAGTAGTCACCTTGAGATGGTGTGTAAATGACAAGATAGCTCTTTAAAAATGAGCAAGGCAAGAGCTTACCTGTTGAGTGTTCTGAAGTAAATCCACAAAGTTCTCTTAAAATGTTTTAGTATTCCCCACCTACAACTGGAGAGAAGGTTCAGGCTTTGGGACATATTGAACTGGTTCCAGAACTGGCTGGGCTTCATAAGTGCTCAGATCAAACACATTCTCCTCTCAGGGGCTGGGAAATGGAAATTAGCCTAGGGGTTGAGAATCTCCAACCCCTGCCTTGGGATAGGTAATGTGGAGATGAACCAGATGCTCTCTTTCATTATCCCCAAATGGATCTGAAGAATTACCTACTCTTGCAAGTAAGTGCTAAACAGAACTCATTTAAAGCTACTATTGTGTCCGGTAAGCTCAGCTGTCAATGTACACGGGGAAAACTAAATTTCCAGCAGTAGCGAGACTTAAGTCTTAGTTTCTTTCCAGCACTACAATTGTTTGGCTACTTTACGCCAAAGACTCGGTGTCTCTGAGCTCACAGTCCAAAAGGTGAGGAGGTTATACTTCCTAAGAGATCGGACCTCTCGGGGCACCTGTGCACACTTGAAGTTGCGAGAGCATGTTGTTGCAGGAGGCTCCAGAGAGCTCAAAGTTCCCCGTAGAGCCCGTCGACAGTCCAGGCGAGCCTCCTCCCCAGCCAACCTGCGTGCTTCACTCCCCTTTGTAGGCGGCGAACATGTGCCACGCCGAGTGGCCCGGAAGAGAAATGACAGCTTCAGAAAACCAACTTCACCATGGCAGACCGCGGCGCGCTAAAGTCGCCAGGACGTCCCAGGCCGCAGCGGGCTCGCGCCTGCCCGCTGTCCCGGGCCGCGCTTCGACCCGCGGCTGCGCACAGCCGGGGGCGCGCCCGAGCTCGGGAGGCGGCGCCGGGCTCCCGGGCCTCGCTCCCGCCGCCGCTTGGCGGCCTCCTTCTTACCACCCGCCGGCCCCGCTTACCTCAGCGCGAGGACGGGAGGCGGCCACGGCTCCGCTGAGATGGGAGCAGCGTGGACAAGACGTTCCTCGACCTTTCCGCTTCTCACTGACTCTGGCTTCAGGCACGACGCGGGCGGAACAAACGGGCTCCACTACCCGCGGGGGCCGGCCATTGTGCGACGTCATCAGGCCGCGACGGCCGTACTGCGGGCCGGCGGGCTTCCCTCGCTAGCCCCGCCCTCCTCGCGCTTCCTTCCGGACTCTTGAGGCCCCTCCTCCGTGGCGCGCGCTCACAAGTCTCCGCTTCTGCGCACGCCCACCGAGGCCGGCCGGCTTTCTAGCGAGCCATCTAGCGGCGCGTGCGCAGAGTCTCTGGATTTCTGGTGGTAGCTTCCCGGGATGGGGAAAGGCTGGCAGCGGGCGGATCGTGACCCCCGGTAGGGAAAGTCCTTTGTAGCTCTTGGTCTGCGCGTGTGGACACCCCAGTGCCTAAAAACTTGGGATAGGTCTTTGCCAGGCGAGAATCTCCTGTCTTATTAAATGTCAATGCTTGACCAAAAGTATTTTGGAGACTGGAGTGTAGCTCTGAAGTAGAGACAGCTCCAGGTCCTGGTCCTCGCCTCCCGCTCCCCCCCCCAAGGAATATTTGGAGATATTTGTAGAGTTAGAGTGGCGCTAAATATTCTTGATTTCGTTAAATATGATTACCATGACCCAGTGGAATCCCCCTGGGGAGGATTTAAGCCGTTGAAACGTTTTTTACAGTCCCCCCCCCCCCAGCAGTGCTCTGTTGCTGCTGCTGGCCTAAACCCCCTGATCGCTACTGACAAAGTGTGGCGCGGTCATTGGGTACTGGCCCCTTGAAAATTTTGGAACTGGTTTTGGGCTTACATGCTTGGGGGCTGCCTGTCTTCCTCGGACAACTTCAAGGAAAACAGCCCAGATGCCCATAGCTGTTCCATTTTTACAGAGGAACATTAATTCAGCCACAGAAAGCAATGGTCTGACACATGCTATAAGCACAGAGATGCTATAAGAACCCTTAAATGGTGCTCAAGAAAAGCCTAGTCATGAAACCCAAGTGGCTGAGTACCTGTGAGGGATTTTTCTTGATTGAATCATTTGAAGTGGTTAGACCCACCTTTAATCTGGATCTTTTAAGGTGAGAAGATCCACCTTTAATCTGGGCCACACCTTTTGGTGGCAGCCTATGTAAAAGACATGGAGGAAGGAAGCCCTTGCCTGCTTGCTCCTACTCTGGCAAGTTCATTTGTTCACTGGCATTAGGGCCTACTTCTTCAGGATTTCAATGAATACTGAAGACCAGTTGAGACATCTAACCTTGACTGAATCCAGCCCACTGGATTCTTGGACTTTCCGTTGTTGGTAGGCGGCCATTGTTGAATTAGCTGGGCCACAGCATGCATGCATATATAGATCCAGGTGGATTTTGAATTTCCCTCCTGTTCTCTATGCTCTCCACCCCACTTGTTGCCTGAATTAATACTAAATATCCCCCTTCTCACTCCTGGGGACTTTCTTATGCAGTCAGAGCCACATTTTATAACTCAGTTTCAGTCACTTCCCTGATGGCTCGAGATTCCTCCAGTGGCTTCTTTAGCCATCAGATAAAACCTAAAGTAATGCACCACCCTTCCTATGACCCAGTGCTCCCAGCCCATCTCTCTGGCACTCATGTCTTCTTTCCTAGTCCTTCAATTTGCAATCTAGTTTTCTCTGTCCCCAGGTGTGCAGGATAGTTTTATGTCAACTTGACACAAGCTAGAGTCATCAGAGAGGAAGGAACCTCAACTGAGAAAATGCCACCATAAGATCCAGCTGCCCCGGGTGTTGGTGGCACACACCTTTAATCCCAGCACTCGGGAGGCAGAGGCAGGTGGCCAGCCTGGTCTACAGAGCAATTGCCAGAATAGGCTCCAAAGATACATCAAGGAACCCTGTCTTGAAAAAAAATAATAATCCAGCTGCAAGGCATTGTCTTAATTAGTGATTGCTGGGGGAGGGCCCGCCCAAGGTAGGGAGTGCCATCACTGGACCTATGGCCCTGGGTTCTATAAGAAATTCAGGCTGAGCAAGCCATGAGGAACAAGCCAGTAAGCAGCACCCCTCCATGGCCTCTGACATCAGCTCCTGCCCCTAGGTTCCTGATGTGTTTGAGTTTCTGTTCTGACTTCCTTCAATTGTGAACAGCAATATGGAAGTGTAAGTCAAATAAACCATTTCCTCCCCACTTTGCTTTGGTCATGGTATTTCATCGAAGCAATAGAAACCCCAAGACACCCAAGTCTTCACATGGACCTCTCAAACTACCTGAATCTCCTTTGCCCAATTCACATTTATTCAACCTTAGGTCTTAGTAAGGCTGGTTTTCTTTCCAGACTCACTGAGGCTAAGTGCCACCTGCATGTACCTACCACTCAGTCCTGCCAATCAGGGTATGCCCTTGGCAGTGTGTTCCTGGCGGTCTCTGTTTAACAGGCCCAGGTGATTTTGATGTTCAGAGCATGTGAAGCTGGAGTACCTTGACCTTAAGGCTCCAAGAGACATGGACAAGAATAGTCATAGAGATCTTACATTAACATCTGGAAAAATAAAGGAAAAAATCCTGGAAATGACCCAAGTATTTATCAAAAGACACTTGCAATATTGTATCTAACATTATCACTACTTACAATGTTGCAATGCTTAAAAATTATATGAATCTTGAATACATAAAGATATTTGGAAGTAGGAGTGAAGCTCAAAAATGATATTGAACAAGAGGTCAAGTGGCAGAAGAAATACAGATGATCATTGGTTTTGCTGTGATGAAACATCATGACCAAAAGCAACTTGGGGAGGAAAGGGTTTATTTCAGCTTACAGTCTATAGTAAGGGAGGGAAGTCAGGGCAAGAGCAGAAGCAGTCATTGGAGGTGGTGCTTACTGGCTTGCTCCTATGGCCTGCTCATCCTGCTTCCTTATAGCACCTAGGACCACCTGCACCGGGTGGCACCTGCCTCGGTGAAATGAGCCTTCTCACGTCCGTCATTAATCAAGAAAACCCAATACAGACTTGTCTTACAATCTGATAGAGGCATTTTCTCAGCTGAAGTTCCTCTTCTCAGATAACTCAAGTTTGTGTCAAGTTGACAAAAACAAAACCAATTAACCAGGACAACCATGTTCACATAAGATAATTATGAATATTTTTGGAGGTGTGGAGCAAATGAAACACATATACTGCCACTAGGCATTAAATGGTCTAGCAATTTTAGAAGGCAGGAAACACCAGTATGAACACAAATGGTAGTGCATGCCTATAATCCAAGTACTTGGGAGACTTCAGCAGGAAGATGAGTCCAAAGCCAGCCAGGAGTGACTCTCTTGGAAACAACACAAGAAAAATATCAGTGTGAATGCCATGAAAAATGCCTGAAGCCAGGCAGTAGTGGCACACACTTTTAATCCCAGCACTCAGGAGGTAGAGACAGGCAGATCTTGGTGAGGTGGAGGCCAGCCTGGTCTACAAAGTGAGTTCCAGGACAGCCAAGACTGTTACACAGAGAAACCCCCTGTCTTGAACCCCTCCCCCTCCAAAAGAAAGAATGAAAGAAATGCCTGAAAAGACAAAAGCACTGGAATAGTTGCTTCTTGAGGGTGGGAAGGAAGAGAGAGAGACATTGGTTTTCTAAATTGTGGCCTATACTGAGACAATGTACAAGTGATAAAAAATCTTATGAAGTGTACATTTTGAATTTTACCAAGTGTACACCAAAACAATCCCACTTGGCTGAAAATTGCTTATACATGTATGGCACACATCTCAGGACATGAGGTATAGCGTCAGAAGCCTGGGTCCTGCAGGTCTAACAACATAGACTCAGCCACTGCTCCCGACAGGTCAATTCAACAGACAAGAGATAGTGAAGAGCAGAGAAAAGAGATTTGTTTAATGTGGTTTGGAGTTCTACCTATTGTCTAATGTACCCTAGAGGAGGGAAAGGTGAGAACTGTAGGACTCACTTCCTGCTCCCCTCACAACAGGGTCATGGGCTCACAGGCCAAAAATGTTTCTCTCCACATTCTCAAGGCATGTATGGACATATCCATGCATATTTGCCCAGCCTTTACTGAAATGTCAAGGGTATGTGAAAAGCATTTTGTCTGAAGGTAGCATTTGAGAAATGACAGCCTTGCTGATTCTTCATATGGTCACCAGAGGGCGGACCAGAGTAGTCCAACTGCTCTGGTTGGTTCCTGCTGGCCAGCTTGTTAAAAGGACTCACTGTAAATGTGTGGGACCTCCACTTCTGAGGTAATGAGTAATCAGCTGTTAGCTTTAGGCCTTGGTCATCATCTGTGCCCAGCTGTGATCCCACATACCCTTTACAAGGGTCTCACCCCAGGGAGGTTGGACAGAGGATCCCCAGACCTCTAAGCTTCTGCTGGCCTTTTCTCTCACTTCTGCATTGCAGGGCTTCAGCCACTGGTTTGTGTGAGCCAATGGCTGAGCAAAAGGACCATATTCAGAAGCTTGTGCAGGGTTGCATGTAACATAGCACAGGCTGGCCTTGAATTCACCATGTTGCCAGGGATGACCTTAAACTTCTGATCTTCCTGCCTTCACCTTCACAAGTTTCTGGGATTACAGGTATGTACCACCATGCCTGTTCTTTTGTTTTTTTTTTTTTAAATATAACTTTTTAAAAAAATTTACTTGCATTGATGTTTTGCCTGTATGTATGTCTGTGTGAGGTTGTGAGGTTGTCAGATCTTGGAGTTACAGACAGTTGTGAGCTGCCATGTGGGTGCTGGGGCTTGAACCCAGGTCCTCTGGAAGAACAGTCAGTGCTCCTAACTACTGAGCCACCTCTCCAGCCCCCCAACATGCCTGTTCTAAATGGTCCTGGAGATTGAACTCGAGGCCTCAAGCATTCACGACCAAACTTAGCGGCATCCCCCAGCTCCAAATAACTTCATAAAAATAAACTTGAGATTATCAGGAAATTATATGTATATTTTCATATCTACAAACCTAGGTCATATAAAATTTTCTTGTGCTGTCAGAGATCACAAGCAAAAAGTTTTAAAAAGTCCCCTCTCAACCTCCTTCATAGGCCCAAGGCAAAGGGCTAGTGTCCATCCCATAGCTCTGATCATTATAGCTGGGTCAGTGGCTATTGTCTGGGTAAGAACTGTGAACATCTTCCCGGTGCATTTGGAAGTATGCTGTTGGAGGCTCCAGGTCAAATGCAGAAAGTGAATTGTGAGGATATACTCACCAAGGCTCCAGTGATGGGCTACATAAGACAGATGCACACAGGGAAATAAAGTTGTCGGCATAGGCAGACTGGTTTGCTTAGAAACTTAGATTTGGAGCCCAGTGGTGGTGGCTCATGCCTTTAATCCCAGCACTCATGAGGCAGAGGCAGGTGGATCTCTGTGAGTTCGAGACCAGCCTGGTCTACAAGAGCTAGTTCCAGGACAGCCTCCAAAGCCACAGAGAAGCCCTGTCTCAGAATTAAAAAAAAAATGTTGCCCACAAGATCACCCTGGGGAACCAGTGAATTTACTGGGCTTCCTTTGAGAGCATAGGTGACAGGCTATTTACTGGCATGTTAGTGCTTTGCCCCTGTAAAAGGCCACACCAGAAAGTCTGTCTAGCAGGAATGATGGATTTCCCATAGCTGCATTGATGGAGCACCCTCAGTATTCACTCTGACAAACTCTAGTTTCTCCCTAAAGCCAAGTGCAATTTAGGGCAAAATTATATATAATAGACAGCATGGAGTGGCTGGACATTCAGGTGAGGGTCCCATGACCCTCCCAGTTCCTCCTCCTATGAGGGAACATAAACACTCACCAAGCCAAGCTGTGATGATTTTTGCAAGTAGGCACAACTAAACTTCCAAAGATGGCAGTTGTTTGGCTAGGGTGGTCATGTACAACAGTGGCTGTGGTGGTAGCCTGTGGATGTAAACATAAATTCCTGGAAGATACCTTAGTGAGTGCATCATACCAACCCAGCAGAACAATCCAGACACATAGTATTCCTGCTCATTTGTATTGTCACAGGGACCCTTACTGCTTAAAGATCCCGTGGATGCCATCAATGTACCAGGCTTCAGAAGGTTAGGCCAGATTGATCCTAGCTTGATTTCTCCCTCTCGGGTACTCACAGCTTGAGGTGTCCTCAGCAACAGGGTCTTATCAGCAGTGTCAATAGACTTTATCATTTTGGGTACCTGTGGTCTTGGGATTCAGCAGCTACAGGATTACTAAAACTATATTATCAAGGTCTACTGCTGTGTCGAGACCCCAGTACCTGAAGCAGCTGTTTGGTTAGCAGAACAATGCCAGGTACATCTGCCAGGATGGGAGGTGCTACCTTATTTAATTCCTTGTCATCCACTGTCACTCTCTAGGAGACAAATCTAGCTTTTGTATTGGCCATACCTGACTGTTGGAAGGGCTCTGGGCTAGGCAGAAGATCTCTACCCTTTCTAACTGCTGGGTGGTTTCTTTTGTTTTATCAAGAGCCTTGGGAAGCCTAGACTATTTGATATTCATCACTGTTTGGGCAATGGATAACTGTACAGGCGTCCACCTTTCCCTTCCCTGTGTTTACCACTTCAACCCTCAGCTAGAGCTCCAGACTCCGGACATATACTCCAGGGTGTGTCCCACATAGTAGGGCATCCACCCCTAGAATGTTCCCTCAGCGGGGAGAGATGCACATTATATATTCTCTTGGGAGGATAATTACTCACCTTCAAAGTGAGTTTAGACTCCTCCACCTGTATGGTTTTATCCTCCATACCCATCCGCCACCACCCAATGACCCCAGTGCTTTTGGGGGTAAATGTGAATCAATGTCTGTTCTGCTCCAGTGCCCATGGGGTCCCATGTATTCTTCGTATTTGTTGGTGAGGGATCAATAAATTGTCAGTTCAACATGGGGCCTCCTGTTGCCCTGTGTGACCACCACCTATGAACTCAACCTTGGCCATCCCTACAGAGGAGTTTGGGGAGGCTCCACCCTAAGGAACCTTTATCGGTTGGTGGGGTGGGGAGTGGGGATTGACTAAACCTCCTAGTCATTTTTCCTTTTACCCCCCCCCCCGTGATTTTCCCTAAAGCTCTCCTGTAGTTTCTGTCCTTCCAGGTCCTGCTGCCCTTAGTCCCCAAATAAGCACACAGAGACATATTAATTATTAAACTGTTTGGCCAATGGCTAAGGCTTTTTACTGGCTAGCTCTCTCTTAATTATTAACCCATTTCTATTAATCTACGTATTTCCACATATTCTCGGCTTACCTGGTAATGCCCCGGCATGTTACTCCTGCCTCTACATGGCATCTCCTGGCAGTCTCTCTCTGCCTCCTCCCCTGCATTCTCCTCATCTGGTAGCCTCACCTATACTTTCTGCCTGACTACTGGCCAATCAGTGTTTTATTCATCAACCAATAAGAGAAACATATATACAGAAGGACATCCCCCATCATCTCCTCTTTTCTGTCTAATAAAAAGAAAGGTTTTAACTTTATTTATTTATTTATTTATTTTGGTTTTTTGAGACAGGGTTTCTCTGTGTAGCTTTGGAGCCTATCCTGGCACTTGCTCTGGAGACCGGGCTGGCCTCAAACTCACAGAAATCCATCTGCTTCTGCCTCCCGAGTGCTGGGATTAAAGGCGTGTGCTACCAACGCCCGGCTAGGTTTTAACTTTAACATAGTAAAATTATCAATAACAAAACAGTTATCAAGTAAGAACTATAGTTAATAATATTTAGTCCATTAACATTTGGCAACATTTAAAGAAAATATTCTATCATCTTTTGATGGAGAATGTACGTCTGTGTATGCTCATCTTATTGATTATTGAATAAAATACTGTTTGGCCAATGAGGCAGCAAGTTAGACGGGACTAGGAGTCAAGGAGGATTCTGGGAAATGTAGTAAAGAAGTGGTGACCCACAAGAAAGTGACTGCTGAACTTACAAAACAAGACAGTACTGAAGGATTCCTGATGAAATGGAGAAGTGTGCCAGATACACTATGGCCTATGGGGTGAAGATGGATGCCCCAACGTTACAGAGGAACTTTAGGTGACTTTCCAGGTAGTGAGATGTCTCTGTCAATTCTAGAGTTTATATATTATCCTTCTGTGGTCTTTGATAGAGTTGAAGACAGATAGTTATGGTTATAGTTTTCTTCAGTTATTATAAAAGATAAGTTACCCTTCTTTTTATTTAGACAGAAAAGAGGAGATGATGGGAAATGTACTTCTGTGTATGTTCATCTTAATGATTGTTGAATAAAGTACTGTTTGGCCAATGAGGCAGCAAGTTAGGAGGGTCTAGGAGTCAAGGAGGATTCTGGGAAATGTAGTAAGGAAGTGGTGATTCACAGGAAGTGACATAGCAGGGAGACTCATATATAAACAAGGGCAAGAATGAAGTGGGCCCCTTCCCTCTTCCTCCAGAGTCACTATGTGATCCCAGGATGAGGACACCAATGGAACATATCCTAAATAAGATAAGTCATAAAATATATAGATTTATGATAATTAAGACTGAGCTAACAGATGAAAAATCCTAGTCATTGGCCAAGCAGCATTTGTACCTAATAGAAGTCTCTGTGTATTATTTGGGGCCCTAACACAGCGAATGGAACTCAAGCCAGTGGTGGGTTTATCATAACAATCTATCCTATCTTTGTGAGTCTAAATTTTATATGTAACTTATCTTTTACCATGACTAATGAAACCATAACTATCTGTCTTCAACTCCATAAAAGACAGCAGGAGGATAGTATATAAACTCTGGAATTAACAGAGACATCTTGCTGCCTGGACAGTCACCCAAAATTCTTCTGTAATATTGGAACATTCATCTTCAGCCCATAGGCCATAGTGTGTCTGGTAGACTTCTCAGTGAAATAGGAAATTTTAAACTGTCCACCGGTATTGGCAGTTTGTCAGTCATTTTTCTCTGTGTCCTGCAGAATGTCTGGCAAACTCTTCCATGAAGCAGGAACCCTGCAGGGTTTTTTGTCATGAAAAAACATAATAAACCATTTTAAATGCCATATTCTGTAGGTCTTTGAAAGGTCTGAATACTACCTATCCATCTCAAATATATCTCTCTAATCTAGAAAACCTAACTAATATAACTATAAGTTTTGACTATTATAGGTGACTATATATAATCTGTATTTAATTATACATTACATTTTTATTTTATTTTGGTTGTAAGCCTAGCCTTTAACAGCTGAGCCATCTCTCCAGCCCTATACATTACATTTTTAAATGAGCTGTATAAACACAATACCTAAACAAGAGGAGAAATATACATATAAGAAGATTGACCTTAAATTTGTATCAATAAGCCAAAATCCATACCAATACAAAGTATTCATTTCTATATCATATTCCCTCTTTTTTCTTTAGAAAGAGATTGACTGTGTTCATTAACCATTATAACCAACCCCATTTAAATGAAAACAAACATTTATAAACGATATTTGGGAATTTAGACGTTGTTCTCTCCAAACCGCTTCCTACTATTTGGGGGTACTGTCAATACCATGGGGATCTCGAGAAAACCCAGAAACCTGGCCAAATCCTTGCTGTAGTAGTCTGCAAGGCTACATCATCCCAGCTGTCTTGGATGTTGGATCACCTAGGCCACTGCTTCACGGGATCTTAATTGATCAAATCCAATTAGTCTGGAAAGAATCCACAGCTTTTCATCTTCTGTGGAAACAAAACCAGAATCTCTTTTCCAAAGTAACATGTCCTTAGACTTAAATTTTAAACTCAAGGCATTTTAAAAATATATAAGTTGGGCTGGAGAGATGGCTCAGCAGTTAAGAGCACTGCCTGCTCTTTCAAAGATCATGAGTTCAATTCCCAGCAACCATATGGTGGCTCACAACCATCTGTAATGAGATTTGGTGCCCTCTTCTGGTATGCAGGTAGAACACTGTATACATAATAAATAAATCTAATACATATATATATATATATATATATGTTGGATTGATCTAGCATTTATAATCAAATGTCTTTTAGCAGCTGTTGCTCTTTCCTCAGCAACCAAACAATTCAAAGACAACACAATAACATACAGTATCCAGACTGTGTATTTTCCATCTTTACGTGGCCTTTTTTAATTACTCTATTTTTTATTTATTTTTGTTTTTTGAGACAGTGTTTCTCTATGTATTTTTGCCTGTCCTGAAATTCACTCTGTAAACAAGGCTGGCCTTGAAATCACAGAGATCTGCTTGCCTCTGTCTCCCAAGTGCTGAGATTAAAGGCGTGTGCCACTACACCCAGCTACTCTATTTCTTTTTTTTATTTTTAGATTTATTTATTTTATGTATGGGTGCTCTATCTCATTATAGATGGTTGTGAGCCACCACATGGTTGCTGGGAATTGAACTCAGGACCTCTGGAAAAGCATCCAGTGCTCTTAACTGCTGAGTTATCTCACCAGCCTCTATTTCTTTTTTTTAAAGGACTTTGTCATTTTTCTTTTCTCTCCCAAGCCTATGTATATTTTTAAACACACTGTAAACCATTTAGAGGTTTTTCTCCTTTGAATCTGCCTTTATTGTATATCCCTATTTTCTATGAGTCTTTTATCTGCTAAACAGCATGGCTAAGATTAAAGCGGCAGCAGACTTTGTTCTATTCCTTGGCTTTCTGAGAGTAGCTTCATGGCAGAGTTTCTAGGTTCATACCACCACCAAGAAACATGGGTGGCTTGCTTGTTAATACCACCATTATTTGGTAGCAGAGCTTCTTAAAGGAGCCCTGCGCTTTTTGCTGCTAATGCTGAGTCAGGAAACTTCCCTTAAAGGAGCCGAATTTCTCTGCTTGTCTCTAACAAACAGAGCCCACCCAAGAAAATGCTGCTACCAAGACGCCGTGCTTGCCTCTGTTCTTTTGTTTTTAGAATCCCCTCTTTTTTAAAGTTTTTGCCAGGTTTTACATGGAAATTCTTGCAACCCACATCTAGTTGTCATTTTGTAGACAAAAGTTTTCCATCCCCCATCACTCTCCACAGACTAACAAACCAATACAGGGCTAGGTTGCCCATCAGTTTTGCCCCTAGGGACTCCTGTGTGGCACAGTCCAGCTACATCTGTGTTCAGGAGACAGTGAGGCCTTTCTGCCTGGCTCCCTCCCCTCTCACTTGCTCCTACTACTTTAGCAGCTTGTGAACCAGGGTTTATGCTCAGGTCCAAGCCATTTAAGTGAGCCTAAGCCTCTTCTGTTTTGTATAGGTCCCTACCCACTATGAGGCTCTCTACTGCAACCAATGCTCCATACCATTCTCACAGTCCTTGCTGAATCCGTTTCTTTCTTAGGTCTCCCATGAAATGAAGTCTTGTCAGAGCCTATGAATTGGGCATACATCACCACTTCCCACATGCCTGATTCTCTTAGTAGGGCAAAGCCTTCCACTATTTTCCAGTCCCTGATATTCAGGGAGACCTTAGCTACAGATAGATGACCAGATGTCCCTAGTGGCTCCTATGAGCCAGTACACCAGGGACTGATCCCCTCACATTGCCCTACATTGTGAAGCTTTTGTCTCAATAAGGGATGGGTGGTCACCTTGCTCAGCTTCTGCTTCAGCAGCACTCAGGCTGATCTGTCTGCCCCATGTCCCACAGCCCCACAAGCCTTCATTGCTCGTTTGGAAGTCTTCCCTAGATCCCACAGATCTGTCACGTGTGGAATATTATTTTAACTAGGCAAAGATGTGTTGCATTTGTTTGTGCTGCAGAATATTCCTTTAACTACGTAAAGATGTGTTACTTTTGTCTATGCTGCATTTGCCTAATTATGAAAAGATGCATTTGTTTTTACCTTGCCTGCCTAAGAACCCTGAGTGGTCTAATAAAAAGCTGAATAGCCAATAGAAGAACAGGAAGGAGAGGACAAGGGACATGCCTGGGGCCAGAAGCTAGGCAGCCATAGAGACAGCAAGAAAGTAAGAAAAGGTAAAAATCCTGGAGACAAAAGGGGCTTTATATAAAGAGAAACAGGTTAATTTAAGTTAAGAGAGATAGCCAGAAATGTGCCTAAGCTAGGCCAAGAATTCAAAACTAGTCTAGTAAGCGTCTATGTCAAGATTTTGGAGCTGGTTGGTAGCCCAAAAGAAAAAGCCTGATACAGTCATTCACTATTCTGATTACCTTAGTCTTCCACATCTGACCATTGTTAAGGCTTCTGCACACTGGAGCACAGATTTTTCCTTTCCAAATATTGAAGGTTGGACCCAAGGAATGTCTTCTATCACTGTTAGGTTGCTCCCTCCCCACTGGTTCCAGGTTCCAGGGTTCCAAGAGAGGCACTGTATTACTGGTTTAATATGGGCCTCTTCCCTCTGAGCCCCTAACTATAAACACAACGGACCAACATTACCCTTCTCTTTCATCTAATGTATCTGATAAGTATCTGACCAGCACTGCAGGGCCAGCCTCTTATCCCTCTCTCCCTCCAGGCTGCCACCTCAGCTTTGAGTAGATCTATGGCAGAGGCCAGGCTTCCTCTGCAGCTTCTTCTGATATCTCTGTCCTTCATGGGCTTGTAATTCCTGTTCTCAAACCATCTCCACACTCCCTAGGTGAACCCACCATCAAGCAGGTATGTCATTCCATACCATCTAGAAGACTACCCTTCCGAGATTTTCCCCACAGACACTCTCCATCACTTAGACAGTTTCACCTTAAATATCTCAATCTCCACCTTATTGCCACTATCCTGCAAACCCTATATGGATATCCACTATGTCAAAATTTCCTCTGTAAACAACCTCTCCCCTCCTCCATATAACTTCACTTTTTTAGTTTGTCTCATTCTCCATACTATGGACAACACGATTGCTCTTCTAAAACTCATACTTGTGCTGCTAAAATTCCTTCCCAGGGAGGAGAGGTAGACATCTCCTTCTTTGAGGGTCCCAAGGATAAACTGAAACACAATTCCACCACAGTTCACTCCGGGGAGTCAATTTATTGGGCCTCCTTACAGAGCGTAAGTGACTGGGTTATTTATTGGAATGTGGGCGCTTTCTCCACTCCAAACAGTTGTACTAGAAAGTCTTTACCTAGCAGGGAAAATGGCTTTCTCAAAGTCACATAGATGGAGTCCTCCCTGCCCCTCTCCCAGTCCTCCCAGGCCTATATACTCTAGCCCCTTCCTAGTCCATTTTCTCATGGACACTGCCTCTCATCCAGGGGGTTCAGGTAGGAGCTGCAGTCCTATCTAGCCACTCCCCACGTTCCTTTCTGGGCTCTTTGTCTTCTTCCTGTCTGGTAGAGTATGCTCTGCTGGCTAGCGGAGGTTCCAGATAAACTCCTGGGACCACTCCCACCCAAGCTGAGTAGGCGACTGCATTCCTGCTTCCTCCTCCTGGGTCCCCCTGCTGGAGAGGCCTAGGATGCTGATGTTGGTGTAAATTGGCATTGGGGCTCTCAGCTCTGCAGAGTGAAGGTGAGAGGAGAGCTGAGGAGCCAGAAGTTGGTGGGGCTGTGTGTGTCTTTGTGAGAAGCATACTCGCATAATGTGTGATACTGCAGTCGGCAGAACATAAAGCCTTCCATGGAATGATTGAAGCTCAGGCATTGTTCTCTCTCTCTCTCTCTCTCTCTCTCTCTCTCTCTCTCTCTCTCTCTCTCTCTCTCCCCTCTCTCTCTCTCTCTCCCTCTCCCTCTCTCTCTCCCTCCCTCTCTCTCCCTCCTCTCTCTCTCCTTCTCTCTCCCTCCTCTCTCTCCCTCTCCTTCTTACTCCCTCCTGCTCCCTCTCTGTCTCTCCTCTCTCTCATTCTCTGCTTCCTTCTTTCCCCCTCCTCTGCTCCCTTTCTCCTTACCCTCCTCCTCCCCCATCCCCTCCCCACCTGAAAGGAAGAAAATGTATTGAGTCTTCACTGGGTAAGTTCTCTGACCTTAGAAGTTTTTCTTGGGGTGTAAGGGCTGCTGGAGGGGGTGGTGTCTGACTGGGAGATGACTCCTACGGAGGTATCTGCAGAACAGGTATAGCAGTCCTTGGAGACAAGACGTCAGGAATGGACCTCTGCAGCTCTAGCTCCCACATCTGGAAGCACCCTCTGAGGTCTCTGGATTCAGCCCTGGTTACCAGCTTCCTGCTGACTGCAGAGAAAGAGAGATGCTGGGGTTGAAGCAGCTGCTAGATCCTGCAGATCTTGTGGTCCTCTGCTCCAGATAACAGGAAAGGGCTGGTTTTCAGTTTCCCAGCCATGTGGATATGCCTGTAAGGGCAGACATGTCTTGTATGTTTCCCTGTGAGCATGTGAGAGTGAACAATATATATGCCTGGACTGTGGAAAGTCAGCCTGTGTGTGTGTGTGTGTCCTGTAATATGGGCACAGGGCATGCATGTCAGGGCTGAATGTCAGGTATGTACACAGAATGTGTATGGCACACATGTGTAAGGTTTGTAATGCCTGTGTGGGCAGTCATTGTGGGTCAGGTACAATTTTTGGTTTGTATTTTTGTGTGTGCATGTGTATACCTGGATGTATGCTCAGCACAGGTGCATTACATGTGTGTAGGCACAGGAGCATTGTGTGTGCATGTGTGCTGTGTGGGTACAGACATGTGCTCTATGCTACTTGTGTATAGCTATGTGTGACGTGTGGCCTGTGTACAGCTGTCTGTTGTGTGTGGGTAGCATCTGTGGAGGCACAGCTTCTTCATGAGCCCTGCTTTGTTCTGATGCTCTGCTCCCTGTCCTGGGGGCTGTAGTACTGCTGTGTGGCTGTGCATCAGGTTGAGCAGAAGTGGATAAGCACCTGGCCCTGGGTGAGTTGATCTGTTGCCTGCTCCAGGTCATTTTAGGGTTTATTTTAGGCATGCTGAGCTTAGCATTTGTCTATATGCCAAACACACTGAAAGGGAGCAAGCGCTGATGTGTGTGGGTGAGTATAGTGTGCGATGTATGTATGTGTGTATCTGTTGAGTGTGCTGTATATTGTATACTGTGTGTGTATGATGTGTTGCATATTATAAGGTGTATGTTTGTGTCTGTTGTATCTTGTCTTCTATTTGTGTGTAGTGTGGTATTTGCCTGGATTTTGCACTGTGTGTCACATGTGGCATGTATGTGGATGTGTTCTCCGAGCTGAACCACATTTTGTTCTTGGGTTGGTGCCTGCCCTATGTGGATCCCAGCACAACCCCTTTGTGGTCATCCCCAGGGAGCTGGTACTCCATGGTTCTCAGAACTCATACCACTTCCTCCACTTGGCCCTCTATGCCCTCAGCCTCAGACACTTGCTATCTGCAGGTAAATAGAGGCTCAAGGGCTGCTCCTGCTGCTCCCGGCTTCAGGCTCGGCAGCGGAGCCCTCCCACACTCAGCCATAGGCTGGGACCCCATCATGCATTTTGGAACATTATAGAACTGCAGCAGCAGCAGCTGTGTCCCAAGACAATTCTCCACATGGTGGCAGAACCATCCATCTCCCCATGCTGATGGCTGCTGTATTTCCGCCTCCAGCCCTGACTCTGGAGCTTCCTCGATGCTTCCCCATTCTGCACCGCAGTGGAGGGCCCTCAGTTTCTTAAATCCCAGCCTCTCCAATATGCATCCACCTGACCCCTACATCGACTCCTCTCTTGGTTTTCCCACCTGAGCCCTGTGGAGCATCTCCACACTCCCTAGAGTCTGCCCTGATGCTATCCAATGCCCTGTCATGCTATCTCCTGAGAGAGACCCTGATTTGTCCTTATCCCTGCTACTGCCTGGATGCTCGAGCCCTGATCCCTCTCATCTGACTATCAAACTGGCCTGCTCATCTCTGCCTGTGCCTCTACTGACTTTGCTGGGATCTGTGGGTCCCCGGAAACCCTTTTAAAGCTGCATATCAGCTGCTTTAAAACCCTTGGCAACTACTGCAAACCAACCAACCAACCAACCAACCCTGGTCCTGTGAGACTCACGGGGCTGTAACGGACCTTTTCCCTGCTTCCTCACTCAGCAGTAGTCACCTAGTATCTATCCCATAGCCATAATGCAACACATCCAACACTCTTCCCCTGAAAGAAGCTGCTGTTACCACCCACTAGACGGGTGGGGAAACCTAGACTTAGAGTTCCACACTGTTTTTAAAAGGGCTGGAAAAATGGCTCAGTAGTTAAGAGCACTGGCTGCTTTTCCAGAGGACCAGAGTTCAATTTCAAGTACCCATATGACAGCTTAAAATTGTAACTCCAGTCCAGGGGATCTAATGCCCTCTTTCAGCTTCCACAGGTATTAAGTACAGGGTCATACATTCAGTGAAAACACCCATGCACATAAAAAATAAAAAGGAAAAAATGAAAAAATGAAAAAAAAGAACAGACACAGATCACTTGTCAAGGTCAAGGCTGGGGACATTTTAGGCTTCACTGTTTCTACGCTCCTAACATCCCTGAGAAGCAGGTGTCTGTCCTTCCTATCCATGGGTGGGTGTGCTGAGGCTTAGGAATGCTGCAGACTCAGCAGCCAAATCCTCATTTTTCTCAGCAGAGGGCTTGACAGCACATAAGGTCCCCTCCAACTTCCATGGTGGGCTGTTTCCTGCATCCACACAGGAGAGGAAGCCTCGTGGTGGTACCACTCACTGTTATTGGTGGAATGGCAGAATGCCATGCACACTCCATGACCTGCCCCAGTGCAGTATACATGCTACACAGCACCAGGTCTCTGAATGCAGTGTCCTGGGCTGGCAGCTCTAGGATCTACAGCCAATATGTAGTCCAGCCCAACCCATGGCTGCCTCTCAGACCTTCCTCTTCCTACCCCTCCAGGCCTGCAGGGCATCACAGAAAACGCCAGCAAGATGGACAGCCCCATCAATGTCTCACTGGTTCATGGGGATTCCACACTGGGTCTACCAGAGTACAAGGTGGTCTCAGTCTTCCTAGTGCTCCTGGTGTGCACTATGGGCATCGTGGGCAATGCCATGGTGGTCCTGGTGGTGCTGACCTCACGAGACATGCACACGCCCACCAACTGCTACCTGGTCAGCTTAGCTCTAGCTGACCTAATTGTGCTGGTGGCTGCCGGGCTGCCCAATGTCTCTGATAGCCTGGTGGGGCACTGGATCTATGGACATGCTGGCTGCTTGGGTATCACCTACTTCCAGTATCTAGGCATCAATGTCTCCTCCTGCTCCATCCTGGCATTTACTGTGGAGAGGTAAGTACCCACAGGCTACCCCATGCCTTCACCCTTCCCATTGTCTTCCTGGGTTCAAGCAGGGACTCCTAGTAAATTAAGGCTCCATTGAACAGAAGGGGAGCTAAGCCAATGTGGGGTGCTAGAAGAACCAGCACAAATGTGGGCATCTGCTCTGCTTCTAGATTACTGTAGGGCACCAGGAAAAGTCTCTGACTTCTTCTGAGTCTGGATTCCCCATCCAGAACACAGGCACTTGGAAGGTCTTTCTCACCACCCCCCACTACTGGGCGTTGAACCCTGGGTCTTCCACCCACTAGGCAAACCATATCTTCAATCTTTAAAAAAAAAGTTAAAGTTGAGACAGACTTGTTAAGGTTCACTATAAACTTGTGATCCTCCTGTCTCAGCCTCTCAAGAAACTGAAATAATAAGCCTGTGCTACTGTGTTCAGCAATGGTGTGTCTTTTTTTTTTCTCGAGACAGGGTTTTTCTCTGTGGCTTTGGAGGCTGTCCTGGAACAAGCTCTTGGAGACCAGGCTGGTCTCGAACTCACAGAGATCCGCCTGCCTCTTGCCTCCCGAGGGCATGCGCCACCAACGCCCGGCTCATGGTGTGTCTTTTGAGTCTTCTCCAGCTTGACTTTTTTATTTGCTTGCTTGCTTGCTTGTTTGTTCATTTAATAAGACAGTGTTACACTACGAATACATACTTGGAATAGGTACTTGAACTCTCTTTGTAGCTGAGGTGGACTCAAACTCATTGCAATCCTACTGCTTCAGCCTCCTGAGTCCTGGAATTTCAAATGTGCACCACCATGTCTGGCTTATCTCTGCTTGTAACACCCCAGAGACATGCTAATCCAAAGCCTGAATTTGGCATCAAACTCAGCTGCACCCATGTCAGGAGTTGAGGTTTTGGGCTCAGTAACTTGTTAGGGATACCCAGAATCTGGACAGACCCCAGGTCTGTCATATCCAAACACTGGGTCTACTTCTACAATCCCCATATATGCTTGTCTGGGGGTAAGTCAGCATGGGGATGTGTCATCTACACCATGCAATAGTCCTCAAGGGCCTAAGTATGAACAATAAGGAGGTCTGCCTGTGAGAGCTGTATGGTATAACTCCTGCCTTTGAAGGAGGGTAACAGAAAATGCTTTGACAGCATGTGGTGGTCAAAGGCATCTTTGAGAGGATTGGAATCACAGGACAGTACATTTCCAGGCTACTTTCTGTTCCTCTTGGAAGGCTGACTTTGTTCTGCCTGTCCTTGGATTGTCTTCACCTTAAACCTTTGCAGCCTTCTACTTCCACCCTTGCAAAGTACGGCTCAGCCACCATTACTCAGACAGGGCTCAGCCTGGGTCAGGTGCCTCAGATGTAAGAGAAGCAGTCCCATGGCCTCAGGAACCAATATGCCTTGCCTGTGCTCCTCAGGTATATCGCCATTTGCCACCCAATGAAAGCACAGACTGTGTGCACCGTAGCCCGGGCCAAACGGATCATCGCAGGCATTTGGGTGGTCACATCCCTCTATTGCCTACTCTGGTTCTTCTTGGTGGACCTCAACGTCCATGACGATCAGCGCCTGGAATGTGGCTACAAGGTGTCCAGAGGCCTCTACCTGCCCATCTACCTCCTGGACTTTGCTATCTTCTTCATCGCCCCCTTGGTGGTGACCATGGTGCTCTATGGGTTCATTGGGAGGATCTTATTTCAGAGCCCATTGTCCCAGGAGGCCCGGCAAAAGGCAAGACAACCCGAAGGGCAGGGCAAGGGTGCACCAGGCAGCTGCTCTAGGTCCAAGAGCTCCATGTCCTCCCGGAAGCAGGTTAGGAGTCGTCCTGGGTGCAGGTGGGGGTTGCATGTGGGGAGAGGCAAAGATAAACAAAAGAACATAAAACACACAGGGCATGACTGGCAAAGCAGGTAAATGGAGCAGTCACTTGATCTTTCATTTGTCAGTCCATCCATCTATACATACATACATACATACATACATACATACATACATACATACATACATCTATGCAGTGCCTGCCAAGCTTTGCATATGCTGGGTGGGTGCTAGGACACAGGGAAAACATGGAAACTCAGTCAGATGCCCTCTTTGAACTACAACAGTGGAACAAGTAAACACAAGCCTGTCCAAAGACAGGAAGGAGGGAAACATAGGAACAAATGATGCTGTGGAACAGGAGTTCAGGGGGTTGTTCAGGAGGCCTTGCTAAGAGGTGACAAATGAACCGATGTTGGCAAGCTGAGCAGAGAAGGGACTTTGAAAGTATAAGATGGGATCATTCAGGAATGAGGAGAGAAAGAGGAATGAGTGGCTGAAAACGAGGTTCGGGTGCCCAAAGTCACAGTGGGGGACCCTACCTGGGGCCAGGAATTTTATAACGGACGTGTCCTTAGAAGTCCAGCATCTTGGGGAGCTTAGGGTGGTGGCTGTCTTGATCCTGTCTGAGTTCCAGTTCTGAGAGATACCCCAAGTTGCTGGTCTTGGCTCCCAGTGTAAGTGACATCCCTATTGTCAGTTTCTCCCCATGCTTGGTGAGTGTGTCTCACAGCCATGCCCTCCTGCCTTTCCTCTCCACAGGCCACCAGGATGCTGGCAGTGGTCGTATTCCTTTTTGCAGTGCTGTGGACTCCCTACCGCACACTGGTGTTGCTCAACTCTTTCTTGGCCCAGCCTTTCCTGGACCCCTGGGTCCTGCTGTTTTGCCGCACCTGTGTCTATACCAACAGTGCCATCAACCCTGTCATCTACAGCCTTATGTCCCAGAAGTTCCGGGCAGCCTTCCTGAAGTTGTGCTGGTGCAAGGCAGCCGGGCCACAGAGGCGTACAGCATGCATCACTGCCAGCAGCTACAGTGCTGTCCAGGAGACCCCGCTAGGAACTGAGAAGATGCAGCTGGGCTCTAATGAGGCCTCAGGTCCCTCAGCAGCTGGGTCCCTGCATTGCCAGCAAGAGCCCCATTTCAGCGTGCTGTGAGGACTCCTGCCTGGCCTGTGACTCCTCTCTCTGTGTTGGCTTGCTTGCTGGTCTGGTTGATAGCTGCTCTGAGCCCTGGTGGATCGCCAGGAGAGGGACAGACAGCTCACTGCTTATGAGTCATCAGAGGTCCCTTTACCATGAAGGATGTCACTGGAATGTTCTCAGCTGGATCCTGTGTAGGTAGCTCTCCACTCTGAAGTGAGGCTGGTGGGAACAGGGAGGGAGCCGAAGGTCCAGTCTTCACCCCCTGTATGACCAAAACTTTTCATCTGTTTTCACTCAGTACTTGAAGCATCTTTTGGAGCTTATTATTGAAGGAATGTCCTTCCAGGCTTTGATCACTTCTGTCCCTTGGTGAACCCATGTGCACAGGTTTTTACATATGGTCATTGGATAGTGAAGGTTACACAGAATGGGTGTCCCAGACAGTTGCACTGGCACCCAGGGCTGTTACATGGTGTTCATCACTGGCCCCAGCTCCTCTTCCAGTCTTCCATTACGGTGGGCAGCCCTGAAAGAGAACCCACCAAACAAGCTCACCCATCACAGATGTTCTTGAAGGATAACATCTGTCTTCCCAACCAGCACTGAGAAACCACCTCTACCTCTTTAGCCCCAGAAGTGCAAGCCTGGCTCTGTGGACCTATTCTGCCAGTTGCTGTCCTGCATGCCATGTCTCAAGAGATGTCAGAAAAAGCTGACAGCCAGCCCCATCACTGCCTACAGCACTAGTGGCTGAGCCTGAGGACAGCAGGTCTCCATGTCCTACACTGTAAATGGGGTCAGTGACCCTAACTTGGTCCTGGGACCCCATAGCTGAGGGACACGGTTGCAAACATTTCAACAAGCCAAAGTGGCCACTCTGTGACTGGGGACCTCAGAAAGACAAGAATTGGGGGATGCACGTGTGTGTGTGTGTGTGTGTGTGTGTGTGTGTGTGTGTGTGTGTATGTGTGTGGTTGGACCAGGTGATTCATTCCACTCACATAGCTTCTGCCTTCCTTGCTGGATGTGGTCCTAATGACTCATCCTGCTCTGGGGACCTGGGGTACTCCAAAATAGATATGGCTTTTTAGGGCCTCTGATTGCTGAGTATGGTCTGGTGGGGCAGGACATTTAGAGCCTCAGGGAGATGAAGGGTCTTACTGGAGGAAAGCCAACACAAAGGTTGGGGGCCACCCAGGGTACCTGAGGCCTCCCCATGCTGTGGTCTCCAGCCTGAGAGGCACGTTCTCTGGAAGCCCACACACCAGGCTTGCCGCCCTGGGGCAGGACTTGCTCCACCTTCTTCCCGAGCAGGCTGTTCCTGCCATCCTTTGAGTCCCTTTACCCTGTGACTTAAGACCATGATGCTCTTCCTCGCCGCACCCATGTGACATGCAGGTGTCCCCTGGATGATGTGGTCAGACAGACCTGATCCCTAGCTCTGCCTTGTCTCCTGCACCGTTATCTGAGATCAGAGCTTATGTCTACTGCAAAGTAGTCAAGTGTGGGGACAAACATGGAGGGATGACAGGACAGATCCAGCCATGGTCTCCCATGCTGCCCGGTCTGCCTGTGTGAGCTGCAAGCACCGCACAGTCCAGGTGTGTGTGTGTGACCTCTCTCTTTGACTATGGCCTGGACAAAATCTGACATCAGACACACCAAATGTTTCCTGTCCTATCTCATCTTTCCTAGTTAACTGCTCCCTTGAAGTGCATGCAGCATTGCCACCAGCCTGGCTGCATGGCATCTGTGGCAGGTATGGAGCAGCCATCGCCTCACATCATTACAGCTCACACTGGCCTGCACTTTAGTTAAGCTAATCCATGATGCTGACAGCAGGCGATGGAACCACAGGTGTGGCTGATGCCTGCGGACTCAACTCTATACACTGTCCTTACCCCCATGCCTCCCAATAACACCTGAGCACTGCCTCTGGCCCTTCCTGAAAACCTCTCTCCCCTAATGTCACAGCAAGAGTTGGGTCCTTAGTTCTTGTACCACCTCAGGGAAGAATTCAAGCAGCTCATGAATAGTGGCAGAAGCTAAACCGAGCTGCATCCCCAGGCCCAGTGAAATTTCACCAAAAGAATGGAAAGCAGTCAAGACAGGAGTCATGAGGAGGGTGTTTCCATTGTCCTAACCTTTTCCCTCCTGACCCCAAGGCGGAGTTCTGAAATTTGAAAACCCTAAAAGCCATGTGACTTGCTGTACATTGCACATATCTCTGCGTGGAAGTAACCCGCAAAGTCCATTAGGGGTCAGAGTGGCAATGCCAATGACATAGAAAGCTGCACCTCCCAGGGGATGGGGTCTGTCTGGTTGAATCTAGTTCTTTCCTTGTTGTATGCATCAGAGGCAGTTGAAGCATCCTTACTCATGAAGCTGTAAGTATAAAATGCTACAATCCCAGAATCCTGAATTTTAACCGCTTGTCCACTCTTGTCTAGCTAATCATTGATGTCACTGCGATTACGTACTTAGTGTCACTGTGCATGGGGAAAGAACAGAGTACCCATCATCTCCAAGTATGGGCAGAGCCACTGGCCATCAGTCTGTAGATGCCTTGTGCTACAGTTAAAGGCATGTGTGCCACCACAGCCCAGCCCACAGGGCATACAGCTTCTCTTTTGTAGAGCATGAGATCAGTGGCCACTCCCACTCTTGGCTTGGAATGCTTTGTTTCGTAAAGTTGCTGGCTGATTGGTGAGTGCTGCCTAGGTATATGGTATTCTATTATACTGGGTTTTCTCTGTTGAGTAATGACCTTAGCTCTAGTATGGGATGAAGCGGGCCAGCAGCCCCAGGATTGCCCAGTCTTGTAAAGAATGTAGATGTTCTGCCACTGTGGACTCCTGCCTGAGAAGCAGACTGCCCAGGATACATTGAACACCCTGGAGAATAAAAACCATGGAGCAGACCTCAAGGGTCCATCTGGCCCTGAAACAGAGTTTGCTTTATGCTCACAGTAAAAGTTCTGTCCTTCAGAGGCAGCTGAGAACCCACAAATGGAAAGATTGCAGAGAAGGACACCAGAGACATGAGCCTTCTTCAAGACTGCCTAACAACACACTGACATTTGTAAATGTATGCTTGCTCATGTGTAACATAAAGTCTTTTATATATACCAAGCTGTGCTTGTAACAAGCTTGGACAACCTGTCTTTGGCATGCTTTCCCTGGAGGCCAGGTGACCCTGGATGCCTGCTCCCAAATGTGGGCTCTGGAGCCTTCTCAGGTCACAACATAATACAGACACCTTGTCTCTCTCCCATGAGACCCAGTCAGGTACATCTGCTCAGTCACCAGTCACTCAGGGTCAGCCCTGAAAGATGCTGCTCTATTCTATGGCATGATGGCCTCCTCCCCTGAGGAGATTAGATGTTTGCTCAGGGTTTCCCACAGACGAGCAGATGCAGCCTGTGAGGAGGGTGGTCTAGAGGCACAGTAATTAGCCTTTAAGCACAGAGCCTGGCAGCCCTGTTTGTCACCCACAGTTCATCTTAAAGCAATCTAGGTAATTAGAAGGCCATCAGTGTGGGTATTATGGGATTTGTTAACCCTTCTCATTCCCCACAGCTGCTGGGAGCTGCAGATGCTAGAAGACAAAGTACTAATCTACTAATCTTTCTGTGAGTGTCCTATTAGGCCCTACAAGGGCAAGTTGGAGTTAAAAAAAATAAGGAAACAGTTTAATTCTTGGTGAGAGAGGGAAAGGGCTTCCATCTTCATAGTTATTTTATTCTAGGCAACCTGACATGTTAGTCACTTCCTGTGCTGGGTTTCTTTTTGTTGCTGTTTTGTTTTTTACATTTTCAATATAGTATGTATATATGAGGTGGGGTTTGTGCTCATGACTGCAGTGCCTGCAGAGACCAGAAGAAGGTGTTGTATCTCCTGGAGCTGGAGTTACAATGGCTGTGTGTAGGGGAAGCTGTGAGCCACCCAGTGTGGGTGCTGGGAGCTGAACTCAGGTCCTCTGCAGTAGTAGCAAGTGCTGTTACTGCTGAGTCATCTCTCCAGTCCTCTGTTCCTGTTTTGTAAGTTTTTATTAAGGTAGGGTCTTGCTATGTTGACCCAGGCTGACCTTGAACTCCGGATCCTCCTACCTACAGCTTACAAATTTAGGAGCTGCTCTTTGGAACCATTACCAAAAGCAAGGGTTCTGTCTCACAGTGTCTGGAACAGGGAGGGAAAGATGTTGAGGGCTGGAGTCAAGCACAGGAAATATACAAAGCTTAGGGCACCCAACCAGGTGGCCGCCTGTGATCTAGTTTCCTGTCTATGGGGGATGGGATCAGGAAGCCTTGTGGAACATTGTTGGGACAGTGCAGTGAAGATGAGAGCTTAAGGCGGCCAAGAAAGGATGCCCCAGGATGAAGCCCAGGGTAGAGGCTCACAGAGGAGAGTGCAGCAGCCCTGTACCAGCCACTGAGATCGAAAGCAGGTGGTGGTGTCTGGTTTGACTCCCCTAAGACCAACTGGAACGGAAGACAGAAACAGCTGCTGTTCTGGGAAGGGGGTGATTTGATTTGGGAGGAGGCAGGGAAGGAAGAAAAGTGAATAAAAGGTACAATATGGAGACACCTGACTTGGTCCCACTGGGGACCTTATGTACAGTTGTGAGGTTTGTCCTCTACATCCTCCCTCCCAAGGACAGACGGCATTTGCCATGACTCCCATCCTCATTGGTTGATGGCTGCCCTGGGTATCAAACCTCTCTTTTTGTGACCTCCATTCTGTTGCAGAGAAGAACCAAGTTCTTGGCACCCACACAGAGCAATGGGTTGGAGTGGGGTGAGGTAGGTGGTGGGGCACACAGAATCCACCACAGACATGGCGTCATTGAGGCCCTCAGAGTACAATCCTTGATCTTGAGTGCAAGAGATCAATGCACTCAAGAAACATGTGGAGCCGGGCGTTGGTGGCGCACGCCTTTAATCCCAGCACTCGGGAGGCAGAGGCAGGTGGATCTCTGTGAGTTCGAGACCAGCCTGGTCTACAAGAGCTAGTTCCAGGACAGCCTCCAAAGCCACAGAGAAACCCTGTCTCGAAAAACCCAAAAAAAAAAAAAAAAATATGTGGACAAGACACCATGTTCAGAACAGAAACTGCCAGGTGGTGCCACTGTGATGGTGGCTGCTCAGGGAGTGAGGCACTTAATGGGTGTCCCCAAAGTTGCTTGTGAGTGATGTGGATACATGAGAAATAGAGGCTCAGCTCCCCTATATGGAGTATAGAAAGCTGGGCTCACACAGGTCAGACTCACTACAGGAGACCCACTGCATTGAAGACTGTAGATCAAAGCTCCCATTTCTTTACTGGGAAACCCAGGCCCTAGGAAGGGAGGGAACTTGTCCCCCCTCTCTATATATATTAATTTAAATTAGAAGCAATCTTATTTTACATATCAATCCCAGTTCCCTCTTCCTCCCATCCCATCCCCCCATCCACTCCCCAGGGAGGGTGAGACCTTCCATGGAGGATCATCAAAGTCTGTCACATCATTTGGGGCAGGACCTAGGCCCTTCCCTGTGTATCTAGGCTAAGAGAGTATCCTTCCATAGGGAATGGACTCCCAAAGTCCATTCGTGCACTAGGGATAAATACTGGTTTCATTGCCAGAGGCCCCATAGACTGCCCAGGCCTCCCAACTGAAACCCACGTTCAAGGGGCCTTGTTTGGTCCCATGCTGGTTCCCCAGCTGTCAGACTGGGGTCTGTGAGCTCCCACTTGCTCAGGTCAGCTGTGTCCGTGGGCTCACCCAGCATGGTCCCAATCCCTCTGCTCAGCTAGGCATTGGTGGCGCATGCCTTTAATCCCAGCACTCAGGAGGCAGAGGCAGGTGGATCTCTGTGAGTTTGAGGCCAGCCCTGGTCTACAGAGCGAGTGCCAGGAAAGGCTTCAAAGCTACACAGAGAAACCCTATCTCTAAAAACCAAACAACAAACATACAAAAAACAAAACAAACAAAACACCAACTCCCTCTGCTCATCACACCTCCCTCTCCACACTGTGCTCCAGGAGTTCGGCTTAGTGCCCAGTTGTGGGTCTCTGCTTCTGCTTCCATCAGCCACTGGATGGAGGATTTAGAATGACTTGCCTGTCTCTTAGCAATGCTGTCCCGGTTCCCATTGTTTGAAGCTTGCAAGAGTGGTTAAGGGAAAGAGTCCATATCCTGTCTTGGCCCTGAAGGTACCCTTGACCCAGGATGCAAAGGTCAAGGTGGGAGGAGCCCAAGGGTGCTGCTACAGGATACCATGCAGCACATTTCTGGTTCAAGTGAAAACCAGAAGTCAGACTGAGTGCGAGTTGCTCGTGCTGTCCTGCTGACTGGATTCAACACTGACAAAGCCACTTAGGGAGAGGCAGTGACCAGGGGACCCACTTCAAAATAATAAGGAGGGGATGAGAAGAGGTGGTAGGGAGAGAGACGGACCAGGGATCCTCCAATAGGTCGAGGTATCAGGAGTGACCGAGGGAGATGGAGCCCTCAGGCACTGGGCGGGGGTATTCTCTTTCAAAGCCACCAGGGCTTTGATACTGAGGAGCCACAGGCCTGGCATGTAAGTGTCCTCAGTCTTCACTTGTGTTCAAACCAACTGCCCAGGGCCCCAGCTGGCTGACACCTCTAGACATGGCTTTCATGTCTTCATGTCTTTTTTCCCAAAGCCTCACTAAAGATCTCTCACACAGTCCAGATAAAGGACAAAGAAACCACTTCCCACTTCCCACCAGGTGTTTGGAACCCACCTACATCCAGCTGAGGCTTGAGTTAGTAGACACTACTCTGCAGACCCGCACTGACTCTGCCACCCCACCTCCCCCTAAGCTAAGCCGGACAGTTTCTCTGTTCCTCACAGCATTCCATTCCACATGTGCATAAATTATCTTTTAATTGAAAGTTTATAAGCTCTTTAATCTTGCTTATTGTAGCTCAGATGATGTGTGTTTGTACAGCTTTATTGAATAATGAATGTCCTTGCCTTCCAAATGCCCATTTAGTTTGCTTTGCAGCGGCTGTGTGGCAGGTGGGGTGGGGGGTAAAGGCTCTACATCAGCAATGCTTAAAAATTGCGGCTTTAGGGGCTAGGAGGATGGCTTAGTTGGTAAGGTGCTTACCACACAAGCACAAGCAGCTCAGTTCAGATCGTCAGCACCCCTGAAAAAGAATGGCATGCTGGTGCATATCTTACTCCCAGGGTTGGGGAGGGAGAGCAGGAGGATTGCTGGAACTCACTGGCCAACCTCTGTGGCACATTCAGTCAGAGCACTCTCTTGGTATTTTTGGAGGTTGCCTGTATCTCTGTCAGGGAACAGGGTTGAATCCTTCCAATGACCTAATTTCATCTGGGAACTCCAGATCTCAGTGAGAGACTTTGTCACACACACAAAAATAAGTCCAAGAAGTCTGGAGAGCTAGCCCAGCAGTGAAGAGCATTTACTGTTCTTGCAGAGGTTCTGAGTTCAGTTCCCAGCACTCACAGAGAGGCTTGCCACCACCTATAACTCCAGTTCCAGAGAGTCTGATGCCCTCTTCTGACCTATGTGGGTATTGCATACACAATGCCCAGAAAAACATGTAGACAAAGCATTCACACACATAAAATAAAAATAAGTAAATATTTTTTGTTTGTTTGTTTTTTTAGACAGGGTTTCTCTGTGTAGCTCTGGTTGTCCTGGAACTTACTTGCTCTGTAGACCAGGTTGGCCTCAAATTCAAGGATGCACCTGCCTCTGCCTCCTAAGTGCTAGAATTAAAGGTGGAGGCTACCACCACCACCCAGCAAAAATAAATAAATCTTAAAGAAAAATAAGACTGGTTATGATGCAGGTGGTGGAGCATGCCTTTAATCCCACACTCGGGAGGCAGAGGCAGGCGGGTCTCTGTGAGTTTGAGGCCAGCCTGGTCTATAGAGAGGGTTCCAGGACAGACTCCAAAGTTACACAGAGAAGCCCTGTCTTGAATAACAACAACAACAAAAGTAGTTAATCCAGAACTTGCTTTTAAAAAAACAAAAACAAAAACAAACAAACAAACAAAAAAAACAAAACCCAGCGGGTGAGTAGTGATCAAGGAAGACATCAAACTGTGGCTTCCATGTGCAAATAACACAAAAGCAGTGACGACACTGGGGACATTCAGGATTTGTCAAGATGTTTTCTCACTCTTTGTGTTCTATGGGACCTGGGGTTATCTACAGAGCTTGCCTGGACTGTCCTCCAGTGTTCCGAGGGCCTCGTGAGGTACCAGGCCTGTGGGTGCAGGAGCAAAGATAGGATGAGGGTCTGTCTCTGGGAGCCCTGCCTCTGACACACAAGACAAAGTCTGCACATGAACAACGGCGGTGCATGGTAAAAAACTCCAAAAACCCCTGAGTGTCCTGTGGCTGTTGTGACAAATGACCACAAACCAGGGTCTAAAATAGTTGGCACCTCTTCTCCTGTAGTCTGTAGGCCAAGAGTGTGAAATCTAAGCACCCAGCAGTTAGGCTTCCTGTGAAGGCCATGGAGGCTTCATCCCCCCTCTTCTAACTCCTGGTGGCTCCATGTATCTGTTGGGTTGTAGCTCCATGGCTCCAGGCTCCTTTTCTATCCTGGCATAGACACAACCTGTGCATCCCTGTTGCTTCATCTTCTTGCAAGGAAGCCTGCCATGCCGACCGGGGACCATTCTCATCTTACCTGGATCACATCTACAATGTTTGCTAATAAGCTTGTAGCTACAGGTACTGGATTAAGACTGAAATACAGTACCTCTGTGGCACATTCAGTCAGAGCACTCTCTTGGTATTTTTGGAGGTTGCCTGTATCTCTGTCAGGGAACAGGATTGAATCCTTCCAATGACCTAATTTCATCTTACTAGGCCCCACTCCTGAAGGCTCTACATGTCCAACATGCCATAAACTTCAGACTAAGCCTTCAACTATGGGTCTTTGTGGGAGACTCAGGAGAGGCCATGTCTTTGCAGCAGGTATGGTTTCCTTTCCCTTTTTCTTTTCTTTCTATCTTTCTTTTTTTCCTGTTTCTTTTTGTTTTTTGAGACGGGGTCTCCCTGTGTAGCTTTGGAGCCTATCCTGGAACTAGCTCTTGTAGACCAGACTGGTCTCGAACTCACAGAGATCGCCTGCCTCTGCCCCCAAGTGCTGGGATTAAAGGCGTGTGCCACCACTGCCCAGCCAGGCATGGTTTTCTAGTTTGAACTTTAGGGAGGATAATACAAGGCCAGGGAGGTGCACAGGCTCAGCCAAGTCCAGGAGCTGACAGTGCCAGGGTTCTAGCGGACACAACTCAGAGAGCTGTCACCTGTGAGCCAGCTGTCAAGGAGCACACATAGATACTCAGTATGCTTGAGCTAGACATTGGGGTCAACCTGGGTAACAGAGCAGGGACTCATCGTCTAGTAAGTAGCTAAACAAACATGGTAACTCCACAGAGTGAACGCCATTCAGACTGGAAAAGAATGAGGCACCAGCACACTCAGCAGGAAGATCCCAGAGGACAGTGCTGAGAAGGCAAGCCAGAGGCTACATGATATGAAACACCCATGACAGAAGCCTCCAGAATAGAGAGAGGTCTCCAGGTACCTAAGGGCTGGAGGAAGGGCTAGGGGCGTGCCTGCTCATCCACTCAGAGACCCTATTTGATGGTGGGAAAGTTCTGGAGCGAGATAGAGGTGAAGGCTGTATAACTTTGTGAATCACTAAATACTACTCATTAGCTCACTTGTGTGAGCTAAAGAGCAGAGAGAGGTATTCAGTGAACTTTATCTCAATTAAGAACAAGGTGTACCAAGAGACAGCTGAGGGACGTGGACTGTGTGATTCCCCTCTCACATTTCCCTGGTAGGACACCCCAGAGACCTTGGCTTACATTGCAGCTCTGGGACCCAACCCTCGCTGGTAGGCTCAAGGCTGAGGCCAGTTCTTTTGCCCTCTGTGGTGGTGTTCGGTGACCTCTGTTGGCACTTTGCCTCACTGAGACAAAATTGTGACAACATGGCTAGGACTGTAAGATAATGGGTTGAAACATTAGCAATGTAGCAAATACTTCAGTTAGTTTGCTTTACAGCACTGGGGAGGGAACCCTGGGCCTTCTTTGTGCTGCCTGGCAAGCACTCTAGCATAAGCCAGACCCCAGCAAACTTTGCAGAGGAAACCTCAGCTCATGAGCCGCTACCTAGGCAGCCTCTCTCATCTAAGCTGCTCTCACTGTTGTGTCTAGGTATGAACCAGAGTGGTCACTTGACTGGGACCCAGCCTGTGAGAAATCCAGGAGTAGGATGTCAGCCCTGATGCTCTGCTGTTTTCCTGGCTGAGTTCAATGTCACATGACTCTGGGCTGTCAGGATAGGAGATGAATCCCAGGACTACCTCTGAAGGTTATACTGGCTCTGAGAGGGCCAGCTCAGATTTTTGCTAAGGACCACTGCCCTTTGCCTACCTTGTCCGAGGAAGGAGCCTGGGGCCCTGCCCACTGCCTTTCAGGTAGGGTCAGAACTCCTGGCCCTGGACCAACCTGAGCTGCCCTCAGGCATCTTTGTCTGTGGATGTCAAGTGTGGGAGGCCAGATGGCTCTGAGAGGTAGAGAGGAAGAAGCTGTCCACATCTGTGTCTAAGGTGTACAGATGCTGAGCAAGGCTGTGCCTTAAGAGACACATCTGTGGGGAAGGAATGTGGCCTCCAAGGAGCTACAGGTGAGATCATGGTGGTGAATGTTAGGAGAAAAGCTTTGGGCAGGGTTTGGTGGGGAGCAGGGGAGGAGGGCAGGGAGAGGGAATTGGGATTGGCATGTAAAACAAGCTTGTTTATAATTTAAATAAAAGAAAAAAAGGGCTTTGGCCAAGTAGTGGTGGCGCACACCTTTAATCCCAGCATTTGGGAGGCAGAGGCAGGCGGATCTCTGTGAGCTGGAGACCAGCCTGGTCTACAAGAGCTAGTTCTAGGATAGGCTCCAACGCCACAGAGAAACCCTGTCTCGAAAAACAAAACAAAACAAAACAAAAAAGCTTTGCCCCAGTTGCTGGGCACTCATACACAAAGAGCCTGGGCGTTACCGTGGAGGTTCCACCCTAGCCCCCCTCCCCCATCTCCCTCCAAACCCTGCTGCATCTCAGAAAGCCCACCAAATGATGACCTCTCCCCCAGAGATGCTCAAGACTACTCCCACAGGGTATTTAAACTGCCCCCCAGAAACCAGACTTGTGGTTTTTCTGGTCTCCCTTTCCCATTTCCTCTCTGGGGGGCCATCCGGGAGTGTTGTATCCATTAAACATAGTTTTTTTCCTAATTCGGTTTGATTTGGATTGCTGCATCAGTAGAGAGGCTTATCAGGGTGTAGAAACTTTTCAGTCAGGGCTCCAGAGGCATGTGCACTTGCTTTCCTGGCATTCTGAGATTTTGGAGAGACCACAGGGGTTCAGTAGGTATGAAAGGTCTTTGCCTTCTAATAGTGGGGTAGGGACTAGGAACTAGGAATCCAGCAACAGCAGCACAAGTTTGAGTGCACCCAGGCCCTCCTTGAAGTTATGTGTAAGAAGTGGTGGGCTGGCTCGGCCTCATCCCGGGTCCCCACTGAAGACTACTATCCTGTGTCTAAAGGGGAGAGGCCTCAACACCTCCAATATTCCTGGATGGTGAAGGTTTCAGTCTTGCCATTTATTTTATTTATATTTCTGTTTCTCGTGTGTGTGTGTGTGTGTGTGTGTGTGTGTGTGTGTGTGTGTGTGTGTGTGTCTGTGAGAGAGAGAGAGAGAGAGAGAGAGAGAGAGAGAGAGAGAGAGAAGAGAGAGAGAGAGAGAGAGGACAGGACTCTCTCTGGCTCTAACTCTCCCAATGGGCCTGCACTTACTTACTGGGACCCTCTGTTTCCCTTTCTGTAAAACACCACTGGTGGGGTCATGTCCATCTGCGTGTGTGTGTGTGTGTGGGGGGGGTAAGTGAGTGCACCTGTGTGCATGTACACATGTTTTGTACATATGCACAAGTGCAGGTGTGCATCTGTGTGCAGGTGCAGAGGCTAGAGGTTGATGACAGTTGTCCTCCTCAGTCAACCTCTGCTTGTTATTGTCATCATTATTGTGGATGTGTGTGTGATATGTGTAGGTACACACAGGCCACAGCTCAAGTGTGGAAGCCATCAGGAAACTTGGTGGAGTCAGTTTTGTCCTTCCACTCTTCCAGGGATTGACCTCAGGTTGTCAGGCTTTCATAACAAGTGCATTAACCCACTAAGCCATCTTGCTCACCTATTTATTTATTTATTTATTTATTTATTTATTTATTTAAATAAGGCCTCCCGAGTGCTGGGATCAATGGCTATCACCACCACTGCCTGACCCCACCTCATTCTTTACAATGGCTTTTCACTGAGCCTTCAGATCAGAGTCAGCGAGACCAACCAACCAGCAAACCCCTTGGGCCCTGTCTCCAGCTTCTGCACTGGGGTTATAGAGTGTGTTCCTGGGGATCTGAACTTAGGTCCTTACATTGCAAGGCAAGCACTTTAGTGACTGAGTCATCTCCCCAGCCCCTAAAGGCTCCTGTCTAGGGGTGAGGGCAGGCTCAACAGTTCCATGTCTGGATGGATGGCAGCTCTGCAGAGAGCTGCATCCAGGTACCACCCTCCTGGAGACCAGAGATGTCTACTTTATTTGACCAGTGAGGCCTGAGGGCTGGAAGTGAACTGTCCCAGCTTGGGGCTCACAGAGTAGATGGGGTCAAGTACACCCCTATAACTTCCAAATTTCATGACCTTTGGCTGATGTCACAAAAGTTGGTAATTCATGTAAAGATAGTGATTGTCCCTCTTCATCCAAGGAAAACACAGGCCACACAACATCTGTGAGGAGAGCTGACAGGAAAGGGCAGGTGACACAAATTGGCAAGGCTGTGGAAAATGGGAGCCCTCACACAGGGAAGAAAGGTAGAAGACAGTGTCTCACAAGGATTCTAGAGTCACTACAGAACCAGAAAGTCCAATCAGGAGTACCCAAAAAGGCCGGCAACACAGGACCATACAGACACTCATAGCATCCTTATGGCTAAGAGGAAACGAACCAAGATCCCAGAGCAGAGTGCTGTTCACTCATGAACAGTGAGATCTGCCACAGCACGCATGACCAGAGCTTTTGGCGCTCAGTCAAAGAAACCATACCCAAGAGACCATTGTGTGTGCAGCAAGAGTTTGGATCCCCAGATTCTCAGAGCTAGAAGGTTGGCTAACAGATGTTTAGAAATCTGCGTGGAGATAGTATCATGTTTCTTGTGGGGGTGTTGACATTGTTCCAAAGTTGAACATGGGGACCCATGCACTGCTGTGAGTCCACTAGTAGCCAATGAACTGTGTGCTGGCTGGGTGACTGCATGTGTGAGAACTTTGACTGAGTACAGCTTCCTGGGACCTGAGGTGGCTGAGGCTCTGGGAAAGTTTGGGGTGCAGCCAGGTGTTTAGGGTACAGCTCTTTTGTTCTCCAGATCATTGCAGAATGGGGAACCTGTAGCCTCTGTCCTTTCCCAGGTGTACCACATCCTACTCTACCCCACTGAGATTTGCAGGGGAGAAGGGACCCCATTTTCCTTCACATAGGCAGTCATCCAGCCTGCCTCTCTCTCTCCCTCCCTCCTACTGAGCACAGGGCTGGCTGGCAGATGATACAAGCTTGATTAGGTACAAGTGTAAGAAGCAAGCAGTCAGGTGACCTGTTTGCCCTGTGTAGGCAGGGCCCCACTTTCCTCTGGGGACAGAGCTAAGAATAGAGCTCCAGGGAGCAGCTGTAATTATGGTGTGTGCACCCGCTTTCCCTTTTCTCTCCCGCCCCCTTCCTCCACCCCTACCTTCTTCACC
Source organism: Cricetulus griseus (assembly GCF_003668045.3). NCBI lineage: Eukaryota > Metazoa > Chordata > Mammalia > Rodentia > Cricetidae > Cricetulus > Cricetulus griseus. The sequence goes on along the minus strand of NC_048596.1, from coordinate 198,990,222 downwards.
CCCATAGCTCCTTTCTCTTCCTTCCCCCAATTTCTTCACAGATCCTCCTTTTTTTTTTTTGGAACCCCTTTCTATTTTCTTCCTTCCAAACCTGGGAAATGAAGACTAAACAAGTCAAGGTTAATTCTAACAGAGGGTTCTGCTTGCTGGCTCTCTCCGCAGTCTTGTGAGGAGGGTGGGGCTCCTCCTCACAAGGTTCATAGGGATGTGGGGCTCAGATTCTCACAGGGAAAAGCCTAGATTCATTAGTTAGTGGCCCCTTCACCCTGAAGACGCTGAGGACATAAGCCATGAAAGCACATGCTCCTCACCTCACCTCTACAACAGTAGCCCAACAGGTCTGGTCTAGCCATCCCTTGAGCAGCTGGACAGCACAGCTCCTGGTGAGACCTCACAGATGCCCACTGTCATGTGGAGTAGACATAGTAGGGTTAATCTTGTTATTGGGGCTATCCCCTGAGCTGCCTCTCCCATCCCGACCCCACAATCCACTGCACCTTCAGGGACTGTGGGCCCTCAGGGAACATTTGAAAACCTGGTATAATGGACACAGTACTCCTCCTGGGTTCTCACCACTGTTGTGGGGCTCTGTCCCGCAAGGGCTCTTTGTGATAGAGAAATTAGTGTTTGTGTCCCTGGGGTCTTGGGCCTGGAGTGGAGAATGCCTAACTCCAGAAGGTCTTGTGATCATTCAGCTCTTAGCTTGGTCATGCTGCTGGCTGGGCTGACTTGGCCCATTTGCAAAGGACATGTAGTCCTGCCATGCAGAAAGCCTAGGTGCAAAGAAGGCCTTTCTTCCCCAAAGCCTGTGAAGTGGGCGGTGTATCCCAGGAACCATGTTCACCTACATCCCTAGGCTATTGCTTTATTGACAATAAGGGCTTAGCAGGTAACTAAGGCAAGAGTAGAGGTGGGGCAAAGATGGTGGGTCCCACATGCTAAGGCTGTCAAGAGCACCAGAGGGAGAATGGGGGGTGGTGGTAGAGGCAGATTGCCAGGATGAGTCCACACATATGGGGCCCCAGGAGTTGGGGGCAGGGACAGATTCTCTCTCAGGAATTGAGTCTCTGCAGAAGCCATAAGGTTAAGGGCATTGCAAGGGTGAACCTAATTCAGTTACTGATGTCCCTATAAAGAAGAGATTTGGAAATGGAGAGGTAGAGACTCACAGGGAGAGATGACCATGTGTGAAGGAGACAGAGACAGGAGTGATGTGGCTACAGACCAAAGAAATTGGGTCTTCTGGGAGCTGGGAGAGGCAGAATGGAGGTCCTACCCCAGGGGGCACTCAAGGGGCACAGCTCTGATAGACTTTTCATTTCTGGTCTTCAGAGAAGCACCCTAGTTTTCAGTCATTGGTTATAGGTACCTCAGGAAACTCAGTGAGGGGGCTGAGTCTGGGGAGGTCTATGACTCTAACTAAGCCTGCATCACCTCCCTCAGTGTCTCTGTTGCTAATGGAGTCTCCAGCTTGTGCTCCATTCAGAGCAACTTCTGTCCCAGGGGAGCAGAGCCCCTGCTGTGTTGGCCATGAGTGCCAAGGGATACTTTTCTCTGGCTTTTTGTGCCCACTACAAGTTTCCTGAATGCCAGTGACTCCTTTTAGTAGTCCATGCCAAACATGCTGATTTCCTGCATGTTCACACGGGAGTCCCTGGCTTGGTGGGAGAGCAGGAATAGGACACCTCAGCTAGGCACCTTCCCAGGATGATGTTACTCCTGTCAACTCAACAGGATCCAGAGCCATGGAGGAGACAAACGTCTCAACACGTGTGATTTTTCTCGGTTGGGTTAACTGAGGGAAGGACACACCCTAACAGTGCACCATGTGCAGCTGGGGTCCTGGACTGAGTTTGAAGAAGAAACTGAGCTAAGGACCAGTGTTCATCTCTTCTTGCTTCCCAGTGGTGGATGCCACTGTGACCAACCACCTCATGTTTCCATCCCTATTCTTTCCCTGTTCAAATGGACTGTATTCCTTCTTCATGGTTGTCCTCGTTAGCTTTGTCAACTTGGAAGCAACCTAGACTCAGGTGAGAAGAAAACCTTAGTTAAGAAATTGGTAGATCAGACTGTCCTATGGGCATGTCTTTGGGGGGATTGTTTTGATTATTAATCAATGCCATAGGTCCCAGCCTACTGTGTGTGGCACCGTTCCTAGGCAGGTGGTCTTGGATTGTATAAGAATGCTAGCTAAATGTGCCAGAAAATGAGCTAGCAAGCAGTATTCCTCCATGGATCCAGTTTCCAGGTATATCTGCCCAGGTTCCTGGCCTTCATTTCTCTCAATGCTAGAAGTATGAGCTGAATAAACCCTTTCCTCCCCTAAGTTGCTTTTGTCTATGGTGTTTATCACAGCAACAGAAAGGAAACTAGAATAGTGTCAACACATGCCTGTAATCTCAGAATTTGGGAGATAGAGGCAGAAGGTTTAAGAGTTTAAGGCCAGCCTTGATTACACAGCAAGTTTGAGGCCAACCTAGGCTATATGAGACCCTTCTTCAGTGCCAAACCAAAACCAAGACTAAAACCCACTGTGAGCCAAAATAAGTACTTTGTCCCTCAAGTTGCTTTCCATCAAGTATGCGGTTGTAAAAATGACCAAAGTCCAAAAATATGGGAGCTTCAGATAGTTGTCAGCACGTGACAACAGACCCAGTGCTCATCTTTCTGTGATTAACTATGCAGATCTATGGATTTCACATTAGAATTCTTCAATGGGAAGAGGGAGTGTGGAGCTGTAGCCACTTTGCTGCCTGAGAGACAAACTTTGGGTATCTGAGCCAAACTGAGCCCTTTGTACAACACTGACACACTGGACAGATGTTCTCCGCTCTCTGGGAACATCTCTGGGAAGCTGTAGATGCTGACTAATTTCTGGAAAATGTTAAAAATAATATTTGAACACAACCATTGTTAGGATTTTGGAGTGGTGTGTGTGTGGCGAACCCCATGCAACTGGGAGAACAGAGTTCTCAGAACCCTGCACAGTTGGGAGACTGGTGCTCCCAAGACCCCATGCAACTGGGAGAGTAGGGCTCCCCGGACCCTGTGCAGATGGGAGAATGGCGCACCTAGGATTTCATGTAGCTTGGAGACTGGTGCACCCAAGACCCTGCACCACTGGAGATGTGCAGGACCCTGTGCAGATGGAAGGATGGTGCTCCCAGGCTCCATGTAGCTGGGAGGATGGGGCTCCCAGGACCCTGTTTACCTCAGAGAATGGGGCTTCATCTGGAAGCTTCACAGTGCAGATGGAGAGTGGTGGGGGCAGGTGAGGTGTTGTAGGGCTAGAGAATCAGGAGCTGGGTATCCATCTCTACTTGCATGGCTGTGAGGTGAGCCTCAGTCTTGAAAGAGGAGTTAGGGAGTGTGACAGGATCTCTTCCAGAAAGTATGGGTGGAACCCTGGTGACGGTGAGGACAGGACACTCAGTGCCAATGGGGGCTCTGCCAGGAAAGAGGATCCCCACGGCAGTCTTTCAGAACTGGAGTGGGCATCTGTGGTAACAGTGGGCATGGCAGGGCTGGGATTCAGGTCCTGTGCTATGGTACATGCCAGCTCTGACTCAGGAACAGGAGGAGCAGGAGGCAGGTCTGTCTCTGCAGGATCAGGCTCTTTGCCTCCATTTCTTACCTACCACCCATATGTATAGTCAGAGGCCTGTTTGCTCCAACAGATACCCACAATATATCCCAACAAAGAACAGGACACAGCAACAAGCATGAGGCCCAGCCCTCACCTCAAGGGGCCATGTGTATTCATCGCCCAGGCCCTGGAGCTTCGGGGAGAGGTCTGCCTTTAGACACCCAGTAATTTTCTCTAGGAAGTAGGGTGTCTCATGGGAGCCCCCAGCTGCCTCCTAAGTCTAAGTCTTAGGATTCTGTGATTAATATATTTGATTAGACCCATAGAAAAATGCAGCCGACTCTTGGTTGTCCTCATTGACTCTGAATACAGAGATGCTGTTTAATATGAGCTTCAGCCTTGCTGCGGGCACTGCCTGGATGTGCTCAGATTCTCCGCCTCCAGCTCTATGCAGAGAGAAGAGGGTGCTCCAGAAACACAATGTAGCCCTCAACACCGTCCCTGTCCAGTGAGCATTCTTAGAGAGCTGAAGAGAGCCACAAAGCAGGGTAGGGGGAGCAGAGACACTCAGCTAGGTACACAGAGCTCCACTGGGGCTATGTCCTGTGGGCTCAGATGGAAAGTCACCTTCCATAGTAAGCCAGCCATACTACTGTCCACTCCTGGGAGGTGCTTTCTGGACGAGTCTGACCTAATGCTGGGTAGGAAGGGAGTTGTCAGTACATACACAGTACATCATGCCTACACGTAAGCTGTATTGGATATACTGGAAGAACACTGGGCTTGCTCCTATGGAAGGAAATGGGGACTGTGTAGTTGCAGCGCCCTCCAGTGGAGTGGATGGAGTGGGTGGAGTGGGTGGAGTGGGTGGAGTGGGTGGAGTGGGTGGAGTGGGTGTATAGTCAGTCCCATAGGGTGCCTGGGCTTCACAGGGTGCCTCAGTTTAACCCTGCTGCCCCTGTGTAGCTGAGACTGTAACCCTGTGGCTGGGCTGGATTTTTTTTTTTCTGGTTTCCAAGATGTGACATTCACATTGCTTAGGGGCCTATGAGTCCAATGACAGGAGTTTGAAAGCAAATTTCTAACATAATGAAGAAGTAAAAGACTCTGAAGTCATTCTCCAGGTACTCTGCTGCAGCCCAGCTCCTGCAGCTGACATGAATGCCATTTGTCATCCAGGTACAAGGCAAGGTGGTGTTAGGCTCTGCAGGAAACAGGCATTTGTGCTCCAGACAAGAACAGGAGGGCCATGAGTCAGCATTGGGAACTGTAGCAACAACACTGTACAGGCCATGTGGGTGCCTAAATGCCCATACTGCAGAGACACAGCAGCAAATGTATTTCAAGACAGAGAGGGTGTGTGGCAGAATGACCTCAAAGATGTCCATAGCCCATCTAGGGTAAGAACTGGGTTGAACTGGAATAGCTGTTCCTCTTTAGTTGACAAGGGAATAACTGTCCTAGACTTTTGGGTGTGACATGGCTCTTATCAGTAGGAGAGGGAGACAGGAGAGATAGCAGTCTTGGCTCTAAAGAGAGAGGGGATGATAGCTTAGTAATGTAGAAGCTTCTAGAGGCTGAAGAAGTCAGGGAGAGGATTCTCCTTAGAGTCTTTGGCAAGAACTGCTCTGCGGACCCTTTTTCTTCACTGTGACAGGATTGGGTCCCTGTACACCACGACTCTGACAGAATCCACATGTGCTGTCTAAGCTGACAGCACGTAGCCTGGTGCCTCTCCCAAAGCACCATAGGAACCTCCCACAGAATCTCCACTCCACACTGGGGACAGAGGACCTCCAGCAGCCGGCTGCAGGCACACAGGTCTGTGAGGGCTGCAGGAGTGTCTGTGCTGGAGGTAGACCTGTGCCTGCCCATGCTGTCATCTGTTCTTTTCTGCAACCTTGTGAACAACAACAGTAAAAATAAAATAATCATTCAGAACATGCTGAGAAAAATCTACGTGGGATGCTTTGCTTCTGAATCAACCCGAGAAAATAATAGTTATGAAAGGGAAATGGACAAGACTAGGGAAGTCAGACCAATAACAGAGAAAACATAGATGATACAGCTCATCCGTGCAAAGCTCCACATGACATTAAAACATCTAGTGACAGAAAAAGCAGAGTTGGAGTGACATTGTGAGGTAGACAGTTCTGCCTGTAGGAGACAGGGAAGGGAAATGTTTCCTGTAGCAACAAGAGGTCACAGGACCTGAGAGCCAACACAGTTCCATAAGTAGAAAGTGCAGACTGGCTGAGACAGGGCTGGGCTACTTGGAGGAGGTAGCTCCATGGAGACTGAGATGGTAAAACAGCAATAAAGGATCTAACGGCAAACCCAGCCCTCAGGAGGCCAAGGCAGGATTGTGAGTTCCAGGCCAGTCTGAACTATATAACAAGACTGCCTTGAATACTACCAGCAACAGTGAAAAAAAATGCAACTTATAGAGTCCAACCAGCTATACCAACCACATCACAGTGCTGCTCGCTCTGGAGATTTTCAGGTTCCTGCTCCCAAGGGGGCAGGTGTTTGGGCCTTAGGATATAGTATTATGCAACCAGAGTGTTAAAATGACCCCCACAAGTAAAAAATGGGACCCAAATATCCTAAATTAAGCTGGATATGGTGGCATATGCCTTTAGTCCTACCACTAAGGAACAGAGGCAAGCAGATAGATCTCTGTGAGTTTGAGGCCAGCCTGGTCTACATAGCAAGTTCCAGGTCAACCAGGACTACATAATTATATCCTGTCTCAAGAACAAAACAAAACAAAACAAAACAAAACAAAACAAAAACCCCAGCATCTGGGGAGATGACTTAGTGGTTAAGAGCACTTGCTACTCTTTCAGAGGACATAGTTTTAGTTCTCAGCATGCACATGGTAATTCTAGGGTACCAGTCTCCCTCTTCTGACCTCCTTTGGCACCAGGCATGCATGGGGTACCCATACATACATACATGCAGACAAAACACTCACATACATTAAATAAAATATATCTAAGACAACCCAAAATTAAATAAACATTTAAAATCCAAGGAAGAAGGCTGGGGTAAAGGCCTAATGAGACCCCCAAAATAGGAAGGTAAAACAGAGGTGTAAATAAAACAGAGTTTAAAACAAGCTGGTAGGAACTGAGTGGCGGTGGCAAATGCCTTTAATCCCAGCACTTGGGAGACAGAGGCAGGTGACTCTCTGAGTTCCAGGCCAGCCTAGTCTGCAAAGTTACTCAGAGAAACTTTATCTCAAAAAACCAACCAAACAAACAAAAAACAAAAAAACCAAGATGGTAGGAACCACTTAATGTGTTTCAATAGCTGACAAGCACCTAGTTCTAAAATGGACACTGGACACACTGAAGACAGGCAGATAGATGCTGGGCCCAAGGGCGCCCAGACCTCACTACCCATCCCTATGGGACCTATATGGCTCCCAGGCTAAAAGAGACTATGGAGTGGAAGGAGAGGGTGCAGGAAGAGCATCCTAAAACACCTGGGAGCCCCATTATGGTTGGAGGATCCTCATAGATGGGTGGGAGAGGTGGGGCTCCACCCCAGAATGGTTGCATGTGCCCTTGAGTAGACCATTTGACTTTTGGGGAAGACAGCTCTGCTAGTGCAGTTCAGAGTTTCAGGATGAAGTTGGAGTACAAGGCCTGCTCCAGTCCCTACTAACTGATTGCCTGGGGCGAGGGGTTTAAACCGGAGCAATTGGAATGAACAGGCCACTCCCAGGGCATCCAGGGTGTGACTCCTCCCTCCACCAATCCCTAGTCAACACATTCTGATCAGTTCCAGGACAAACTGGTGTGCCTCAGTGGACCTGCTGCCTGGCTGCTCTGTGCAGGGTATCCTGGGCTTGGTGAGGGCAGAAGCTTCTGGTACTCATGCCCAGGATGAGTGAATGACAGAACAGGCCAGGGTGGAGCTGCCATGTAAGGGGTCAGCTCCACCTCTCCCAGCACAGCCCCTCCCCCAGGGGCTGAGGACGGTCTCTCCAGCAGGTGGGCCCTATACCATCTCATGAGGTTTTCAAGGAAGGTGCTAACACTGTGCACCTGTGCAGCTGTCAAGCCATGTGAACGAGGCTCCTGAGCAGGTCTGAATCCCTGTGTCTAGAAGCCCTGTGGCATGTGTGTGCTTAGGTGATCTGAGGCAGGAGATGCAGAAGTGTGCTCTGAGGATCTGCCCACCTCTGCCCCTCCTTCCTCTTCCTCGGGGGTCATACATTTCATGATGGACAGGCAGCACTAGCTAAGCATGGTGGCAGGCCAGCCAGATGCTTGCATGAGCCAGCACTGACCTCTACTGTCCTGAGTCTCCACTAGTGTTGAAATCAAAAGCAGGACTGGGGTAGGAGTGATCTGCTGGGCGTGGGAGAAGGATCTATATGGGGTCCCCAGCAGATCCAATTGACGGTTCGTGAGGTCTCTGGAAGGGAGACAAGACAGCATGACCTTTCCTGGTCAGCTGGGTGGACTTCTGCAGGGCTGAGCTCCACACAGGTAATGGCTAGGTCTGGGGAGATAGTGCTTGAGATCCCCAGTGCTGGGGGTAGACCAGCTAACATGGCTAAAGCCCAATTGTATTAGAGGTGCTCTGGCAGGGGCTCAGCACCACTGAACCTTGTTGTCCCTACCCATGGAATAATCCAGTGCACGGGGAAGATAAGGGGTTGTACACTAGCAGAGATGAGAGACTGGGAACAGTACAGTTCCCTGTGTTCTCACAAACCCCTGTGTTCTCACAAACGTTCATTGTCAAGCATCATGAGGTGGTGCAAGGACAGATGGACCTCATCAAGCCTTGGTGACAGCACCTGGCCAGCACAGGTGGCACTTTGTGCAGGGAGCACAGAGGTGGAGGTGGAAGTCTGTCTTGCCTGCAGGGCACTAAGAGGCAGATCATGTGGTCGGAGGCTGTCTTGAGGGCAGGAATAAAACAGGCAGGACTGAAGGAAGCCATCATGGCTTAGCAAACAGGCTCCTAGGCACTCAGTGGTGATCAATGAGGTGGCTATGGTGTTGGTTGCACATACAGTTATGTTTATGGTGAGTAGAGATGGTAGGCTGGGGATTTGATTAGAGGGTGATATGGTGTCATATGGGTGACATGGGTGGTTTACTGGGGGGGGGCAGTAGACACAGGCAGACCAGTCGAGAGGCTGATGGTAACTGACCTTGGGGTCTGTGATTGGGGACCAACTGCTGGGTATGGAAAAAGGTGGCTAGTGAGTTTACCTGGTGGCTATGAACTTAATGGATAGGGGCTCTCCTCTCAGGAACAGGCCAGACATCTAGGGTCGGGGGGGGGGTAGTAGAAAAGAGCTGGTGATCTTGAGCAAACCTCATAATGAGGTTAATCTAGTAGGAGGCCCACTGAGAGGTGCAAAGCTCATGAGGGTGGAGTCCCTTGGAGGCACTATGGAGATCTGTAGCAAAGGAATATGGTAGACTGAGCAGGGTTGGGCTTCTGACAGTGGGACCAGAGAAAATCCCCGCTCCTCCTGCAGTGGACCCCTACATGGTAAAATCTGGGGAGGGGAATCTACTCTTCAGGGGTGGAGAAGGGGTTTATAGGGCAACTGAAGCCAGAGGCCAGGCCTTGGAAGGTGGGAGTGAGAGAGGTCTGCTGGGGAGATGTATGAATGAGTCCCTTTAGAGAGACCTAGAGGAATGTTCCAGACTGGAAGTATGGGATGTAGATTGGGCCAACATGGACAACATTGAGTCACATCTACAGAAAGTGCAGCAGGTGGAGCCGGTCCCTTCACTACAGCATGAGGGGCAGAGGTTCATGTGTGGGAGTGGAATATATCCTAGGGAAACCTTGGAGGCAATATTCCTGGGCAGGAAGTCTTAGGGAAGAGGCATGGCCAGACACATGGCAAACTTGGGGGGGGGTGCTTCCCCATGCCCCCAGACCCTGCAAATCTTTAAAGGGAGGCTGAGACAGGTCCTGGGTCTTGACTTTCATGTAGACTACAGCCCTCCAGGGAGCAGGGGACAGACACCCAGAGCAGGTATGTGAAGTGTCAGTTGGCCATCTTGCTATGGCAACTATACCTGTAAGGAGCAGAGGCCATCGAGCAGGTACTGGGAAACCAGGGGATCTCAGGGAGAGGAGGATGGAATATACACGAGGGTACACAGGAATTGTTGGCATCTGTGGAAGTATGCCAGGACTGAGTGAGTTCTAAGCATAGGTGTGGGTGGACTGAGAACAGGCCCAGGATGAACAGTTGGTTCCTGTTCCTGGCCATAAACTGTGCAGGATCCAGCATCCCATTGCAGCGGCCATGTGAAGCTCACACTTCTGCTCAAAAGCCCCTTACACTCTCTTACAGCCCAAGGTAGGGATGGTGGATGGCAGGAGGGACCACCGGGTAATGGTACAGCCTGACGTGCAGCTCAGCCTGGGTGAGGGTCACAGGGTCCCCTCACTGAGTTCTCAGAAGGGATCTCAATCCTATCTTACAGTCATGGAAACTGAGGCAGGCCCAGATGATACAGAGAGCCTGTGGTATAGGACCTTGTCTGTAGCTGTGTATGGGATGGGGCTCAAGGGGGAGGCTGGGGGCCACCTTGGGCCTTCTGTCATTCAAGCATCAATTACCCACCAGCCCATCTTCCTGATGTTCCCCATAACCTTTAAATAACTTCAGGTACACACTGTAAAACTGTATTCAAACTGATAGAGAGCAGTGTGTACAGACTTGGGAGGCATTTGTCTTCTATCAGGCTTTGAATGAAAACCAGAGCCTTTCATGTAAATTCACACCGGCTGCCTTTTGTGAAAAGGGGGCCCAAGACAGACGCTGGCTGATTTTTCGGGTCCCTTTGCTAGCCAAATCCTGGGCTCCAGTTGACCTGGTGGTGTGAGGCCACTCCTACAGGAAAGGTGTGGCTTTTATGTACCCCTGTGGTAAGTTGGGCAGGGCCTGTGAATGACTCTCAGGAATATTTATTTTTGTGCAAACCCAGGTCCATTAGCAGGTCAACTTAGAGGGCTGGGTGAGAGGCAAACCAGGCTCTAGGTCCCCAGAGGTACTTCCAGCCTCTATAGCTGCCACTTAAGACTTACAGAGTTAGAGAACAGGCATGTTTGCCTTCTTAGGGGACCAAGTAAAGAAGAGGCCAAGGCAATGGCTAGACCAAGGTTGGATGCGCTCTGCCAGGCATGGTCTATAGCCAGCAAGTAACAGACTACAGGTGGGTACCCCATTGCCAACTCAGTAGTCATAGGGACCCATCCAGGTTTCGACGGGAGGGGCCCTTTGGCACTTGGTGCCTTTCCTTGCAGATTCAGCAAGTACAAGGTTTCATTCTCCCTAGGGGCCTGCAATTGGACGCGCATGGTGGCAGGGCTGAGGGTGAGCTAGAAGCAGAGGAAAAGAGCTCTGTATTGGGTGGTTGAGCCTTTGGAACGGGCTAGGTCCTGGAGGAAACGGTGGGGTGCCCGTTGCAGGTCTGCACAGGCTGGGGTATGGATTGAGGCCCACTGAATCTAAGACAACAGGCTGGCCTGTCAGCGAGCTTGTCACACCAAACGTCTTTATTATTAAGTGCCAAGGGTCCAGGCGGTGCGGCCCCGCAGACTCACTTCACGTGCTCGGAGGCGTGAGAGGAGCAGTAATACTTCTTGTGTGCGATGAAGGTGGACAGGCTGCTGAACCTGATGTTGCACAGGCGGCAGTAGCGGTGGCCACCACCACCACCTGATGCAGGAGCTGATGCGGGCGGGCCCTTGGAGGGCGTCCGCACACCTTGGTCTGTGGGGTCAGAAGGCGTGTTCTCAGGAACTGGGGATGGGGTGCGTGGCGCCCGGCTATCGGGACTGTCACGCGGAGCACGTTCGGCCGGTGTGCGGGGCTCAGCACCTGGGTTGGCTGCTGGCTTGGCTACCTGCAGGCCGTGCACCAGGCGCAAGTGCTCCACCAGGTCTCCGCGCACGTGCCCGTTGGGCGGGCAGTAGGGGCAGAGGGCAGCAGTGCGCAAAGGCGCAGCAGGGCACGAGTATTTCTTGTGAGCCAGGTAAGCTTCGAGGCTGTGGAAGCTTACGCGACATGCGGTACACTCATGGTAGTCGGCCAGTGCAGGCAGAGTGGCAGGTGCATCCGGAGTCTGGCGACGGGGCCGCTTGCTCAGGTCTATGGGCCCGTCGGGCACCGGGCCTGGAGAGGGCGTGGGGGTGGGGCCGGCGCTTGCGCTCGCCGGTCTCGGGGAGGAGGGCAGCTCAGCCGTGGGGGCGGGGACAACAGGCACAGGGGCGGGGCCTACTGCAGGAGGCGGAGCACTGGCTCCTGGCAGCTCATAGAGCTTGCGTCGCCGGCGCGTGCGCACGGGCGGAGCTGTCAGCGCCGGAGCCGCGGGTCCGGGAGCTGGCGCGGGTGCGGATGGCCGGCGCGGTGGCGGGTCGTGGCGCGAGGCGCAGTAGTAGCGCTTGTGTACAGTGTAGGTCTCGTGGCGGCTGAAGCGGATGTTGCAGGCCTCACACAGCGTGCGGCTGGGATCGTCCTCTGTGTCGTCCACCGAACTGCCTGGGCTCTGGCTGCCCTCGCTGCCCCGGCCAGCGGCTTCGGCCTCTGGAGTGGTCGCGCCACCCGTCTCTTCTCGTGGCCCAGGCCCTGGCGACAAGCGCTGCGGGTCTGCCTCTGCTCCTGGGGTCGCGCGGGCTGGCCCCGGAGCCGCCTTGGGTCTGCGCACAGAGGGCGTGTCCTCTGGCGCGCGGCGACCAGAGCAGTAGAGGCGCTTGTGCACGTAGAAGTTGTTGATGTTGTTGAAGGTGATCTCGCACTCAAAGCACGTGGCTCCCTTAGTCCCTGGGAAGAGGCCAGTGGGCGTTCCCACTGCCCCAGAGCTCCCCGCACCCTGCTGCAGCCGGCTGTGCACCAACTCGGACATCTTGGCCAGGATCTCCGAGGCCTGTGGCGCTGCAGGGCCGGTGGTATTGCCTGCATCTGGACCGAACACATACTGTGGCAGGAAGAGTGTCCCAGCCATTGCTAGTTCTCCAGGTCCTGGGCTGGAGCCTGGTGTGGGGCTGGACAGTTCTGTCTTCACTCTGACTGGAGTGGGACTGTGCGGTGAAGGTGTCCTAGAAGGAGCCTGGGGACCCGGCTCTCCCGGACCTGAGGCACGAGTCGCTTCAGGCTCTTCTGCAGCCTCCACTTTGATGGTTCTGGGGGCTGCTGGGGACTCGCTACTGCCCCCATTTTGGGGGGGCACTCTGGACTCTCCGTTGGTGACTTCAGCCAAGGCCTTACTGTCTAGTCCTGAGGATGGGGTGGGTGCCTTGTCAGCGGGAGCCAGGGTGCTGTGCATCAATGAGTGCTGCTGGAAGCTTGCCAGGCTGTCTAAAGAACACAGGGCTGTATGTCAGGCCTGGGGCAGGCCTTATGTAGGATGGATTAGGCAGAAGGACTTAGGACAAAGGCTGACAAAGACACCATGTATTGCCTATGGACAAGCCCCCGCCCCCCTTTCCACTTATCAGAGGGTCAGGAATGCCCCAATATGGCTGCTTACCTGGAGGAAGTTTGGCTGCTGGGTGTCCAGACCCTGGTGAGTAGATTTCACCCTTGGAGCCTGGCTGGCACACCATGTGGTTTGTCACCAGGTGGCTGTAGAGGATGTCCCTTGTGGTAGATATGAAGCCACAGTTGTGACAGACACCTGTAGGCCAGGCTGTTGTGGTCAGGGTTCTGGAGCTGAGGTGTGGCCCCAGAGACCCCATCCCGACCCTCTCCAGTCCACCTACCGCTGAGTGTGTCCGTATGCACCTTGAGGTGGCGTTCGCAGTTGGCCTTGGTGGTGAAGGCTGACAGGCAGATGAGGCACACAAAGGGACGCTCTCCTGAGACATGGAGATGAGAGACTGTCTTAGATCCCAGTGACAAGAAAGGGATACTGGACACTGGCCCTTTTTAGTTTCTTATCAGCCACATGCCTCCTAAAGGCCAGGCATACACCTAGCCCTGTATTACATGAGCAGGTAGCCACAGGGCAGCCTTGAGCTAGGCTGTGGAGAGAGACAGGAGAGCTGCATGGGTGCATGGTAGCAGAGGAAGTTTTCCTAAGCACCTGTCTGGTGTGTGGTGCTTGGATATGTGAAGAGCAATGGGCCAGGGGCAGGCGTGGGGCACTCACCACTGTGGCTGCGCATGTGGATCTCCAGCGAGCTGGCGCTGGGGCAGCTTTTTCGGCACTGGGGGAAGGGGCAGACACGCTCATTGGGGTAGGTCTCCTTGGGCTTTTCCTCAGTCGCTGAGGCAGGGGAGCCTGCACGCTGGCGGCTGGCGCAGTAGTAGAGCAGGTGGGCTTGCAGGTTCCGCTCACTACGGTACCAGATCCCACAGTCTTTGCAGGGGAAGACATCTTCTGGTGGAGGTGAAAGTGGGTATGAAGTACAGACTGACAGCGGGTACCTGATAGTAGGGACTGGCCTGGGAAGCCTGCTTCTCATGACTCCAAGTTGAGGTACTGGCTTGTGGTAAACCTGATGCCTAGGGTCCTACCAGGAATGGAGTCTCTAAGTGATTCCTGCAGGTCACCCCTGACCCATAGCAGTGACCTACTCCTGAGACTTTTCACACTGTAAGACTCGCCTAGGCTACTGTCTCTGCACTGGGAACTTGGCTCCTACTGTTGTCTTAGGGCAAACATTCCCTCCCTTTCATTGCATACTTCTCATGGGGCATGCACCCAGATCCCCTGGGGCTGAGCCCTTCCTACCTTAGCAGGCCATGTGCAGTCTTCTAGCACTCAGGTCACCCTGTGTTAGCTGAGTTCTGTCCTTCTTCAGTTCAGTGTCTTACTGGGAGTATAATTCACCCCCCCCCCACCGTGTGTTTGTGTGTGTGTGTGTGTGTGTATACAAACTGGACCTCTTGCATCTGAACACCCAGCACCTCTGAGTTATGTCCCAGCCCGGATCTTTGACTTGTGTGTCACCCAAAGTCTGCCCCAGGGGGTCGTATACTTACTGTTGATGACGGCAGTAGCGAGGATGGATGCCATGCCGGCCTGCTGGGGCAGCAGCTGGATGTCTGTGTGTGCTGGGGCTGGGCCTCCAGGTTCGACTGGTTCCTTCACAGGGTGTCTGGGAGTACTGCCAGGCTCAGTCATAAGGAGCACACGTAGAAGTCCACCAGAAGGCACCACCTTGGTGACCCTGCACCAGAGGGCGTCATCTGTAGGGTACAGGCATTTATGATGCTGGGATCAGTGATTCTGGGCTTACAATGGGGGTCCTTCTCTTTGTCCCCCACATTGGGGCCCACTGTACTGCCAGGGATAGGTGAGGCCAGGCAAATGTCAGGAAGTGGCTTTGTTCAGGATCACAGTTGTGCCTGTCTGGATTTTGGGGGTGTTATCCTGTGTCTGAGAAAGGATTGGGGATATTCCATTTCCAGCAAAAGACTGGGTATGGAACTGGAAGCAATAATTCTGGGGATCTTGTGTAGCCACTTGGCTGGAGTGGAGGGGTTTTCTGATGTAGGTTCTCCATCCTGCTGTGAATTGGCTAGATGCTGTTCCTACAGTGGCCTGTAGAGGGCAGCCTCAATCAACAAAAACCCTTGTGTGCTGGGCCAGCATTTCTACCTCCTGGCCTGGAACCCTGAGTCTGTGCTTCCCTGAGCTGTCGGCAGGGTCACTGCTGGCCTCTGTCCCAAACCACTGGCTACTCCCAGCAGAAAATAGGAAAAGAAAGGGGACTGTGTCTGTCCTAAGGCAGCAGGAGGAGCTGATCTGCAGTGCAGAGCCTGGGTAAGTCCCAATTTGGGGGCAAAGGTGATATAGGAAAAAAAAAAAAAAAGACTCACCAAAGACCATAGGATTTCTGGGGTCATTATGAACCTGTCTGCTTGGTTTCTATTTCCCCAAAGTGCAGGCCCTTCCTAGATCATGTCACTTTTATCATCATCAGCCCTATAAGGAGCCTTGTCTTTTGTGGGCAGGACACTTGGGCAGAATGGTCATAGAAACCTATGGGCAGGGCAGACTTAGTGGTGCAAGCACATGGCTGGCAATCTGATGTTGGGGCTAGTACAGGCTGCATTCTGGCTGCTCCCTCTGGGTTATTAGACCACCCTTTGGTAGGGTAGGGAACATGGTCCCCTCTGCTCTGCAGATAGGGAACCTGAAGCGTGTGCACAAGCACGCATGCACATACGCACGCACGCACGCACGCGCGAGTGCACACACACACACACACACACACACACACACACACGGGATGAAGTGTTGGCACAGATCCTACATATTTGACCCCAACTCTTAATTCCTTTGGACCTTGGGAAGGGTGCTCTGCTTCTCCTGAGGGCCTACTCAGGGGTTAACTTCAAGGACAAAGCTTTCAGGACATTTTAGTTGAGGGGAGAGCCCCTTTGTACCCCCCCACACACACTTTTAGAAGACTGGAGAGACAGAGGGGTCAAGTAGGATAAAACTGTTCGACCACAGTCTTTTCCCGTTTTCTAGATGGAGCAATAGCCTGGAAGGCCAGGGACTTACCCAAGGTCCTACAGCTAGTAAGGGTGGGTCTGAGTATGAGCACAGTCAGTCTAACAGAACCCAGGCTGGGCCTCATGTTGCTGTCCTTCAGTGACCCCCAGAATCCCTCAGCAGTCAGTCTCTACCTAAGCCCAGGTGGAGAAGAGGCAATCTCAAGGGGCCAGTGCAGCTCATCTGGCTCTTTTGTCAGGAGGTATGATTTGCTCAGGACTTCAGCTCCTAAGATTGTTCATCGTCCTCTCAGATGGGGTTCTGGGGCTCTCTCAAGCAGTTTCACTATCACTCTCACCCAGATAGGCTGGTATCCCTTTAAGAGCTGGGCCAGACAGAGCCAAGTGGCCCCACTGTCTGAAAGACCTTAGAGGGGAGGGAGGCAGGCATATGAGACAGACCCTTCCTGTAGATCTCAGAGTTGGCTTCAGCTTCAGTCTGGGCCTGGGGTAGCATCCTTAGCCAGCAGGCCTCATCCACCAGCAGGGTCACAGCTGGGCCCTAGGGAAAAGCAGGAACAGGAAAGGATCAGCCTATATAGGAATGCTTATTGGGACTTGGCTGTGCAATGGTGGTCAGTGGCCTGGTAGTTGATATGGCTGGGGTGTGTAGTCCAAACACTATGATATTTGGAGGCACAGCAGGAAGCTGCTTTTTCCAGGTTAGGCATTCAAGCAGTGTGCCCAAGGGCACACAGCTAGTGAGTCTAGAGCCTGCAGACCTGCTGGTCCCTTCCTGCAACAGTGGATGCCTGCAGGGAGCTACATGATACCAGTTCCTCCTGAGTGAGGGAGAGAGGGAGGGAGGGAGGGAGGGACAGAAGGAGGGAGGGAGAGGGAGAGAGGGGGCAGAAGGAAGGATAGAGGGAGGGAGGGAGGGAGGGAGGGATGGGGAGAGAGAGAGAGAGAGAGAGAGAGAGAGAGAGAGAGAGAGAGAGAGAGAGAGAGAGACTCTGTGTCCCCCTACAGTAGAGTTTTCCTCTCTAGTGCAGGGCAGAACTTTTATCCCTGTCTATTCATTGGCAGCATGGTCACTTCACTATGGTAGGCCACCTTAGCCCAAGACCAGCTGTGTTGCTGAGGCTGAGTAAAGGGGAGGGGTATCTGTGGCCCTATGCCCTCTTCACCACCCTAAAGGCAAGAACTCTGAGGCCAAGTAAAGGGTTGGGGGTATAAATTTCAGCCTAGGGCTGTGCCACACACTTCCTCTGCAGCTTGGTCTAGACCTGGAAGGAAAGAGCTCTGGGATCAGCCCCCCCAGGGCCACCAAAGCTGCTTGTTTCCTGCCCCCTACACCCTGGCGCTCAGCCCAGCAGCAAAGGAAGTATACGTGGCCATGTCTCAGTGCAGCCCAGGCTGGAAGGTTGGGCTGGGATTTAGTCTCACATGAGACATAGCCAGTGGCAGGCAAGCAGGGGCAGCAGAAGCCCTGTCCTGTTTGTCCTTGGAGGGTGTGTGACTTCTGCCACCCAGGGCATCTATCTCCCCTCCTGTGGGGTTGAATCTCAGAGCCCCTGGACCTAGCCACTTGGGTACTATGTAAAAGTAAAGAGCATGCCCATGCGTTATTGTCAGCTACTCACTGTTTTATTCAAATAAATGCCTTTTAACCAGAAGCCTGTACCTCAAGAACTTTTAACTGAAGGTCCAGAGCCGCTTCTCACTTTGTGGTGTGCATGGCAACTGGCCCATGGGTAGGAAAGATAAACGACCAGCTGGAACAGGAGGAGAGACAGGCTGCTGACTGTGGGGCACCACCCTGCCAGGACTGTGCTTGCCTTTCCTTGTGTGTGGTGCCCATATAACTCCAGGGCTAAACATCAGGGTCTAATTCAGGCTTGACATTTCCACTGTGGCCCCTGTGGACCAACTTTTCAGAGACCCCATTCACGTGGCATATACAGAGCCAGCAAGATAAGGCCTACTAGCTGGGAACTCCCAGTGACCATGTACCATGAGATCAGGACAGCCCAGCCAGGTGGCTTCCACGTCACCTACTTGCTGCCACGTGGCTTGTCATGGAGCAGAGAGTGGAGATAAGCTGGGAACCCTAGAGTCTCGGTAGGTGACACCTACTACACCTCTGGCCTCAGTTTTCTATATACCAGCAGAGTGAGGCCCACATGATGTGAAGCTACTAGGTTGCTGGAAGCCCCTGCTGGCTGTGGTCTCCTCCTTGTCCTGCCACCAGCTCTCAGAGGTTACAGGCAGGCAATTCCACTCTCTATGGCCCTTTCCTCCCTGGACACTGATGAGTACAGGTATACAGGAAGCCCATGGAGCTGCATACACTGGCCACGGCTGCCTTAGCCTTTGCATGAAGGATGATGTGAACAGGTATCTCTGGGCCCGGGTACGAGCCTTAAAGGGTCCTGGACCATGCTGGCAATTGCCAGATGTCCATTGAGGGAGTGTATTTTATCCAATGCTTCAGCTCTGTTGGTGTCGGGGGGGGGGGTGGCTCATTCTTAATGGGTACCTGGCTGACTCCCAGGAATGCAGTGGATAGGTATGCCTTCAAGGTCACAGTTGGGTAGCTTGGAGCAAACCCGAGAGGTAATGCAGCCCACGGGGTGTGGCACCCACAATGGGGACCTGTGACTCCCATAGCCTAGCTGTTCCTGGCTGGAGCAGATGGTTGTCAGTGAGGTGGCTGGGTCTGGCCCTCCCTGCCTCAGCCTTCCACGTCTCTAATGAATATTAATGAGCAGAGGAGGGTGAGAAAATTAATCTGCCTGATCCTTTGATGGGTGCTGTGGTAACGATATGAAATCTAATTATTCGTCCCAATATTTCTAAACCCTCAAACTGAGACTGACAGCCTCGCGGTCGGTTTAACGCTTATCGCTCTCTGGAGCAGCATGTTCACGGCATGATAAAAACACGCGCGCACCACTTTGCTGACGCTGCACAAGCCGCTCTTTCTGTGGAGGTCCCAGTGTAGGGAGCACCATACTGCATCCCCCCCACCCCCTGCAGCACTGCGGCATGTGGTGCAACTTTGGGGAGCAGAGCTAGGGGGTAGCTAGGGCTGCTGTTCATAACCACATCAACTCCCCAGGGAAACAGCTCATGTGATCTTGGTTGCCCCAAAACAGATGTCCTAGGCCTCCATCCATGGTCCTTCTCTGCTTCCAGGGGGCCTGTCATCCCACTGTGTCAGGATAGGTTGGTGTTTAAGACAGGGATTACATTCCTTCTTTTTCCTATCTGGATCTCTTAGACCCTGGAGGATGGAGCACTGCTCAATCTGACCTGACATACCTGGTCAGCTCCCAGTTTGGTCCAGAACCTCCAAGTCAGCAAGGGCCACTCTTTGATCTACTCTGGCAGTGGCTAGAATGGAAGGACAGGAGCAGGGGCTGGCTACAGGTTCCCCTACAGACAGGTTAAGGTCCCGGAGTGTGGCTTGTTTATTTTCTTTCTTTTAGTCTTTTATTGCCGAACAGTTCTGGAATAGAAGCTCTTCTCTAGTGTTGAAGGCACCAGCCAAAGCCCCACAGGGTCCTGCCCCACCCATGGGCAGCAAGGAACAGGCCTGAAAAGGGTCTATTTTATTTTTCAGATGGGAGAGCTACCAGACAAGTTTTTCTGTAATTCAGGCTGGTCTTGAACTTGCTACATAGTCAAAGATGATTGTAAACTTCAACCTCTGGCTTCTACCCCTTGATTCCTGGGCTGACAGGTGTACCACCATGGCTGGTTTATGTAATACTGGGGATTGAAACCAGGGCTTTGTGCATATTAGGCAAGTACTGTACCAGTCAAGCTATATCTTCAGTATGGGACTTATGTTTGATTCTCATAGCCTGGCCCTTTTGCAGAGACCATCGGAGGCATGATGCAACCATCTCTCTCCCTGGTCTCAGTGCCTCACCCACTTATCTGTATAGGTGTGCCCAGGGTCAGAGAATTCATTCCAGGTCACCATCCAAGTCGCCATTTGTCTCTTCCTCCTGGCTCTAACTCATCCCAGCCCCCAGCTTAGGATGATGTCAACCACTTTAAATTCTCCCATGGATCTGAGCCTGCTCCTGTTACCCCCAACAAAGAGGTCAGTGTCTCGACTCCAGGGGCCGACAGTCATCAGAAACCATATCTGTGCACCATCTGCTACGACAACTTTATCCGAGGCTGCTCCCAAACCTTGTTGTCCAAGTATAAAGACATTTATAGGGAAGTAGGCCCTTTCAGGTGGGCAGCTTGGCCCAGAAATGGCATCCCACACTGCTGCCTGGACTTGAGATCTCTATGAGCTGGACAATCAGGGCTGAGACTGGGTGACTCCAGTACTAACTGCTCTCCTGATCCATCCACCTGTGCTGAGAATTTACTGATCCACTCATCTTCCACAGTGATGGCAGCTCAGGGCTCCTTTCTTTTTCCCAGATGCCCATTGCCCACCTCACATGTGCAGGGCTGAAGCCCAGTAAGATGGCTATGCACACAGGTCTGAGAAGCTCAGCCCCGTCCCAGTGGCCTTTTCAGTCACGTATTCACTCATTCATTCATTCATTCATTCATTCATTCACTCCTCAGATGGTTTCTGAAGGCCAGCTGTGTGCCAGGTGCTAGGGGCAAAGTAAATAGGAAAGAGGATGGACTAGGGCCTGTTAAGGACAATAGGAGACAAGGGTCCAGAAAGTGTCAGGTCTGGGCTTGCTGTTAACTGGGTTTTATGTTAGAAGACGAGCCAGGGAGGGTGCTAGGCCATCACAGGCAGAGAAATGCAGTGAATCTGACCCAGGAGATGAGT
Organism: Cricetulus griseus; assembly: GCF_003668045.3. NCBI lineage: Eukaryota > Metazoa > Chordata > Mammalia > Rodentia > Cricetidae > Cricetulus > Cricetulus griseus. Next base: position 198,969,375 of record NC_048596.1, on the reverse strand, counting down.
GATCACCTGCAGGGAAGGTCCCAGGTGTATGGTTTAGCCACCCTTGCCAGCCATCCCTCTGTTGGAATATCTCACAGCCTTTTATCTCAGGTGGCTTTGGGGCCCACAGATGAGGTAGCTGCAGGTGGGCCTGAGGCTATAGCTGCTCTAGTTCAGAAGCAGGTAGGAGAGCCTGAACAGAGCCTGGAGCTGGGTATTTCCTAAGCTCCTACCACAACAAAAGGGAAACTGAGGCATGGAGAAGAAGGGTGCCCAGGCCCCCACAAGGCCAGCAGAAAGCCTAGACTAGAAGTACACTTTCGCTTCTGCCTGGTGACCCAGCCAAATGATACTCATGACTACCCCAGTCTCTGTGGAGTGGGCACAATGGTAGCTTCACAGATGTCACCAGAATTGTGAGAGTCATCTCATTTAGAGAAAGGGTCTTGCAAATCTGAGTTCAGAATCTCAAAATGAAAATCTGAAAGTACCTGAAGCAGGGCAGTCCTGGGCCCAATAACAAGTGGCCTAAAAAAGAGAAGAGGCAATGGGGAGACAGGAGCCACATGAAGTCAGCAGCAGACAGAGTGATGGCCAAGGGCCCTGGGGCCACCAGAGGTCTCAGCAGACTCTGCCTCAAAGACCCACAGGGCCACCTCTACCCGCTGGGATAGTGGCCACCGTCTTCAACCATGACAAGTGTAACTGAGACTCCAGTACTCCAGGTTATAGCACTCAGGGGGCATCTATGGGAGGATCTGCCTGCTGTCAGAGTACACCAGACAGCTGTTTCCAGCTGAGGTCCCTGAGGCTGGCTGTCTCTTCTGAGCAGTAAGATGGGGTTTGGAATGCCCTAGTAGGTCAGCAAAGCAGGACCCAAACACAGTATATCCCTGTCTGGGTAAAGCAGCAGTGAGCACAGCTGGGCTGTGTGTCCTGGGAAGGAGGCCTTTCCTTCCAGTTACACAGAGATGTGGCTGAAACCCAAGCTGCCCCAGCATTCTCCTAAAGTCCCCAGCTAGGGTGGGGTCTGAGGCGAGTCAGGGCTTTGCCATGATAGCCTAGGTTTCCTAGTTCAATCCTCAGGTGAGAGGTCCCCAGACCATTAGGGGTTGACCTAAAAGCCATTCCACACTTTTAAGTGAACACTTGCCCAAAACCATGTGGAGGCTGGACCCAGATGGTCCCACTTCAGTCTCTCTAGCATCTTTCCCTGCTTAGCTGTCATGGGCCCTCCCCTGGCTTCACTGGTGTTATGGTGGGCTCCTGGCCAAAGTAAGTAAGCTGAGGGGAACAATGAACAGGCAGAACTAGTATGGCCAGGCTGGAGTGAATGGTTATGCACTCACCATTCTTCTATCCATCCACTTATGTACCCATTTCTGTCTTCTCATCCACTCTTCCAGCCATCCATTCATCGACCTATCATCCACCCACTCACCATCTATTCACTCCTTCCTCTCAACCTGTTCATGTGTCCACCTACACATGGACCCGTTCATGATTACACATCTACACATTCACTTATCGAATGACCCACCCACTATCCATCCTCTAACTAACCGTTTATGCTTCCGTATACACTCATCCATCCATCCATCCATCCATCCATCCATCCATCCACTTACCTCCCATCTACTCTCATTTACCCATCCACTCACCCACTCACTCCTTACCCAACTTTATGTGCTCACCCACTCATCCTTACATTCATCAATACAGCCATCCACACAGCATCCTCATCTCCTCCCTCTTCATTAACCCATCCTGAGCATCTGGGGGTGAGGTACATTGTGGAGCTGGGACCTTAAGAAGCCTTTTCAACTGTCCTCTTTTACAGGCAATGGAAACCATAGCAAACCATGGATTCAAGACTACCAACTCTCCATTCAGGGCTGTGTGACTCAGTTTCCTTCCTGGATACTAACCTTGGATATCTGGTGTGGGTAGCAATGTTGGGGGGGGGGAATTTCCCTTTCACCATGTCCCCATGGTGAGCAGCCCCCAGCCTAAGAGAAGCCGGGGAAAGGGGCCCCATATCTGCACACACTCCCTCCTCCTTCTCTAAGGGGAGAGGAGGAACTGCCTGGCGGCTGATAGGGCCATGGGGCAGGAGGCGACTTCTTCCTCAGGCTGCGGGGAGAACTGGGACCCATCAGCAGAACTTGATAAGAGCCCGCTGAATGTTAGCAAAAATATTTAGACAATAAACGAAGTATCGCAAAGGCGCCCATATCTTTCAGAAATCAATCATCTGTACCGTGTGTCTGGACGCTTGGCGCCAAGGCAGAGATAGTGCCTGGCTGGGGAGATAAGGGTTAATCAAGGATTTAATTCTGTGAGATAGAGGGGAGTGAGGGAGGTGCTTCCTCCCTCTTCTAGGAGCCTCAGAGACATTGTGATGCTGGCACTCCATTGGCCAGCATCTCACACCTGGGTGGGGACTCTAGTTCTTGCCACCTTCCCAGGCTGAGCTATTCCAGGAGTCAAACTGGGAACAAAGGGTGGTAGGGACAGAGGCTCTTGTGAGGAGGGGTGACTTGAGATGGCAGGAGAAGAGTTTAGCACAGTTGGGCTAGGTTCTAGCTCTCCCTCAGCTCTCTGGATCACGGTGATTTAGGTAAGAGCCTCAGAGCATTAGCTTTGTCATCTATAAAATAGGGTCATTTGGGGCTAAGGAGATGGGTCAGTGGGCAAAGAGGCTTGCCTCTAAGGATGGCAATATGGGTTCATTCTCCAGGACCCAAAAGGTAGAAAGAACAAATCAACTCCTATAAGTTGTCCTCTGACCGCCACAAGTTATATGTTGGAATGTGTGGAAGGACAGATAGATGGACATAGAGAGAGGAGGGTGAGAATAAATTTTAAAAATTGGCAACAGTGGCCTGCCTTCTAGGGTTTGGGGAGGATGCCATGTAGAATGTTCCTGGGGACATACTTATTTGTCCTATCTTGGGTTGACCACCCCAAGGAATACAGAGGAGACTGTCACAGGGCACACCAGGACCTGGGTGCCAGTTCCTGGGCAGACCTGACTTTGCTCCTGTTGCTACATGAGGGTTTTCCTGAATAGAATGTGGAGATAGGGGCCACCAGATTCCTGGTTGCACACAGACTCCTTTCTGACCAACCAGTGCCAGTGGTCTCCAAGTCACTTGCTGTCTACCGTACACAATAATATGCTCACCCTGTAGAGCCACTTTGAATGCCCTGGCTTCCTTCCTACTGGACCTCATTCAGCTGTGGTGTGCATCATGACATCCCTCCCTGGACCTTAGGCTAGCCTCCTTCCTCAGGCTGTACTGAACATGTACAGGGTCAAGTACCATTCTAGGCCTATCTCACTCACTCCACAAAGCTGCCAGCAGGTAAGGGGATCGACTCCTACTTCACAGAGCACAGCCTGACCTTATCTTCTCTGCAGACCTACGCCTAAAGGAAGCCTCTAGGTTCCATGTGACCTGCCTGTGGTCTCAAGGACTGAGGAAACAGTGGCTCTGAGCAGGAAGGGATCTGCCTGGGACATAGTAAACAGAAAACCCCAGGTGGACATGCTTAGTCCAGGACCAACTCCTTCCTGCTCTCACTGGACAGCTTGGGACAAGTATACCTATCCTGGGGGCTGAAAAGCTATGGGGACAGGCCACAAGCCTCTGTAGGTGGATTATTTGAACCCAGTGAGCTTTTCCAACATGAGAAAGGTTGTCCCAACATAGAGATTCTGAGTCACCACATATGACTAGTGCAGAAGGGGCTGTGAGTGGGTAGTCTGTGCTAGGGACCTGTTTGCTGCTCCACACCTGCCTATGGCCATTGTATTAGCAGTCTGTGCTTCTGTAATGTTTTTGAATATGAGACTGTGTGTGCACAATCCTGACTTCTAGATGCTGGGGAAGTACAGCCGGAAGTCTTAGCCTCACCTGCAAAGGGTACTAAGAAGGCAGTCCTCAGATCAAGGAATCCAGAAGCATGTGGCACTGGCTGGCCAGTGAATATCTTGGATAAAGCCACACCCGATTGCCACATTAGGAGACAGAGGGCCTACACCACCACAGTGCCCTGGCATAAAGACACCTTATCCTAGGCTTGACAGGGCTAACCTAGGAGCTGTTGGGCCTCCCAGGCCTTTGCCATTATACGCCATGAACATTGCACAAGCCCCTCCAATTCCTGCTCATCAGCTGCCTACACAGCTGCCCCATGTTTGTACTCAGGTCTCTGTGTTCTGGTGTCCTTTTCCATCTGCAGTGATTTCAAAAGGAACCCACACATCACAGCAGGAGGAAGCCAGGCCAACTTGACATAACAGAAGCAGCCTCAGAAGCAAGTCCAAGACAAACGGCAGTGTAGTTGTGTGTGGGGAAGGAGGCTGCCTTAGGAAATCTCTGCCCAGCAGTATAGGGCAAGCAGTATAGCAAGCAAGCTGAGCCAGTGCCGGAAAGCCATGCCTACCCCAGCACCTGTTTCTGTGTCAGAAGGAACTTATCTTCTGCAGCACCACCACCCCCTTCACTCAAGCTGCTGCCCACCCCTGGCCACCTTTCCCTCCCAACCTGATGAGCACCCTGTTCCTTGCTGCTCACTCCCTTTGGACACCCTTCCTTTTCTCTGCTGGGCTCTACTCCCCTAGGAAGTCCCCAAAAGCACAGTATCACTCCCTTCAGAGGCCTCCCAGGAAGTCCCTCCCTTTTACCCTTGGCTCTTTGGGTTCCACCAAAGTTCCCCATGGGTAAAGGCAAGAGTTGGGGTTTAGCTCCTTACCGGTTCTTCCCGCTCAGGGGATAAGGCTCTGGTCTGGATGCTCCCATGGAATGGGCCCCAGGATAGACCCTCAGTGAGGCTCAGTCGGGCCCGCACACACCTCTGCCCGTCCTGCAGTGCCAGCTCCAGCTCCTCTGAAGGGAAACATGGTGGGGTGAGGTGGCTGCTTGGTGATCCCCCAGCCCACTTCTGTCCCATAGTCCCCATCCTGGCCTGGTCCTAGAGCCAGGCCTTTGCCCTTTTTGAGTTGCAGAAATGCCACAGAGAGGTGGACAGGCAGGTCACACCATGGCCTTGCTCATAGTCTGCAGAACCTGTGTGTGCCATACACTACACGCAGAACCTCGTGCATGAGGTCAAATGGTAGCCCTTTACAGGACATCACCTGTAACTGAATGTCCCTTGCATGCGGGGAAAAAGGTCTGCAGGTGTGACTAAATTAAAGATCAAGAGATAAGATCAACCTGGATTTGCAGGTGGTTCTAAATAAAAGACAGTGTCTTTAAGAAAGGCAGATGGAAAATACAGAGCCAGAGGGTATGCCACATGAGGCTTCTAGAACTTCTGATGGATTGTGGCCTGCAGGATGGGACAAGGAGACCCTTGGTTGTACTAATTGGTATTAGCTGTGGGACATATGGACACCTGGCCAGCCACCTGCCCTACTTTGAGCCTCTGTTTCTTTAAAGGAGGCAGGAGTATGGTCATTCCCTCAAAGGGTGGTACTTCCCCAGGCCACACACCTTCTGCCCTGTCCACCTGCTACTCAGGCTGCCAGCCAGTGGAGGCCTCACATGGCCTGGCCTGGTCCCCTGGCCAGAGAGCTGTGGCGGCCCCACTTCCTGGAGCCCCATCAGGCAGGCTGTGGCCTTAATGGGCTTGATCATCAGATAACTGGCCAGCTAATGGTGGAGATAAGGTGTAAATACGCCAGGAGGCCCCATGGAGAGCTGTAACTGGGCCTTTGTCTTCCCCAGGGCTGATAAGATGGCAGTGGACCAGGGCTGGAGGCCAAGGAGGCCCGCACCCCTTTATCAGCCTGGGAGTGGGAGAGGGGCTGAGGGGCCAGAAGGCAGGCTCTACCCTTCATAAAAGCAACCAGTCCTCTGCAGCTCAACCAGGACACTGTCCTGGTGCAGGGTTGTCCCACTGGCTCCCCTTCCCTTGTCCCACAGGCCATGGCTCAAAGTTGACACGGGGATGGTCAGTACCATCTATAGGAGCAGAGACAAGAACTGGGCAGCACTGTCCTAAGGGGGATACAGAGACTAGTTCCTGTGAAGTTTATTTCCAGTCTAGATGAGGAAACTGACTACAGGGCTTTTTATCTGTTGTGACAGTGACCTGTCAGCTTCCCCTGTTTTTGGTACTTAAGTCTTTGGTCCCCACACAATGGCCCTCACAACAGAAATGGAATTAGACCAGAGAATTCTTTTGAGAGTCTGTGCTTAAAGCTTGGCCAACCAGGATCCCACCTAGGTGTCCGGAAGTTCTATCCTGAGAAGGGTGTACCTGGATCTTGAGACAGACAGCCAAGTCATCTACCCCCACATGACTCCTATTCTGTGTTTAGAACATTCCTCAGGAGATGAGACCTGGCAGCCCCTGTGTCAGGAGCTCCCTGTTACAGGGATACCTTCATCTGAGGCTGTGTCCTCACAAATTGGGGCACAAGGTAGGGAGGCAGTTGATGCAGGTCACCCTGAGGGTGTGGCATGGGCAGTCCTACAGCCACACCCATCCATGCTGCTACCTGTGGAGGCCAGGCCCTTTTGGACAGCTCTGGGCTCCAGCTTGCCTCCAGCCCCCACGGGGAAGGAGCCAGTCAGTGCCACCCCCTCACTCACCCACCGACAAACGGCCCCGCACCCTAATCAGAGTTCATGGCCATGGCTCAGCCTTCCAGATAAGAATATGGCTGGCATTTCCCACGGCAGCCACCCTATCCTCTGGGTATCACACTTTGCCAGAGAGGGCTGGTTGCTGATAAGGGCTGTGGTCCCTCTCCCGGGGGACAGCAGCACCACTCTGCACTCAGGGACTGGAGGAAGCCTAGGAGAGTTGGGGATGTACAACAATCACTATGGTAACATACCTCTCTGGTCCAGGGTCCAGGCCAGCCAGTCTGAGGCTGCCTTTTGAGGCAGATAGGTAAGGGGAGAACAGCTGATCTCAGCCTCAGCTCACCCCGGCACCTTGTGCAGGGTGACCCATGCAATTGGGCTTCTATGCTAGAAAACATAGTTCCTGCACCAACCCCTTATGGACAAAAAATGAGCTAGCACCCAGCAGAGATGCTCTCATAGCAATTCAAACAATAGCAGACAAGTGGGGCATGGAGAAGTGATTCCTTTTCCAAGGACCCTGAGACTGAGAGTGTACGAAAGCAAGCTCAGGGTTATAGAGGCCTGGCAGGTGAGGGGCTGGAAAGACAGTGTTCTACAAAAACTGGAGCTCAATGGCGGTGACAGGAAACCTGGGCTAGATGTGGCCATAATCTAGTATCTGGGTTTGTGGCATGTGTTCTCTATCAGAGCCCCGAGGGGTTTCCGGGGGGCAGGGATTGGGCCATAGCTTCTATTCTGGGAATTCTGGGAACAAGGTGCTGTCCAGATGCCCTTATGGGCACAGGCAGCTCCTATGGCAGGCTGTTATGGTGGGTTCCAGCCTGGTTCAGGCCTTGGTCACCTGTTCCCTCAGTTGGAGAAAGGAGAACATGTCTTTTGTCTCTTAAGACCAGCAGTCCTAACATGAACCCTGGCCCCATCTTCTGAATGCCTTAGCCCAGCATCAAACAGGACTTACGGGATTCCTCCTGGCATACCTAGGAGACTAAGGCTCAAAGAGGATCAACAACTAGCTGGAGTATGCATAGCAGACAGGCTGAGTTTGAGCCAGAGTCGCCACACTTATAACCTCAGTTGAGGAATGACGTAGGAGGGAGAAGCTGGCTTCTTCCAGAGCTGAAATATTCTGGCTCTGGTCTCAGTTTCCCTAATGTTCTCTGGTGGACCCTTGGCAGGAACCAGGCTGTCACTACAGGTCCAGCACTGGGCCAAGGGCTAATGTATTCGGGTAAACAATTGTACACATTGCTTCTAGAACACGTGCTAGGATGTAATTGCATTCCCCAGAAGCATCTTCAAGGAACCTTGCATATTTATCTGTTTGCAATGTTAGTCATATACGGCCCTCAGGGCACTCACCCCCCAGGAACAGAAGCTCAGGATCCACCTCCTCAGCTGGAGCCTGGCTGGGGGTGGGGTTGAACTGGTGATCATTGGGGTGCTCTGGGTGGCAGAACTGTATTCAAACCAACAGGCCAAGTCCTGACACTGCCCTAGTGGCCATGTCCTGTCCTGCTGGAGCCTCAGTTCACTGTTGTAGAAGAGGTGCCAAAGTCATCCTAAAGAGCCTGTGAGTGTAAGGCTAAAGGGCCATGTTTATTGCAGTGCTGAGACTGGCCTCACAGGTGGTGCCCTTGGCCTGGGAGCTCCTCCGACCTGAATTGAGGCCCCAGTTCCAGCTCTGCCTTGAAATCTAAGTGGCTTCCCTCAACAACATGCACAGCACCACCCAGTACTGGCATTGGCCTCCTCTTTATGTATGTGACGGGGGCCCAGAGATCTTACACAAATTCTCCAAGGTCACAGCCCCAAGTGTGGCCACTCCTTTTTCTTTCTTTCTTTTTTAATGTTTTGTTCACAGTGTATGTCAGTGTATAGGTATACCATGTGTGTATATAGGCTCACACAGGCCAGAAGAAGATGTCAGATCCCCTTGGAGTTGGAGCTTCCTGACATGAGGGCTGAAAGCCAAACTTGGATCCCTGAAATAGCAACAAGTGCTCTTAACCACTTAACCATTTCTCTGGCTCCCCAAGCATGGCCACTCTGTTTTTTTTTTGTTTTTTTTTTTTTTGAGACAGAGTTTCAGGGTTACTCTGTGTAACAGTCCTACTTGTCCTGGAGTTCACTTTGTAGACCAGGTTAGCCTCAAACTCACAGAGATCCACCTGCTTCTGTCTCCTGAGTGCTGGGATTAAAGGTCACCACCACTTGGCTCAAGTATGGTCACTCTTAAGCCCTGACCTTGGAGTGACCGTCTGATAAGACCCACACCACCCTAGTTTTCCCATGTGAGTAATGCCCCATCTGCTGGCATGCAGCTCTAAAACAGGAGGTTGTGGTGTACAGAAGCATTAGCAAGAGGCTTCCTCACCTCAAATGGGGGTAGACCCCCTTATGCCAATGGCCAGGGCCTCTCGAGTACCAAACCAACCACCCAAAGCCCCCACCATGCCCTGTGGAGTCTGTGGTTGGAATGTGGGTGCCCACCAGCTCACCACCAGTACCTACTTATCTAATCAGCCCATCGTTCCCTCCATCCCGCCCTGTGGCTCCTACAGGGCAGCTGGGGAGCGGCCCCTATCACAAGGATCACCCTGTTTGCTTTTGATAAAAGTCACAGTAAAGGAAAGAAAAAGGCATGAGCGAGAGAGAGGGAAGCCCCAGTCTGGCAGGGTCTAGAAGATTCTGCAGGTGAATATAAAACAGGGTAGGCAAACAGTATGGCCCAGAAGATACCTGCTCCTGCTAAAACCAGGGCCCAGAAAGGACAAGTGGCCCACCCCCAAAGTCACAGAGCAGATGAAGGAGGGGTGAGAGCATCTGGAACATGTTCTCTGGACCAAGCCACACTGAAAGACATTGTAAAAAGGGCCCTGTGCGTTATGCTTGCCCTTGCTTGGTTGTTGAGGCCTCAGAGTCTCTGTCCGCTAAGCAATTTTTAGGGAAGAAGGGGTGGGGGAGGGCATTGAAAGCAAGCTTGAAGAGGTCAAGGAACTTTCCCAAGGTTATATGGCCAGTAGGGAAAGTTCAGCCAGTTCCCTCTGACCCCAAACTCATGACTCCAATTTGGGTGGTGCTGGCTCACTCATAGCAAATCCCCTGTATCAGGCAGGTGGGTATGCCAACCTTAGCCACAAGATTTCCCATTTACAGATAGGAATGTGAGCAGCAATAGGGACAGAAAATGATCCTGAAAGCCCAGTATGGTCCCAGTACTCACTTGCAGGGAACTAAGCAGGGAATCTCAAGCCTGTGGCCATTGGCACAGCCAAGATGGAAAGATTTTCTGTTAGATATTCTATAGAGGGAGACGATGGCACCAACTAGGTGAGCTGCAGAATATCAAATACCATGGACACAAGCTTGAGCACTACGCTCAGAAGCAGAGGCACCAAAGGCCAGGATAAGCTCCATGGGAAATGGGAGGGTCTCTGCCCTGTCCCTCAGGACTCAGGGTATGAACTCGAAGAGCATCTGCAGCTGCCAGCCACCAGGGAAATCAGTCAGTTGGCTTCCTTAAAGTCTGATTTCTGACAGCATTTCTGGCCAGGCTGGGACGACAGGGGGCCACCAGAAAGCTGGGGTCAAGTCCTGGAAGGATGTGATCCACTCATACCAGGAAGCGGTTCTGCCCTGAACCACATATGTCCACCCTTGTGAAGGCAGCAAAGGACAGTGCTGGGACATACGAATGCAGTGTCTACAGAAGGTTACGGTGGGCTGGTCCATGGGGTGCTGCACCAGGATCCTGGGAAGCCTGGTGCTGTATTCCTCTCCTCTTTGTGCCCGAGGCCCCTCCCTCTCACTTCACTGCTCCCAGTGGCTCAAACCTCAGAGGAAACAGGTGTCTAGCTCCCTAGATTGCTAACCCTCAGGGATATTCCAGGCATCATGTGTCCCAGACTCAGGAAGGTATTGTGCCTGGGAGAAGGGGCAGCTGGTCCCAGGGGGTGGAAGGGCACCACTGCTTCTGTTCCCTACGTCTGTGAGCTTTTTTTGCCTGCCATCCAGTTTCCTCCTCAGGTCCTGTCACCACTCTGGTGGCCCTGGGGAGAAAAAGGTCAGCCTCAAGTTTCCTGTCTACAAAAGGGTGCAGGGTGGGATATGTATGTGTGGTTAGTTTGGTCTAGGGTCTGGGTCACTGGGAATCCTGGTGCAGGATTGGAGGGCTGGTCCAGAGTATTGAAGCCCTGGCTCTTCCAGCTAGCCTATGGCCCCTCCCTGGTCTCTGGGACTGTGCTTGTTGAGTATTGATTTTTTGACATGGAGCAACAGCCAGCTTTTATCGGCTGAACCCTGGCCCTTGCTAATGGCAGATCTGGGTCCACCTGGGAAGAGCAGGTTATGCAGGGTGGGGCTTTTCCTTCCTGGGATCTGTGGGGGCCTCTTAGCACCTGGGGTAACTGAGCTTGTTCTGGGGAAGGGCTGGCTCTCACAGAAGGTACATCTATTTATAGGTTGTAATGGAGCAAGGGATGCCTTCCTCCTCGACAGTGCCCAGGTGGCTGTAACTTGCTCCTCCTAGGTCTCTGTATGGTTCAGAGCCAGGATTCTAGCTCTGATCACCCCTACTGAACCTGGAGACAGGATTCCTTGGAGAGGGATACTACACCTGTCCCTTCAGGGCACAGCCAAAGCAGCCAGACCTGCTTGAGCCCCCACTCCCCATCAACAGACACACAGATCTCCCTTAGCAGCTTGTGTGCCACACCCAGGCAAGGAGCTCTTTCCTGCCTACCCTCACATGCCTGAGGAGGCTGAGAGTCATGGCTTCCAGGTTGCCTTGAAGTGCAGATATGTCTTTACTAGGCTTCTTTAAGAACTCCATGCTTGATGCTCCACCATCTTCCTCCAAGGATGGGGACAGAGGAAGCCTCATCAGTGTAGGTCACCCCCACACCTTCCTGTCTACTTGTGATGGCATGGACATCCTGGTCCTTGCCCAGAGCCTGGCTTCACCTGGCTCCATCCTGCGCAGTGCACTCACCCACCTTGTCTTCATTCTTTTGCCTTCTGGTGCCAGTTTCTAGTCTCAGTGGTCAGAAGGGTGAGTATGAGGGTGTGTGGAGGTGTTGCCAAGGGTGAAAAGGCCAGTCCTCTCCTACCTGGGGTGACAGCTGGCTGCCTAGCCTATAGGCACTTATGTCTTGGGGCCAACAGCTGACGGTGAGGCAGGTGCTGGGGAGGCCAGCATGTTAGGATGCAGCTACCACCTGGAGCACATTGGTCCTTCAGGGCCCAAGCATCTGCTGATTCTCTGTACACAGACCAGGGGCCCCTATGAAGGAGGCATATGCAAATGGGGAGACTGAGGCCTTGGCTACAGGGCCCCCAATCATTCTGGGTGTTAGGACTCCACCTCAGGATGAGTCAGGCAGGCACTGTGGAAGTTTGGAGACAAGGAGGTTTAGGGGCTTGTTAGCATCTCTGCTCAGAAGAGCCAGTGGCAGTAGCCTCAGCCTTTGAGGCCTCTGTCAACTTCATTTTTAACCTGGAGGCCAAAGGTGAAACCCAAGCCTCTGTCCTTCAAGCTCCCTGCCTGGAAAAGGGAAGAAGATGACATGGTGTGAGCAGGGGCTGGTGTGGGTTCAGGAAAGGGGATCACCAAGCAGGCTGGACCTGCCCTAGATCCACATGTCTCCTCCTGCAGCTCCCTTGCTGACTCTGGAATCAGGCACCCAGCATGGCTGGGCATTGGAGCTTGTGGTCCTGGGGCACCTGTCCCAGGAGCAAAGTGCCTTGTCCCACCTTTCCTCTTTCTGCATGTTATCTAGAATGTATTATCTTCAGGGTGGGCCTGGGGACAGGGGGAATTTGGGCAGAACTAACCAAAGGAGACAGTAGGAGTTTGATGTTTCCAAGTAAATGCCAGCGGAGCTGTGGTCAAGCCTGTCAGGTTCAGGGACTTCCTACAGATTTCCTATGGGGTCTGCATATCTCAAAATGATTCCCACTTTCTTGTGTAATCCTCCCCCCTCAACACAGGGTTTCTCTGTGTAATCCTGGCTGTCCTGGAACTCACTTTGTAGGCCAGGCTGGCCTCAAACTCCCAGAGATTCACTTGCTTCTGCCTCCCAAGTGTGGGGTTAAAGGCATGCACCACCACTGCCTGGCTCTTGTAGAAATTTTTTAAGGGTCAGATGTCCTCTGTCTATACTACAATGGCCATCCTCAGTTCTCACACATGATCTTTCTGGATAATTTCCCAGGGCTCCATCAAGTCCTTGCTTTGGCAGCAAACAGCTGTGTCAGGCCTTGGTTAGAGGGCTCCAACACACCCCACAGCACCACTCATATGGAGGGGGGGAGGGACACAGGAAGGCTCAGTGGATTAAAGGATGGATTCAAGGACCATGGTGATTCTAGGGGACCTGGATAGCCCAGCTGGGGGCAGGGCTGGGTGGGCAGGGCCCCCATGAGACACAATAAGGTATGATAGCATCTCGCCTCATCTCAGGCCGCGCTGGGCCCTTGCGTGCAGGATATGACCAGCCCTCGAGCCGACGGCGGCCCCTTTGTCCCATCTCTAGGGACCGATCTTATCGGCTGCGTCCACCGCCTCTATAATGGAAAAAATGCAGTGAGGAAATCAAAAGTTACGCACAGAGATAGAGGGGTAATAAATAAATAAATAAATAACTAAAGAGCCATCGTGGCTATGGGGAAGGGGTGCCTCTCAAAGAATAGTGCTATGTCACAGAGCTTGCAGGGAGTGGGTGGGAGTTGCTTCCTGGCTCCCATCTTGGGTCTGGGTAAGTCTTGGCAGCATGCTGGGTCTCACAGGGGTGGAGGCATCTCATAAATGCTGCTCATATGAGGGCAATGCTACCTATAACTAAGCAGAGCTGCCTCAGTTTCCCTTCTAGGGTAGGGTAAGACGAGAGGGGAGGGAACATGTCCTAGTACCCATGAGTCACAGTAGTGTGCCTTGGACCCTGGACCTGTGTGGATTCCAATTGTGGATATAGGGAAACACAAATTTGCCCCACTTCTGCTTCTTTGCCTTATCCTAGTCTCCCTGTCCATGGCCTAGAGAGAAAGAACAGCTTTGTGGATGAGGCCGTCACTGCTACCAGTAAAAAAAACTAGAGGAATGAGGATAGAGACCCAAGGTCACCTCATGCTCCCTTCTTATTTCCACAAGGTACTGTTGGTCATGGTAGAAATAGCTAGTGCCAATGTGGTTCTGGCCAGGATGGGACATGACAGCCAGAGAAGAGAGAGCTAACTGGCAGTCACTGGCTCTTACTCCTGTGGTTATGGTGCTAGCAAGTGATTTGCCAGTGATGGTCACAGTGCTAGGGACACTGTCAGTCAGGGTACCTGTGGCCAGTAAGCCAGTGGCGGAGCTAAAGACAGTAACAATACTGGGGCTCTGAGCAGCAGAAGTGACCACACAGGTGGCAACAATAGCTGTCACCTACCACACACACTGCTTATCAAGAGCAGCCTATCCTTCATGGGTCCCGAGGCAGATCTGTGGCCACCATTCTAAAGAGACTAGGACTCTTAGGGTTGAAATGACATGTAGACCTTATAACCAAGGAGGGAGCAGGAGGGGAACTGCTGGAAGCCCCCCTGGCAAGGCTAGGATCTGCCTTGCTGGTGTCTAGGCTAGTTGTGGGGCTGCTAGCTGGGCAGGAAGCCGGTGGGAGGGTGGAGAAGGAAGCGACTTGATTAGCTCCGCCACCGAGATAGCTTGCCCTGGCCACAGACAGCAGGTCCCGGAAGGGGGTGAGGTCAGTAGGCCACATGCAGTGGGCAGCCAGGCCTGAGGCTCCTTCTAGGGCTCCACCTGCATTTCCCACTGGATGTCCTGTTGTCTGTCCACCTATCCTCTGCCTCCAGTGCCCACTGAGATCCCCTTGTACTGAGATGTCAGGGTAGGTAATAGACACTCGCAAGAGTTTTCCCCAAAACTACCCATCTTGCTTGTCTGCCTCAGTTTCTGCATCTGTAATGGGGTACCACAGTGCCTCCTGCTGCATGGATAGTGTACTCTTATTTCATCTGAAGTCTTTTTGGGGCTCTGTTTCCAACAATACAGCAGCCAGTGGGATCTGTTCCTAGAACAGACCTACCTGGTATGCTTGGTCCCCCACTGCTCCTGATGCTATTATACCAGCTGTGCCTTAGGGGTCATCTATTAAGTGTCATAAAGAGCTTTGTAAGAACTCTGGGCCCTGGAGTGCATAGCCACTGGCCCTGCCCCCATATCTCAGCCACATTTCTGTCCCTTGGTGACTGGCGGCCACGCTAGCTGCTGTTCAGATGGAGTCCTCAACCCTGAGATCTGTAACAGGTTGACATGTACCCAATGCTCAGTGTATGAGAGGCAACGAGGGAATGGGAGCCAGCATGGGGAGGAGGACAGTTTGATGGGTCACCTGTGTATTGCTAGTGAGACCCCTCCCCACTGCAGTTTGTAGGGCCCAATGCCTCAGAACAAGTCTCAAGGTGGAATCTGAGCCACGTCTATCCCAGGACTCATATGGGCAGGGCCAGCAGGCAGCTAGGGT
Organism: Cricetulus griseus; assembly: GCF_003668045.3. Lineage (NCBI taxonomy): Eukaryota > Metazoa > Chordata > Mammalia > Rodentia > Cricetidae > Cricetulus > Cricetulus griseus. The sequence goes on along the minus strand of NC_048596.1, from coordinate 198,954,266 downwards.
GTCCATCTCCATATAGCAGTCATCCTCCCATGGCCCATGCTGACCCAAGGCTATGACCTTTGAACCTTGTTTCCAGGATAACCATCTGCTTACCGCCACAGTCCCACCTTGCTGGGTCCTCTACCTCTGAGCCTCCTTTTTCCTCACCTTGCATTTAGATTTAGCTGTGTACATTCAGCTCAGGCCTTTTACCATGGCTTCTGTCCCAACAACTGTTTTTGGGAACTGTTTTTGATGATTTATTGGCTCAGAAAGCCCCACTATGACACCATCTAGAATCATCTCTGGCCTCAGACAAGGGGGTAGCAGTGTATCCAATACATCCTAGGAGGGCAAGGTCCTCTCTGTGTCTTTCCAGTCCCTGAGTGTGCCTGCCCATGGAGGTACTCAGTGACTATGCAGGAAGAATATATTATTCTGACTGTAAAGATACAATTTCCTTAGGTCTTTTCATCCATCTCCTAGCCTCAGATTCTTCATAGCAACCTGGGGTCTCAGAAAAACACAAGTCTTCAAAGGGACTCCAAACTTCTGGGCTGGTCTCTGAAGCTGACCCCAGAGTGACCCCTGTCATCTACTAGTGCCCCCTCCCCCGCTGGCTAATCTAAGACAAATAGGCCTATCACCGCCACGCCAGGCCCCACGATAACACAAAATAGCTGGAATGATTCTTCCCACCCACACATGCCAGCCAGCCAGTCAGTCGTGGGGAGGGGAGCACGGCCAGCTATCGGCCCATCTCCCAGGCTGTCCATCAGGACGAGCCGTCCTGCCTCAGCCACCAGATAACAGGCCTTGAGGTTCACACAGAAACCCCGCGCCTGTGAGATTAGTTAGCCGGACACAGTCTAGATAACAAGCTACCGCTCCATGGGAGGGAGGGGGCCCCCATCTCCTGCTTCCCTGGGACCCTGGGCAGAAGATCTGACTGGGGCCTCCAACAGGAAATGGCCAACAACACCTCCTATGGCCCGAGTACAGTCCCTTCCACCCTGAGACTGTGGGATAGATCACTCTGATCTATTCTTCCAGGCAGCTGATCAAATGCCTCCCAATGTCTTCTAGCATCTTAACTGTGCAGCCAAAAATTTTGGGATTGGGTGTGGCTCAGAGGTGGAGTGCTTTCCTAGTGTGTTTGAGGGCTGGCATTCTATCCCTAGCCCCATGACAAGACAAGGCTGTGAGGGCTTCCTTAAAGTCTATGGCTCATAACCTGGACCCTGACCCATCTGTGCCCAGCACTCTCTACCCATGCTCACCTAGCACTAAGGCTCCATCGTGCCATGCCCTCAATGTCTCAGGACCTTTGCATATTCTAGCTCCTTACCTGAATACCTCTCTCCACCCTAATTTGCCTTTCAATCATCAGCTTAGAGATGGGGTCCTTCTCTAGTGCTGTCATCTGCTCTCCCACTTGGCCTTGACACTCAGGCATCCCTTTGTTGATTGGCACTGCTCAGGGACACGCTAGCCTGGTACACGGCCAGCCTTCCTGGCCCTGCCTCAAGGAGCTGGGATGGGCTGACTGGCTCTCACTCAGTTCATAGAAGCTCCTGGAAAGAGTTCTGGGCTCCAAGAAACTCTTAGTGGAAGAGACACAGTCCTTTCTGACTTTTCTTTCCTTCACACTCTGCTCTAGTGGGGCAGCCTTGGCTTTGGGGCCTCAGCACACAGCTGGGCTTCCTCAGGCCAGAACTGTGGGGTCAGCTGAGCTCTGTGATCTCAGCTGTGAGAAACCACAGGACTCCCCTTCTCTGCTCCACTTTATCTTTGGAGTCTGGGGTAGGTTAACAGGTCTTAATCCTTCGCAAGGATCATGTAAGAAGTCTACAGTCACCTCCTTTCAAAAATGTGCATGGGAAGGTGCTGAGCACAGGGTGCCACCTCATTCCCAGTCGGTGCCCTCCCCTTCCACATCCTCCCCGGGCCTCGGGATGGTGCCATACCTCTACCTAGCACCTTGACTCTGTATGGGGAAGCTGCCCCACCCTCACGGCGTACCTACTTATTCTCTCCATCCCTGGACCTCACCCCTGCTGACCTGTCTCTCTGTATACACCCTCCCAGAAGGCCAGCCTGGGGCCCAGCCCAATGTGTATCCTCACATGAACTCAGGGCAGTGAGTCTGTAGGAGCTCAGGTGGCTCTCCTGCTGCCTCTCCTCCACTCCAGGGGTTTCCAGAACCAAGAACTGGGTCTTGCCTGGGGATGGTTGAAGGGGGATGGTCCTGGGTCACCTAACATGTTTACCTAGCACACCTAGCATGGTGTGCTTGGTGTAGCCTTCCCAAGTCACCCTGAGCTCCTCTTGCCCTTCTCTTTATGGTCTGCCTCAACTTCAGAATCTGCCCCTGGATCCTGCTCTCAAACAGTGACCAGAATAAGCTCCAGGCTCAAGACACCCACAGGGCAGAACACTGCTGAAGTCCTGGTGGTTCGCGACTCCCACTGCTAGCTATGGCTGCACTCATACTGACAGCGGGTGGAACTCTCTGGGTCTCTCCATTCACTTTACAGGAAAGCATACCTCAGGGGATGGTTTGGGGCCCCCATAGTGAGTCAGTTTGCTTCCCATCCTAATACCTGCACTGGCCTCCAGACATTCATATCCAGTGGGAGACTCATTACAGATGGAGTGTCACTCTGCTGGCACAGGCAGACATCACATAGCTGGTGTACTGATGGCACGCATGCTGTCTTTGGGAGGCCTGGAAAGGTCCTTGTTCCTCTGTGTCCCAGATCCCCCAATCTATGGAGTCTTGTGGAAGGAACTAGGTAGGCTATCAATTCCTTTGCTGAGGCCAGCCCTGGAGGAATTCCAAGGAAGAGGACCCCATACCATGCTACCTGATTGACAGGAGCTTCTGAGCCTGTTTGGTTCTGCTCTTCTTCCAGACACTTGTTCAAGACCATGCCAGATAGGCCATGGGGACCAGGGCAGGAAGGGCAGACAGAGTTGGGTGGGACTTGTATCCTGACAGGGTTGGTGTATCTGCAAGCTACGTCCTCCTGACTTTAAGGAAAGTGATAGGAGGAGTGTGACACTGAGGGGCACCAGGCACTGGGGACAGGTCCCCACATCCCACAATAAGGTAGCTGTGCAAAGTTACAGATCTACTTTCAAGCCTTCTGCATACCTGGATTTGAAACAGCTATCACTCCTGCAAAGAAGGTGATTTCAAAGATGACAACCCAGACTCTCTTCATTTCTATTCTTCTTCCCAATTAGACCTCAGCTGAGGACCACGAGAAGCCAGGGTTGGGTCTCAGCAAGGGTATCCCGAGCCCTGTATACAAGTTCCCAGAGGTTTGGGTCCACATTATGATCTGTGGCCCCTCAGACCCAGGGTGTGTCCCTGCTAAACCACAGGGGCATGTAAGCCCTCCTGCTCCATTCGTCTCTGTTTTCCCCTCACCTGCTGGGCTCAGGCCCAAATCTACAGGGCCCTGGGTTGCAGCCCCTCTGAGTCCACTCTCCCTTGGCTCACGGACTGCTAAGGCTCCAAGTTCTCTGGGTCTTTACATGGCCATTCCTTTCTTGTAAGCTCCCCTCTCTGGCATCTACAAACCACTCAGACAGCAAGACACAGTGTGGCTTAGAAGGACCATCTAAGCCACCCTCATTCTACAGAGCACCATCTGGTTTGTTTGAGCACTGACAGTAGGGCTTCCCTGTTTTGTGCACTTACGGACTTCTATCATGTGTGCCTGAAGGCACTTTCCTGGGGTTTTATAATCTACATAGGGCTACACCATCCCCACTGTCCAGAAAGGGTGCTGAGACTACACTGAGGGTTCAATACAAAGTAGGACTCTGGGCAGGTGCAGTCATCAGATCTGCAACAAGACATTGCCAATTGTGTTGCTCAAGTGCAAATATAATGCAAAATCATCTGCTGGAGGAGTTTCTGAACCTGCCTGCACCCTGTGTGAGGGAAACCAGGCCACCTAGTAGGTGACAAGCTGGAGGACCACAACTCTTCCCCAACTCCAATATACAGAAGATGAAACTGAGGTCCAGAGGTCAGCAGCCTGCCCATAGACACTCAGCAAATCTGGGCTCTTGCCTCTCACAGCAACAGCTTGGAAGACTGAGTGGCCAGTATCTGGCAAGACACAGAACTCTAGGCAGTGAACAAAAATGCCATCGTGAACTACCCAGACTGTAGAGTGCTACAGTCATCAAGTACCAGGCAGGGGCAGGAGGGAGCTAGGTGCAGTGATAGAACCATGAGAGGATAGGGAATCATGACAGTGATGGTAATTTATACAACCTTGGGACAGCACTCTAGTGTTTATAGAGCTCTTGAGTAAGTGAAACTATACTCGGGTCTGCAGCAGTCAAGTGACTGCCCCTGGGTATCACTGGAAGCATGGAAATTAGGAGGCGACATGGGGGTTTCTTGGAGGCCTTCCCCTGCCTTTTTTCTACTCCTGTGCATGAGTGTGTGTGTGTGTGTGTGTGTGTGTGTGTGTGTGTGTGCATGTAGGCCCAAGGTTGATGCTGGGAGTCATCCTTGATCACTCTTCTACCTTATTCACTGATGCAGGGGCTCTCAAGCAAACAGAGTTCACTAATGGCCAGTACTGTTAACTAGCTTGCTCTGGGGATCCTCTGTGTCTGCCTAGAACTACAACAGGTAGGCTGCCATGTCTACTTAGCATTTATGTGAAACACCAATCTTCATGCTTATGTGGCAAACACTTTAATTGCTAAGCCATTTTGCCAGTTTTTTCCTGGAGGACTTCTCTTCATCTGCTCTAGGCCTGGGTCATCAGGAGATGAGCTATCTCACATATATATATTAGCTATGAAGAAGTAATAAGACCAGGCTCTTGGACAGTCACTTTCTGGGGCCTGTGTAAGTCTTATCTCATCTGGAGAGGAATCTGATGGGTGACCCCTTATATTTACAAGCCTGGGTCACAACATGAGATGGTGTTCAGTATGGGCACAGCCCTCTGGAGAGGTCAGCTCTGGACTGTCAGCTCCATCTTAGGTCCAGAGACTACCCACTTCAGACAGAGCAAATGGGAATGGGCTCAGGCCCAGGCACTTCTCTGAGCCAGACAGAGCCAGAGGAAGACTTAAGAGTTGAAGCCAGCTCTATACCTTCTCTTCAGAGAGTAACAGTAGAAGATGCCTCTCAAGCAGGGTCCCTAGCACAGGTTCCTAGGTCTTCTGGAATGGGGCTACAGGCCAGAGGTCAGAAAGAGTCAAAGGCAACCAGCAAGGCAAAAGTGGTCACTTGGTCTGTCACCAGACTGGGCATTGCCTTCAGGCCTTAACCCTACAACCCCATCACAGGCTTGGGCAGCCCTGGAGATAAGAGCCCCCTGGGCCTCTCTAGCAGCTTCCCCACTGGGTGATAAGCAGGGCCTGTGTGGGAGCTGATAGGCAATGGCTACCATGGCGGTTGGCCAGCGGCCACTTATCAACCCCATCGCTGCCCACTACACAGAATTCCTATCTGTGGGAGTCGATAGGGTACTGCCTGGGCCCTGGGGATGCAAATAACTCGGGAAGCTGGGGTGCACCCTGACCCCAAACCACAGTCCATGGAGCATGGCCTTCACAGGGGGGCAGGGCAAACTACAAGGGCTTCTCCATCTAAAAAATGAAGTAATAATACTCATGTGGATGAGGACAGTGGATAATTGGATGTTGGTGACCTGGCATCTGAACCTCTATAGCAAGACACAGTTCCCAGCCAGTGATGTGGACTGCCCTGCCCTGCACTGAAGTGGGTATGACGCTGTGCTGGCCCCATGGGGCTGATATAAGGACCGTCTATGCCTTCTACCTGCTCAGTGGCCACTGAAGTCCATAGACACACATGATCCTTGCCATCCCCAGAAGGCATTGTCCACTCTATGCTTGTGGACATGGAACAGAGACACACAGGGACTCCTGGTGCTGAGTCACCCTTCTAGCTGGAGAAACTGATCACAGGGCTGGTTAGAAGCTGGGCAGTCTGAACACAAGGCTCTGCCCAGTTCCATAGCTTTGGGCATGTGAGTGCAAAAGGCCCTGGCACCCTGTGATCAAGTGATGAAGTACAATTACTCCTATCATGGTACTGTGATCTGGGGACTCTGGCCTCAACTGAGTTAGGACCCTGGGTCAGTGACCAACTCCCACCATATACCTCCAGAGGAGTGGACATCTTTGCCATACATTTCTGCCAGGTCATCTAGAACCTTGAGAGGTGGTAAGCATCAATGGACTAAGGGATGGCAGAGGGGAGTGCCCCAGGACACCAGCCATGGGACATTCCATGACTGGACTTAACATCACCAACTGACGCCTGTATTCTTCTAATGCCTTAGGACCCCACCCAAACACTCATATGTTCAGTTAAGTGTCCAGTTAAAAGTCTACCCTTTTCCAATTTGGGTCCCAAGTTCCCCGGGCGGGGGGGGGGGGGAGGAGGAACAGGGTCTCTGCCCTGGGAAAGCCTTCTCTGATCCCTCAGCAAGACAAGACCCTTGACATGCCTTCTATCCAAGGATAGGAATCTGGTTGTGATAACACCTAGAAGCTCATACACAGATGACACTCAGTGACTATGCACACATGTGTGGCCCACCCACATGCTCAGGCTCCAAACTCCTCCCTCATTGATATACCACTTACACGTACACCACTTATCCCATCTCACCCACTTGCCCTGCACAGTGGCCCTCAGCCCTCACTCACTAAGAGGCCTGGAAATCACTGACGCCCCCGCTGTGCTCCTGGGCCATGGTATCTGTTTATCAGAAGCAAGGGTACCATGATTGCCACATTCTGCGAGAGCTGAGATCCAGCTGTCAATTCTAGCTTAGCATGTGACCAGTAGCACTCACTGTCTGAAGATGTACAAAGGTACAGGCCTGATTGGCTTGTGGGGCAGATGGTAACTAGGAACTTCAAATGGGCTGAAAAGCCCCCAGGAAGAGCAGGTGCTTTCCTTCTCACACAAGCCTGAGCCCACCTGAGCACTACCCAGCTTAGAATCTCAACCATCTGCTGTTTGGAAGACCCCAGACTGGCAGCTCCAGCCACATCCTCTAGACACCCCTCCAGGTGCCTGTCCCTGCTGTCATCTCTCAGTCCTCATTGCCAGTCACACCAGACCCTCCAAATGATTCTGCCTACACCACAGGCTCAGGGTGAGGGCACTGTGAAGACCAACTCAGACCACATTGCTTGGGCCAGCTGCACAGACCTGGGTACCAGTGGTCTCCAAGAATCCAAGATAGCCTAGCCCCCAACTGACCCAGAAGGCTGTAACAAGGCTGCCCTGGAGTCATAGCAATGCTGTGCTGGGCTAGTCAGCTTGGTTACCTGGTCCACTCCAGGGACTGGCAATGGCTGCCTCTTCTTCCTTTTCCTCTTTCTCTTCATCCTGGGGCCCCATCTCCAACTCCTGCCCCTCCATATCCTCAGGACCTTCTGGGGACTCAGGGGGTGCTGGCACTGTGGATGGACTCACATCTGTAGAGAGAAAAATAATGTCACATTCTTTCTGGGCTAGCCTGTGACCAGGAGGGAAACTGAGGCGAGGTGGCACCTGCCCTCATGCCTCATTTAACTCTGCAGGTTTCCTTTTGGTCTTGTAAAGCCCTCAGCCCCTGCTGATCACAGCAATAATAATTATGCCTTAGCTGCTGTCTGTCCCAGCCAAGTGCCCACCCAGTGCACCTAAGCCTGTGGCCTTTGGCTCACTGGTCTCTGTAACAGCTGGGCCCCTCCACTAGCCCCGCACCCAATTCCAGCCCAAAGGGCATGTTTGCCTTCCTGGCGAGCCAGATAACCAGTGTGGCCCCCGATCGATGCGCTCCTGTAAAGCCCCCTGGGTGACGTCATGGGAACAGCAGATTATTAATACCACGATAAGGGCTGTGATTAACATCAAATAAATCAATCCCATGGTATAAAAGTCCTATTATTTTTGGCTATAAATCAAAGTGGCTGGCATCTGAGCTCCAGCCACTGCGAGGAGCCGTGCTGGACCCGCCTGAATGTCAGATATGCTCTTGCGCCGTTATCGCGCCCATCACTGCGTTATCACAGCCGCCGGTGCCAGGTGCAGGCCTGGCTGTTTGTCCCAGATCCTTCCCGGCCCCACCCGCCTACCCCCTCAGCAGCCCCAGCTCCCCAATCAGATAAAGGCCAGCTCCCCGGGAAGCCATGGGTCAAAGTCCAGTAGCCGCCAACCACTTGCCCTTTGGCAGCTGGGCCACAGCTGCCTTAGTGCAGCTCCTGATGGTAGCACTGATGGTGAAGGAGATAAGATGGCAAGCCTGTGAGCATAGCACCTGCTCTCCTGGAGGTCATCTGGTAGAAACTGAGGCTGAGAGGTGGTCCAGAGCCAGCCATAGATAGCTTTACCCCTCAGTACTGTATGCCGGCAAAAGCAAAGAAAACAGTCACAATTAACAAGGGCCTGACTGGAGACTGGCCTTGCACAGGCCACCTCACTCCTGGGGCAGGTGTCTCTGGAGAGCTGATGGTGATGGAGTTAGGGCTTGACCCCGAGGGCTTTGGTCAAGGAAGGGCCAGAGCCTCAGGCTGGGTGCTGGGCCTGGTAAAAAGAAGGGAAGTGGGAGAGTCCCTGCCTTACAGCTGTTGAGTAAGGGACTCTGATGCTCTGGTGGGGAGCACAGTGAGGAGTCCCCAGGAATGAGGGTCTGGAATTTCTGTTCCCCATTCAGACCCCTGAGTATCTCTCTGATGTCTGTCTGTCCTCTATGTCATTCCCTGTCTGTCATCTCTGTTGTCCTGTCATTATGGTCCTCCTCCGCCTTCCTCCTTGTTCGTCTCCACCCTCCACCTCTACCCCAGCCTACCCCCTCTCAGCGTGTGTGTGTGTGTGTGTGTGTGTGTGTGTGTGTGTGTGTGTGTGTGTGTGTGTACGCACGTGCGCGCCTTTTCATGTGTGGTGGCCAGAGAACAACCTTGGAGGTCCTTCTTTAGTTGCTCTCTACCTGTTTTTTTTGAGATACTGTCCGTCATTAGCCTAGGACTCACCCAATCCGGCTAGGCTGGCTGGCTAGTGAACCCAGGGTCACACCTGTGTTCACTTTCCCAGTGTTGGGATTATAAGCACCACACTTAGATTTTAGAGACGCTGAGGCTCAAACTCAGTCCTCCAGCCTGTGTCAAGCATGTTATTGGCCAGGCCATTTCCCAGGTCTTTGTCCTCTTTGTTGTACTCCTCTACCCTGTCTGCTGTCCATTCTCTGCTCCATCCCTGTGGTCCCCTATACACTTGCTGGCACTACTGCCACAGTACCAGCCTTCTTTGTATATAGTACGGGTGGTTGCTTGGGGATCTCTGCTTAAGGTCACTACCTGTCTCTCCTTTACTTCTGGTCACATCACCAGTTGATTATCCTCCCAGTGGTCCAATAGCTACACTGTCCAATCAGAGGCTGGTGGGCAAGGTTGGGGTGTGGCTCAGTGGTACAGTGCTTGCCTAGTATGCCTGAAGCCCTGGGTTTAATCTCTGGCACTGGGGTTGGGGTGGGAAGAGATTAGTGGGGGCTAATTCAGACTCTGCAAAGAATAGTAGCTTGGGGCTGCAGGTGGAACAAGGGTTCATGCGTATGGAGTGAAGTTCTTCTGCAGCTCGGCGCTGCAGACAGACATGGCAAGGCTGAGTCAGGATGTAGGTATTCCTTAGGTACCTCTCTACCATCCCTCCAGAACTCACTGGCCTCCAAAATACTGTCTATCAAGTACTCTGCCTCTATGAGGTCCCTCTTCCCAGGACTTCAGGGCACATCTGAAGTCTCACTGTCCTACATCCAGCCCCTAGCCTGAACCGGTCTCCTAGAGTTTGGGTGGTGTGGGTGTCTGTGGGGTTTCCTTCCATGGCATGTTTTCAACCTCAGAAATGCACTCACCTGGAAAACTGCAACCAGGAGGCCCAGTAGAGTCTGAGGAGGTCGTGAGGGTGAGAAAAAGGGGACAATGTGACAGTGGGATGAGTCTAAACCCAGACCTAGGTCAGATCCTTGCTGGAGTTATGAACCGTGACCCCTCCAGACAAACTTCTTAACCTCTCTGGGCCTCAATCCTTTAATTCATCGTTTACAGTGTGTTTTTTGCCTCCTAAGAACCTCACAGCTCTTCCTGGGTGCGGCTTGATGATGTATATGGACCCCAAGCCACAGCCCTGCAGATCCTGTGGACACCGTTTCACAGTGGTAAACAGGCTGGGAGTGGCATGGCTTCCCTGAGATCTAGCCCTGAACAGGATTTTTCCCACCCAGGCCTCAATTATCTTAGCATGAGGTTGAGCCTCCAACTCATGCACAGTAGATACCCCTCTCCCCTGATCTCTTTAGGTCCTGGGGACAGTAGCTGGAGGATACTAAGCATCAGCTACCTGCTGAAGCCCTCTCTGTCCTCCCACGAGCTCTAGGCAAGACACTGATCTGCACACTCACCTTCTCTGGGTGGGCTTGGGGACTCCTCTATGGCTGGGGCCTCAGGGGATGTGGCCTCTTGCTCCATGGGGCTGATGCCCATGGCCTGGGTTTCTTCTCTAGCCTCCATATCTCTGAGGGAACCTGTGGACATAAGCCCCAGAAAAGTCATGAGATGCTTCTGGGTAAGGCCACCCTGGTTTCCTAATGGCAAAACAGGCTCAGCTTTGGTGCTTAGGTAGAGTGGGTAGCAGGACAAGGGCAGGGCCAGCCACCCACCGAGGCAGAGGTGTGACTCCTGGGTCTCCTGGCGTCTAGTATGTTCATGCTTTGTTTACCTCCCACCCTGCAACAATTCCTAAGCTTTGGTGTCACTTGATTCATTTCCTATCCTTGCCTTTCATGTTGTCTGTCCCTCCTCAGGTAATGATACCTGTTTGCCAGGTCATGAGTCTCAGTCCTTCCCAACCATACGCTCCCAATAAAAACCAACATGGAGTCCTTTGGGGCTCAGATGGATGTTTCAGGTCTTCCTGCCTCACAGGTTCACACACAGACTCACACTCACAGGCTCACACACAGACTCAACGGGTCACACAGACTCTTGAGGTCACACAGTAGACATGTCTACTATTTGCTTATGGTCTCCTGCAGGAAAACTCCCAGGCCCCATATGTCAAGCCACCACACACTTGGGGTTTGGTCCAGGACTCTCCAATGGTGAGTTCTTGTGCTCACTACATTGGGCAAACACATGATGGACACAAACATAGCAGCTGCTGGACTGGGTCAGGACACAGGTATCCTTCACAGTGGGTGCTGGGCATCTTTGCTCCCCTCCCTCCAGATCAGTTGGGGGGCATCCACCTTGAAGTGGGAGATGGCAGGCTGGAATAAACCTCCAAGACTCTACAATGACTCCCAGAGGACACCAAGCACAGGTCAGGAGTGATGCAACCTCTGAAGTTACCCCAGGGTATCAGTGACAGGAACAGAACTAAGGCCCAACTGAAACCCTTGGCCAGCCTGGCCCTCAGTTCATGCTCTTAAGCCACAGCTTGCAGAGGACACTTGTCTTGTTTTTTTTGTAGTCACTGAGGAGAAGAGCCTGTGTCTTGGGCACACCCACTAGCATGGGAGGGGCCTTGAGACTTAGAGCAGTGAAGCCTGAAGACACTAGAGAAAATAACCTAAAAGGCCATGTGTCACAGGGCCTGAGGATACTTGAGGGTGAGGTGTCTGCCTTAGGGTAAAGGAAGGGGCAGAAGGCATGTAAGAGCCATCTTTGGTTTTGTTTTGTTTTTCAGACAGGGACTCATGTATTACACATTGGCCTTGAACTTACTATGTCAGTGGCTCTCACACTGGGGGTCACTCCTAAGACCATTGAAAAACAGATATTTACATTACGATTCATTTCAGCTGCAAATTTACAGATATGAAGTAGCAACATAGTAATTTCATGTTTAGGGGTCACCACAACATGAGGAACTACTTATATTAAAGGGTTGCAGCATAAGGAAGGTTGAAAACCACTGTACTCTGTGGTAGAGGCTCCTGCCTCTACCTCCTGAGTGCTGGGATTATACCTGGTATATGCACTGTGGGACTCTAACCCAGGGCTTTGTGTATGGTAGACAAGTGCTCTACCAACTGAGCAATGATCTTGCCACTTCAAAGCCATTTCTGGGGGCAGGCCAGTGTCTTCAGACAGGGGGATGGTCTAGGATGCATCCCTTTGACACTTGGGGGCCCCCAGCCTTTCACAGCTAATGAAACCTGCTGCTTTCCAGGACAGCAGCTTTTCAGGAGGAATGGGGGTTCTGTGGAGACCTGCAGGCCTGTGCCAGGGCCATCAATACCAACGCATGTTAGTACACATCAAATACCTAAGCCACTGTGGAACCCATGGTATTGGTCACGTCAATGGCATGGGGACCCATGAAGATGGAATAGAGGCCAGGCTGGGACCAGGTTTGTAGGACGATCTTTCAGATGGGATGGGGAACAGATTTCTGTGTCTGAAGGACTATGGTGGCTGTAATCCAGGCCAGGCCACACTACTGGGGTCAGTGACCTCCTGTTCACATGGGCCTCAAATGGCCAGACAGCATTCTAGGATGCAGGGGCCTTATGACATTGCATGTGGCTCCTGAGGGCAGGAAAAACCAAAGAACCATAGTGGTTCCTAAGCCAGAACGAGGGCAAGCGCAGGGGGTGAGACCAGGAGATGCTATGTGTGGGAGAAGGTAGTTGCACCTGCAACAGAGTGTAGTGGGTGGGAGTGAAAGCAGAGTCCCACCACATTGGCTTTTGAGGTCTGGAAAGGAAGGACTCCAACTTCAGCCTGGGGCACTGCGGTGACATCACAAGACCCAGGAAGGGGAAATGAGATAGGTTTCCTAGCTGCAGTCCTGTGGGTGCTAGCTCTGGACCCAGCCTACCAGAAACAGGGCTAAGGCCCACAGTGGCAGACACACATGCCTTGATCAGTATGACCTTGAACTAGGGCTGGAAAACAGTGGTGGAGGTCCACCCTGAGCAGAGCCACCCTTCAGGACACTGGAGACAGCTCTGCCGAGGCTCAGCACCCATCCCTCTGTAGGAGCTCTGTGCCGCTCCAGGGGCTGGAAGGCATGTGGAGTCTCAGTTATTTGTTCCAGCAGTGGGATGAAGCCTGCTCTCAGGAACTCTGGGACTGGCATTGGGCTGGGTCAATGAGGGGGCACAAGCAGAAACATCCTTCCCTAGCAATGTCATGGAGCCCAACCCAGTGCCCACCCAGGTGGATCCCCCACACCCAAGTGCCCGGAGCTGGGATGTTCCTCCATTTACAAGAACAAAGGCGGGCACCCCTCACAAAGCCTTGTGGATGAGCGTGGAGAAAGAAGCTGGGCTGCAAGGCTGTTCATTCTGATGTTGTTAATTCAGTTCCAGAACAATTAAATAGCTATGATAATGCAGGAGGCAATCACCACTGGCAAACAGAGAGAGCCGGCAGATGGGATGTGGCACATCTGCCCGGGGCTGCTTTGGCGTTCTGAGCCCTCAGTTGGCTTCAATGGAGCCTAAGCTGGCACTGGGCCCTCTGGTGCACCTAGACCCATAAGGGCTGTGGAGTGTAGAAAAGGGGGAAGTTGGCCTTATATGTCAGGGGTATCCGTGAACCATGACTGGACTTTGTCCCTCCCCAGGATGCCCTATGCTAGGGTCCCCAACCAGACAGAGTGACAGATAAAACTGTGTCCTTGCTCTTTGACCTTGGCCATTCTCCCTCTCTGTACTCCATCTCCTCAGCTATGCATGGAAACTCTCACAGCTGCAGCCTCCCAGGACAGCTCGCTGGCACTATCAAAGTGCAGCTCAGGGTGCTGGGGCCCAGGGCTTTACAAACACCAGCTGTCACTGGTTACTGCACCAATGGCCCAGCAGGGCCAGGAGATGGGGAAAGCAGTTATTAAGCACAAACTGTGTACAAGGGGCCTTGGCTCATCACCACTTCACAAATGTCCTTCCTTCACCTCTCTCACTTACACAGTCCGGTGAGGTCATCTTCCAGTCCTGTCTCAGATGGGGGAACTAAGGCACAGAGGGTTTATGCTGGGTTATCTTGGTATGTAGAGGTAATACAGAATATGTAATGTGAGCCAGACTGGGTGCCATGGGAATGGGGACAAAGAACAGTAGGGTGTAGAGTGGTGAACCTAAGGCCAATCCTATCTAAATTCCAAACATCCCCCTAGTGAAAAGTCTGGGTTGCAACTACTTTGTGAATGGGTAAACTGAGGCTCATTCAACTAAGGCAGAACAGCTTGCCCACGATCCTCAAGGAAAAGGCAAGGGGATGGTGCATGGAGACAAAGGGACTCAGACAACATTATGACCTGACCAGACAGGTTGGATCCTCAGCACTGTCTTGAACCTCACCTCCCATTACTCATAGTGAGGGTGATGCTGGCCCTGTTGCCTGGCTACTGCCCAGTTGGAGATGTCTGGGCACAAGACCACATTTCTGCTCAGTAGCATCCACAGGCCACCATGGTGGTCACCCACTGCCAGGACAGCACTGGGAGCAGCCCCGCATAGTGCCCCGAGCCCCTTGGTTATCACAAGGAGCAGATGCCCAAGCGCCCATCCGTCTCCTGCTCATTAAGCCGGACGCCGCTTGGGAATGAAAACATAATAGCTATTTGATTGGGGGTGAGATATTTTGCATATTGGCTCAGAGCTGATAGCGGAATTTCATCAACTCCCTTTTTCATGCTTTAAAACTGAATTATGGAGACAGGCTCTGTGTGGCAGGCTGATGCCCACTTCCTTCCAGGTCCCTGTGTAAGTGAGGATGAGTACAGCTCTCTCCCAGCTTTGATGAGTTGCACTGAAGGGTGGTGGTGGTGATTTTGAAATCACCACGTGGAGGTCACTGCAGATTCTGAAAGAGGGACAAAGTCCCCCAGTCTGTGCCCCTCAGGCAGCAAGGTCATGGGTGAGACTCCTGCAGACTCCCACATGGGGATATGAACCACTGTAAGAACCAGAGCAGCACCCACCTTTCCAAACCCAGTAGAAGTCACAGACCAAGGCCCACGGGAGCCTGCCTGGGTCACCCAGAGTCTTTCCTCCCTTCCTACAGATGGAACAAAGATGATCGGGGGCAGCTGCCTGCCCATCCTTGGGCAACAGAGCTCAGAGACGGATCCCAGGTAAACCCCCAGAAACCAGGCAGCCTCATTCCAAATCACAGTTGTTTCATCTATTTACATACTCATTATTCACTCAGCAAACCTTTCCCGTGCCTTTGTTGTGCCAGATTCAGGCCCAGGAGCTGGAGACAAACCAGTGACCAAACTTTTTTTCCCAAAGGAAAAGAGGTGCCAGTGTGCATGGCAAGAGGGAGAGGAGAGGTGTGGTGAGGGGAGGTGACAAGGACTGACAAGAGGCTCCCTGACAGTGGGCCAGGGAAAAAGTAGTAGGGTAGAGGGACAATGTACACCAGGCAAAGTAGGACCGTTCCCTCATGGAAACAGGGGCAGCCTCTTGTGGAGGCTGGAGTCCACACAGCCATATGGGATAGTGGCTGGGAGCACAGTCTGGGGCTATTGTGATAATTGATGTTCCTTTCAGGGCCAGGGAGGGCCATCAGGAGGAACAGGAAGCCCCCCCCACACACTTTGGCTGGTAGAGGCCTAGCCTCTTCACCTCAGTGGAATGGCTTGACACTGCCAGGAGGGAGACCCTGGCCTCCAGCAGGACCCAGCTGCCAGATAAGGCCCTGATAACAGAGAGAAAATAGCAACAGATACAGACTTTCCCACCACTGGGCAGCAGGCAGCTAGGGCCATGGTGGGGATAGACAGGCGGCAAGATAACCCTGCCCTCCCCGAGGAGCAGAATTTAGGGAGCTTAGCGTCACAGGACTAAGCCCAGTGGGGGACTGTGTCTAAGGGCCTGTGTCTCAAGTCTAAGGTCTAAAGCCTTACTTCTTGGCTAGTAGACACTATGACCTGTGACAGTGGGTCCTGGTCAGCAGGAATAGATGGAGTACAGGCCTCATCTAAGTAGGGAATCTGATCCAGTCTATGCTGGGGCATGGAAACTGAGGCACATGGCATCCCAGAGCTACAGCCTGCTATACACTCCAGGCTCTTCAGACAGACTTGAATTTTCTTTAAGTTCTAATGGCTTGAGGATACCCCTGTCAAAAAGCATTAACGGGGGTGTGTTGAGGAACCTTGGAGACGTCTCTGACCCCATTGCGTCAAGTCCTCAGGATCACCTCAGGCCATATTATACACAGTGCAATGGGGCAGGGCTCGCACAGTAGAGTCCCTGTCACTTCTAACCATACTACTTGGACACGGCCCAAAGCTGTCTTGCCAGTGAGGGAAGGTCCAGGCCCCTCAGCATGTGCCCACCTTACATGCTTTCCATGTAGGGCATCTGTCACCAGTCCCCAAACCTGTCCTTGAGAGGCTGCTGCTCTCCCTATAGAACTCCTCAGTCTATTCAAGGACTTTTCTCCTTTAGAGTCCCAAACCCAGTGGGCTGCTCTGTCTCCTCTGGCACCACCAACTTATTAGGCTGCTCACTATAAGGTCAGAGACCTGTGTGGCCCTCAAGGCTTAGTAGATATTCAGCATGCCTGGGAAGGGTGAAGGGCCATTTGAAGCTCAGTGTCTGTGTCAACCTTGACCTCAGACTCAACTCAGGATGGCCCTGGGGAGGTGCTGAGGAGAGTACAACAGTGGTGTTTGAGGTGAGGATGCTGTTGGAGATACAGCATCATACAGAGCCCAGAGGGGCACTGCCCCTTAGGCAGTTGGCCAGATAGCATGGCTTGTTCACTGGAGTACACACCCTGCTCCAGCAAGAGGGAGCATGTCTGCCCCCTGGGGTTCCCAATGATCACAGTCAAGCTGGGGCTTCAGCCAGAGTCCACCATCTTTGAGCATGTGCCCTGGACATAGATACTGTTCACTACATGGGTAGCACAGGGGTAGAACAGATATGGGCTGGGACAGGTAGACTTTCTTACCCAGCATATCCCAGAGAGCACTCCCACAGACCCTGGGATGGGGGAGTACACATGTCTTTCTGAAAAGTCTGAGTCCTATGACCTTCTGGGTCTTGCCTGATTCTCTCTACCTTGTTGTGGCCTTAGGTGGCTGGCCTGCTGACTGCTTCTGGGCCTGGCTGTGAGCATCAGGAGGGCCTACACCAATTGGCATGGACCTGGAGCTCAGGCCATCCTGGAAGGTGATATATACCTTCCTTACTCACTGGGCAGTCTTCCAGAGGCACCAAGCAGGAGGTCTGATGGAGAGTCAGGACCCACATTCTAGTAAACACGGATCCAGACAGACCTCAGCATTCAAGCACTAAAAAGATCCTACTGAGATATCATTCACACACAATAAAATACAGGCTTTTCCTGCTGCTTGGCTTTTAAAGGCATAGATCTTTACTGGAAAAAAAAAATCGGGTGTGTGGGGGTGACACACAGCCCAGATAAAATACAGCGTTCTATGTGACCCTGTCTTGTGAAAAGAAACACACTCTGGTGACCTGAGGTCAAGTTGGTTCCAAAAACTTTAAAAGGAGTCACTGAAAATCTCTGACGTCAGTCACCTTCCCTTGTCTGTCCCCAGAGGACCCAGAGCTTCATGCAGCTGTGAAACACCTCCCTCCCTCCCCCTAGGGCATAGCCAGCCCAGTGCTCTCCCCTCCTGGGAATCTTTTCCACTCCTGTTTCCAACCCTCATATAGAAGCCAGTTCTGAATTAATAGACAGAATGTGGTGGGCTTCATTACCCCAAGCCTTGGCCTGTTGCTGTTCTGGTTAGTCCATGTGGGACCCAGGTACCCCAGGCATGTGCTTCAAGTGGCTTCACACAGTAACAGTGACTACAGACATGCCAGGGATTCTGGCCAGGCGCTTGGGCTAAGGAAGGGCTGCTGGAGCTCTGAACATTCTAACTCCAGTGGCACTTGACTCTCTCTCTTTTTTTTTTTTTTCTAAAGATTTTATTTATTTATTATGTATATAGCATTCTGCTTCCATGTATATCTGCACACCAGAAGAGAGCACCAGATCTCATAACTGATAGTTGTGAGCTACCATGTGGTTGCTGGGAATTGAACTCAGGACCTCTGGAAGAGCAGCTGGTGCTCTTAACCTCTGAGCCATCTCTCCAGCCCCCCCCCCACTTGACTCTTTTTCTTTTCTTTTCTTTTCTTTTTTTTTTTTCCGAGACAGGGTTTCTCTGTGTAGCTTTGGAGCCTATCCTGGCACTCGCTCTGGAGACCAGGCTGGCCTCAAACTCATAGAGATCTGCCTGCCTCTGCCTCCCAAGTGCTGGGATTAAAGGTGTGCGTTACCAATGCCTGGTGCACTTGACTCTTATTAGCTCTCCAATTTGCTATTACCCTACTTTAAATTCGGAAAACTGAGGCACAGAGTGACAAGGTCTCTCTACCAGTAGAGCAGCACCTGGTAAGGCCCTTAGAGTCCTGCCCACCCCAATCCTGGTTCACAGTGAAGAGAAGCAGGGATGGCTTTGTCTAGAGTAGGATTCAGATACAGGTCCACGAGAATCTCAGGACTGAGGTCTTGCTTCTTCCCTTGTTGGGCCTCAGTTTCCCTCATGATCCCACATCTTCCTGCCCATCTCTGCTTCTATCTATCCCTGGTCCCTATGTCTGTTCCTGGAACCAGAGCCTGGGCTCTGCTAGTTGTTCCTGGCATAACTGGAGTCAGAAAACCCTGTTTTGTGGGGATGCCCCCTGCCCCCTCCTTGGTTGTCTGTAATCTTTGGAAGAAGCTTTAGCTCCTTTATTCCAGATCCCTGTGGACTCATGCACATTGCTCTCAACAGCTCCCTTGGGTCTATGAGAGCCTTACCAGCACCACCATGCAGGGATGTTGATTCCATGGGCAGATAAGGAAACTGAGGCAGAAGGCAGTCATCCTAGTCACCATCTGGCCTTATGGTAGCTGCTTATACTGCTATTTGGGAACGTACATAATAAAGTGCTGGCCAGGCTGCAAGATTCAGGGACCCACATCTGACCTTATAGAGCTTTGGTGAAGAGTGGGTGGAGGGCTCTGGAGGGATCAAGAAGTTCCAGGCAGGTCCATCCCAGGCTGGGGACTGACTGTGCAGATAAGAGGGGGCATTCAGTCTGGGATGGATACAGGGATATAGGCCTCTGTACCTCAGAGGGTTGGCTCAGTCCAGAGGGGATGTGGAGGTACTGGGGCTACTCAGAGGAGGTGGCATTTAAGCTACAACTGAGAACACTCCAGGGAGTGCACTCAGGCAGTGTGTGTAGGAAGGCCTAGGGCCAGGAGGGGGCACAAAAAGTCCCAGCTGAACTCCCAGGGCTAAAAGTCTGGGAGAGAGCTAAGGTTTAATCTGGGTACTGTGAGCAGCACTGCTAGATGCCAAGCTTGAGGAGGCAGGGCCTGTCAGTGGTGGGGTGTGTACTGGGCCCTTGATCCCTGAGGTTTCAACAGCTACCTCTGTGGGTTCCCTCAGGATCTTCCCCTTGGCTTGAGCCTGGTCCCTCTCTCAGGCCAGACCTAACTGGCAAGTTGGTCTCCTATCCTGTCCCCAGGGGCAGGGGCCTGGGTGGGGCAAGGCTGAGAGAAAGGGAGGCTAGGAGGAGGGAAGAGGGCTGGGGGCCTGAGAAAGCCCAGCCGGGCTGATAGAGAGAGATTGGTTTCAGCCGGAGCCTCAGGCCTGCCAAGTCCACATCCTATCTACGGCCTGCGCTTACTCAACATTCATCACAGCTGAACTCGGAAACTTTATCAACGCTAAAGGTTGGCGCCATCTCTAGGCCCAGCCACTCCTGTCCCTCCCCTCGATGGGCCTGATAGCCACTGATAGATTACACAAGATTGTTTCACTCCAGGAACCCATGGCCTATTCTTCTGGGGGAGGGGCTGCATGGGGGAGGGCCCAGGACACCACAGGGGCTGGATTTGTGCACCCTGAGGATGGTCAGTGAGTGCACTGGGGGCCCTGTGCCAGGATGGGGCCTGGGACTGTGGAGGCCACGTGCCAGGAAGGGGCGGCCAAGGCCACAGCTCAGAGCCTGGAGCAAGAGAGGAGGAAACAAAACGGTGGAGATGGGTGCTGAGGCCTGGAGTGATTCTTTCTCTAGATGGGTGATAAGAGCTGAGCGATGTGAGCAGGTTTCACTAATGGAGCCATCGCGGCATGGTACAGGCCAGAGGGATGGAGGCAGACGGCTGCTCAAGAGATGGTTCCTGTGTGACCAAGCCGTCCACTGAGTGGGCTGGGCTGGGCCCGCTCCTCTCTAAGTCCACTTTGAGCCCATAGCAGCTGTAGCAGTCATGCAGAGCACAATGCTCTGAGCACTTATTCTCTCAGTGCCCTGCTCATACATGAGACCCTGTGCTATGTGTCTTTCCCATCCTCACCAACACCATCAGTGCCCACACCCCTCCCCCAACCCAACCCAACCCCGTTCAGCATCTGCCCCTGCATCTGATTCAAGAATGCTCTCAACACTGTGGGGCTTCCACATCATCAGTGCTCCAGTCACGGTCCCTTCCCCATCTCTATCCTAGCACTTGGTTGATCCCTCAGGACTCCTCAGTCTCCTTGTCTGTGGTAAGGCCAGCATCTCAAGCTGACTTGACCTAGCCTAGTTCCTCTCCTTCCTTTTCCTTCTGAGACAGGCAAGGCTGATCTAGAAACCAAGCAGGTAGTCTTTATCTAGTTATACACACCCTGTGCTTTTGGGGGCAGGCAGAGCTGCCCACATGAAAAGGAGGTCCTTTAGCAGAGACAGAGGCTGGTCCTGGAAGGCCTTGTGATGGTATAGTATAGCTTCCGACCCTCAAACCCATTTTATAAAAACAGGTGACAGAGTCCCAGAGTGTGGGGGTCAAGATTGAGGTCATGAGGTCACTGCTGACTCTTCTTCCCTTAGGTCTCAGCCCAAGTGCTCTTGTGGACCTTATGCCACTACTATTTTGTACTTCCGCATTTAAAAAAACACCACACCTGTGGTTTGAGGGTGCTGTGGAGTCAACGCCTCCCTGTTGTGACTGTGGGCTCAATTCTACAACACAGTATATTGCGGAGTGGAGAGGATGGAGGCAAGGTCAGGCTCCCATCTCTATGGGCTTTGAAAATAAAAAGGTATGGCATGAGCAACTCTAGACACTGCTACATTCAGTATAGCCCCTTGACGGGTGGAGTTGGGGGTGTGGGGGTGAGGCCTGGGGCAGGGTAGAGGTTCAGAAACTATCCTGGCAGGCTGAGGGACTAGGTTTCTTTCCCATTTTATAGATTAGGAAGCTGAGGCGTGACAAATAGGAATCCCTGTCCTCACTGGAGCTTGGAGCTAGGGAGGCCTGGACACAAGGTTCCTAGTGAATCACTGGGTAGCAGGAGGGGATGGGGACAATAACATGCTCAGGGTCTGGAGGGAGACTGGGGGAACTACCAGCCTTTGCTGCCTGTCCTTGCCCCACTTCTCACATCCCCATTTGGCACAGAGCTGACTGCACTGTTTGTGGAATGCCCAGGTCCTGGTGCCCGAGGGTGTGGCCTAGGCTTTAAGGTCAGCAGAGGTTACTCAAAGGCTGGCCTGTCCAAGGCAAACACAAGGATCCTGAAGAAAGTTCAGAAGCCTGGAGGACTTCCACCCTGTGGGTCTAAGCTGGACAGGTGCAAACTCTCATTTTAAGGTAAGGCCTCACTCCCTCCATGGAACTTCAGCCAATGCCTGAGCCTCAAGTCTGCTCATTTGCACTCTATTTTCATTGGTTGCTAGCAGGGGCTGGACAGTGGTGGGAGGGACCTATGCTCTGCTCTGAGAGCAGGGGCTCAGTAGTGCTGTTCTTAGGAGCCCAGGAAGTTAAGACATCAGTAGGGCTTTGGGGTTTGTAGGGGTTAAGGGGTGGGAGGCAGAGGTAGGACTGAGTCTAGGGGGTATTCTGGAAAGTGTTAGATTCTGTGTGACCCAAGGAAGACTCAGGCAGAAAGAAACTTTATGGGGAAGGCTGGTTCTATCTAGGCCCCACTCTAACTATCCTGGGAACTTAAACCTATCCTGGGTGCCTTAGAGGAAGATACTGACTCAAGGTTACAAAGACAATATGCAAGGGGTACTATGGGGAACTCCCCCCCCCCCCCGGTTTGACATCCACTCCTGGACACTCCATCCCTGCTGCCATGACTCAGAATGGGCCATTTGTGTCTTTCCTTTGCAAATTGATGAGGGTGAGGAGCCCAACTTTTCCTTTAGATTTAGGGGCCATCTCTCCTGGCAGCCCCAAGTTGGGCCATGGGCTTGGCAGTATGTGTAAGTCTGCAACGCTTTTGTTCCTGGCATTTGGAGGGGTGAGATAAGGGGAAAGAACCGTGAGTGAGCAGGCAGATAGATGGGGTGATAGCGGCTCCTCCACGCATGGTGCCTATCGCTCTTTTTATCAAGGTTCCCTTTCTTTCTTCTTTTTGTTGGGGGCCTGGGAGGGTGGAACACCCCCACCCCAATCCCTCCCACACCGTGGAGCTTAGGGAGGAGGCCTCCCTCTTTCAGGCACCAGCCAGAAAGGGAGACACAGGCCTCGAGGAGCACCTGGGAGGGTAGGGGACCTAAGGCACCTGTCTGCCAGGATTCCAGGGTTCCATAGCTCTGGCTCATCAGCTCCTCACAAGGACCTGCAAGGACACTCACTGCCTTTTTTGATGGGTGAGGTAGCCAAGCCCAGTGAAGTGAAGTGAAGTGTCTGGACCAAGGTCACATAGCCAGGGCAGATGGAGCCCAGCTACACCTCTCTGGCCTGGAGGCTAGCAACCTGGTTAAGATCTGGTGGGCACAGTTAAGGGGTACTGAGGCCCATGGGTTGGCCACAGAACATGGCTAGAGGTCCAGGGCCTGTAGGATGCAATCTTAGCATCCACAGCCCTGTTCAGAGATATAGAAACTGAGGCTCAGGATAGGGAGATACCCGAAGCATGAAGGGCAAGCTGGACCTTCCCCCCCCCCCCCGCCATGTCTCGGGGTTGATTGACTCTGTGCGTGACTCCTGTGACACTCTAGGTATGAAATTCTGATGATTGGTGGTGGTGCTGGTGGTGCTGGTGGTGCTGGGGATAATGACCCAGGCTGATAAAGACGAACATTCTAGAAACATCTAGGTGGTAGTAATCAGAAACTCTAAGCCTGACACATCAGCTCAGAGTCCTGTGGGAGCTGTTTGTCCTAGAGGGCTACAGTAGCTCCCAGAGGCAGCATGTGTCAGCCTCCTCAGCCTGGGAGCTACAATTGCACTCTGCCATGCCTGGCTCTTTTGTATGGAGCTATGGATCTGAACTCTGGTCCTTGCACTTGTACGGAGAGCACTTTGCTGACTAAGCTGCCTCTCCAGCCCCTCAAACCAACTTTCTCACCAAAGGAGCCTGTGGGGCAAATTCAATGACTATAAGCAATAAGATATGCCAGTTTATCTAGGCATGGTAGTGCCCATCTTCAATCCCAGCACTCAGGAGGCAGAGACAGGAGGATCTCTAACTTCAAGGCCAGACAGACCAATTTGCATAGATCCAGGGATAGGGCTGGGTAGGGCTGAGCATTTGCCTTCTCTGTGCCCACTCCTTCCCTTTGAAGTGGAGAGACCAGGCTTCTTTATAGAGGTAGGCAGTTATAACTGCAAATATCCCAGAACCTCCAGGTAGATGGAGACTCAGATCGGGACAGAGCCTCTGGGTCAGAGTGCCTCCTGTGCTGTGTAACCTTGGGCAATTTACTCAACCTCTCTGAGCCTGAGTCCGTAGAAGAGAAAAAAGGGATAATGGGAGGACTCAATGTCATAGACAGGATAAGCCCAAGGGTGGATACACAACTCAACAAGATAGCTATCCTCAGTATGGCCATCATTGGGATCATTACACCTGGGAAGACCAGGACCTTACAGGAAAGCTCCTGCCCTCCTCAGGCCTTCCCATCTCTGGGATTTCAGTGTTTCAATTCTCATGGCTGATTTTATATACACAGGACAGGGGCAGAGCTGAGTGCCCCCATCCCACTGGGCCCAGCTGGACTAAGAGGTATTGGGGCTGACGGGCCTTGGTTTCTCTTCTCACACAGCAGGTGCCTCACTCCTCCAAGGCTGCCTTACCTGTCCCTCAGCAGAAGGATTAGCCTGGCGCAGCCTTAATCTTGGCGCATCACACCATCAGCGAGGATCTTGGATCAGCTGAAGGAGGCAGCTTTATCCAGACAAGCTTGCAATGGCACCCGAGTCCCATCTAGGCGCTGCCTGTCACGAGTGGCAGCTGGGCCAAGCTGGGAGGCAGGATGGCTGAGGACAACCCTGGAGCCAACTGGGTTTCTGAGTGCTGCAGAGCGGAGCCCACATAGCTGGTGGGCGTGGCTTTGCATGGACACCTTGACACTTACTGAACTACCTATGGTCTAACCAGGCACTGCAGGGCAGCATGGCACCCAGGCAAAGCTGCCTGGTGAGGCTGCAGAGGCGCCATGTCTGCTGGGCAAACAGGCCACATTGGTATGGAGTTCTGCCCAAGGCTGTGTGTGTGCTGGGGGCTGCCATCCGTCCTCAAGGCTAGACCCTGTGGCCTGGAAGTCTGTGTACCAGCGTCTTCTCAGAGTGGGGCCTGCTGGACGTAACTGGGTTTGGCCACAGTTTCAGTGGCTGGACATTTGGTGGCTAACAGCCTGGCTTAGAGGCTGGGAGAGCCATCTCCTTAGAGTCTGCCAAGGGCTCCCCTCTAGGGCCCCTTTCTCTCCACCCTCCTCCCTACCTTCCTTTTCAAAAACATAATTTATCTGTGTATTATCAAGAAATCCAGACACTTTAATCAGCGAGCTATGAAGTCAGAATTTCCATTCTTATCTGCGGGAGGAGTGGAAGGAGAGGAGATAGCGCGGATCGCTGGTGGGGAATGTTAATGGGCGGGAGCCCAGGCCGCTGGCCACCGAGACGTGGGTATCTCCTCCATTATCGAGCCTATCTTGCCAACCATCTCAGTGCAGTAATGGGGCCAGTTCAACTTTCCGAGTTATCACAGGAGCTGAAACCTGCGCCGGAGGAGGCTGGGACCAGAGACAGTGCAGGGAGGACCAGGTTGCGGCTGCTCCAGGAGAGGGCTAGCTGGCCAACTGGGTAAAGGCCTGGTGTCTATGGAATGTTCAGGCTTCCTTGGCGAGTGTTGGGTTGCCCCTGTCCCTGAGCAACTGTACTTCATCACGCTGGGTGAGGGACTCAATAGGGGAGACCAAGGCAGAGGTGCTGTGGTGGCCCAGGAAGTGGAAAGAGGCAAGTGACATAAAGGCAGCAGAAGAGTGAAGCCTGATGAGTCTATGCAGCTCTGATCACTGCTAAAACCCTGGCCCAAAGTCACACAGTAGGGAGCAATGTTGAGACCAGAGCTAGCTGTGGTTGAGACCCACCTGAGAGCCTCAGACTCGGCTTGAAAATGGGTATGGCTGCTCCCTCTCCCCTAGCAACCAGTGGCCATTGCTCTCTCCCACCCTCTACATCCAGATGGTGGCTCTCCCAGGGATCTGATCTTCGAACTTTCTAAACCTTGGTTTCCCCATATGGGCCTTGAGCCCAGGTCTGTTCAGGCTGGTGGGAGCAGACTTAAAGTTGGGCTGGGGCACACTCAGTATGTGCTCGAAGTGATAACTGGAAGTTGAACTGAGTGTGGGAGGACTGGGTGGGTCAGCTGAGCCTCCGTTTCCCCTCCCACCGCAAGTCTCTGTGTGGCAGAAACCAGAGGGGTCCTAGAGGGGTAGGTGTAGGCCCTGACCCTCACTAGGGGCCAGTCCAGCAAGGTGGGGATGGATTCTTTGTCCCTAGACAGCAAAGGAAGTTCTGCAGGAAGGAGCTAGCCTCCTTTCCACCTGGGGTGAGAGGATAGGCAACTGAGGCAAGTGTAAGCCTAAGGGTAGATGGGAAAGCTATAGGGCTTGAAGTCAGATGTCAGGAGGAACTGGCAAGAAGATGTCTTAGGGGAGACAGAATTGCAGATAACTGGGAGACAGCCATCAGCAGTAGGGGGAAGAGACAATGTCCCCTTTTCCCTCTTTACTGGCTCTTACTGACCATGACTCCTCTGTCAGTTCTCTTTAATCCTTGTCTCCCACCAGGTAGGCATCATAGTGCTATGTGTAGTATGGAAACTGAGGCTCAGAGGGTTGGGACTCACATGAGGGCCCCCAAAGGCCTTATAGTACACCCACCTATATGGTAGGAGGAGACAGGGCTATGCATAGCATCCCAGGAAGGCTCTCTTTCTCTAGTGAGAACATCATGCAAAGCTGTGAGACTCTGAGGCAGCCTTTCTGATCCTTCATTTCTTAAGGACCCCCCAAAGCACTCCAATCCTCTATTTTTCTGGGTGAAAGGGAGAACCCCAACCTAAGGGAGAACCTACAGAGATGCAAAGAGATATGGAGAAGGTACTAAGTACATAGGAGCACTCAGTGTGATGGGTGACACCAGCTAGGTCTACTACAGCCCTTGATCAAGGCATGGGAACCAATCTATCTATAGCTCATTGGCTCAGAGAGGCTGCAGAGCACTGCAACCAACACTCATTTCACAGATGGAAAAGCTGACCTTAGAGGTCTCTGCCATTTGGAGCAGGTAAAGGACAAGGGGTACTTGCAGTGTGTGTGTGTGCTGCTGATGTGCCTACTCAATTCTGCATAAGGTCAGTGCCACATTCTTGCCTAGAGGGCTGCTGAGGAGGGAGAAGGGAAAAGTCAGCCTGCAGAGGCCCCAGAGACATGCAAGATGGTGGGGTTGACACTGTGGTTTACAGATCTCTACTCAGAGAATCTCCACTCTGGCCACAGACCCAGCTTCTGTGTTAGTTGGTCTTGAGCAAGGCCTTGATGTTCTCACCCATAACAGAGGTGGGAAAAGGCCACCAGGGTGGTGTGCAACACATGACACTCAGGCTTCTGGCATATGCCAGCACCAAAGCCAGCAGGACTGGTAGTGTCCACAAGTCACCTGGCACTTCAGTGTGTACCTCCAAGCTCCCCCTAAGGCTACAACAAGGAGGTGCTCTTATTAGGGTCCTACTGTGCAAGTAGAAACTGAGACAGGAGAGGCCACTTACACATAGGTCTCCTGAGAAGCCAGGCTGAGCCTCTCTCCATGGGGGACCCATCTGTGGCTGTCTGGCTCTGGGCAAGGGCTT
This sequence comes from Cricetulus griseus, assembly GCF_003668045.3. Taxonomy (NCBI): domain Eukaryota; kingdom Metazoa; phylum Chordata; class Mammalia; order Rodentia; family Cricetidae; genus Cricetulus; species Cricetulus griseus. Next base: position 198,927,127 of record NC_048596.1, on the reverse strand, counting down.
GCTTGTAGCCCAGAGTTCACAGGCAAGAGGAATTATGCCACCATTTAATTGAGTATACTCTGAATGGCACTGGTCCTCTGTATACCATTGTATACCACCCCTGCCTAAGTGGTGAACACCACTGGACAGGGTAGGATTGCTGTTTCCATTCCTCAGGTGAAAGAACCCAGACTGGCTGAGCATCGGGGTGACACTGAATGAGGTCCCTGGGAAGAAGCTGGAGCTGGGAGCTGATTATCCTAAAGTAAGGGCAAATACTAAGGATGGATGCACAGCTGGAATGGGAATGGTGGGGAAGGGTAGTCACTGGCCTCTTAGAGACAGACCACCCAGGGCTGACATGGGGACAGCCCTAACCAGCATTGCAGACATCACCAGATACCAGTGTGGGCTGCTTCTGTTTGCCTAGACTCTCAGCAGCTCCCATGGTTTGTTGGGCCCTGGTCAAGGCAGGTCTGAGCTCCTGGGCCTTCACATCCTCATGTGAAGTAGGACAGGGGTGTTTTCCTGTTAGGCCATGAGACCTTGGCAAGTCCCATCCCTGTGGCTCACCATGCTCACATGTGTCATTAGTGGGAGAGCCAGCTACTAGGTAAGAGCTCAGCTTCTGTCAGGTTACAAGTGTGTACATGGCCCCTCCATGGGGTAGCGATAGCCAGATGAGACATGGAGGGCTCCATTCAAGCAGCTCTACACACTATGGACAGTTCCTTGACCTTCTCCATGCTGGTACCCATCCACCCCCATTCTGCCCGAGTCTTCTCTCTCTAACCAGACTATCAGCTCCTCTGTAGGTGGACACTGGCCTGGGAGATCCAAGGGGTTCTATTGGCTACCTTGATCTAGACCACTACAGAGCACAGAGGGAAGAAGAGGACAGAGGTGTATGAAGGAAGATAATGGAAGGATCTACCCTTGTCCTCTCTGACAAGGGATCACTAGCTCACAGAAGGCAGCCACACAAGGCTTCACAGTCCAGGTGCTCCCTTGACAAACCATTGCCAATATGCAAGAGGGAGAGAGGCTGGCTAGTAATAGAGGAGGTAGCTGGACCCCATGTCTATTCCATATCTGTGGGCCAAAGGGCAGGCCCCTATGTGTAACATGCTGAGATCTCATGGGAAAGAGGTTAGGAACAGGGATGTCCCATCTCAGACAGGCCAGAGACCACTGACCTGACCTGATCATGAAGAGACTGGGGAAAGAGAAGGGGGCAGCAGGGGAGGGGCTACAGATACTTTGGGAGACAGGCACTGTCACCCCCACACTGTGGATGGGAAAGCAAGATTCCCGCCCTCCTAACAGGCCTTTCCCACAGTCCTATGGGCAATAAGGAGCGGGGAGCAGAATCTCCTAACAAATATCTGGCTTTGGTGGGCCCAAGGAGCAGTACATACATGACTGAGTCAGGCTCCTCCTCAGAAGCCTGAGGAGCTGAGTGGCTGCAAAGATGTCCCAGAATGTGAGAAGCCGGGCACTGGAACAACCCTATAAAGCATTGAGGCTGAAGATGCTTGAATGGCCCCATGTCTCTACTGGAACCCTCTATTCCATTGAAGGGTCATACATACACTTGTATCCTGCAGGCAGCTGACCTCTTACCTATGTGCTGGCTCCCCTACTAATAACACATGCTGAAATGGTGAGCCACACAAGGGATAGGGCTTGCCAAGGTTACATGGCCTGACAGATGGGAGGGGAAGGGAATGGATGACATGATTCCTGAAGACCAGTGATGCTGCTGCCCCATACTTGCCACACCTTCAGCCAGAAGAGGTCTGCAAGGCAATGTGTGGTTGTGGTCTCAGTTTCCCTATCTGTGAAATGGGAACAGGGACCATAGGCACCTCCATGAAGCCTCAGGGAGATGGTGGGCAGGTGGGCAGGAACCAGCCAGGACCTAAGTATGGCGAGGCAGCTCCATGTGGGCTGAGTCCATGGGTTTTGTGATACCAATCTGGAGGCAACAGCTGCCTCCATGAGGCCTGTCGATGGCAGATAGACCAGCCTAGAGTATTATTCACGAGCCGTCAAGCCCCGGGACCGTCTGGTTGGCATAGAAACAGGAGATAAGGGGCACAATTAATGGCATCACATTCCTCCTCCTTTCTCCCCAACTGACCCACTTAAATCGGTGCCATACTGGGTTCCTGTGACCTCCGGGGAGGGGCCTGGGCCAGAGGGACTGGGTCTGGGGCTCAGGCCAGGGTAGGGCTGGGTGAGCTTCCCCAGAGGCTGCCCTTGAGTTGAAGCATCTCAAAAAGGGGCACCAAGATGGCAAGGCCAGCTGTGAAAGACTGCAGAAGCCTCTACTCCTCTGATAGGCCCACTGTACAGATGTGAAAATTAAGGACTATGACTGACAGGAGGCAAAAGCCAAAGGATGGTGAGATACCTTGATGGAGTTCCTGGTCCCAACAGGAAGGGACAATGTCTACTTCATACTTCCAACTCTGGCTTCACTACTTTCTGGGACACAAAGTTCATTTTTTAGCACTCATTTCCCTGGAGGTACAACGATGTGAGCATTGGGCCTGCGTTAGTTCATTTAGGCCTGGCACAGGTTAAACACTTGGTTATCACCCATGACCAGTGATGCTGCTGTCTTTTGCCCATGCTGTCCATCTACTGTCCTATCAGGCGCCAGGGAGGTAGGAAATGCAGGGGGCAGGTAAGATCAGAACTGGAAACCTCATGTGGGCTCCAGAGTTAGGAAAGGGTTTGTCAGAGTCCCTCCTGCTGTGGACCGATCTGCCTCTGCACAGGCTCGATGCTTGAGCTCTAGAGGACCATCAAGTACCAGGCCAGGGCCTGGGATAGTTGGGTCAAGGTTGGAGGAGACAGCTCACACTCATTGAGGCCTGGATGACAGATATTGTCACAAAGGGAAGACATGGAGACAGAGGAATCCCCAGGTGTCATGGGCCACCAAAGCCTTGAGGGACTTGACACAGGCACCACCTAACTTACAAGGGGAGTAGGAAATGCTCTCTGTAAACGGTCCCTCTGTGTCCATACAGTATAGCTAAACCCACCCAGCTCCTATTGGGGCTTCACCCTGGCTCTCCTGGGAATGGGGCTGTCCCCTGCTGTCAGCACCACTGTCCCTGTAGGTGGGTGTTAGGGGTTAGAGGGAGTTGGCAGATGGCTGCTGAGTGTGGAGCAAATTAGTCATCCTGTGGCTACCAATAATTTGCTTAACTGAACTGTTAAGAATGTGTGAAAACACCTCCTCAGAGACAGAGGGAGGCTGCACCAGGTGGATTCCTCCTCCAAGCCTGTCCCCGGTGACCTAGGTCTTTTAGCATCTGGGGTAATTAACTCCTGCCCTATTTTTCAAAGAGGGAAACTGAGGCCAGCCCTGCATGTCTGCACCTTCCTGACTTCATTCTCACTAGCATCTTGCCTTTCAGCTCTTTATATCCCCAAACAGCCCAATTTTCCAAAGTCAAGTTACTACAGAAAACTGAGGCCAAGTTACTATCCATCAAAGTGCAACCATGGCTGGTCTATTCTTGGCAGTCTAGGGACCAGCTACTGAGAACTGGCCCTGACCCCAGGCTTCTCACCTGCTTGTGCCTCCCCGCTCCTCTCCCTTCCTCATATTGTGGATAGAGCTGAGTCAGTGATTGCATACAGCAGGTACTCAATAAATACAGAACAGCATACGGCAGGAGCAAAAAAACACTCCACTGCACACAGCATACAATGAGCTCTCACAATAAACACTTGTCTGCTCAGGCAGATCTATACAGATCTCTCCCAATGTGTACCTGCTGGTCTTCCCAAAGCAGTCAGGTCAGTGGAAACCACCTCGAGTTTTTTAATAAAACTCCACTCGAGTCGCACCTAAGACTTGCCAGGAACCAAGAGCAACCCAGCATGATTCAGGGGAAACCACCCTTCGCAGGTGACAAACCGCCCCTGGCCTCTTGAGTGCAACCTAATTGGAATGAGGGGAGGAGTGTCCTCTCCCTCTCCCCTCCCCTCAGGCAGCACGAAGTCAGTTTTCTTTCATTTTGATGGACTGTACCACTGGCCGCAGGGGGAAGATCAACTTCTTGCCAATTAAGAGTGTTTGGGGAAAGTGTCCCAGATGGACGCCCCCCGTTGTTCCCTCTTTTGCTGCCTAGGCCCCCTGCTGCCGCCGGACGCCCCCACACTGCTGTTGCTTCGAACCCGGCAGGGCCTGGTGGCCGTAGATAAGGCCTCTTATCACTCTTGGCAATCGCCATTGGGCGGACTGGCCCGGGCTTAGGCCCCCACTTATCACAGCTTACATCAACTGGGCAGGGGGAGAACTGGTGGGCCGGGGCACCAGGGGTCCTGAGCTACACCCTGCCCCTCGCCCCCTCCAGAGGCCTGGCCTATCAAGTCAGACATCTGGCCGGCTAAGGCCGCGCTCCTGCCTCGCCCTCCCCCATCTCCCACGTTTGAAGTTAATAAATGGAAGCGCTATCGCGACTGCCATCGGTTGCAAGCCTTATCAGCGCGGCACATCTATCTTTGCGCAGAACAAAAGGCGCACGGAGGCGCGGGCAGCTGTAACCCGGCTTTGGTGGGGGCGTGGAGGGCGGCGGTCCCTAGAGCTCACCCTGCTTCCCCTCCGCACCCTGAGACCCGCCACAGGTGAGGCCAACGCAGCGGGCGCGCAGCTGCGAGGGCCTCACGCACGGCCTTGGGCAGAGAGCAGGCGGGCAGGCGCCGCCGCTTGGTGACAATCAACGTTCGCATCTTAACGCGTTTAGATCTGCTAGGGGAGGAGGAGCCCAGGCCAGGAGTTGCACAGAGGGCTCCGGGCCCCGCCCCCGCCCCCCAGGCCTGCTTTCCTCCTCGGCTTCAGTCTTGGGGTACTGTGAGGGGGTCGGAGGGGTTCTTCTGCACAGTCCGGGTCCCAGTTCCCAGAGTGCGGGGTTTCGCTGACCCAAGTGGGTTGGGCTGTGTTGGGCTCCAGCGGCCTTATCAGCGCTGGCGATCGGTTCCCAACCTGAGATCTCCCTGCCCTAGCTATCTGCATTTCTCATCAAGCTGAAACACACACACGCTCACGCACACACACATACACGCGAGAACAGAACCCGGCAGAGGCGCACAGGGGAGGAGGGGAAAAAGAAACCAGAGAACCAGCACAGATCGGGACTTGTGGGTGGCTTTAATACTTGAGTTGACATGATAGAAGGAGACTTTCGGAAAACAGGTCCGGCTCGAATTTGGGGAGTCAGATTACCAGAACCCAGATTCCTGCCTTCGTCCCCCTCTCCCGAGACCTTAGTGGTAGGGACACTCTCACAGGCTAGAATGCACATTGAGTCCTGGTGGCAGCGTCATGTGGGCAGGAGGCAGCCAGGCGTCTGGAGCAGGGAAGCCGGATGCCCCCCTCCCTTGTCACCTCATGGGCAGCCCAGATGACTTGTTTCTCCCGCCAGGGGGAAGCTCCAGGGAGGAAGCCCCGCGCCCTGCCGGGAGAAGCGTGAAGTTATTATTGGTGTGGCGTGAGGAGGAGCTCTTCCTGTGTGCTTACTCGTTCCAAGTGCAGCTAAGTGGCCCCGCAACCTAGTGGCCCAGAGAGCACAAGGAGCTCCTATTGTGGGGGTATGGGTGATGTAGAAGGAGAGGGCCTGCCCTTCTCGGGAAAGTGCCCACAGGAGGACCTGCGAGAAACTTGGACGCACGCAAGAACGACGCTCGAGTACCTGAGGTCCCTGGCTGGTTCAGAATACCCCCTCGGATGCGGGGCTGGAAGGAGAGGTGCCCATGGGCACACAGGGCACTATTTGCCCGCATAGCGTTATTAAGGGGCTGTGGGTGGGTCAGACCTCCATATGTCCCCAAGCAGGCAGAGGGGCAGATGGGAAAACTCCAGAGTTGAGGCAGATAAAGGGGGTTTGGTCAGCCAGTGCCGAGTGCCTGGGCTGCAGCAGCCTTCACTACCTCACCCCCGCAGCCACGCCGCTCTGCAGCCAGAGCGCTGCGGTGGGCGCCGGCTCGCCCCGGCCCGCAGCCCTAGGTACCCCTTACTCCCAGGTCTTTCTCCTTCTGCCTCTAGATACAAAGCCTGGGAGAGTCAAGCGCGCCAGATAAGATCACAATTTCAGCCCGTCCCGACAGAGCGATCTTATCAGGATGGGACTTGCAGAATGGAATATTTTAAACTTTATCTGAGCCCAGATCAGGGCCGCCCTATCGCCGCACCATCTCTGAGATGCGGGGGAGGTGCAGGCCGCGAGGTGGCCGGGCTATGCGGGAGCCGCGCCCCCAGCCACTCTCCTTCCGGCTCTCGGGACCCTCCACCCTCTCAGGGCCCGGACCCCCTGGGTGCCCATGTCGAGACGCGGGGGCCCTGCCCGCCGGCTGAGATTAGATTACTGCGCGCTTGGCACTCCGCGCGGGGGGCGCGGCGCGGGGTGAAGGTCGCGGGCGCAGCGGGGCTGGGCGGCCGCACAGGGGTGGCGCAGGGAGGCTAGGCACTAGCGGGGGTCCGGCGGGCACCGCGGGCAAAGTTTGACTTACGCTTGATCTGCCGGGGATTGCTCTGTTTCCTCCTGGACATGTCTCCGGCACCGCGCGTCCTCGCGGCAGCCGCCTCTAGCCCCTGGCGGGCGGCGGCGGGCGGCAGGGGCGCGGCGGGGCGGCTCATGCCCCCGGCCCGTGGACTCCACGGCTGTCTCGGCCCGCGCCCCCAGCCCGCCGCGCCGCGCGTGGCCGCCGGCGCCGCCGCGGAGGCCCGAGGCCACGGCCCTGCGCTCGGGCGCGCGACTGCCCGGCGGGCGGCGGGCTGGTGGCGGCTTCTCTGCTCCGGCGCAGACGCCGCCGCCGCCGCTCTGCTTTTCTCAATGGAACCTGCAAGCCGCGAGCGGCGATCCCGCGGCCGCCGCCAGGGCGCTCCCGGCAGGCTGGCCAGGAGGGCGGGGCCTTCGCGTAGCTGGAGGCCGCCCCGCCTCTCGCCACGCCCCGGACCGTCCTCCTCGGTCTCGTCTTCCCGCCCCCGCTGGCCCCACCCCCAGACCATCCTTCCCGCTAGCCCCGCCCCAAGCCACTGCTCATCCATTTTCAGCTTGCCCCGGCTTCCGCGTACTCACCCAGCCTCCGCCTGTCTGTCTTTCCTCGTGCTGGCTCCACCACTCATCCGTCCTCTTCGCATTGTCCCCGCCCCTCAGCCAATGCTTCAGGCATTGATCCCACCCCGTCAGTACGTCCTCCTCACCCTGGCCCCGCCCCCAGCCCATCCTCCTCACTGTCCCTAAGCCACCTTATAACACTGACCCCGCCCATCAGCCGTCCTCCTGCCCCTGAGCCGGTCCTCATAAAGCTCTTGCCCCTCAGCTGTTCGGCTCATATTGACCCCGCCCCTTTGCTCGTCCTTCTCACTGGCCCCGCCCCTGTATTCCCCACCACCCCCGCGCTGGCCCGGCCCCCAGCCCTTCCTTCCCTGTGCTGGCTCCGCCCATGTCTCGTCCTTCCTCGCCCTCGCCCCGCCTCAGTAGGCCCGCCCTTCTCCTTAGCCCCGCCCCTGCCCTGTAGCTCTTCGCACAAGCCCGGTCCTTCCCCGCCCCCCACCCCAGCCTTGCCCAAGTCTGCCCAGTCCTCAGCCCTGTCCTCACCTCCTGTGGGCTGGCCCCAGGTCGTGCTGGCCCTGTCCAGAATTCCCACCTTCGGTTCTTGGTAGACCTCTAGCCTCCTTCGCTAGTTCCAGTTTCCCGAGGCTATGTCCGCAGGCCTGGTTAGGACTTGGAGACCTGTTTTGTCCAGCAATCCTGCAGCACAGGCCCCTGGCTTGTCTGGCCCTACCCCTCCACTCTGGAGCTCCGCCCCCATGGCCTAAGTTGTGTTGGCCTTTGCAGCTCTGCGTTCTAGGCAGCCAGCAGTGGGGTCCGAATGCCTGAGGCCTGGACACAGAATTTGTGTTGTTCAGGACTTGGAATGTGGCAGAGATTCTGGTCTGGAAGGAGGCTTCAGTATGAGACTCCTGGAAGCCGCAATCCTGTGTTCTGCAGCTTCTGATGGTTGTGGTCTCTAGTGATTCAGTCTTATGCCTAATGGGCTGGGGAACCTCAGGTTTTTCATTCTTGAATTCTCACCTGTCTAGAAATCCGGAAGGACCCAGAGGTCAGTTGGCCTTCTTGCTTAACTACAGCCGAGGCCACGGTGGACATCTGCCAAGGAGGTGCCCCCGCCCCGAGCCTTCCCTGTTCAGTCAGGTTTGCAGTACCCACACAGACAAGAATGTACCTCATGTTCTTTGAGGACCTTGAGACGTGAGACATGCTCAAGATCACACAGCTGGGGATGGGATTCATGTCTTCATCCAAACAAAACATCCAAATGGGTGTCGTTGATGTCTATAGCCCCTCTTCATAGGAAGCAGAAAGGTCTCCACAGAGAAGACACCTGGCCCCCACCAGGTAGACAGTCTTCAGTTGGTATAGCTGTCACCATTCATGTCCCCTTGGTGTTCTAGGTATGAGATCTGCTTCCCTACAGTTTCTGTTACTGAGGCTCCTTGTAAAGATGAGGAGAGCGGTGGCTACCTCTCCCCTGTCACTGCTCTCACACAGAGAAGCCTCTGTGCAGGACTGGCCAGTGGGACAGGATGCTACCCCCTCTCTATTGGTAACAGAGGAACACCAAGGCCAGGATCCAAGATCCTCACATGGTTGCCCAGCTTCCCACCCCTTCCCAGAAGGAGCTATCCTTCTACGGCTCGGACCCCCACATCAGTTAGGTCTCCTCAGTCTAGGGCCCCTAAGATGTTTCAGCACTGGACAAGGCATTCCTCTTGTTTGTTTTCTTGGGTACTGCCTCTTTTCAAGGAAGGGTGCTTTACAGGAAGGGGCTTAGGAGCTGGGAGTCCTGGGAGGTAAAAGGGCCGGCATGTAGGGTAGTGGTGAAAAGCTGGGTACCCAGTAAGTAGTGCCTAGCCTGAAGCTGCTGGACAAGATCTGTGGTTGGGTTGGGATCTGAGAATGATGGGGAAACTGTGGTTTTTGATTAGTAATGTCTGCTTGGGATTCAGGAGAGTGAGATGGCATGCCTTGGGCCCTTTTTTGCCTGACCTTCTTTACTTGTATGATGCTATGTAAACAGAGTCCAGGCTGGGAGAGAAGGACATACTTAGGTCACTAGGCAACACCGAGCCTGTTGACCAGGACAAGTGGCATCATTTGTGGGGCACAAAGAGAAATGAAAGTATGGGATTCCTGTTTTAAAATGAAGAATCCCAGTATGGTGATAGCAGAATGCTAAACCATACAGCTTCCCATCAGGGGCCATGTGTCTCCAGGGTTCTTTGCCTAGTAGAAAGTCCTGCCATTGCCTAGGCTTGCAGCTTCCTGAGTGCCTTCCTCCCCTCTATCTTCCACAGGCTCCCATTGTGGGCCCAATTTCCCCTGCTTCTGAGTGTCTAATGGGAGTGTCAAATTCACAGCCAGAGTCATCAGGGAAACAGGATTGCTTCAGCCAAGGGTCTTGTGGTCAACTTCCTGTAGAGCAGGAGGACTCTGCCCAGAGCAGGGAAGTCCTGCTGTGGTTGCAGGAACTCCTGCTCTCCTGGGGACCCAAGGCTTAGTAATAGGTCCCCAGAAGCTTTGCTGAGAGGTGCAAAGGGTGCCAACACCCACTATGGGACAGGGTAAAGACTTTGGTACTGTCAGCATTCTCTGAGCCCCCTTCGGAGATGACTTTGGGTTTTCTCCTGGGGCCCTGTATAGGTCTCTAAGGGTTATGCCACAGAGGAGAGATCCTGGCAGAAAGCAGCAGGGTGGTTCTAGGACATAATGCTGCTGCTTTGATGATGGCTTGTGGATGTCACAGATGTAGAAACTGAGGCTTGGGCAGGCCCATATCCTTTCTAAGAACCCAGCTAATGATACAGAGAGCTGGGATGTTGCCTCAGGAAGCAAGTTCAGAGTCCTCTGCTGAATTTTGGGCTGGACACAGGTCCCACTGCCTTGGATCTTCTTCTGTTGTTTTGAAGGGTGGGGCTCTGGGAAGGAATGTGGCTTCCTCCTGGTGGACAGAAGTGGGTTACAATCACCTAGGGCTCCTCAGACCTCAGTCCCCATCCCCCAGTCCTGAGGGTCTAGGTTTATGTCTTGTCTGGCTCTGGCCACAGTCCTCTACCCTATGGCTGGCTTCTCTGACTGGTGGGCATATTCTGTGCAGATTCACCCCTGCACTGGCATTTGGACTATAACCAAGAGACCCAGAGCATGTTGTAGAAACTTACGCTAGACATTGGAAGATGAAGAGGATGATCAGAATAGAATCATGGGAGTGGTACTGACACAGAAGCTGTGAGGGATGAACATGCGCCCGACTATCTGAGGCCAAAATGGATGTGGAGAATGAGACCTTGGGCCAGAGGTCAGGGCTGCAAGATGACAGTTTGCGCCGGCTTCTCAGTCTCTCCCAAACCCTACTTGCAACTGTAGTCATCCAGGCTCTGTGACTTCATCTCCTGGTGGCTCTGATTCTTTCTCCCCATCTCCTCCTTTACTATCATCCTGACCACAGTCTTCAGCTCTAGCGGGTCCCTACAGTCACTCACATCCCCATCAAAGACTCAAGCCAATAGAAGTCATGATGATAGCTACACAAACACTTCTCTTACCCGGGTGTGGTGGTACATGTCTCTAATCTCATTAGTAGGGAGGCCAAGGTAAGATGATTGCCATAAGTTCCAGTAATACCTTGAGTGGGACCCCTGTTTTTCCTGCCTTAACTTCTAAAGGTTCTTCATGTGGGTCCCAAAGTCCTGTGGCCACGGGGCCTTTGCATTAGCTGTTTGGGTGCTGTGTACACCCTTCCCTCCTATTTCCTGACCCATCCTGCTCACCTTTCCGGAGGGAATCCCTATTCCTCTCTGTCCCAGCTTGTAAGGCAGCTGCAGGCAGCCCTTCAGCACTAGCCTCTTAGTCGTCTCTCACTAGCAATGGCAAGGAGGGGTATCATGGTACCCCAGCCTCCAAGCTGAGCACTGCCTTGTCCATGTATTGATCATAACAGCTTTCTGAAGGAGAAACTAGTAGAATTGCCATTTGCCAGGTGGATAAATGGAGGCTCAGAGAGGTGAAGTCACTTGCCTGGAGCCACACAGCAGGTAAGGGCAGAGCTGGATTCCCCTGGAAAATTCCCATACTCTGCCTTAAAATGGATAGGGGGAAGGGGCCCAGACCTTTCCCCTATATCTCGTCTGGGTCAGGCCTCTTTTCCTCTACTGCCAGTCATCCTGGGCCCTGGAGACACCAGGCAGCCGTGCCAAGGGCCCATCCCGACATTTGTCAGCGCCAGCTCTGTGAAGGGTTTAATTAACTTCCTGTTTCAATGGAGGATAATGAGTTTTAAACACCACGTGACTCCCTAAGGAGGTCAAATGGCAGCCAGGATGTCAAAATAAATTAAGTTAGGAACTGGGAGGCCACTGAAGGAAGCAAGTCTAGTGGTGCTAGCTCCTAATTTGGCAGTCTGTCTAGGCAGTGTGGGATGTTGGTCTGTTTTCCCTGGCTCTGACTGGCTCTGGGGAGAGGGCTCAGGCAGTCCTTGTCCCTGTTCATGGCCACTGCAGAGGTCAGAAGACAGCAGAGGGATAAAGAGCTTTTTTGGGCCACCTGCACAAGCTGTATCACCTCCTCCAGGATCATGTACACAGCTGAGGTCTCTAACAAGCCATGCCCTCTGACAGCCAGGGACCATAGGTTTATGCCTAGAGGCTGTCATTGAATATTGTGAGCATAAGCCAAGACCCACCCTCATGTTCCTCCTCCTGTGACTTCTATTCCCCCTCCAGGCAGGGGTGTGGGCAGAAAGCCTTCCCTGGACATCACCTACGTCTGTGCTGGAGGTCAGGAGAACATGCCACTGACAGGACCTGCTGCCTTCTGCATATTTACCACTCCTGCTTGATCCTTCCTTCCTCTCTCTCTCTCTCTCTCTCTCTCTCTGTCTCTCTCTCTCTCTCTCTCTCTTCTTTCCCTCCTTCCTTCTTTCTCTCCACAAAGATGATGGGCCAAATTTGAGGTACTGGGATTAAGCAGTGAACCACAGACATCCCTACCATAGGGGAGCAAGTTAGAGAAAGAGGGAGACAATAGATAGAAATAATCGGTGGTTTGGACCACACGGGAAGGTTAGATGCAGTGGGTGGCAGACGAGAGAAAGAAAGACTGTAGCATGGCAACAGGGGTGGACAGTACTGAAAGGTCAGAAGTCTGCTTCCATGGGAGCAATTGAAGATGAAATGCAATGGGTAGGTGTAGAATATATTGGAAGGATATGTGTCCTTCTGGGCAGCCAAGAAGGGGGACACTATATCTGGGGTTCTATGGAGGTGCTGGAATGCTGAGTCTCCCACCAATTCTTATATTGGAGTTTTTCTTCTGTGGCAATGTTTGGGGGTGCTGAGACCTTACAATTTGTGGTTCAATAGAGGCCTTTTGGTTACTGGGATCTGCACTCAAGTGGACAAGGAGTCCCTATCCCTTCTTGGTCTCTTTCTGCTCCTAATCAACATGGGAGTTTTGTTTCTCCTATGATCTCTGGCCATGGGTGTTCCCCCTACCCATTATCCTCCAGAAATGGGTGGATGCAGGCACTTGCCCTGAGCCTCTGGAGCTCTGAGTGAATTGGAGCCTTTCTTTTTTAACTGCATGGTTGCCTAGGGTATTTTGGTGTAGTAAGGCAAAGCTGACTCATAGGCTTTCCTCAGCATAGCTGTGGCTAGGGGAGGCTGGTGATAAAATGACCAGAATAAAGACAGGGGGTAAGGGAGGAGCTGGATACCTGAGGAAGCCAGGTGTAGGCTGAGCAGGCCACACCTACCAGCCCTCCTAGGCTCACTCACATTCTGGCCACAAGACCCACTTCAGCCAATGGGAAGTCGGCAAGGATGATGACCGTGCAGGCTTTTCAAACCTTCCAGCAATGGACTGGCCTGAGGTAGCTGTCACTTGGAAGGCTGCTTCGGCTTTCAGCCGCCTCATCTGACTGCAGCTGCTGGAGTGAGGCCAGGGGAGACAGAAGCAGGACCTGCTCAGTCAGCACTCAGAGCTAACGTCCGTGTTGAATCCTTCTTGATCAGCATTGACTACTGAGGCAGTAGTTAAGGGCAGCAGTCACGTATGGAGTGGGGCACGCAGCACCAGCTGTGGACCAGCTGTAGATGAGGGCTGTGAGGTTGCCTATCTGGATATCCAGGGCCATCAGCCATATTTTAGGCATGGGGACCTGTGGGGCACAAGGTGCCAAGGTTCTCAAGTCACGGCCAGCTATAACCAGGTTGGATGTTCATGTGCCACTAGCGGCTCCTATATATGCTTATGATAAGATGTCCAAAGAAGGCTGTGTCTGCCAACACCCCTTAGCAGAACTAAGGCAGTACACAAGAACCCTGATATGCTAGGTTGGAAGATCGGACTGTGGCCTATTGCCTGGGGCCAGAAAATGCCCCTCAGAGAGATGCTTTCACACTGGAGTGTGTGTCCAGGATGTAGCCATGAGGTCCTTTGAGCAGTCCTTGGTGAAAATGAGAGTCAAGATTCTTGGGGTGGCTGCAGACATGGATAGAGGCCCTGTGTTCTCAGGGACGCTTCCAACCCTCAGCTGTGCTCAGGTACAGGGGAGGGAGGTCTGCCTGTCAGTCACATATGTCCCAGAGAAGCAGTGGACAGTCCATTTGGAACAGGACCTCAAGAGCAAAGCTAGACCCAGTCACCCTCATGGGGCTCAGTGGGGTTGGAAGAAGTTCAGTATCACCTGGTTGGATCTCAAAACTGCTCTTGGCTTGCTGCTGCTGTGTGCCACTAGCCATCCCAGACTCCACAAAAGAGCATCAGTGGCCTTTGTCTTATGTCCTGTTCCACACCAAGGGAGGGACCCCATGCTGGCCAGTTGGGGACTATGGAAGCTACTGTGATGTCACTTTGAGGCCTGCAATAGTAGCAGTGTGGAGAACCCCAGTGGTGTTATCTGCTTTCTCTTGCAGTGAGTGCTTGTCATGGGGGCGAGTCCAGAACTCACAAACACCATTTCCTCCCAGCCACAGCCTCCCAAGTGATCTTACAGAGCCCATTTAAGCCCAGGACTTGGTTGTGAACTCCAGATGTTCTATGCCAGCCAGCCTTTCATCTGGAGATGGGTCTAAGGAGAAAGCTGCTGAGTGCCAGGGTGGCAGGATGTGTGTTGAGCATGACATCCATTTAGGGCTGAAGGAAACAGCCAAATCTTGCCACTCTCACCACCATGGCAAAGTCACATGCTCTCTTGTTGGGAGCCCAGAAATAGCACTGGGGGTCTAGGACAATGGAGACTGAGGGGCTGATTATCTATTCCCAGCCAAAACCTGTGCCAAGGTGGACTACTCCTGTCTCTTCTCCCTGCCTTCATAGGACTGGAGACCAGGGGCCTTGAGCTTCTACATTCAAGGCCATGCCAGCAACTTGGGAGCAGACAACACTCTGTGTGAAACCGGCCTGCGACCTTGGGTTCCCTTGCCTACTGGGAGGACAACAGTACAGGTCTCATTGTGTCTGCCTATGATGTCCCACCCCCAGGGTACTGGGGATTGTGGCTTGGGGCAGGTCCTGTCTCACTCACCTCAGCTTCTAGAAGTTGGAAGAATCCATAGGCTTCAACTGGGTCTGCCTGGCCCAAATGGACAATTGTGCGTTTCCTGCAGCCTCTGGAATCCACAAGCCCAAATGCCTCATGGGAACACTACAAGGGCACCTAACATTATACTTCATCCTCCTATACCTGGGTAGCTTCTATTCCCCTAAAGGGGCTTTTCTGGATCCTGTCCCTTCCTTCCTTCCTTCCTTATTATTGTTGTATGACAGTGCATGTGTGTGTGGACGTCAGAGAACACCAGAGTCGTCTCTCTTTCCACCTTTATGTGGATTCTGGGATTGAACACAGGTCACCAGGCTTGCACAGTAGGTGCCTTTACCCACAGAGCCATCTTGCTGGCCTAGGCCTGTCCTTTCAGTTCTTCCCACAGGAGCACAGATTCTGCAAGGTGCCACAGCAAGCCAAGCAAAAGCAGTGTTCAAAGCAACCTGTGGGAAAGCAGAAAAATGCCTGAGTGTGTGAGGTCCTGTGTGAATGTGTGTTGTTGACATGGGCATAGCCATGTCAAGGACCCTAGCCTCAAGACCTGAGGGAAATGGCAGAACCTTCTCTTCTTCTCCATGTGTGGACGTTGACAGTGTGGGTAGAAAACGACCACCATAGCTTTCTCCCCCTGAATGATCACAGCCTGAAGACTGCTTCCCTACACCTATAGAGACCACTCCTCCTGAGACTAAACCTGCCTCCTCCATCCAGCTGCACAATAAACCCCGCCCCTTTGTTCAACTGTCTGCAGCACCCCTGCCTCTGTTTGCCTCTATATAATAAGACACACCGAGCTTCCGGGGTGCTGTAGTTTCTCCATCAGAGAATCTAGGCCCCCAAAACCCAGTTCTTTCTGTGTGTCTTTCTGTATCTGCCTTTTCTTCATTTCTTTACTGCCCCAGTCAGGTTCTTCCCTGGAGCCATGACAGACATGACAGCTGACATCTCATGAACATCCAGCCTCAGTTCTCCAGAGATAATGGGCTCAACCCATAGAAATGCCATGTGTGGCTGCCCATGCTGCTAGTAGTTCTCTTGAACCTCTTGCTGTCTGGCCCCCAGTTGAAACTCAAAAGTTCCTGCCTGTTGCCTGTCTTCCTTCTGATCCTGGGCATCTTTCCTCCCCTTCTTCCTAGGCAGGCTGAGATAGACTTGGGGACTTATAATGGATACTGTGGAAAGCTATAGTCTGTATACACCTCCCCTTGAGGCAGCTCCTGGGGGAGGGGATGGCAGGCAGGAGGGGCCTCAAAGCCTCAGGGGTGAAGTGGCCCTGCCTGAGGACAAGGGAAAGGTTTGTGTGATAGTGGCCCTGATAATTCCCAGGGCTGGGACTCTCTGCAGTCCCCCTTCTGGGTAAACTCACTGTTTCTTGGCTCTTGTCTGAATGTATTCTTCAGGGGATCCTACCCAGGGCTCTCTAGAGCCAGGCCCCTGACTTCCAGATGCATTCAAATCACATATATCAGGGTATTTGCTGGCCCCTCTAGGGCACCTGGATGTGAGCAGGTGTGCTTTCAGAGAGTGGCTGTACATATGTGAACACTCATGTGTGGGGCCATGTGTGCAATGTACGCCCGATGGTACAGACAAGGTACTGCCTGCTGGATGCATCTGCATTTGGAAACCCATAGCTCTGTCCACAGCACTTTGAGGCCCACTAGGTTCCCGAGGGGCTGCCTTTGTGCTCTGGTGGCAAGCCAGGCTCCCTGGTTGGGTGCATGCTGCCACCTGGTGGTCAGGCTAGGGTTATACACTCTGTGTGTCCATGGGTCACAGGATGGGATGCGTGGTCAGGGACTGGACTTGTTCATGTCAAGCTTTGCGCACAGCCTATATGTCTCCAAGAAACTGCCCTTAAAGTCAGCTCTTAAGGGTGTGTAAGAGGGCAGAGTTCCACCAGTCTGTGACATCTGACCAGTCACTCAACCCTAGCCCTAGGCAATGGGGTTGCTTCTAACTAGGATGCTACCTGAATCCTGCTGAGATGAAGAATAGGGCAGGACAGGGGATCTTGTTTGTCCACTGGGTCTCCACTTTGGAACCCTTCAAACCTTTTCCAAGACACAAACCAGACAAGCCACTCCCCTGAGCATCGCTGGCCCAAATACTACTAGCAAGGACCCTGTTTGGTCAAATCCCTTCCTTGCCCCTCCCCAGTTCTGTTTATGCCACCTATCCACATCTCTGTTTTCCTAAATCCAGTTTAGAGGATTCCTATTCCCCTCCAGTCCCTCTTGGGTCCTTGCCTTAAGTGTTCCCAACTTTGGTTTGGTTCATAGCACACAGTGGTCTTGGGGAAAGACATCAAAGCAAATGCTTCCTGAGCCACATATGGGCTCCAGTGAGAAGCAGGAGCTAGAAAAGATGCCACAGAGCCAAGAGATTTCTGCGAAAATAGTGGAATATATTTGAAAAGACGAGTTAGCTGTGACTTTTACAGTATGACCTCAGGGGGCCCCTGCCCACGTCTTTATCCATTTGAAAGAGGCATTCTGAAAGACCCCAACACCTTCTATGGAGGCAATTTGGGCCTGATTTGGTCTTGTTTAAAATGTCAAAATAAAACCTTTTGACACTCACATTGCACCCAAGCTAAAAACTACACAACAAAATAAGCCAGGAATCTCTAAGACTCCCTAGGAGAAATGGGAAGCATCTCCTCCTGCCCAATTTGATACACCAACACTATATCGGCAGGTGTGTAGATGGCAGGTTCATGCCAGTGCACAAACCACACCCATAGCCCAGCCTTGAGGGTCCCTTACTGCTGGAACCCTGGGACTGGAACTCAACTGGGGAGACCTGTGAGGTTCAAGGCCTGGGCTGTAGCCTCCCTGGCTAGGTCTCCCCACCCTAATTATCCTGTGGTTCAAATAAGACCAGGGAGCCTGTATTCACATTACAGCATGGGAATAGCACCAGAACCTTTGGATCAGGCTTTCTGGGACCCAGAGACAAAGCCCCACAGGGGAGGAAGGCACTAGGAAGGGGCTATAGGGCTGAGGGATCCATTGGGCACTGGCCAAAGTGCAGCTTTTTCTCTGCATTCCCTATAGGAACCCAGTCCCTGGGGGCAAGGTGCTGGAAGATCAGCATTGCAGTTAGAGGCCAGCATGACTTTGTGGTCAGGGGGATGGCCCTGTCATACTCTCAAGGACCAGGTGGCTCAGAAATGGCCCAAGTAGAGAGCATGGTCCTCTCTCATGTGACTTCTAAGGTCATTTTGGAATCTTGGCAACAGCAGAAGACAAGGCAGCTAACACTGTCTGGCTGACTGCCTTAATGTGCTGGCCTGCTAGGAGATGGGGGACCCTGGGCAAACCTTTAAACACGAGTTTTATAGCACAAGGCACCTGGCCAACAAGGCATGGTGGCAGTGATGAGATGTGAGCTGCTTTCTTTAAGCACCTGGTACCAAGAAGATAGGTGCATGATCTCAGGGGGGTTGAGGCTGGTCCTTCCCTCTATCCCAGCCTTCCAGCACAAAGCCCTGCTTCCAGGAGCACACTCGGTCCTCTAATCTGTTGGAGAATCTGGGAAGCCAGGTGCAGAGGAACAGAAGAGTGGTCTCAAACCAAGCTGCCTGGAACTCTGAAGGCCAGACAGGAGCCCATCAGCTGGCCTTCAGGTACCCTCTCTTGTGGGTTACTGGGAATTGTCTTTCTTTAGAGGGATTTTGAAGCTGGTCAGTTTCTGTCCAAACAGCTGGCTGAGGAGATCGCTCTGGGCCTCTGCAGTCCGGTGGTCTCGGGGCTCCATGTGTTCAACACCATAGACAGCTCTGACCCTTTTATATGGCCTGGACAGGAGTCTTGCCTGGGGGAAGGAGCCCTTTTCAGAAGTGTGGCCCAGGTCCCCTTTCTTCTGTGCTGATGGCTGTGGCCTTGTCCTGCCGCTCTGGCTGCTGGGTCTGGACTTGACAGGGGGAACTCGGCTGGGAGTTGCTTGCTTTCGAGGGGCCCTGGATGACTTGTCAGGGGCAGAGGGGACTCTCCCCATGTTCCCCATGCTTCCTTGCCTGGCCAGTCCCAGGGCCTGACCCTTCCTCTTTTTTTCACTGTTTTCTCTTTTCTCCCTGGGACTTGAATGCACTTGGACCCCCTGATGTTCAGTTTCTCTGCTCCCTCTGGCACTGCCCTTGGTGTGGACTTGTGGTGGGGGCTGGTCAGGGGTGGAGCTCTCCCAGCTCAGACAACTGGGCTCAGTGGGGGTGGAGGCCATCTCACTTTGGAGCTGTCCACTGGTTGGCTGGGGCTGGCTGCCACCCCCTGTCTGAGTACCAGGCTGTAGACCTCCACTGCCCTGAGAACTGGGTCTTAGTTTAGCTTTAGAAGTGCTGGGTTTTACCCTGTCCTCAGGACTCTGGCCCAGCTCTCCAGATGCTGGGGTCCCCATTCCTATAGGTTTTCTAGATGGTGCTGGTAGCTTCAGCACTTTGCTGGGGGGCACTGCTGATCCATGCTTGGAAGAACTCAAGCAGGCCCCTTGTTTGGTGGCACTTCCTTTCTGGGAGGAAACCTCTATTTTCCCCTCAGGCACCATGTGGTGAGTGGTCACTAGCCTCTCCTTCTGGAGCTGGGAGGGGTCTCCTGGGGAACAGCCAGGGGCACACTTGCCTCCGGTGCCTAGGCTCCTATGCTTTCCTGAGAACAGGTGAAGGGACCTCTTTTCTCCTGGGGGAGTTTGCCACTTACATGGCTCAAGGCTGCCTAAGGAAGCCTGATTTTCTGGTTTCTCCAAGGCTCTGTCTGGCTTGCAGACACCTGTACCTTCAGCTGAGGCAGCTGGAAAAGGAGATAGAGACGGAGGTGGAAGGTCCTGGTCAGTCAATGGTGGGTTGTTCCCCTTGAGTGAGTGGTTTGTTTGGTCCACAGGCCTCTCTTGAGAACTGGGCTGGTCCAGGATGGGGCTAGGAGCTGTCTCTGAACAGATCAGGGGTAGTGCAGGGAGGCAGCCCTCACTTGGAGTAGGGCTGCTTGTGGATGGGACTCTGTCAGTGCTGGAGGGCACTACCACCCCATGCCGCTTGCTGGGTAGCATGTCCTGGGGGACCTGGGTCTTCTTCCCAGGAACCCCTGGCCGCCTAACACTTCGGAGCGTGAATGGCTGTTGGCCGCTCCTCAGGTGCTTGTCCATGTGTCTGTCAAACTGTTCCTTCTTGGCAAAGGTGTAGTTGCAGGAGCTGCAGACAAAGGACCTCCTGATGACATGCATGACATTGGCACAGAGCTCACAGGCATAGAGAGGCATGTGTGGTAGTTCCCTCTCCTCTTTCACCCTATGGGTCAGGCTCAGGTGTACCCTCAGCTCCCAGTGCTCAGGGTAGATCTGTGGGCACTGGGGACACAGGTAGACACGCTGTGGGCTGTGCACCGCCAGGTGGCGCTGCAGCTTGAAGGGCTTGGGGAACTGCTTTCCGCAGTGGTGGCAGTCACGGGAGGGGTCCTTGCAGTCCTCATGCACTGGGACCGCTTGGAGGGGGGAATCACTGTGGAACCAAGGGTCTGGGGATGGAGTTGGGGGCGTCTTGGCAGAGCCAGAGCTGCTGGTCAGAATGGATGGGCTGCCTGCTTCCGTTGACGGACTGAGTGATAGCAAAGTACCATCTTGGCTGGAAGTGACTGTGGTGGGCACCTTTTGCTTTACCCTTCTCCTTGGGATTTTCTTCCCTGCTTCTCCTTCTTGCTCCAATGCCTCCCTGCTGGCCTTGCCAATTGAGTGCTCAGTCCTCTGGGGTTTGGATGCTTGCTCCACAATGCTGTTCAGGAAGTGTGTGAGAGTACTCTCCCCTTCCAAGCACCCCGGCAGGTCTCTCCGTGTCTGTCCATTTCTGGCAAAGCGGGCTGCATGCTCCCGCAGGTGCTGGTTGTACATCCAGACATCAGCCACCTCCTTCAGGCACATGCCGCAGGCCCACGGCCCTGCTTTGCCCTGCACATGCTTCTCCCACAGGTGCTCCCGAAGAAGCTCCCGGGAGCTGAACCTGCGCTCCACACACATGTAGCAAGTAGGGGGTGGTGAGGGGCTGTGTGCCAGCTTGTGTAGATCCAGCTCACCCAGGCTGTGGAAGCGCTGGAAACACACCCTGCACTTGTAGGAGGCCCTCCTGCCCTTTACTGGTCGGTCTCTGCCTTTGGTTCCTCTGGCCCTGGCAGCTTCCTCTATTCTTTTGTTTGGAGGCCCCTGTGAATTTGCTGTGGCCTGGAAGTCTAAGATGCCTGGGTTGGGGAGGTCAGCAAGGTCATCACAGGGCCCTAGAAAGCACAGGTCTTGTATCTCTAGCTGAGTGCTGAGCACCTCAAAGTCTTTAATGTAAAGTGGGGGCAGGCTGGCATTCCCCGAAAGCCTAACATCATGTTCTCTTTCTAGGTTAGGGGGCTCCGGGCTCATGTCTCCAAGGGAAGAGGGTGTTTCACAGGCAGGGCTACACAGTTCCAGGTCTCGCCAGGCTGCTGGGACCATGTGCAGCTGGGGGATGGCCTCCGACCACTCATCCTGGTTCTCTGTAAAGCAGGAGGGCCCCTCCTCCATATAGCTGGCCTCCCTGTTGTCTGGGGCCCATAGGCTGAAGCTGGGGGTCCAGGGGTCAAGACCAGGTGCCTTACTGCTCAGGAGCCTATCTAGGAGGAGGGACTCTGGCAAACTCAGGGCTTCATCATCCCACAGGCCCTCTTCCTCGTGGGACAGGCACAGAGAGCCTGAGTCACTGAGATCTGTGGGCAAGCGTGTGGAGAAGAGTGGGGCATTGTGTACCACCTCAGAGCTGGGCTCCTTTGGTGGGCACTTTGGCTTTTTGCAGCGCTTCCCATAGACACGTAGGTTCTTCTTCCTAGTGAGGCGGCCATCCAGGGGAAAAAGCTGAGAGAAGGATACCTCATCGTCGAATAAGTCTAGAGGTTCCCTTGGACCTGGGCTGGAGGCTTCAGGAGTGGTGCCCTTGGGCCCCAGATTTCCACTCAGGGTTTCTGGGTCATTGATAGGACTCTGGGAACAGCTGTTGATGGTGTTGTCCACTTCAAGACCGTGTGTGCTATCGGGTAAGTCAGATGTCCCTTTCCCAGTGCCTTCATCTGACCTGCCTTTGGCTCCTCTGCTGTCCTCTGCAGGCTGGCTCTCAATAGCCTGTGATGGTTCTCCACTAATGTCCAACGCCCTGGCCTCTCCTGGTCCCCAGAACCACTGTACCCAGTCTGCCTTCTGTTCCTTTGGATGTTCCCGCTCTATTGTCCCTTGGCAGACTTGCCACTCTTGTGGGGCCTTCTCTGCTGGCATCTCTTTTGTACACAGAGCCCCTGTGCCCATGTCTGCAGCATCCTCCAGAGCTCTGGGCCCTACTGTGGGGGACAGAGCTGGTGGCCTGAGAGAGGTCCTGCATTCTCCCTCAGGCGAGAGGCTCAGGGGAATGAGATGGTTGTCACACGTGGCCGATGGATCTGAGAGGTCCCTGTCTGAAGTCACATGGGCAGTGTTGCCAGGACCATGCTTCTCCCTCCTCACTCTCAGCTTCCCCCCTTTCCTGTTTGATTTCCTCTCTGAGGAGCTGGGGGAATCAGCAGGCTCCCCATCTTGTCTCTGGCTTCTCATTTCTCCCTGGTTGGGGTGGAGCTGATGTGCTTGCCACCCATGTGGTTTTCTTGGCTTTGAGGCTGGAACCTTTGTGCCCTTTCTCTGCTCTATCAGGCCTGGGGTGTGCGGTTGCTGGTTGAGAGGAGTGTCTGGTGTCCTGGGTCCCTCAGATTTCCCACTAGTCACCTTCAACAACTCAGGACCCATGTTGTCTTCTGGTGTTATAGAGGCCTGAAGGGGAGGTGGCTGAGAAAAGTGGCCAGGGCCCAGGGGTGAGTGACTTGGTCTCCCTTTCCCAATCACCTTGCAGCTTTTCTTCCCAGGGGTCTGGCACACTTGGGTCATGGAATCTTGAGGCTGACAAGTTGGCAGGATCACGGGGCTCAGCTGGGAGCTAGTCTTCCCTAGTGGCCGGTGCTTCCTGGCTTTGTGCCGGCTCAGGCCTGCTCTGGAGAGGAAAGAGGCTGAGCAGAGTTCACAGGTCATGAGTGGCCCTGCTGGGATCTTCTCTGTCGGCTCTGGCTTTTTTTTCATGCCTCGGGGCCTCTGTTTAGACTCTTGGGGGCTGAAGGGGTTCTTCTGGAGAGAATGATGAGAGATACTGGTGTGGTGTTGAGGGGACTCAGACCTGAAGTCAGTTTCTGTGCAGCTCAGAGAGGCTGTTAGAGCCAAGCCGAGTCCTGTGGGCATGCCTCGAGCATTGGCTCTGGGTACCTTTGTCACATCACAGTGTATTGCCCCAGGTGTTTCTGGGTTGTCCTGTTCCTCGATACTGGTTGCTGCCTCATCCCGGCAGATCTGAGAGTCTGGTGTTGTAGTCCCCAGTGTGGCAAAGTCTGTGGGCACAGCTATAATGCTGTGGCTTTCCCTGTGGCCAGGGCAGGGTGTGCTGCTCTGGGGCCTTAAGGAAGGGTCCTTGCAACATGTCCTTTCTGGGCTGCTGAGGGGTGGGATTACCTTGCAGTGGGGATCTGGCACCTCAAGTCTCTCATCAGAATGTAGGTCATCTTTGGTGGGGATGCCGGTCAGGGGGCCATCGTTGATGGTTATTTTGGGGGAGCTGGGACCCCCTGGGGGAGGAGCTGTGGCATGAGCAGGAGATGTCCTCAGCTCCTCTTTCCTGGAATCTTCTAATGTTCCTACTGTGATGCCTTTGGGGCTTTCGCTGTCAAGCATTACAGGGTCTGAGAAACTGGTGGGGCCAAGTGGGCCCAAGGGAGGGTCTTTGGGACTGCTGGTCCCCAGGAGTGAGTGGTGGGATAAAGTCTCTTCAGAGCCACAGTGACTTGTTATCGGTGATGTCGGGGTTGTTAGGGACCCAGCATCTTTGGTGGCTTGGCCACAACTGGTCTTTCCCAGAGGTGCCAAAACAGTATAGGCTGGCTGATGGTAGGGGATGAGTAGGTCTCTGTAGGAGGAAGGTGCTGGTGGCCCAGTAGGCTTGACTCTGGTTCCAGGGTCTTCCTGGGGTAAGGGCTCAAGGTCATTGGGAGTAGGTGTGGCTGGGGAGGTGGCTGAGAGGGCACAAGTGGCCAGGCCGCTACTAGAGGGAGCTGGCAGCTGTGGGCTGGCTGACTGCTCTGGGCTTCTCTCTGCAGGCTCCATCTGGAGAGGGAATGCTGTCAGGGTGGAAATGGAGGGTGTGCCATCAGGGTGGGTGGGGCTTGTGGAGGGCAGTGCTTGTTTCCTAAAGCCCCGGGCTGCTCTGCTCCCCTGACATGCCCCTCTGCTCCTGGCCGGCCTAACTTCCAAATGGGTCCTGACCTTGGTGAGTGCGTCTGGGTTCCCCAGGCTCCTCCAGTTATTTGTCCGAAGTCTGTTAGAGTGACCTCTGCCCTTGGTCTTTTTAGACTGACCTGGTGTGCCCATATGTCCAACTGCCTTTGACCTCAGCTGCTTTTGGATGTCTGTAGTTAGAGCTGACATTTTTACAGCCCCCAGAGTACTGGCCTCTGAGGGGTCCCCAGGCTGAAGGCCTTGGGTATTGTCTTCACTCTCGGCTCTAGCATCTTGGAGCAGAGGAAAGGAGCCGCAGGCTGGTTCCTGGGGGGCACCAGTCACCCAGGAAGGATCTGGCATGGGATGGGACCAAGCCTTGCCACTCGGGAGGGTGGAAAGTGGAGAGGCACCTGCAGGGACAGACTCACCCATAAAGCCAGGGTCCTTTGCAGTGGGGCTGGTAAGCATAGTTTCCTTGGGACTTCCTGCTTGGCTCTCAAGGTGTCCTTTAGAGCCATGGCTGGGACTAACACTTGGAGGGGAGGTGACACCCTCATCACCCTTAAGCATCAAGTTGGGCTCTAGACCCAGATAGGCACTGGGGCTGTTGAACCCTTCTAGTGCAGAGGAACTTGGGCAGGGTTCCTGGGCCTCACAGGAGTCTGGAGAATGCCCTCTTGTATGTTTATCAGGAAGCAGCAGTGGGGCATTCTCCTGTGTCGCAGAAGCTTCATTATTTTTAGAAAACAAAAGCTCAGGGTTTGATCTGTGCTTAGCTGAACTCTCAACATGTAGCAAGGGTGCCTGTTGCCTGTTGGAGTTAGGCAAATGGTCACTTATGGGGACCTGACAGTCTGTGTTGGAGATGCTGGCCTCCTGCAACTGTCCAAAACTGAGGCTGAAACCTGCAGGACTGAGAGGAGCCCCAGAACCAGGGTCTTCCTGGGTACCTGGGGGAGGTGTTGCTTTGCCTGTGTGGCAGGAAGCTAGGTAGGACCATTGTTTCTGGGGGTTCCTGAGGGCCCCTTCCTGCTGTGAACTTGATCCCTCTAGACCTGTAAGGTTGGCTGCTGAGAGGATGTCTCTGTGGGGTGAGGTGGCCTGAAATGTGGGCAGCAGGGAGGCCTGTCTTGGACTTGGGTCCATCCTGCCTTCATTTGCAGCTTCCTCAGGCTCTCCCAAGGCCCCCTGTGTACTCCCTTTCCCTTGCAGTTGGCTTTCTAATTCAGTTACCAATCTTTTGATCTCTAGTTCATCCTCACACAGATTGCTCATAAGGGTAACACTGCAGTCACTTCCCTTTTCAGGCCCAGGAGGCAGGCTGGGAGGTACTGTCTGTTCAAAGGAACACTTCTTGCTGGGTGCTTTTCCCTTAGAGGGGCCAGGAAAGGGGCCAGGCAGCACTGGAGAAGCTTCTTCCAGCAGCAAGAATGGTGGATACAGGGGATCTGTCAGAAGTTTCTTAGGGAGAGGGCCAGTACACACCAGTGGTGCATGGGTGACCCTGTTTGCAGATAAGCTCTCGTACAGTGGTGGGTCAAATCCATCCTCAGGCAGCCCTGTAAACAGGGATGTGGACTCCAAGGTCAGTGGCGAATGCACCTTGCCTGGGTCTATTTCAACTGGGTAGGGTGGATTCTTTGGTGGTGTTGACTCAAGATTCTCCATACTGTCCTGGCCAAGGTAGCAGCTGCTGGCAGGCAGTGTGTCCATAGCTAAAGGCTTGGAGCACGAATCTTCAGGGAAACAGTTAGCTATGTCCTTGGATACAAGGAACAATTCACACGGGGTGTCACTGTTAGGCAGGGGCCCTCTTTTGGCAGCTGGACACCCTATGGAGTGTCTGTCACAGTGGTCAGGTTCACAACCAGAACCAGAGTTCTTGAAAACCGGGATTCCGGATTCAGTGTAGAAAGCATCTGCCACCTTATCAATGGGTGCCAGGCACCCTCCAGGCTGGGGAGCAGAGGAGTCTTCTCTGGTATGCAAACTGGGGGGCTTCATACACCCAGAAGTACCCAGCAGACAGCCTGCATCTGTTGCTGGTATGCTTTTTCCTGATAGTGTTTCAGGGTGGCTGGGGCCGCCAGCCTGTGTTGGCACTGGAGCAGCAGGTCTGGGGCTTTCCCCACCACAGCTAGCTAGAGAACCAGACCTCTCTTTGAGTTCTGTGATGTCAGGGTGAAACTCGGCAGCAACTTCAAGCTTCTTGACCTCCTGCGGAAAGTCCAGGGCTGCTTCCTCTTGGGTCTTGGTGGTGGTGAGGACCTGTGCAGGATGTTTTGGGGTTGCTGTGGGGCGATCAGTATGCTCAGGGCCTCTTTGCACAGGAACTTCTCTAGCATCCAAGCTCTGCTGCAGGCTGTGTGTCCTCTTTGGAGACAGGAAGCCTCTGTTTTCACCAGCCTCCTGCCTCATGACCTTTCTTGGGTCCTGGGCCAAATCTTCTTTCTTTCTCTTCTTGCCTTGGCGCCACCGTTGGCGGCTGTGGCGGGAACAGTCTTGGACAGGATCCCCCAAATCCTGCTGCTGCACACCGCCCTCCTCCTCAGATTCAGAGGCACAGCCTTGCCCCTTGACTCTACCCTTCTGGGTGCTAGGTGGTCTTGCAGGCAACAGAGAAACATGGGAGACCTGGCCACGTGGTGCCTGCCGCCTGTGGCACCTGTTTTTCTGCTGTACTATCTTGTGGATGAGTTCCTTGCTCCAGGAGCCACCTCGCCCCCTCCTTTTTCTGGGGTCCTTTCCAGAGGGCAGTTGCAGGTGCTTGGAGCTCCTGGTCTCTTTAGAGGCGGCTCTGGGGATGCTGTGGTCTGCATGAGCATGGACCTTGCGAGCCCGACGTCTACGGTCCTGGGGCCGGGGCTGCTCAGCACTGTGACCCTTTTTCCTTGGCCTTAGGCAGATGACTCTGGCAGGGTTGTTAGTGCCCTTGGTCACACTTGGCTCTTTCTGAAACAACTTGAATTGCTTCCCTCTCCTCTGCTGCTTGACCAGGGTGGTTGTATCTGCTTCTGCAGATGCCAAGCCCAGGGAGCGGGTTTTGGGCCTGTTTCGGGATGAACAGCCCCTGTCTCCAGTGCAGGGAACTTGGGG
Organism: Cricetulus griseus; assembly: GCF_003668045.3. Classification (NCBI taxonomy): domain Eukaryota; kingdom Metazoa; phylum Chordata; class Mammalia; order Rodentia; family Cricetidae; genus Cricetulus; species Cricetulus griseus. The sequence goes on along the minus strand of NC_048596.1, from coordinate 198,900,136 downwards.
TTCTGGCATGACAACTCTGGATGGGAGCTGAGACTGGGTACCATTCTTGGGGGTTGCACCCACCTGGGTGTTGAGGGAATGCCCAGCACTGGGACCCCTGGAGCCTGAAGGCTCCTCATCAGCAAAGACATCAATGAAGCTGCTGTCTATCTCAGGGTTATCTGAATGGTACTCCATGCCATTGAGTGCCTCAGTGATGAGCCTGTCCAGCTTTGCATCATCTTCCATGTCAAGATCCGAGGTGGGGAGTGGAAAGGGGGTGACAGCCAGGCCGGCAGGCAGGAAGCTTGTTCTCAGGGAGTCATCTTTACTGTCCCCCTGATCATCTCTGGTTAGCAGGAAGGGGGCAGTCTGGTTGTGTTCAAGCAAGCCTGAGTGTGCATCAGTGGGTGCCTTTGAGGTGGTGGTGGGTGTGGGGAGCCCTGGGGGCTGCAGGGAGCCATCCTTGGTCTTAGCTAGCAGCAGGCTGCAGAATGGCCTGTGTTCCAGGAAGGCTGCTAGGCTGCTATAGTTGCGATCACACTGTTTGCAGGTCAGCAGTACATCTAGCTGGTCCAGGCTGGCGCTGCTCAGGGAGAAGTGCTGGGCAGAGTACTGTGGTGGCTCTGAAGGAAAGCCCTGCGACCTGTCTCTGCCCAATGAGGGGCTCTTGTGGGGGAATGGGACTCCCTCCAGGCTCTTGAAGGCATCCTCAGTTCCTGGCCCCTCTGTGGGGAGAGGGAAGGCTTTGGCCGACTCTGACTGGTAGCATGTGGGGTGTGTTGGCTCTGGGGAAGGGAAGGGGTTGCTGGTCTCCTGGGAATGGGTGGTAGGCAGGAAGAAGGCTGAGGTCCTGAGGGGTCCAGGTTGCTGGCTCTCCTCAGAGCTGGGATTGGCTGGGCTACTGGATGGTGGTGACAGGGAAGAACAGGTACTGCTGCTGGCTGTGTTGGTTGCAGGTGAGGGAAGAGGGGACTCACTGGGAGAGGCTCCCATCACCCTGGGTGGGGGCAGGCTGAGGGCCCCCTGGGGTGACATCTGGGGTTGAGTTCCCCCAAAGAACAGAGACTGGGTCCCAGGGTCCTTCAGTCCACCGTAGGCTAGCAGCCGTGGGGAACTGCTTGGCTGGCCTGGGCTGCTCCTGAGAGCTGACGATGTCTCTCCAGGCCTGGAGATTGTATTTAAAGCATTCAGGGCTCTCTGGCTGTCCCCCTGCCACTCAGAAGATCCCCTGGGGAATCCCAGTTGGCTTAGTACCCCCATTTGGTGGGAACTTGGCCTAGGAGCTGTAAGCACTGGAGACCAGGGCAGGGGGGGACTCTGTGGAAGGCAGAGCTGCTGGCCTTCGAAGAAGGCTATCCTGGCAGCAACTGCAGGACCCAGAGTGGACCTGGGGTAAGAAACTGCTGAGGAATCCCACAGCTGGGGCAGATGGGTGGGTGGTGGCCCTGGGGTGGGCAGTTCTGTGTCCAGAGGCACTGGGCTGGTACCCACCCCATTAGCTCCATACCCCTGCCCTGGAAAGTGCCTCTGAGGTGGAGGATTTGGGGGACCCCTGGGACTCCCCAGTCTGTCATGAATAGGAGGGGGGCCTTCAGGAAGACCTTTGGTCAGGCTCTTGTGCAAACTGTCATGGAAGGGGCTTGGGACCAAGTGAGCAGCACCAGGAGGGGAAAGAGTACCTCCAAGATCACTGGAAGTGCTGGCTCCCCCAGACTGGCTTGGGTTGCAAGACAGGGATGGGTAGGCAGGGTTTGTGCCCAGGGCCCCCTCAGACCATGCTACCAGGGGCTGGTGGAAGGTGTACAACACTGTCCCAGCTGCTTGCTCATGTTGGGCTGTTTCTACAGGGAAGGGGTAGGGGACAGAGACCCCCTGGGGGCTGCTAGGCCTACTACCTTCAGGGAAGGGCTTGGGCTCTGCAGAGGGGACCCCAAAATTAGCACCTAGGAAGCTGTTTTCAGCAGCAGGCGGCCAGGGGTTGGTCCCAATGGCCTGGACGTTAGGGCCAGAAGCAGGCCTATGGGGGCTGGTGCCACTGCTCTGGGGGGTCCTCTGGGGCAAGGTCCCAGGGGTGGCACTTGGTGAGGTACAGTTGGTGGAGGTAAAGCTGGAAGGGGCCTCCTGAAAGCACCTTTGGGAGCCATTCTCTTCTGGGGAGGGCAGGGCCTCGGCCTTTGGGATGCTGGGCCTGTGACGGGCTCTGGTCTTTTGAAGCCGAGGAGCTTTGGTCTCTGACACTTGGGGGGCTCCATGTTGTAGGTTCTTAGGTGGCTCATTCAGGATGCATCTGATCCTTGAAGTGCTTAGGTTGTGCAGCTGTGGGTGACTGCTCTCCATCCCGCTGCCCAGCCATGAGTAAGCTTGCACACAGCTCTGTCCCGCTGTGGCCTGCATTCTCAGTAGCAGGTCCTCTGGCTCCACCTCTTTCGCCTGACTCAGCTGGGCTTCAGGGGAACCTTGGGCCTGGCCCTTGCTGCCTTCATCTCTCATGCCCTGGGTGGTCCTGCTGGAAGAGCTGTGGTCCTTGAGAGGGTGCTGAGAGTGCCCCCCTAGACTGCTGGCAACTTGGCAGAGCTGCAAGTCTCTGGGTAGAGTTGGGGGCCGCTCTCCTGGCATGGCCCCACCGTCCCAGGTGCTAGGAGGATGCAGTGGTTGGAGGAGGAGCCCAGGTAATGGGCTGGGTGGCCATCCTCACCCCCTGGTGGGGCTCAGGGAAGCCTGTATTCATGGTCCTGCGTGGAGCCTGCAAGGAAAGGACAAAAATGAATTGCAGATTTATCGTGACTGAATCTTGGTCAGGGGGTGCATGCTCGACTTTGGAGCCTCCTATGGAGACTATGTCTAGGCCAGCAGCAGCAATCATTTGTGTTGCTATCTCAGAAGCCCTTTTCTCAGAAAAGAGGGTGACTGGCTTGGACAGCAGGATCCCTGACAAAAGCCTGGGGTATTAGGGAGGTGCGGTGAAAAGTGGAGGGAGAAAGTAGGAAAGGGGAGGGTTCTGAACATTAGAGAAGACCATTTCTCCTCAGAGGAGTCCCAATAGCTACCTGCTGGGCATGAAAAGCCCTGCTAATTTAGGGCAGGCCTGTCCCAGAGCTTCAAGGTAGGTGAAGTTCCAGTGTCCACCAGCAGTGGGCAGCATACCATGTGTGCTGGGAAGCAACCACAGAAGATTAGAGAGCAGGGTAGACTTGGTTGGGGTGAGGGAGCAGGCTGGGGCAACAGGGGACTTCATCTGCCACATCTAGGCTCCTCTCCAGCCTACCCACCTGGAGGAGGGCCTTCTTCCCTTCTCTGGTCCTCACTGTGATGGGCAACTGGATCCTTGGGAAAGACTTGCTTGTTGCCTGATTATACAATGGGGCCCATGGTGTTAATTCCAGCACTGCACTGCTGAATGTGGTTCCTTTGTCCTCACAGGGGCTCAGACACTCAGAACTGCTTCTGTCACCTTTGATTATGGGTGAGGAACCGAGGCAACTTTCCCAAGGCCTCACCGCTGCTAGTGGAGGGAGTTGGCCCTCCAGAGGGGCACCTCCCAGTCTCTTGCAGAACTCAGCCATATCACATTGGGTCCAGAAGTTCTCAGGGACTAGGTGGCAGGGGGCACAAACATCCAGGGTACCCCATTAAGCCCCTACCTAATGGGTGACACTACTACATAAAACAGGGGCCCTCGCTGAGGGCTGAGGAGGAGGTGGGGCTCCTGATGAACTTTTTGGCTTTAGGAAGGCACCCTAGGGCGGAACTGAGCTCCCCTGGTGGGTGGGTGGCACAGGTCAATCTACTACATCTGTGCCTTAGCCACTACAGACTCCAGGAGCTGTCAGAGCTGATGCTCTGCTAGGTCTCAGGGGTCCCAGGGGTCCCAGGTGATGCTGCCATCTACCCTGCTCAGAGCTATGGTTTCAAACTGCCTGTCAGATGGCCTGGCTCAGGAGAAGGCTAGCCAGCTGGCACCCCCAATTACTGTCTGAGCAGGGGATAAGAGTGGTATGCTGGGGTGGAGGGAGCCTCAGGGACAAAGCACCTCCTCCAGTCAGTGATAGTGGCTCCCCATATGCATTCTAGCTGTACACATCACATACCTGGGGACCTGGAGCCCCTCACTGGGTTTCTGACCAATTGTCTGAGGAACAGGACCTTCTTGGCTGCAAAGAGAGAGGACAGTATGTTAGAATTTGGAGTGATCTGTTTCCCCCGGAGAATCCTTGGTTGTTTCTGCATGAGAGGAGAGCCCTAAGAGAGCTTACTGCTTCTCTCCAATGTGTCTCTGAGCAAAGAGAGTAAATGACAGCCACTGGTGGGATGGGTGGTGCAAGGCAGCCTGCCACAGCTGTGCTATAGTTACTGTACACCCCAGGAGTTGTCAGACGTCAGGCTTCCAGCCTTCCCAGTGCCACCTATCAGCCCCAAAGAGCAGGCCTTGAGATCAGCATTCCCACCAGTGTGCTCTGCTCCTGAGCGTGCCTCTGCCTGGCATTTTGCTCCTTACTTGCTGTCACGGCATGTGAGCCTTGGTACACACTTACTCCAGGGCGCTCCACATAAAGATCTCATTAGTCTACTCATAAGTACCCTGACATGGCTGCCTCCAGGTAGAGACCCCTCAGAGATGCTGGGCAGCCTCTTACTTCGGCCTCTGCACATGGTGAAGGTGACCTGAAGGGGCATCTTGCAGGACTCCTAATTTGGAGAGATGCTGTCTGTGTAGTTTTAAATAGACAGGGACTGCCAAGATGGCTGATCAAGTAAGGGCATTGCCACCATGCCTGGTAACTCGTTTGACTCCTGTGCCCCACATGGTGGAAGGAGAGAACTAACTCCTACAAAAGTCGTCCTCTGACCTTCACATGTGTACTGTGGCATGTACTCCTCCCCAAATAAACAAATACATAAATGTAAAAATAAAACCGTAATAGTCATGTATCATTTGACCTCATCCCTGCAACCTAAACATATCAACTCGAAAGGGACAAATCTTGGAGGCAGTGAGTGTACTGGACTCTCCTGCACAGGCCATATCTCAGCTCTCTGACTGCACACTTGGGGAAGGACATAGAGTGACCATCTGGAAAGAAAACATGGCAAGGAGCTGAGGCATGGCATGTGAACAACCACCTAGGGAGTGGGCCTGGCGTCAGCTGAGCGTTAGTGAGACTGTCACCAACAAGAACCTTGAGCTGCAACCCTGTGGGACACCAGATGCACATACACTCTTGATTCTTGAGATGACCAGGCCCTAAGAACCTATCTCAGACTGCTGTTGCTGAAGTGCCAACGGATGGCTGCTTGGTGGTGCAAGCCCAAGAGGGACACATGCCTCCTCACAGCTGCAGACTTGAGGGAACTGGCTGAGGCCTTTTTCTGAGAAGGGCAACAGAGGCTAGAAGAAGTGGAGGCTGGCTGAGGGCCATGCAGAACTCTATTTACCCACCCAATATCTATCATCTATCATTCATCCACCTACCCTTGATCTGCCCGTCTACCCTCCCTCCATCCATCATCCTTTATCCATCAATCCATCCATCCATCCTCCATTCATCCATCATCCATCATCCATCCATCCATCCATCCATCATCCTCCATCATCATCCATCATCCATCCATCCATCCATCCATCCATCCATCCATCCATCCTCCTTCATCCATTAGTCTATACCTGTGTCAGATGCTGTGCCAGGCAGGCATGAGATGTGGCTGATTCAGGGCTTCCAGATCACTATAAAAATAGGAAGCTGGGAGTTGGTGGCTCACGTCTTTAATCCCAGCACTCGGGAGGCAAAGGCAGGCAGATCTTTGTGAGTTGGAGGCCAGCCTGGTCTACAGTGTGAGTGCCAGGATAGGCTCCAAAGCTACACAGAGAAACCCTGTCTTGAAAAACCAAAAAAAAAAAAAAAAAGGAAGTAAACAGCTATAGAAATTAGGGCTCAGAGAGGTCTGTGACTTGCTCAAGATGACACAGTGGAAATACTGCCAAGCAGTCATATAAAATGCAGGCAGCATGTGCCCTTCCTTGATTCTTACACCCAACAAAGCCTGTCTGTCTCAGCACCTGATTCTCACCTTTTCCATCCTGGCTGGTCCCAGGTTTTTTTTTTTGTTTGTTTGTTTACAATTTTTAAAAAGATTTATTTATGTATACAGTGTTCTGCCTGCATGTATGCCTATAGGCCAGAAGAAGGCACCATATCGCATTACAGATGGTTGTGAGCCATCATGTGGTTGCTGGGAATTGAAATCAGGACCTATGTAAGAGGAGCCAGTGCTCCTAACCACTGAACCATCTCTCCGCCCATGGTCCCAGGTTCTTGAACAGCTCTGTCTCCACTTGTTCAGCCTGTGGCAAAACTCAACGCTACTCTGCCCTTGGTCTTTGTACCCATATTCTGCCATCAGCATTCTAGGGCTAGAGCACCAGCCCCTGGCTCCCTGTTCAGGTGCAAGGACCATAGGCAGCATGAGGACGGTTCTCCCCTGCCTGGGCTCCTGGCAAAGCTTCTGGGTGCTGTTGTGTTGGTGTGAGTTTCAGCAGGCCAGGACCCTTTTGAACTAGAGGAGAGATCCAAGTCCAGATCCCCAGCTGGCCCCAGCATCCCTGGAGGGGTGGGGCATTCCTTTTCTCTCAGTTGCCTGGGCTGCTCAGTGTCCAGGGGAGGGGCTGCAGTTGCAGTGCCTTGATGTTTCTTTCAGCGATTCCCCTTTCCTGTTTCTTCAAACGCTGCCGCTTTCCTTACAAACTGTTACCCGAGCACTCAGATAAACCTCTGCAGGTAAAATTATATCTGAGATGTGGCCCAGAGGGTATGCTTAAGAATACGGCACACATTATCGGCTGCATTTATCTTAATTACTCTGGGGAAAGTAGAGGCTGGCATTGGGAAGGGGCTGGGAAGCAGGGCCTGCGCCGCCTTATCAGGGTGCATATTTGAGATCCTTTAGCAGCAGGGAGATAAGAGAGTATGTGAGGGGGACACAATAATGTTGTCCAAGATGACAAGGAGGTAGCAGTGGGGAAGGCAAGATTCCTGCTTGAAGGCAGGACCACACTGCTACCCAAATAGCTGAGAGCTGGCATAGGGCAAAGCCAGGTACCACCCTCTCCTCATCCCTTTGTGCTACACAGGCATGATGCTGGTCCTGAGAGTGGATGCTTTGCTCACCCAAAATCCACACATTAGCTGTGCACAAGCCTGCTGGAACCTTATTCAGTGACTCACACCCAGGCTCCTCAGCTAACCATACAGCTTCCCAGGACTAGCCTTCAGACTGGGCATCAACACCTCTAGGAAGCCCTCTCTGACCAGAGTGAGTGCTGCAACAGCTTAAGGTCATTATTTGGCTCTCCAAGGCTCATGCCAGTCACTTACACTTCTTAAGCACCAGGAGCATAGGGTTAACCCTGTGTCTAGAGGTACCCAATGGCAAGGAGCATGTGATTTGGCACACAGCTCACTTCTCACTATCAATACCAAGCTTAGCCCTGACACCATTTCCCACTGCCATCTTGAAGATTCTCTGCCATGCAGAGGTGAGGTTGGCCTCAGTGGTCCTGGGAACTCTAAGTGAGGACCCTGTTGTGGATCCTGCTCTAGGACAGCTGCAGACAGGGTCTGGAGTGGACATCTGTTCACTGAGGAGGCTACAACTGCCTTCCCCAGCTTTAGCACCTGGTGTGACAGCCCAGGGTGCCTTCCATGACCATATTGGCTGTGCTTCCTGGCTCTCTCAGTTGTCTTATCTATGGTGATGAGACTAGAGCACTAGGCTGGGCCTGGGCATGGAGTAGGAAGCTTGGATAATGCCACACATCATTCAGCATGAGACATGGTAGAGAAGTGGGCATGAGGTGGCCTGGGCTGTTTTCCCACCTTCCTGTAGGCTTGGGACTTTATCCAAGCCAGGAGAAAGGGGGCTGAGGGTACCTGTGGCAAATAAGAGGGAAGAGTATTTTCAGTCTCTAAGAGTCACCCCTCTGGAACAATGTGACCAGGTGATCATCTGTGCCTGTATACTTCCTGAGGTTCACACTGGCTGTGTATGGGTTAGGAAATGTGTCCCAAGGAATGAGGTTGATGCTGCCCCTGGGGATTGCCTACGGTTCTCCTGCTGCATCTCATTTCTGATCCTATCTACCACTTTCCCACTAAAAGTGATTATAATTTTGTTGCCTGAGGATTCTAGGGTCAGCAAGGGCTGGAAGAGGTTGAGTGGAGGCCAGGTGGGACGGTTGGCACTGCTTAGGGCTACACACTTGCCCCAGATCCAGGAAGGAAGCCACTGAGTGCTGACTGTGTGAGGACAAGCCCTCTCCAGGCAATCAGTGCAGGGAGCTCCATGGTGTCCCTGTTGCAGCCATACTCCCGGAAGCAGGTGTCCATTCCTCAAGCACAGATAAGGAATTGAGGCTCGGTAATTGTGGGCTCCAGGTCATATGGCTATCACATGGGCTGTACTCTCTCCAGCTGTATTCACTCTCAGGCTGCCATTACTGCCTCTTGCTAGCTCCTGGACAAGCTGGTCTCAGTGGCTACCTGGGCTGTGGCTGTGATCCCAGGGACTGTCTGCAGGGTGAGACTGAGGGGCTAGATTCCCTGCTCCTGGGAACATGGGGAAGGTCCTGATCTCCCATAGGAGGCACCTCTGCATCCCTCCCCACAGCAGCATCCCAGCAAACTCTGTGGTGCAGGCCCAGCTTAGGAGCCTTGGCCTCACTGTGCTCAGTTCTAAAACGGGTGTGGTACCTCCCATGGCACAAGGCCCTCTGGATGGGATGCTCTGAGCCACACCCATCTGCTGCCCCTCTGTCCTCAGGGGCTGGCCCCGGCTGAAGTTTGAGAGGCCAAAGTGGGTGGGTCTAGGCTTGGCTGCCAACAGGAATCGTCCCTGTTCTTTGTCAAGGCTTCTGCCCAGCTGTAGCCACCAATTGTCCCAAGGTCCAGGGTACCTCGGGCGGCTACCATATCCGTCTTCTCTAAGATTCTGCTGTTCCTCACTACTCAGGTGAGGAACAGGCTCAGGGCAAGTGACTCTTCCAAGGCCATAGAGCTGGGAGTGAAGGCATCTGGTGACATGAACTTCCTTGTGGCTCAGAGCACAAGTCTTCTCAATGGTAGCTGTCCTCAAGGTTGTGAGGTCTCACTCAATCACTGGGCAGAGGAATCTAGAAGCCTGGATTGTTCCTCTAGACTGGCTGACCAATGACTAATGGGGACATCTAAGAGTGTCTTTCTCAGCCAGGCATAGTGGCACATGCCTTTAATCCCAGTACTTGGGAGGCAGAGACAGACAGATGGATCTCTGTGAGTTCAAGGCCAGACTGGGCTACATAGTGAGTTCCAGGACAACCAGAGATAGTGAGATCCTATCTCCAAACAAACAAACAGAACAAAAATGGTCTTGAAAGACCATTTGGGTGGATGGAGGATGGCCAGAGGTAGCCCAAACTTGGTCCCTGCCCTTTGCCAAGGCTTCTGCTCAACTGTAATTAGTACTCGTCTCAAGGTCTAGGAAGTCATATGTTCCCTCTGACTACAGTAGCCTGGGGAGGGGTGGCCCAGAACACCCTGACTCTGAATCACCTGCTCAGAGCTGACTCTTTCCAGAATGTCCTCCCTAGATGGCCTACAACAGTGACAGGAGGTCGCATCCCGGGAGAGCAAAGGAAGCCTTATGGGTTCCCATAATGGTTGCTATTGCAGGGCCTGCCCATTGTCCTCTCCCAGTGGCCTCCTTGACTTCTGATCCTGCTGAGTCACATGGGTTTGTCCCTCATACTCATAGGTGCTCCTGCCTACTGGCTATCAGACCCTCCTCTTTGCTGTGTTCTTCCTGACTTCTCTGGCAGCTCTGCTCTTGGATGGCCCACACTCATGTACAGGAATCCATACCATGTGCTCTTTTGACTTCTTCAGCTTGGCGTCTGAGGTCCCAGGGACTCCTCCCCCTCACAGACAGGGCTTTCCTAACTGCACAACAAATGCAGGCTGCCCTCTGCTCCCAGATACACTCCTCAGCTGGGTCGCTTACCCCGAATCCCCTCCACATCAGGTGCCACTACTGTGACCATAGCCCTGAGACTGCTCCTAATGCCACAGCCTGCTGGACTGACCAAATGCACACATACAAACAAAACTACCCCACCACTTCGGGATACCCCAAGACTTTGCCACCAATACGGGGCCTACAGGCGGATGGGGTGAGTTGTCACCATGTCATTTCTCCCAGGCCTAAGCAGGCTTCACAGCCTGGAGTTTCCTTTGTAAGCTCTTCTGGTCTACTATAGCCCTTCCCAGTGCTGCTGCCCCACCCAGCCTATAATTTGCTGTCTGCATGGCTCCTCTGCAACCTGGGGCTTGGAACCCTGAGCAGGCTAGATATCCCAGCAATCAAGGCTTATAATGCCAAGAGCCACTGAGGGGCTGCAGTGGGAGACAAAGAGAGGTGACTCCAAAGGATGGGTCTGTGTGGCTGTAGGTGTAACCTGTCTCTTCCCATCCTTTGGGTCCCTATGTGAAAGTCATCTACTGAGCCCACCTATCTCCAGGGACCCTTGCCTCCCTGGCACTGACCTTTTCTGGGTGACAGACATTTGCAGTCCCTTTCTTGCCAACATAGAATTGTTGGCTTGCCTACCTGTTCTTCCATGGCATTCGGAGGGCTGACATTTCTGTGCAGTAGGCACAGCTGTGTCCTCCAGTGCTAGGGACACTACTTGGGACAAAGGGATGTCCCACCTACCACTGGGACTGTGGAAATGCCCAGGGTAGGCTTTCTGCATCTCTGGGCCTTCCCCTTCCCAGGCCCTGCTTGGTCTGTGGGCGCTGTGGCACCCAGGCTGCTGGTAGCTGTCAGGAAACTAGGGACAGGGCAGGCATCCTAATTGTTCAGGAAAAGTCTGAAATCCAACTTTTAAAGTGAAATCTCCCCATTTTAAAACCTGGCAAAAAATTCACCTAAAACAAAGTAACTACTGTGTGGGCTGAAGCTCTCGGCTGGATTCCGCCCATGGCTTGCTTAGTGTGACCTTCCTTGGGCACACAGGTCCAGCTGTCCTTACCCGAGCCAATTCATACACTCATATCCTCACTCACTCACTATTCACACACCTACTCACTCACTTGTCCACACACTCACCCATTCACTCACACACTCACACACCCACCCATTTATTCACATACTCACACACTCACACATTCATTCACATACTTACAACCCACCCATTCATTCACATACTCACACATCCACCCATTCATTCACATACTCACACACTCACACATTCATTCACATACTCACACACTCACACATTCATTCACACACTCACACACTCACAATTCATTCACACACTCACACACTCACACATTCATTCACATACTCACACACTCACACATTCATTCACACACTCACACACTCACAATTCATTCACACACTCACACACTCACACATTCATTCACATACTCACACACTCACTCATTCATTCACACACTCACACATTCATTCACATACACACCCAATCATTCATTCACATACTCACACACTCACACATTCATTCACATACACACCCAATCATTCATTCACATACTCACACACTCACTCATTCATTCACATACTCACATACCCACCCATTCACTCACTCACATACATATTCATTCATTCCCTCATTCACATACTCACTCATTCATCCACACACTCATCCATTCATTCACACACTCACTCACTCCTGTGCTTTCTCACTTATTCACTCACACACCCACTCAATCATTCATTCACCCACACGATACACCCTCCTCAGGAATGGGACATTGCTGTGACTGGTCCCACTGGCCCAGCTGGGATACCCTCACAGGTCTCCTGGGTTTTAAAGGGATGCCATATCCTGGAAAGTTCTAGTGCCTTTCACAACCACTATTGGGGCAGGAAGTTCTTTACTGGAAAGTCACTTTGTAGGCTGCCCATGCATTGGAGCTCAGAGGGGCTCAGCAATGTGCCTGAGTATACACAGAATGCTGTAGAAAGGGCGCTGTGAGGGTAAGCTCTGGGGATGTGACAGAGACTTGGCGTAGAGAGGCTGTGCAGACTTATAAGCCTGGATTTGGCCAAGCCGCCAGCATCTTGGGCTAAGCCTTTCACACAGCTAGTTAGCAGCAAAGTCTGTGACTGCAGCCATACAACCTGTGCCTGCTCCTTGTGTTTCAACCAGCTCTGTCTCCAGGGCACCGGCTTTCTCCCTGTACCAAGGGATCATATGCAAGACATGGGCGCATGACACACTGCACACATGAAACCGACAGTGTGTCATCCCTGGTACCCTGCTATGGCCTCCTGCATGCTAAGCGGTGAGTGCCCCTCCACACTGTGGGGTTTCCCGATTCCTTCCTTAGGGTTTCCATCTCCCTTTCCACCATGGGGTTTTCCTATTCCTATCTTACGGTCACTCCTCTCTATTGGGGTCTCCCCCCTGCTCCAGGATGGATGGGTCTCCAGCCTGCATCCCTGCCATGGATGGGTCCTGCTAGAGTCACAGATTGTACAGTTGAGCCCTGATCTTGCATGTCTACTTTGGCTCTGTGGGGCTCTTCAAGGTTTTGTTACCACTCCACTTTTGCAGGTGAAGAAACTGAGGCACAATGAGGCTAGGATTTTCCTCACCCAGCACACTGACCTGAGTCTGTGGTCATGGGCCATGTGGCTCACTTATGCAGAGGGGCCTAGATCTGGGCTCAGCCCCAGATCCCAGCAGCCGGCTACAGAGGGGCCCATTTGAGGGAAATGGGGTAAACATTCATCTCACAGGCGCCCCATGGCCTATAGGCTTGTGTTGGCTGGGGCTAGCACCGCTCTTTCTTCCTCCTCCCTCACCTTCCTCCCTCCTGTTCTACCCCCTTTTTACTCTGTGGTGTTTTCCTCTTCCAGTGGGAGAGTGTTTGCTGAGCTGGGGTGCACAGAGGCCTGGGAGTTGGGTGAAGAGGGTGGGTCCCCACTTGAGCCCCACATAGAAGAACCCAGGTAAGAGGACAGGGCAGTCTCAGAAGCCCACGAGAACAGGAGTAAGCTGGAAAGAGAGAGAGGGTTCTGGCAGGAGTGAGTTTATAATTTAGTTCCATGCATATGCCAGCGCTTTATAAGTAACTGCAGGATGGATTTCTAGTCATCTGGCCATTTTGAGGCTTGTCTTCACAGACGCCCACTGTGGCAGCTTTCCCCATGTTCCCCAACTCTCTCACCCCAACTCCATTTCTTCAAAAACTCACACTCTCTCTGCCCAAAAGGTACCAAAACAAGCTTAGTGAAGATGATCACAAGGTGCTCACAACACAAACGGGAGGAATAAGCCTTGGGAAAAACTTCCTAACGACCAGTGCAAAAAAGAGAATAAGTCACAGTGAACTTGTCTCTCCCATTTTCTGTCCAAAGGGAAGTGAGTACAGGAGAGAACTCTTCTAACCAATCTTGTCCTCACAGCACGTGGTGAACTAGAAGAGGCAGAGTGTATCACACATGCGCCAATACCAGGCGCACATGCTGAGTGGATTCCCACGTCACAGATGCAATAACAAACAGCAATAACAAGCAGTGCTGCCCCATCTGACTACCAAGGTGTGACAAGCCACTCAGCTCAGACCCCTCCACAAACCAAGTGAGTAACCATAGGGCTGTGGGCATGGGCCTCACCACAGGTCTCACCTGCCTAGACCCTTGGGACATCATACCCCAAGGCACGAGAGTCTAATGGAGGCAGTGGGGTAGCCACCTTGGGTAAAGGTGATGGGAGGGATACCAGGTGGTCTGTGTGCCCATAGCCTGCAGAGCTTGCAGCTCTGGGGATCCAGAGCCTATCATGCTGGAGGGGAAGCCCCAGTGGCCAAGATGGTAGACCTGGTGTCACATGTTCAAGGACCCAGTCTCCCTGGAAGATCTAGGATGCCATGTATGACACAGACAAGAGACCTGACTGCAGCTGACGGTCCATGCTGTGTGGTCCTGATGCTAGGACTCGGTCAGTCACAGCAATAAGGATAGGATGACCCAGAGAAAAGGGTCCTGGCCCCATGCACTTGTGCCATTAATCCTTCTTGGAAGGTGTTGGTTAAAGAACAGGCTCTGCATTTCCTGGCTGTGTGGCAACAGACAACTGACTCAGCTTCTCTGAGCTTCATGTGTCACCTGCAAACAGGTCTGAAAATTGTCCTGCTTCTTAGAGTTTGTGGGAACACACTGTCCAGCAGGGGTGACACTTCTCAGTGATACTGGCTGTGGCTTCATTACTGTATATTTATCTGTCCCAATTTGCACTAGGGTGGCAGAAATGGGCCACTTAAAAAGTGGATGTGAAAAAAAGAAAAAGAAAAAAAGTGGATGTGGCTACTTAAAAAGTGATTTGGGGGCCAGGGTGTGGCCAGATAGTAAACTGTTTGCTTTGCATGAATGAGGACCTGGGTTCCATCCCCAGGACTGGAGGGAAATAAAAGGGGGTGATTTAAAAACAGCTGAAGGCTGGGGCTATAGCTCAGTTGGTAGAGTGCTTGCCTTTTGCGCATGAAGCCCTGGGTTTGATTCTTAGAACCTCATTAGAAAGCAAGCAAGCAAGCAAGCAAGCAAGCAAGCAAGCAAGCAAGCAAGCAACCAACCAACCAACCAACACACAACCTAGTTTTCATTAAGTTCTGAAGCTGACCTGGATCTCCCTCTGCTTCAGCCTCCTGAGTGCTGCAATTACAGGAGTGTGCCACCATGTCCAGCTCTATTGAAAACAACAATGATGAAGACATCCTTCCAAGATTCCACTTTCCCATCAGAAAAAATGAGTATGGGTATGACAGCTCTCCCCGGGCCTGGCCAGCCTGGACCTGGGTGTGAAGCTGAGGCCTCATCAGTGCTGCCTTTCTTAGACCTGGGGTTCCAGGGAGGCAGCCAGAGTCTCCTCTTGGCTTGGTGGGCATACCACATTTCACTAAGAAAAGGGGAGACCCAGCTGGGTTGACACAGAGGGGAGCTGCTGTGGTTAGCACCCTAAACACCACCATAGACTTGTGTTCTGAGTGCTTGGTCCAGCTTTTTGAGAGGCTCTAGGAACTATAAGAGGTGGGACCTGGCTGGGTGGAAGTGGATTATTGATGCAGGCCATGCAAGGCTGTACCTGCCACTGGTTCCTAGTGTTCTCTCTGTGTCCTGGCCCATGGTGATGTGAACAGCCTCTGCCCCACATTCCCACTGCCATGAAGGGAGTGGCCTGCCAGGCTCTCCCTACCATGGTGGAAGGGAACCAGCCATTTACAAGTGTGAATCAAATAAGTCTTTCCTCCCTCCCTCCCTCCCTCCCTCCCTCCCTCCCTCCCTTCCTTCCTTCCTTCTCTCTCCCTCCCTTTATTTTTTCTTGTCAGATATTGTGGTCAATGAAATGGAAAACTAACCAACACAGACATCACTTATGACTCCACAAGAACCAATCAGAAAAACCCTTGCTGCCCAGGTGTATGCAGCTGGAGGTGATAGTGCCCATAGAGGTGGAGCCTGGAGGTCTTCTCACTACATTATGCTCTCTGGGTATCAGGCACACAGCAAGGAATGCTTTAATAATGTCAAGACCATGGGCCAAGACTTCCAAAGAGTCCTGCACGTTCTGCTGAATACCTCACTGGCTGACCAAGCTGACCAGGCTGGCTCTGACCCTGTGGGCAGTCACTCAGGGAAGGTTCCTGAATGGGAAGGAGGGCAGCACCCAACTGAGCAAACACTGCAGGAAACCCTTGGATAGAGGGTAAACTGAGGCACACACACAGGACCACTCTTAAGAGTCACATATCCCATGAGTACACTTATAAACGATCATGTGAGACATATGTACACACACGGACCCTAGAACATACCACACTGCTGCCCATTTCCTGTAGTCAACCCCCTATCTCAGAGAAGGGCAATCCCTGCCAGTTTCACCTCTAGCTAGGCTGAGGTGTCTGGGGGGGGGTCATTGGCCCAGCAAAGCTCCCTGGCCACAGCATAGAGGCAGTGGACCACTATGAGGGCCTTTGTACCCTCCACATCCTGTGGAAAGGCCCCCGGCTCCCCACCTCCCACTTCCCACATTTCAGCTGGTTTTAATTAATTTCCTTCAAAGTCCCCCAAAGCCATTCAGCCACGTTAGCGCTCTCCAGCTGCCAAGAGTTCTGGGGTGTGTCAGGGTGGGGGTCAGGAACACAGGGCCACATGGAGCTACAGGGCTTTTCTGCTTCTGGGGCCAATAGCAGAGGGCAGGACTGGCCTGGGCAGTGGTGGTGGGGGGAAGGTCCTGGAAGGAAGGGCCTGGGACAGGTCAGATGAGGCAGTGCCCCACCATGGAGGTGCAGAGGGGCTGGCTTTGGGGTATGGAGACCTCAAGATATGTTGGCATTTCCTGGGCTGGGGCCGGGGTGGGGGGGCGCTCTAAATTCCCCTAGAGTCTGCAGGCCCAGCTGTGGCTCGATCATGGTCAACAGTCTTATGTGCCTCAGTGCAGACCTCTGCACCCACTCCCTGGAAGCCTTCTCTAGCAAGGTTCACTGGGCAGGATCCCTGGGTTCTGGGTGAGAGGGTAAATGAGGCAGGTCAGAAACAAGCAGTGCTGGAAACCCAGGACAGCAAGAGAACTAACAGCTATCACACAGGCATCAGTGCCTAGCCCCACCCCATATGTGCCCCCAGGCTCAACCTGGATACTTCTCTCCTACAAACGCCTGGGCAGTCTTGTGGGCTTGCAAACACGTGCTGGGTGGATGTGGCCCGGGCCGCCAGTCTGCGGTCAAGGGGTTCTGGGCTGGGGGTCTTCCTACTCTACCTTCTTTCCTCCCTGGTATATTCTCATGGCTATGAAAGGCCATCTGCTGTGTCCATCTATCCCTTGCCCCCTCTCCCATCTTCTTGTTGCTGGAAGCAATACTTCAAGTTTCCTCCTAGGAGTTGTCCAGTCCCTCCTCTCAGTCCATGTTTGAGTGCCTGGATTTAGCTACACTCGAAGGACTCCTCCATAGCCAGGTGGTTTGAGTCAATGGCATACTTTCTGCTAAGCTTACTTTGAGGTGTTGAGGTGTGTGTGTGTGTGTGTGTGTGTGTGTGTGTGTGTGTGTGTGTGTGTGTGTGTGTGTGTGTGTGTGTGTGTTTCCAGTGTCTAACTAACCTGAACCCATGTGGGGACTCACGGGGTGTCCTGCAGGGTACTTGCTGCTGTGTCATGGGTCTGTCACACACCCATGTGGCTGTCATGGGGATTAAGCCTCACAACCACTCTAGACATCATTTAACACCTGGTTATCTGCACCTCCTTTCCATAGTGTCCCTTGGTGCCCACGGCCCACACCCCACATTCACAAGGCCAGAAGGCTTAAGCATTTGGTTATGCTTGGACCATGTGAGAGTGTTCAGGAACTCTTGTCTTAGAAGATTCTAGGTGGCCCCAGGGCCTGTCTTGTAGCTGGGGCAGGGTCTTCTTGTGGTCCTCCCTCTCTCCAAGAGGCTGAGGAAAAGACACTAGGACACAATCACCATGACACTAAGCTAGTTGAAACTACACAGATGACCAACTCACACTGTCTCTCATGCCTGTCACACCCTGAAGGGCACCTGCTGTCTTGGCAGAATAATCTACAGTGATATGGCCTCCCTACAGCAGTATAGCCTGGCATTTCTGATGTTCTTTAAAAATACAGAATGAGTGAGGAACACAAGCAGACGAAGCCAGATGCCCAGGGTTGCACCACCTGTCTGTCTGGTGGCTGGGTATGGGGCATGTAACACCTCTATGGCTGCTTTTGTGAAAGTTTAAAAATAATCTACAGTAAAAATATGAGAACAACCATCATCGGGGAAGTTCTGGCTGTTTCTGGAAGCAGTCAGAATTGCCTCAATCAAATCCCACAGGTATGAAGATGTAGACAGATGACAGCATCTCCCCGTCTCCCACTGTTCTTGAGACAGCAGCAGGTCTGTGGTTTGTGGGACAGTGGTCACCATGGCCAGCCTGTCTGATTTCACTTCAGTTAAGATGTTCGTGTGTATCTCCAGGGACATGTGTAAGACCTGCCCAGAGGGTTTTAGAGGCCACTGAACTGAGTTAAAACAGGAAAGACTTGGCCAGTTAGGATGGGGCATCAGGGCTCTTGTAGGGAAATCATGACACATGCTCGCCCTGCTGGGCATACAGAGGAAGGCATCCACTTCAAATACAGCAGTGAATCCTCGGCTTACAATAGACAAGGGTGACTCTACACCAGGCCCAAAACTCTGGGGCACAGCACCTTGTACAGGGTCGCCAGCTTGGCCCTCGATTCTTTTTTGGCCTCCTTTATCCTTGTGGTCCTGCCTTGCCCCTCTCCTCTGTGCGTACACTCAGCTTTTGTAGACTCTCTTATCTTCATGGCTTTGTGATCCCATGTATGTGGCTGGTAGTTTCTGCCACCATGTCCCTGGAGGGCAGTGCTTCCTGTTCTCAGACACAGACATCCACTGGTAAGCATAGTCCTGGGATAGCTTAACAGAATCAGTGTCCCTGCAGCCTCAGTTTCCTCTCTGGTAAAATTAAGTGGTAAAGGGAGCCGGCCCATGGAGAGATGAAGCCAGCTTGGTGCAGGCACAGACCCCATCAACCAAAAGGAGTCAAAGCCGAGGCAAATATAAACACACACAGGGTAAACTGAGGCAGCAATGCATCTCTGTGGGACTCTTCAGATGAAACAAGGCCATGTAGCACCCTCTCTCCACAGGCTACCCCATGCTTCTCCCCAAAATTCCTTCTTGTACCTTTGTGAATCTGTGATCTGGTTGCAGTGTCTGCTCAGAATGCAAAGACCTCAGCATGGATAGGAGCAAGTCCTTAGCTCAAGAAGACCAGAGTGAATTTGCATCAGCAGGAAGCTCCAGGAGGAAGGGCCTGGGACAGGGTCACTGCTATGCTTCTGGTGTTTGGTACAGTGCCTAGCTGATGGTATCCACCTACCAACACATCCTTTACACACACACACACACACACACACACACACACACACACACACACCCCACACACCACCACCACCATCACATACATACTTTTTTTGCTTTTTTGAAAGAGGTTGTGTGGAGCTGGCGAGACCTACCCTCCTGATGCCAATGCTGTTTTCACAGCTGAGAGAAAGGGCTGCTTCAAAACAGTCCAATCTCAGGCTCCAAGGGGGCCACCTGGCCTGGAGGTTCCATGACCCACAGCAGCCCAGATGGAGCTCCTTCCTGGCTTGGCTGGCAAGCAGCAGGATGATCCCAGGGAGATAGAGACTGAGCCTGGGCCTTGGCCTGTCTCTCTCACTCTTCCATGTGAAGAGCAGCTGCTGTCCCTGCTGGCTAGTCCCTTAACCAGGCTGTGAGCTGCTGGCCTGGGAGTGCACAGCTTTTACTGGACTCCTGGTGGTGGGGCCATATGGATGTTAGGGCTCAGAGGCTATGTCTCAGGGCCACTAATCCATTATCCATCCATCCTATCATAGGAAGGTCAGGGTCACCCCTTGGGTTGGGAAAGAACTAGAACCCAACTCAGGTCTGCAATCCCAGAAGGCTTTCTGTGGACTCTGGGCCTCGGCAATGGCTCTGGAACAAACTGATGGAAGTGTTTCCCCAGATGCTACCTGACCCCACAGTAAAGATGCCTCCTTGATGCCACCCTGACTCCAAGGTCTACTGCCACATCTAGGCTGGCTCCTGTATTAATCCCTGCCGGGGCAGCAATAACAAAATCCCTGGGTTCCTGGAAAAGAATCTAGGTCCAGAGAAGCACAGGAGTAGGTCACATAGTACACAGCTCACTGAGGCAGGGCCACCACGCTTCTACCACCTGAAGCCAAAGCAGGGACTGGAAGGTGTTTTTTTCCCACCACATCGTTGTGTCCCAGACTCCTGTCCTTCTGCTGAGCTCAGCATGGCAGAGCCCTGGGGAGGGGCAATGAGGGAGGAGGCTGCTGCCCAGGGTCCTGGCAGTGAGGGAAAGGGTGAGGGCAACTGCTGTAGTTACCCCCACCCCCCAGGCACCAACTGTTAGATGTCATAGTGTAGACATCATGGATGATTCGGATATCAGGTTCCTGTGTCCATGGAGCTCACGGGAGGGCAACCATCTCTGTCATGCCATTGTCCCCTCCATATGCTCATGTATGCACTCACTCCCTGGTTATGTGTGGCTCCCAGACCACCTACCGTAGAGAGCTTGTTTTAATCTCTAGTGCTGCCATCTTCGAGGAACTATTCTTGAAGTCTACTACAGGGGCTCTGTACCCACGTCTGTCCCACTCTGAGACCCTTCCTCTAGGGTGCGAGAACAGGGCTAGTGCTGAGGAGGACTCGGCACCCCTTGCTTCTTCAGAGAGCTGGAGGCTACAGAGCTAGGCCCATGATTTCAGGATCACACATGGGTGTCAGGATCAAAGGCCAAGTGAGCACAGGACCCTCCTCCTGTGTGTTCTCTTTCTAGACAGAGAGCATTTGGCTCCCATTTCATCTTTTCTCACAGGCTTTGTGTAGCTGCCTAGTGAAAGCCTTGGCCCACTCAGCTGCTGGGCACCCTGTGGCCCCTGCAACCGCCTCTGGCAGGGTGCACCAGGGCAGGTACAACACTCTGGTCTCCAGGGGCCTGTGTCCCATGGGAGGCATGCATAGGCACCTGCACCACTGTTGATCTTGGTGACCGTGCCCACGACACAGCTCCAACTGGTCTGTGGCACAGAGTCCCAGGCCTCTCCAGCAGGGCCCCTCAACTCTCAGGCCATGAAATCTTTGTTCAAATCTCCTCCTATGTCTCACAGAGGAGTACCCACCACGAAATGACTGTTTAAATCATCTATCCTTCTGTCGTTTGCGCACCTATCAATACTATCTGTCTGTCTCTCTAAGTACGTATCCATCTATCCATACATCAGTTGAGCAGCTGTGTAATGCATGCCCTCATATGTCTCCCTATCATCTGTCTTCCTCATTGCTGCCCTTTGATTTGTCTACCTCACATACTGAAGACACACATTCCCATGTGTATCAATACTAAATTCATGTCCACAGGATGGCCAATATTGTTCATTTAGCAGAGGCATTCCCTTGCCCTCCAGCCTCGAGATTGAAATTTACCACTCAGCCTCCCTTCCCTACCATCGTGTCTTCCATGGCAGCCATCTTAGTCAAGACAAAAGCCTTAGAGATCTTGGGACAAAGGGATGCAGGGTGGGGAAGGAAGGGCACTTGCACCCCGGAGCCCTGGGAGGGTTATCACACTGCAGGTCTCAGGGATAGATGGGATCTGGAGCCGGCTACAGAAGAGCTTTCCATCATAGATCAGGGAAACTGCCTGAGGTGTATGGTCTCTGAGCTACCCTGAAGAGAGTCTCTAGAGACTGGAGCTAGAGTAGGTACAAGCAGAGCCAAGGATATGGCTGATTTTGAGGGCACTGCTATACCTGGATATACCTCAGTCGGAAACCCACTTAGTGCATGGCTCTTGGGCTCACAAGATGGCAACTTCCCGTCTGTGGTGTCTGAATTATATTTCTAGTGCTCATACTTGAGTCCTGAGTACAAGGACATCCAACTAAAGAGCAGAGTCACAGAGAGAAAGGAGACAGGGTCAGATGTACAGCAGGACCTAGACACGACAGACGAGGTTGGCACTTGCTGAGACCCTCTGCTTGCTGAGTGTAGGAACCTGAGTCCATGCAGCAGATGACATCACTCTTCTCTGCCATTTGGATGCTAACTGTCAGAGGAGGGACTCACTCTGCCCTGCCATTTGGACACTAACTGTCAGTGGAGAGCATCACTTCTCTGCCATTTGGACACTGTCAGCGGAGGGCCTCACTATGCCCTGCCAAGGCCACCTGCACAGACAGGGCCACAGCACTTGGACACAGGTGCTGAAGACAAAGCAAGAGCTCTGTGGATATGGCACCTGCTTCTAACTGATCCAAGCCAAAGATGCCAGCTGACATGTGCTTTTGATCTGCCCCAGGTGTCATGTGACTGTAGCTTCCCTGGGTTGTAGATGACCTGTGCTCATCCTGACTGCCTACGGGTTATGCAACCCAGAGCATCTCACTTCAGTCTGATTCCCAAGTGGGAAGTGACATATTATTGTCACCTGCCACAGGGTGACTATGAGGGGACAGGCACCAAAAATCAGGGCAAAGTCCCACACAATGTTTGATATAGTAAAGAATGGCACACTTAAACTCAATAACCCAGGTAATACATAAAAATATATAGTACACACACGACAGTATATACATGTACATATAATTACATGTTACTTACGTGATAACATGCATAACATATAGCTATGTAAGTATACATGTTCACAAGGATGTATGAAATGCATGTACCTGCCTGCCCATTGGGCTCCCCAGTGGGCTCACTACAGTCATAAAAGAAATTTTCTTTTATTTGAAGCTCCTCCAGGTGAAAGGTTGCTAGAGACAACTCATTTGGGGCCGGGGCGGGGGATGGCAGGGAACTATGGAAGGGATCCCAAAGCTTCAGGAGGCGAGCAGGTAATAAAGTCTGGATCCTAGCCAGAATAGAGAAGCTGGTGCTGACAAAGCTGCCACAGAGGTTGAGACACAGTAAAGGCCCCTGTGGATTGGGAGGGAGGAAAGGCTGCTGAGAGGGTCATGGGTGCAGCAGACGTGGGTGTCTGCGATCATAGACACCCGCTGACAGTGTCCAAATGGCAGTGGTGCCCACAAGGCCCCATTGAACAGACTCTAGCATGTTCTGTGAGATTCTGAATCCTCTAACTCTGAACAGCTGCTGTCCCTGGTCTTTAGAACCAAGTCAATGACAATTCACAGCTCGTATCCTGGGGAAACAACCCAGTGACAACTTTAGTAATAGCCCAAAGAGCCAAGGTTGGGATATCTGTCCTGTGTCTTCCCAGGTCTGCCTCTCATTGCTCCCTGCCATGTGTGGCTCCCAAGATGCAGCACAGACAAAAAGACCCTTGCCTTTGAAGCCGGGAGTTCATATCTCAGATACTTAAAAATACAGATCCCATGTAGAATATAAGTGGTTTGTTATAAATCTCACCCGCCGAGGCTCTGCCACCCATTTCTTTCCTCGTGTGGCTACTACAACTTCTGAAAGGACACTGGGTGTCCCACCCATCTTACACAGGTGGTGCAGGCAAGGATGTGCCCCTTCCTGCCCGAGGCCAACACTGCGAAAGCTTTGGGAGCCCTGGTGACCTTGGCTAGACATGTCTCTAAGTACCCCTGAGTGAGAGTCTGGTGACATAGTAGCAGCTCTACTTTTTGTGGGAACAATGATGTGGGGCACTAGGGTGAGCCTGCAGTGTGCAAACACTGTTAGATCAGCTGCCAGCCTGAGTCTGTTCAAAAAAAAAAAAAAAAAAAAAAAAAAAAAAAAAAAAAAAAAAAGACTGGGCCTGAGATTCCAAGAGGTAACATACTTCAACAAAGCTCACAGCTTCAGGGCTGGCTGCTTAGCCTGGGCCAAACCCACCTTTCCCCAAGAGGGTCCCTGGCTCTGCCAGCATTGGTGCCCAGGCCCTGGCCACCCAGGGCAGGCAGGCCCCTTGGAGACTCTAATTACTCCCCAGGCTCCAGCCTGGCATAAACACAGCCTAGACATCCAAGAAAAGCAGGCTGCCGGCACGGGAGCCTTTCCCCAAGCTAAATGCAGACGCCGGTGCTGGGCAGGCCGTGGGTACTCAGATAACAATCGGATGCTGTGAGCCCTGAGCTGACCCCAGGGTGGACATATTCCCACTTACCAGGAGTGACTGCCTGGCCAGGCACAAGGCCCCTGGCGGCCTGTCTTCCGCTGGGAGGGCACTTGGGGTGCGGAGGCAGGAATGCATGTGGGCTGGTCCAGTTCAGAATATATTTATAGACTGGTCACAGCTGCAGCCGAGTGGTGCCCACAAGGTCAGGTTCCTGCCGGGCCCTGTGGCCAGATGTTTACTGAGATTGTAGGGACCAACTTGTCTACCCACATCCCAACTCATCACACGTCCACACCCAGAGGCTGCTCCTCTGCACCAGGTCCCCATTGGATCCCTAACTCAGAAGGGTGACGGCCCTCAACTGGTGTCATGGTCCAGGAATGTGAGAAAGAGGGCCAGTGTGAAAATCAAAAGGATCAACAAAGACATCATGCTACTCCTGTCATGTCCATTTGTTACCCATAGCCTCTGTCTTTGGGTCACCTTAGCATACTATCCCGCCTTTTGAGCAGCTCTGACCAGAGCCTGTAAGAGTGTTTGGACATTCTCAGAATTCCCAGATCAGCTGCCCATGCTCCAAAGTGAGAGATTTCTCAGGAAAGCCTCAGAGGCGGCTGTGATGAGCCCCTCCTTGTAGGCAAGGAGTGGATGCAGACTTTTGGTTCTCTGCAGGCCTAGAAGCCTTCTCTCCAGTAAGTAGTGTGGGTCAGCCTGAGAAGTGGATCCTGGCCTCCTTCATTTATTAGGGTGACCCTGAGGTTGATCATGATGTCCCCAGGATAGCAATGGAGACAACACAATCTGGGAGGCTTCTCTTGGTCCACAGATGCCTGGGACTAGGGATGCCAGAGCTGAGAGACATGGATGGCCATATTCACAGCACATGAATAAATCTGGCACATCCTAAATTCCCCTGGAATGACTTGGTGACTTTGACCTACAACACTGATGAGCCCCTCCCATTGGTGCCAGGCTGTCCCCTTGGGACTCAGCATATACTCTGAACATCTTAGATCTCCCAGAGTTGCTACATCCTGCCTCTCTATTGGGAAGTTGAGGAAATAGGCTCTCAACAAGTATGGCTTTGCTGGAGCTTCAGAGATGGTGGGACCATGGGGGTCCATGGTTCCATTCCATTCCATTTGCTAATTCCTAACAGCAACACAAAGGAGAGCTGGTGTGGACTGAGTTCTTGGGCAGTGGTGCGGGATACAGACAGGAGCTGTGCATGAATAGCTATGGAGAAGAAACACCAAGGGTTCAGGACAAGCCGTAGAGATGTATCTCTGGGTCTTTGCACATGCTGCTTCCTTTGGATTCCTCCATTCTATTACGGATATATCACAAACTTTCATCATCCTTCAAAATCCAGCTCAGAGACCTCCAGGGACCCTTTCCTGGATCCTCAGGCACTGAACCGTCTTCTTGGTCTCTGTTAGCTACCTGCTCTAAAGGGAATGGCAAGGTTATACCTCACCCTGCAGCTGGACAACCATCAGTGCAGGCGATTCTTGCACAAAAGCAGGAAGAGGCAGAACACTATGGATGTTAGTCAATGGCAGAAGGTACTGGAAACTCTCAGCACAAAGCCACGAGCCAACTACGAATAATGACAAACAGAATCACAGATTTATAAGGAGAATGTATAATCCATCACCAACACACAGCAAAGTAAAACTCGTTAGAACAATGTTCTGTGTACAACAGCCAAGATGAATGGCTAGGGCTGGTGTGATGACTCAGTCAAAATGGTGCTTACAGTGTGAGTATGAGAACCTGACTTCCATCCTCAGGACATACAAGAAGTCAGGCATGGTGTTGCATGCTGGTAAACCCAGCACTGATGAGGCATGGCAGGTGGCATCCCTGCCAGCAAGACCAGATGAATTGGGCAATTCTACGCCAGTAAGAGACCCTGTCTCAAAATAGCAAGGTGGATCGTAGCTGAGGAATAATACCTGAGGTTGACCTCTGACCTACACACACATACACACACACACACACACACACACACACACACACACACACACACACAACACACCCCCTACCTACCACAGTAAATAGACATCCATAATTTTTTGATGAAGTATGTCCTGGCCACAGCTATGTTCTGTTCTCAGGCTGGAGCAGTATAGGTATCACGAGCCTGGCCTGATATCCACAGAACAAGTCCTGGGTGACAAACCACAGCATGGCTCTGGTGGCCTCACACTGGACCAGTACCTACTGGAGCATCACTTTACAGAGAAACTTTTTGAGCGAGCTTCTGAAAGCACCTGGGCCTTCCAGCTACACACACATACACAGATCCTGGGCTCCTGATGGCAGACATCATGAATTTTTTGGGCAAGTCCCTTTACCTTCCGTTCCTCAGTTTCCTCGCCTATAAAACAGGGCAACAGCAGCCAGCTCCTGGGGAGATGACCACCTCAGGTAGAGTCCCAGCACCCCTGCTGACCCCAGCCTCGGCACCTCCCCTTGACCACTCTCTGGGCCCTCTAGGTGGGGAAGCCCCTGCCCTGGCTCAGGCTCCAAGGCAAGCTATCCATGTTCTCCCTGCATTTCCTAGAATTACCTTGGAGTCTTTCTCCTCATCTTCCCCACTGAGGTGCTGGTTCCATGCCTCCACCCCAACCAACCTGTGTTCCTGTCACAGCACTTGTCCCAGCAGTGCAACCTGGCTTCCAGGCTCTCCCTGGATAGGTCCTTGGTGCCAGCATTAGGGCTCTCCCTATCAAGCCCATCTCTACCTGTCATGGCTTCCCTGGCTATATCAGTAGGAAGATATGGTGCAATGCCAATCTTCTGTCTGGGGCCCACAAGGTTTAGGCAGCCTGGCCTAGTCCCCCCAACAATCATTACTTATCACTGGGTAGCTTGGGGCAAGTGCATCACCAAAAGCTGTGTGTATCCTGCCCACTTGGTCTGCCTCTCCTGAGTGCATTATCCAGGACCAGGTCAAGATCAGCAAGATGGATCAAGGACCCGCTGGGATTGAGACAGGCTTGAATAGTCCACCTGATCTCTGACAGCCCCTTTCTAGGTCCAATGCAAGAAGACCTCCCACACTCAATGGCAGTTCAGAGCCATTATCATCCAGTGCCCCCCCAAAGTCTGATAGCCACTGTCTGTGACACACAGTGACCCTAGTCAGCTGCCAGCTCCCTTGAAGGAGGCTGCAAGAAGGACTGACAGGATGTGGTTTTTGATCATGTTCTAGGATCCCTCTCAAGGCCCAGGCTCCTGCAGGAGTCTAGGTAGCTTGGGGTCTCATGGGGAAGACAGGACACGCTTTGCATAGAGACTGGATAGAGCCTCTTACAGGACAGATGTCTTCTAGATATGGCTCAGAGTCCTCTGTGCCTTGATGTCTCCATCTGGAGCTGACTGGGAATCTGACCCTGAACAATGCATTATCCACTAGAGTCCATGGTCCTCATCCTTAGAAAGGAGTAAATAGCTCCTACTGTTCACTGACTTGTGGGGATGTGACCAGGCACAGGCATGCTGGAAAATAAAGTTTGGTGGCTCTTCATGAGCAACCATGGGCCCAGTAGGTACTACTCAAGAGAAATGAAAACATACGCCTACACAAACACGTGAACACAAAAGTCCTTAGCAACAGGATGCACAATGACCATACATTTATTTACTGCAGTGACAGGCACATGGTACCCAAAGCAGGACACTGTCTAGCCAGACCCAGGCCAAAGCTCTGAGGGAGGCAGCCTCTCCAGCTCTTCATGAACACATGACATCCAACGAGAGAAGCCAGACACAGAAAGCCGCAGAGCACAAGTGTACATACATGAAATATCCAGAATAAGCAAATCCATAGAGTTAAGAGAGATTAGCGGTTGTTGGAGGCTGGGAGGAATTGGGGGAGGGGATAGAATGTTCTAGAACTAGATCGTGATTACACAGCTCTGTGAGCATACTAAAGTCCACACAACTTTACACTTTGAAAAGGTACTATGTGGTGAAGGGAAGAAAAAGCCCCTGCTTTGTAGGCTGCTCTGGACAGTGATGGTACCCATCACAGCTTGCACCCTACCCTCTGCCAATAGAGTTGTTTCTTCCAGGACCAGACCAGCAGCCTGGCTCCTGGCCTGGACAGCCACGGTCTCAGCACTCCATGCTCCTGCTCCCACAGTGCCCAGTGGCCATATCCAGGTCCTGCAGAGCAGCCTGTTTACATAAGGCCAATTGGCCTGGTGGCCCCCGAGGAATGTGGAAAATGCCGCTCAGGGGCGCTCCTAACGGTCACATTCTGCAGGCACTGCAGTGCCCCAGCCGGTTGGGGCCTTGACTGCTGCTCATGAATGTTGACTCTGTTAGGTGGCTGGCTGCGATGCCAGCCCTGGAGCAGCCAAAGACAGGACAGACACTGTGAGAGGCAGCCAGGGGACGGAATGTCCCCCATTCTGCCATTGGCACTGGCACCAGCAGGAGGGGCTGGGATGGGAGGGGAAGCTTCCTCAGCCTGTCTCCTGGGCATCGTCTCCAGGAACTCACATGTGAGGCCATTTACCATAGCTCTTACCTGTCTTTGGTCTCTCACAGTCAGTTAAACAGTCTGTTCAGTAAGTTAGGGTCCTAGGTCAGGGAGAGGTAGGCAGAGTGGCCTCCCATTCCTGGCCACTTTTATGGAGACCATGGTTCAAAGCCTTCCTGCTCTTGCATACTGAAACTAGGCCTGGAGATCGGAGGTCCCCAAGCTCAAATTCTTCTCACTCATGGGGCTTGCCCCTCTGATCTGGAAGAAGGACTGAGCAGAGGTGAGGTGGGGGTGAGAGTCACCTAGAGGAAAAGAGGAGAACTTGGTTCCCAGCTCCCAGAAGACAATGGACCCCTCTTCCTATAAGTGCTGGGTGATGGGAGGATTTCATGGGGACGTCTAGAATGGCTTGCTGTTGGGTGCATAGCCAATGTCCTCAGACAAGCCTCCCTGTAGCCTCTCCATGCTCATAAGAGAACTTAGTTTGGGCGTTGCCTTCCTAGAGCAGGCTCCATTTAAACAACAGTGTAATTCCCAGAGACCACTTCAATCCTGCCAGGCTGGACATGGAAGCATATGGTTTAAAGGCAGGTCACAGCCCCCAGCTCCACTCTGCCAGGCACACTTGCTCCAGCTTGGACTCAGTACAAACTTCTGCAGCAGCAGCAGCAGCAGCAACAACAACAGAGGGGCAAAGACCAGCTCTGAAGAGCATCTGGAGCAGGAACTCATTGCTGACCACAGCCAAGCCAGGCCTGCAGCACCTCTGGGTGGGTGTGGGTAGCCTCACTGCCTGCTTCTCACCCTTTCCCACACTATGGGGGAGAGATGTACACTAAAAGACAACACCCAAGGAAGGGATCCCAAGGCAGAAATGATGGCTGCCTTGGCTCTTTGTGTCTCTGGGGAGGGAGGTCATTTCCCAATATGAACAATTGACTAGGTCAAGTGGAATCCTTGGAAGCAAAAATGGCCCCTCACATACAGCACAGACATCACTGGGCCAATGTGGGGACTTTGACATATAAGATGATGTGCTCCTCTGGGAGGAAACAGCCCGGGTGTGTGTGGAGTCTTAGTGAGCAAAGCATTCTAGTGCAGTGAAAACTACCCCCCTGTATTTAGCTACTTTTCTGCCATTGGAAATGGTAGACTGTTGGCAGACTTCATGATGGGACTAGACAGCTTCTATTGCCCCAGTCATAGCCCCAGCCCCAGGGTGAAGGCAAGCATAAATAGAAAGGGGGAGGCCACAAAGGGTCAGGCCACCTCACCTCAACACAAAGCCCGGATCCCACTTGGTATGGCCTTCCTACTATGCTTGGGTCACAGTATGCTGGGTCATCTCCACAAAGAATGGGGCTGAGGGTGTCAGTCATAGTCAGAGGGAGCAGAACATTATTTGGAAATGGGCTGGACCATGTTGGGAGTGTTGTTTCTTTGGGGGATGGGGCACCCACCTGCTCTGGTGATGGCCACTGAGAACAGGGACCGAATGGGAAGGGTCCCAGGTGGGGAGGGAAATGAGTGTCCTGAGGATGGATCCCAGGGCAGGTGTGGGGGTAGGGTCTGCACTGAGAGTCATCTCACTATACACCATTCTCTTTCATCCAGGAGTTCCAGGAGGAAATGAGGAGAAGGTGGGCAGATGGAAGGCTGGTGAGGAAGAGAAGAAGAGGATGCTTTTGTGTGTCCCTGGCTACTTGCCTCCCTGCAGACCATCAGCTGGAGCCTTACATCCTCACAGGTCTTTCCCATCATCCTGCTATGCAGGCCCAGACAGGCTTGGTGACTGGCCCACAGCCACACAACCTGTTATAAATGTTCCCACCCTGGGTACTCTTTTGAAGATATGCCCCTCACCCACACTCGGTTACAGCTCTAAAGGAGGAAGCAGACATAGAAATGGATTTCTTCTCAAGGAGTTTGGTTGAGCTCAGAAGCACAGGCTGCAGATGAGTGTCAGTAAGTGTGTGGCTTGGTTCTGCTTCCAGGTCACCCTGGTATTTAGCAAGGGTGAGGGGCATGCAGAGACCCAGGGCATGTCTCCCAAGGGCAGGTGGCAGGATGCTTCCTGGCCTGCAGTGCCAAGTCAGAAAAGCTACACACTCCAAAGACTTGGTAGGAAGTGACATACTATTAACTTCACCAAGGGCAGCTGTGTGAATTAGCTTAATGTGCTGCCTGTCATTCCAGATGATTGGCAGCTAGGAGCTCTGGACCAAACTTAAACAGATCCCTGACTAGTGGCAGGACAGCAGACTCACATTGCAATGAAGAAGTGAGATCCTATCACTGGAGGCATGCAAGCAGCCAATGACCTGGAGGGTGGGGTCTTGTGGACACTAGAACACTGTAAGTTCATGACCTTAGAGCCCTCTTTGGCTTTGAAATCCTGGAACTTGCTGACCTCCACAAGGAACTGGGATACTGCCAGCTGGGAGTCCATTCACTGGCTCTCACCCAGGCTGCACCTCACAGTGACCCTGGGCTGTCCTTCTCCCATTCACAATTAGGAAGACACACTCTTTTGGTCCAGTTGTCTGGAACCTGTCAGGCCAGGCTCCTGGCAGAAGGCTGGCATCTTAAAGGGACTCCCGCCCAGCTCCTGCTCTCCCCGACTACCCCTGTCAATATGTCCAGGCATTTTACTTGCTTGTCTTGTTATTTTCCGGACTTGGGTGTTGGCGGAGTCAAGACAGTTGGGACAGTGCAGGAAGCAGAGGCCTCAACACACCTTTGTCCCTCTAACAGGCAGAACTGGACCAGAGTCAACTGGCAGTGTGGGTAGGCACTGTCGGCGCCTCTGCTGCGTTCCAGCTGTGCAACACAGCCACTCTGACCCTCACTTTCTTCATCTAGAGCATAGGGTCCCACCCATCTCACGACTGAAGATTAAATGCAGTAGTAACACGTGGCATAGTCCCCATACAGTCCAGTCAGCCCAGAGGGCAGGGAAGCAGTCAATTGCTTCAGCTGGAGCCTGAGCCCCACTCCGCAGCCCAGCTGCCCCGTTTCCATCGTCTCCTGTGTGCATCTCTGTCTCCATGCCGGCTGGGGTCGGGGTGCAGGACAGGGTCTGGGCGGCCACTGAAGTCGGGATGAATCCCGATACCCTCCCCTTCCCGCCATCGCCACGAGGGGCGCAGTGTCTCCGCGGTCGGCTTAGCTTAACTCTGTGGACTTCTCCAGCGGAGCTGCCCCAAAGCAAAGGGTGGGTGGGGGCGCGATGGGCCTCCAGGCGGAAGCAACAGCGTGGCGACCCTCCAGTCCCCTAACAGAACCCCATCCTGTCCGCGGCATCGGACTTTAGGATGTCCCGAGCTGGTGGCGGCGGGGTCGCTGACGAACAGCTTCAGGGCTCAATGAATGAGCCACCGCACCACCTCCCATAGCCCCGTGGCACTGACTCCCCAGGGTGCTGGCGACTCTGGCTCTGCGCTTCGCAACGCGCTGGCGACATTGCCAACCGCTCTCCCAGGTCCCCGGCCAGACCCCCCCGTGTTCGGTGCTCAGCGCACGAAGCTCGTCTCATTGCAAGTGGGGGAACCGAGGCCGGCCGTGCGCCTTGAGCGCAGCGCGGCGACCGCGCCCGTCCCCGCAACTCCAGCGCCGCGGACTCACCTCCGCCCGGGCCACACGCAGCTCCAGCTCCCGGGACGCGCGGGGCGCCCGCGCCCGGCCCGCGCAGCCCTAGCGCTCATCCCCGCCCGCAGCGCCCCGGCCGCCCGCCCGCCGGGCACCGAGCCGCCGCGCTGCGCCTGGGGCGGGGTGCGAGCAGAGGGCCGCCTCCCGGGCCGGTCCGCGGGCAGCGCTCGCGCGGAGGCCGGACGCGTAGCCCGACAGCAGCGCCCCGGCTTGGGTTACACGCTTGCCCCCCGCCCCGCCCCGGCTATTTTTAGCGCGGCTTTTCCTAGGTGTTGGTTTCATGGGATCCACCTAGCCACGCCGGCCTGGTGGGAAACTCTCTCTCTCCGGCCACCAACACCCCCTCCATTCTCCTTGGCCAGTTTTACAGCTGGCACGCCGCTGGGCGGAAAACCTGGCTTCTGCACAACTTTGGAAACAGCTGCCACCATTCCACCGTGTGGCTTCCAGTTGCAGCTATATCTGTCCCTCTGTCGTCCCGGTTCCTGGGCCACCAAAAGCAACTAAACCTCTTCCTCTGGCTTCTGGCCCGGAAAGGTCAGGAGGTCGGTCGGGTCACAACTGACACCTGTTAAAGGGAAACTTCAGCTTGAGCAGCAACCGCCCCCCCCTCCCCCCCAAGTCTGGCACTCCACGGTAGTAGACATCCGGGGCTCTTGTCATGAAAATGGAGTTTGTAGTCCCCAACTCTGGTGGCTTCCTGCTGGGCCCTCATCCAGCCTGGGGCTGGGCACATTGAAACACAGTGGGGAGGGAAGGAACCATTTAGGTCCCTAGAGAGGGAGGGGCCCATTTAAGATCATCTGACAGCTAACACATGAACCTAAGCGTCACACATCAGGGACCTGACAGAGGCCACAAAGCTGGAAGAGGTTATGTTAAGATGTTGAGCTCAGCATGAGGACGCAAGTTCGATGCCCCAGCACTCTGGTAAAAAGCAAGGTGTGATGTATGTTCATAATTCCAGTGCAGGGGAAGCAGAGCCAGGCAGAACCCTGGGGTTTGCTGGTGAGCTCCAGGATAACAAGACACCCTATTTCCCAAAACAAAGTGGACAGCGTTTGGCAAATGACGCGTGAGGTCCATCTCTGGTTTCCATAGGCATGCACACACATACAAGATGTGAGCTCACAAAGGAGAGAGACAGAACCATTGAGGTCACTCCCCACTTTAGATGAACCAGGTCACTGACCATGGATTTGTGGGCTTCTCAATGGTAAAGGACAAGGTGAAGGCTCTTCACAGAAAGAGACCCTGTTAGAGTGAGCCCCCCCCCCCACAGTGGGTCTAGCTGCCACTCAGGAGTTCCGGTTTCACTCCTCCTGGGAAAACTTTTATCATGCAAAGCAAGGCTCTGCACAGGCTTCCAGTCTGCTTCCTGGGAAACTCCTGGCCTTGGGCAGGTCCCAAGGTCTATACTGAACAACTAACTCACCTGTGATATGCTACGGGCTCTAGTGAACTGTAGAGCAAAGTTGATCTTCCTGGGACTTTTCAGCGTAGCACCTGACAGAGAGCCAAAAATGGCTGGCTGCAAATGTGAATGGAACCTGGACTAGGGCTTAGAGGCTCCCACACTACCCTGTACCCCAGGTCTGGGACTCTGATCACATTTCTGCAGCATCATTCTGGGTCTGTGGACTCAGGATCTCCTGCTCCTCAGAAAACAGGAAGGCTCTGAGCAACTGTGAGTGCAGGGGGTGTCTCAGCAACAGGGCTTCCTAGTCCCTACTGCTGGAGTCCCAACCCCAGAGACCTTGGACATTACCGTCTTTTCCTTTGGGTGTGTCTTAGGAAAGGCCAGGATTTCAAAATACACTAGTGTATATGTGTGTGTACGTGTATATGTGTGTGTACGTGTATATGTGTGTGCAGGTGTATCTGTGCATACGTATGCAAGTATATGTGTGCACGTGTGCGTGTGTGCATATGTGTACATGTATTCGTGCATCCATATGTGTGCGCGCATGTAGTATATGTATGTATTTCTCTAGCTGTGTGCCTCTGGACACTGGCCAAGCTACAGACACAATAGACACAGTCATCGGTGTCCAAATCTGTTGCCATAGCCTTAACAGTGAATGGATCCTTTGCTTCCTGGGGCCAGGCAGGTATGAGGCCTACAACCCTGCTCTACTGCTCAGGATGCCACAAGCATGGTAGGCCGCCTCTGTTCTGTGAGCTGCTGGCCCTTTCTTTTCTAGGCTCCTGTGCTGTGTTTAGCTCTCTGTTTGGAGGAAGCCCACACCCTCTTCTACATCTGCCTGTGACTGACAAGTGATGTTCAGGCTGTCACAGCAGGGACCAGTGTGATACTGTGACGCCTCAGTGTGCATGGGATGGCTGGGGCAAGGTCTCTTCCCACTCTAGACATCAGTCATGTGAGCATAAGAATACTGTTATGTGGCTTTTCTGTGTGACAGGGTCCTCATAATGCCTTGGGATTATCTCCCGTAGCCTTACCTCCTCCTCTCAGTCCTGAACATGGGCCAGAGTTCCTGACAGTGTGACCTCTTTACCCTGGGAGGAACTGCTGGGGGGGTGGGTGGGTGGTGGATCATGGTGGTGTTGGGAGAAAAAGAGGTTTCTGGGGATCATGGGCTTCTCTGCTCCTTCTTTCACCCCAGCATCAGCTGTTTGGGAAGAGCTGAGAGCCCTGAACCTCTGCTCTCCAGGGGAATCATGGCCCAGCCAGAGTGGCTAACTTGATTTATTCAGCCACTTTGGTACAGTTCAGGTCTCTTGACCAAGCCCCTCTCTACCCAGCACTCGGGCCGGCGCTGGCCACCATCTGGCAGAGGCTTCCTGGCTCTGGGGCGATCAGGGAGCCAGCAGTGCTCCTGAGTCATTGCCTTAACTTCTGCCTGAAGCAGAAACAAACCACACCACCAGCACCAGAGGAGGGTGGGAGGAGCAGAAGCCTCTAGCAGATTCCAGGGCCACATTGTCACACTCCAGCAAGCTTGACCCCAGCTACCTCAGCCTGTGGTTGCAAGTCATACACACACACACACACACACACACACACACACACACACACACACACACACACACACACACACACCCTGAAGGCCAGGTTTAACCCTGCCCCAGACACATCTGGGGCATCAGGACACTCACACAAGTAAGTGATGAGAGGGCGATGCTTAAAGCCATAGACCAGCCTCAATTAGAGGACTGCGCAACTGTATGCTGCTCGAATTCCTTTGGGCATTTTCAAAGCCAGTTGCTACAGTGGAGAAACTGAGGCTGGAAGACCAAAGAAGCTCACTCAGACAGAAGCATGGATGGCTGGTGGAGCACACTGGGCACAACCATCCTACTATTTTGCTTGTCTTGCCTCCTCACTGAGGTTAGGGTAGAGTGGGAACAACCTGAGCCCCAGGCTTGGGGTCAAGTTCCCCTTCCCTGGCCAGCTCAGCACCTCATGTAGAAAACACCTTATGAGAAGCCAAAGGGACAGTGGTGTCCCGTATCACAGGACATGTGCTTAGAAAGATTCATAGTCTCTGTCTGGGTCCTGTGGCCTGTGGAGACAATTGAATTTGGAGGGTCCTGTGCCTATTCCTCAGCAGGATGCCCTGACAACTCTAGAGACCTCTCCAGGAACCGCCATCAGGCCAGTGCAGAGTGGAGCATCTGTGGGGCCAGTGGGAAGTGGAGCTATGTGCTCCACTAGGAGCACAGCCAGGATCTGTGGGTCCCACTGCTCAGTTCAGAAGTTCAGGTCTGTAACCATCCAAAGAGTTCACTACATGTCCTGGCTCCACCCCCTCCCATGCTTCCTGCCAGCTCTGTGTCCTTGGTTAAGTGAGCAACCTCTCTGAGTTTCCACTTGCTCTGGTTGGCAGCCATCTCGATATCCCCTGGTCAGGAGGGCAGAGCTGCCAGGGGCCTTGGTGCCTCTGTCCTCACATGCCCTGCCACAGGCGTGGCCCTGGGGTCAAGTACCTAGCAGGAGGAATGTGTGGGCCTCCTATAGATGTGGGGTGCCGGCCCTGGTAACAGCTTTCTGAGATCCCTGAGGTTACCCTGCTCCTGAGTGTCTGGTCAGAACTGGGGCCAAGTTTCTCCCTGGCATCAGAAAACAAAATACAGGCTCAGGGGTAGAGGAAGGAAATCAAATAGGAATGAATAAACCCCAGTGCTGCTCTCAGCTCATCTCTTAACTCTGCACATTATAAGGGGCCTGTTGTACCTCGAGTGGGAGCAGAGAGAGGGGAGGGAGAAGAAAAAGAGGATGGAGGAAGGGAAAGAGGGAGGATGGGAAGAGAGGAAGGACAGTGATGGAAAGGTTGAAGAGAAGGGAAAGAGGAGGGAGGGAGAGATGGGGAGGGGAGAGAGAAAGGAGGGGTCTGTGGTCAACCTATCCTGACCTCATATGATGTGGGAAGCTGCACTGGTCAGGCCCAGTTAGGGCGGGCTGAGTGCTGAGTGAATAGCGGCAGGGCCAGGAGACATTCCAGACGGACGGTGGCGCATGACTCAGAGTCCTGAGCATGACTTTTTTCTGCCTGGCTTCCAAGTGGTCCCATTTTTTCTTTTCTTCTTTTTCTTTTTAAAAGAGGGGTCGGGCAAAGATGTCCTTTCTGAGAGGGCTTCACACATCAGTGATGCTCACCCACCCACATTCACTCAGCACTGACCTTCGCTGGCAGACAGTCTTCTGTGTGTGAGGCCCAGCAGCCTTTTTTACCCCAACTCAAAGGGCCCCTAGGCTGACACCTCCTCCTCCATGAAGCCCTCCCTATTAGGTCCCATAGAGCTTCTCATGGGCCCTGTCCCATCCACCAAGGGGATTCGGGAAGACCTAAGAGAAGTAGGTGTCTGAAGGTCCTGAACACCTGCCTGAGCCCCTGGAAAGTCCTTCTTAGGAGTGGCTGAAGCTATACGTTGGGAGCCAGGCCTGTGCCAGGCCCTCCATTCTCCCAGCCCCAGTAAACACCGCTCTTCCTGTGTGCAGGATGGGAGGCTGGGTCCCTAGAGGCTCTGGGCATGTCTGAAAGAAGCCAGAGTCTTGTTGGGTGTGAGCATTAATCTCATCAGGGCTCCTGGCCTTCTGGCTGCCTCTGAGCACTTCTGAGTGTCTGAGGTGCCATGGCAGATGGTGGCTTAAGCCTAAACCACCACTACATTCTGAGGCCACGTGGCCTCAGTTTCCCCATCTCCCTCCAGTGAATGTGCTGGGGCCTGTGGGTGGCTCTGTCGAGACATCCTCTCTGGAGCATCCCTGACTCAGCCAAGCATGGACCTTCAGGACGGGAGTTCTTCTAATGAAAAGAAAACAGAGGCAGTGGGGAGCAGCCGCTGCAGTAACCCAAGCCAGCAGCCAGGGCATGAATGGGCCCTTTCATGAGTCACAACCAGAGGGAGGCCAGGCTGAGGCACCAGGCTGGGTCCAAGGAGTGGCAGTTCCTTGGGCAGGGAAGAGAGGGACAGCAGCCTGGGGCCAGCCTCCATCCTTTCTCTTCATCCCAGCCTGGCTCGTGAAGGAACTTGGATGTCCTCTTCCAAATCTTTAAGCCTTTATTTTTCTATAATTCTGTCAATTTGCATGTCCTGGTCCATCATGCACTGGGGGGGGGGCAGGGAAGGTTTGCAAGAAAGGTTTGTGTAAAAGGCACTTTGAGGAGTGTTTTTGTTCATCTGCAGGGTGCCCACTGAGTGTGCAGACAACTGGCCCTTTGAGGGTCTGTGGTGAACAGCAGCGTCCTTCTCTCTGCCACCTGGGTCTGCGTCAGCACCCTGAATGGCTTCAGTGTGCCTAAGCTGTCTTTTCCATACCTGGCCACTGAGACTTCCAACATTCTTTTAGAAAAAAAAAATGTGGCAAGGCTCCTGGGATCTTTCTCCAGATAACTTATGCATCTCAGGCCAGCTAGACTCAAGCCAGTGCCTCTTCCCTTTGGCGACACTAAAGAAAAACCATGCTTCCGTTTTGCCACCTGCTGCTATGGCCTGAACAATGGTCCCCTCTGACTTTACATGGACAGGATAGCAGTCAGCAGACTTCCTTCTGTGTGACAGTGAAGGTTGATGGCCCCAGTCCAGCCAGTGGCAGTGACTCTAGGGCCCTGAGCATGCCTGGCATGTAGAATAGTTTATATTTGTTGAGTGAATACAAGAACAGAAATACAAAAACAGGCAGAAGGAAACCTATGAGGAACAAGCTGAAGCTTCAGGTAGGGCATGTAGACTCCCCTGTGGTAATAGCGTAACATGGCCCCTGGTGTGCTTTCAGAGCCCTGGGCTTGGGAACTTGTCCACCTCACTGCCAAAGGGCCACGAGTTCGAGAGACTCCAGGTTCAAATGTCAACACTTTCATGCCTCCCTTTGCCTCAGTTTCCCTAACCCTATCTCTGTGGGGACTAAGAACAATCTGCTTTGAGCATTCAGAGATTCCCACGAAGGGTTCTCATGAGTGCTAACTCTTACTAGTCTTGGTGGCTTTCTGTGTGTATGCTATATATGTGTGTGTGCATATGTGTGCATGTATATGTGTGTGTGTATGCATGTGTCTGGTATGTGTATGTGTGTGTGCATGCGTGTGCATGTATACGTGTGTGTGTGTGTGTGTGTGTGTGTGTGTGTGTGTGTGTGTGTGTAAGTCAGGGGTTGACACTGTGTGTTCTCTATTACTTTTAGTCTTATTTTTAGGCAAGCATTTCTAGTGAACCTGGGACTTGCCAGTTGAGCTAGACAGTCTGGCTGGTGAGTTACAGGGATTCGTCTGTCTCCGGAGCCCCAAGACTGAGAGGACCTGCACTGTGCCAGTATTTTCGCATGGGTGCTGGGGATTCAAACTCAAGTCCTCAGATTACTCAGTAAGTATTTTACTGACTGAGCCATCTCCCTAGCTCTTTTGGTGGCTTTTGTAGGTGACTTGTTTTCTCCTCCACTGTCCCACATTTCTACACTGACCACAAATTATACTTTATTATCAATAAGAAGTCTAACGATATCATTCACCCACCACACATCAGAGCCTGTTACAACACCAAGTCTGTTCTCACCATGCTGCCTGTCTGTGCACATAGCCCTGTTACTGTGGCAGATACAAGGCTCAATGCCACTTGCATGTCACCCTGTCTGCCCCATAGAGAGAGGTACTCAGCATCCTGTCTTGATGGTAAATCTGACACTCTGTTCCTATTTGCTGGTTATCCTGTGCCCTCATTTATTTTACCACCTGCAGCCAGCTTCCACAGTCTCACTGCAAGAGGAAACACTCCTCAAGGTAGTTTGTGCAATGGTGGCCAGGGGAGGAAGGTGACCCTGCCTGCTGCAGCTGTGGAACTTGGACAAGTTGCATCCCCCCTCCCCCATAGGAATTCCAGCCTTTTCATCTGAAAAGTAGAATTAACATACAGAAATCATCTCAAAGAGTAGTCATGAGATTCAGTGAAATACAGAACATGCTTCGGAGGTGCCTGGCTCAGAGCCATCAGACAGTGTTTTCACCCCAGTACGATGAGGATGGAGAGGGGTGGAGAAGACAGTGAATTGATGGTGGTGATGATAATAGTGGTGATAGTAACAATGATGGTGATGATAACGATGATAGTGATTCAGAGGTGAGGACGACGGCAACAATGATAGTGATGATGATGACGGTGGTGATTGACAGTTCTGACAGGGATGGGGATGAGCATGATTATGAGGAATGGGATCATGGTGATAATGGTGATTGATTATGGTAATGATAATAGTAACAATGAGATGGAATGATGGTGATGATGCTGTCACTGCTGGTCATGGTGAGGAGGATCACAGAGATGCTGCAGTGATTGACAGTGAGGGCATGATGGTGATTCTGGTGAGTGAAGACAATGTTGCTGCTGATGGTGATTAGGGTGAGGATAATGGCGGTGGTGACGGCACTGATGAGGACAGTGGTGATGGAATGATGATGATGACAGTGGTAGTGATGGTGATGCTACTGGTGGTGGTGATTATGTTGCTTTAGGTGGTGATGAAAGGATGATGGGGTTGAGGATGGTGTGGGGAGGACAAAAGTGAATGGGGGACAAAAGGAATGATGAAAATGTTACAGAGCAATACACTGAGACTCCCAGGATCCCAAACTGAGCATTGCAAATATAGAACAAGCAACAAGCAGTGTTCGGTCACTAGTGATGTCACTGAGAAAGAACTGTACCAGTCACATATGCTCTGAGAATGAGTGTCAACATATTTTGTTGGCAGCGTGGTGCTTTAACTCACTTGTGGGAGACCTAGGCTTGAGTTCTGCCTCTGCAGAGCATAGTGTGGGATCCAGAAGATCACCTCCCCTTGCAGGGGTCATCTCACTGATGACCAGACCTGAAGGGCTTCTGTCAGAGGTCTATGGATGTGTGCCAAGCTCATTGTCAACTATCATGTTCTACATAGGTGAGAGGGATGGGCCCTTGGCTGAGGATCCTAGGGTGAGTCTGTGTCTCTGTGTTGGTCTTTCCTACCCTGAAGGATAGAACCTGTTAAGCCTTGTTTTGTATTCCTGCCTCAGCAGAAGACCAAGCAGCTCAGTCTCAAGACAGAAGGGCTATATCTGTATCTGATGCTGTAGGGGTTAGTCTTTGCCGCATAACAACCAAGACCACAACAAATGGCTAAAATACTGGCACTGAAGATCCACAAGGCACTGGCAGTTCTCTGGTGTGGGTTGGCTAAGCTTCCTGGTGCCATCTTGGTGGACTTGGGCTGTCCATGGCTGTCTTCCATCAGTTGGGTACAGATGTTTCTGGGTCTCAGGAAGAAGTGAGGTGAATTCAAGTGTCACCTGCACTTGTGTACACACCAGTCTGGCACACAGAGATGTGGGCAGGGCAGAGGGATGTCTATGTTGAGTATCTTGCCTCCCTGGAAGGAAAGGTTGACTTGTAGGTGGGACCAGGGGGAATCTCTGGTTTGAGGGTTCAGTGCCACACCCTGCCCAGAAGCCAGTTACTCCACTTGCAGAGACCACTGCTCAGACTCCCTTCAGGGAACAAGGAACAATTGCAGCAGAGCCACAGTGCAGGCCACACCCCTATAATCTCCCCTTCCAAGACCACATCCTCAGCCATATCCTCCCTCCACCACCAAGTCTTCTAGGTCGACACCTGCAGCCACACCTCCTTCCAGACTGCTTACAGCAAAGGCTTAGCCAGGTGCTCAAGAAGGAGGGCTGAACTGACCAGCTCTGCCTTCCTCAGAGGAGGCAAATCCTGTACTCAAGGTCAGGGCCCCTAACATTGTACAGCACGTGCTGGGTTTTGTTTTTTGTTTTTGCTTTTTTGTCTATCCCTTGCTCCTCCCACCATACATTCACATGGTTGTGACCTATTCTTGATCTATCCAGAAAGGTACTGCTCCTCGATGCCCAGCTCCCTTCCTGGGCAGAATTGGGGCTGTCAGCCGAGGGAACGGCTTGTTTGTGTTTGACATAAGCCCTGGATTGTTCTCTGCTCTCAGTGGCTATTATGCAAAGGCAAGTCCTAAAATAATATTGAATTTCCTCTCATAATTTGGAGGGAGGATAGTCATCCGGAATTAAGCTAGGATGGGGGATGCTTTCATCTGTGGGCACAGGGGACTTCTGCGAGGACGCTGGCTAGGGGTAAGAATGCAGGTCTGTTTGCACCAGCCCAGGTCCACTGAGTTCATCGGAGTGGAGCTGCTTGGGAGAGCTGTGCTCTTGTGTTTTCATAACTACGTGTCTTGGAAAGCTGGACTCTTCATCGCATTGTTCTGAATTCCAGATGAGGACATGAGCCCCAGACCCCAGAGACCAGAGCCAGAGCCCAGCTGGTGGCCAGCAAGCTGTGTGTCAAGCCCAGGAAGGTGCCCCTGGGACCAGCAGTGCCTGGCGCGTAGTGGGTGGTCGATGTGCTCCTACCAACTCCAACACAAAGGATGCTCACACGGTCTTCTATTGGTGGCTGGGGCCACTTGCCCTGCTTTAGAAATGCCTGCTTGAGTTTACCATGCACGTTCCCTTCTGAAGCCCTCCCAGATTTCCTGTTCCTTAGTACACAGGCGTTCCAGAGTAGAGGGCCTTCTCCCTAGACTTCCCCGCAAGACAAGGCCAGGCGTCAGAGACAGCCAGAGCATGCCCAAATCCCAACACCATCACTATGTTTGGGAACTTGAGCTTAAGCTCTCCAGTGCCTTGATTTTTCTTCTCATCCTTAAAGTGAACAGCATCTAACATATTTCTTCATATTATTAAAATACAGAACATTTACTTAAAAAACCTTAGCTAAGCACTCACATGCCTGTCTCTATGACAAGTTCTGAGGGAACACAAAGGGAGATGACATAGGTCTGGGCATTGGTGGTGGTGGTGGTGGTGGTAGATGGTAATGGTGATCGTGATGGTGTTGATGGTAGTGATATAGGTGATGACAGTTATGATGAAAGTGATAATGGTGATGGTGCTGGTGTCACATACAACTTGAATAATAATCTCGTAGGATCTTTTGGTAGGCATGAATAAACTAATTTAAAATTGAGAGAGGAATGTAAAGAACCAAGAATATCTAAAGTAATATTGAAAAACAAGAACAGAGTTGGGGGCTCACCTCAGTGAGTTCAAGGATTCATCTGAAGCTACAGGAAGCAGATGGAATATTTTAGCTATTCAAAACATAC
This sequence comes from Cricetulus griseus, assembly GCF_003668045.3. Lineage (NCBI taxonomy): Eukaryota > Metazoa > Chordata > Mammalia > Rodentia > Cricetidae > Cricetulus > Cricetulus griseus. The sequence continues at coordinate 198,857,662 of NC_048596.1, read as the reverse complement.
TTAGACAATTAACTCATTCTTTAAAAATTGCTCTATTTTCAGGACAGGTGTAGTGGTGCTCACCTTTAATCCCAGTACTCAGGAGGAAGAGGCAGGTGCATCTCTGTGAGTTCAAGGCCAGCCTGTTCTACAGAGTGAGTTCCAGGACAGCCAGGGCTACATAGAGAAACCCTGTCTTGAAAATTCAAAACCAAACCAAAACAGAACAAGAAAATCTACACAAGAACAGAGTTGGGGGCTAGAACTCCACAAGAGGTTAGAACTGCTACATTTTGAACAATGAATTTTTAAAAAGGGTGGATTCAGGGCTGGAGAGATGGCTCAGAGGTTAAGAGCACCGACTGCTCTTCCAGAGGTCCTGAGTTCAATTCCCAGCAACCACATGGTGGCTTACAACCATCCTTTATGAGATCTGGTCCCCTCTTCTGATGTGCAGATATACATGGAAGCAGAATGTTGCATACATAATAAATAAAATCTTAAAAAAGGGTGGATTCATTTTGGCTTCCAGTTCCAGCCCATGGCTGGTAGTTTCATCACTTACAGGCCCCAAGGCCACTGTAGCAGCATGCAGGGGTGGGAAGTGTATGGTGTAGCTTAGCTGTTAAATTGATGCCCAGGAAACAAAAAGATAGAGGAAGGACCTGGGCCCTACCCTCCCGTTCAGTGCATGGTCACCTGAAGCTCGACCTCTAGGCTCCACCTACTAAAGTTGCATGGCTTCCAAGTGGTGCCCAGCTGTAACCAGGCCCCTTACACCTGGGCCTGAGGGGCAATTTAGGTCCAGGTACAGAGTTGCGCTAACAGAGGGGTCAGTAAGCAGATGGACAGGTGGCCAACCCGGGATCAACAGTCACCTCTGGGATACTGATTTTCAAAAAGAAGTGCCCAAACCACCCAGTAGGTAGATAACTTTTCAGCAAATGGTGCTGGTACCACAGGGCTCCCCACACTCCAAAGGGAATGCAGACAGCTACGTTTCCCAGACCTAAAATCATGACACTTCTGGGGAGGTAGCGATGCTTTCTTCCTTGGCAGAGCTTGGCTCATACTGGTCAGAATTCACCAGGGGCATTCAAATGCATGCTGAGTGTCCACACATTTCTTTTTTTCATCTGTGCATGCGTGTGTGTTTATATGTATGCACGTGTGCATGCATTCCCATTCTCTCTCCCTCCCTCCCCCCCCCTCTCTCTCTCTCTCTCGCACACACACACACACACACACACACACACAGGTGTCCATGGAAGCCAGGCCAGCATTGTTCCTCAGGTATTATCCATCTTTTGTTTTTCTGAGACAGGGTCTCTCTCATTGTGCTGGAACTTACTGCTTGTGGTTGGCTGGATGGCTGGCAAGCTCCAACAATTCTCCTGTCTCCATGCTCCCCTCCCAGGATAACATGCCCAGCTTCTTCATGTATGTTTTAGGGCTCATGCTTGAGTGGGCACTCAAGTCCTCATGCTTGAACAATAAGAATTTTACTGAAGAGCTTTCTCTGCAGCATCCCCATCTTTCTTGTGAGAAATGGTCTCACTCTGTATCCCAGGCTGGCCACAAACTCCTGACAATCCTCTTATCTTAGGCTCTCAAGTGTTGAGAACTAAATCTTACTATGTAGTATTTAGTGAAATCTGTTCATTTCATTTTACTGGAGAAAACCAAGAACAAATGACAACAGCAATAGTGATATGCCAACATTTTGATCCATGTGTGCTGATGCCTGCCACTATTGCTTATACATACATACATACATACATACATACACACACACACACACACACACACACACACACACACACACACACACATCTTTTGAGACAGGGTCTTATGTAGCTCAGGCTGGCTTGGAACTTGCTATTATGCCAAGGATAACCTTGAACTTCTGGTCCTCTTGTCTCCATCTCCTCAGTTCTGGGATTACAGATGTGGGACACCATGCCTGGGTTTATGCAGAGCAGGGATGGAATTCAGGGATTTTCATGTGTACTAGGCAAGCACTTTACCAACTGAGTTACATCTCCATCCTCTATTACTTGTTTTAAAATGCATCCAAGGATTGTTGAATATACTGAAGGAACCCAGAAGCCACAAAACAAGTATTGTAGGGAGACATTGTAGCTCCGCCTCCTAGTAGCCCGGACAGGTGTGCCGGAACCTGTCTGTGAGGGCGTGGTGAGGGGGACGTCTAAGGTGACATAGGAAGGCTTCTTAAGGGACCGCGGACACTTGGACCTTCTCTTCCCCTTCTTTTTGCCCTTCTCCCTGCTCCCTCTTCCTCGCTCTGGCCTTGCCACCCTGGCATGCTTTGGCCTGCGCTTGGTTGGTGTATCCGAATAAAGAAACCTTGGCCCTATTGACTGCTGATTGATCACTCCACACAAGTATACGTATGGTCAATTATGAAATTCAGGTGTCAGGCATGTAGGAGGCTAGTGTCAAATTCTTTCAAGCATTTTATATGCTTAAACATTTCATGATCAAATATTGGGGCACACATGAGCTAGATTTAAGAAAATGTTTGCAACATTTTTTTTTCTCCCACCAAAGATGGTATCTAGATTTTTTTTAGATACTTCTAAACTTAACCAAAAAAGAGAGATATCATCTTAGACAAGTGAGCAAACACTTGGGCACACATCTGTAATCCCATCACTCAGGGAGCTGAGGCAGGAGGTTCACACATTTGAAGTTATCCTGAGCTACATAGCAGAAACCTATTCCACCATCACACTTACACACACACACCACACTCACACACCACACTCGCACACACACACACACACACACACACACACACACAGAGAGAGAGAGAGAGAGAGAGAGAGAGAGAGATACACACATGTGCTCAGTATACACACATCCTACCTCCAAAAACTAAAAATGATTGACATTCCAATAGCCAATAATATTGAACAAGTTTGCAATGGCACAGTGTGAACTGAAACACAGTGCAGTTCCTTTCTGTATAGATTAGACCATCCTAAAAACATCGAAAACAGGAAACAGACCAAGACAATACAGAGTGTCTGTGCTGGGCTCTGGATGTCCCTGTGTAGGTTAGTCTTGTGGAGCTTTCTGTATATAAAGGACCTCATAGTCTTGGAGAATGGCCCACAGGGATGCCCTGGGGCTAGGTGGAAAGGCCCTGTGGCCCTTTCAGCTGGGGAACCCCAGGATACAAGGTCAGAGCCCTTGGCACAAGGGAATCCCAGCCTCCGGGCCATCTGCTTGCCTAGCTGGCCCTCACAATGCTGCCTCTGTGCTTCCTGGGTCTGAGGTCACGTGCTGTGAGAGGAGAGCTATAGATGCAGAGGGGTGGCCCCGGGGGCAGCTCAGCATGATGGAATGTGTGCTTCAAAGACCCTAGGTTGCCAGTTGGAGCTCCTTGACTCCCTGTGTACACAGGTGATCCTGGTCACTCCACCTACTCCATGCCTCAGTTTTCCCTCTCTAGTCCTAGTAGGGTGACAAGGGGACTTGTAGGGAAAAGGCTATTTGCTTCTGCCTCATTCACTTCAGTAGGCTGTGTTCTCACTTCCTGCTCCCCTCAGCTCCCTGCCTATGTGTCATGTCTGCAGAGTTCTTCATTTATGGGCTATCGAAGAACTGAATCACGATCTCCCATAGGTCAAATGGGAGGTAAAGTAAAGCACAGCCTGGGAGCACTGGGAGCAACCTGATGTCCTGGATGCTGACTGTCTGCTGACTTGAACCATAGCCATATCATGTCTCATGGGCCCAGCTCTCCCCTGTTGGGTGTTGAGATGGGCACCAGGTGTGATCAGGCCATTAGGTTGGTTCACTTGCAGGTGACGGGAATGCTCACCCTGGTGACAGTTGGCTCTGCTTCTGGTGGCTTCCACGGCTCTTTATGATATCTCTGTGGGGTTTTTATTATTCCCATTGTGCAGGGATACACACACACACACACACACACACACACACACACACACACACACACGAGAGAGAGAGAGAGAGAGAGAGAGAGAGAGAGAGAGAGAGAGAGAGAGAGAGAGAGAACACAAGAGAGACAGACACACATAGAGACAAAGAGAACAAGAGAGAGCACACAAGTACCTGCAGGGAAAGTAGCTGTGTCTTGGGGCCTGAAGAAGCAGGGGCCTGTCCTCAGTGTTCCTTCAGTGCTATCCTCTCCAGTGCCCCATGCCATGGCTGTAAGGAGTGTCTGTGGGCCTACCAGACCCCAGCCCTGAACTGTACAACATAGCGCTGAGACCCACAGCTCCAGTCTCACTTCACAGCAGAACACATCCAGTGAATAGAAGCTTCTCCAAGGTTTTACAGCTATCAGCATGAGATCCAGGCCTCCATGCAACCCTATTGATTGTAGCTCATGCATCTTGCACAGCTTGTGTTTCCTATCCAAGGAACTTCCTAAGAGCTACAAGCACCTGGCTGAGCTAGGGCCCCCACATGCCAGGACCCCAAGAGATGCTTTCTGTGTTTCCTTGCTTGCCCCACCCCAGGAGTCAATGGAAATTTATGATCGCCATCTGAAGGGACCCTGGGGTGACAATGTCCCTATTTAACCATGGACATAGTTTTGGAGATATTTCTGTCAAGGTTAGGCAGTGAATTCATAGCTGCTAGTTTATGTGAGTACACAGTCACATCACAACATCAAAATCATGTAATAATGTGCTGTCAGATCTTCAGTCTTTATGTGATAACGGTCTACATGTGCCCAGTCACATACTACAGGTAAATCGCCAACACAGACACACTGACACAAGCACACTCCAACAGTCACATACCATCTCTGCTACACACAGATACAAGTGTGTGTGCACACTCATGCATGCATACACACATATTTCCATAGGAGAAGCAGCCCTTCCCAGGGTCAGAGGTCAGACCTGGTTTGTGCACTGTACTGTGGGGTGGGCCTCCCTGAGGCGGCCAGTGAGTGCCTTAACAGCAGAAGGTGCGGTTGGTCAGACTGAGGAGAAAGCAAGGTTGGAATCTGACCCCAAAGCTTTGGATCCAACCACTCTTCCATGACTTCTCACTTTAACTGCCAGCTCCCAAGGTTGGTTCCCTGTGACCAGGGGCATCAGTGCAATGTCCCCAGACCTTGGTCTTCCCATCCCTGACATATGTGTCTGGAGCCGAGCAGTGGTAGGTCCATGAGGGTCAAACATTCAGACATGACTTTCATGGAAATACAAAGTGGGGGAAACAGGGTCAGACACTCAGCTTTGATAATGGCTGAGGAAGGATATGAGGGGTATTTGCAGGCTCCGGGGCCTCTGTCCTAAAAGTGGCATAGGTAATGAGGATCTCATTAGAAATCTGCCAGCCAAGGCTCTTCCTGGCTTCTGCCTTTGTGAGGGTTGCTTGGACTTGGAGCGGCCTAGAGGCACCCTGGACGGCATACTGCCAGCCACAGCCTGACTATTTGCTGTGACTGCTATGTACCCCTTAGGCCCAGGCTGACATGCCCTTGCACGTCTCCTTAGCACCTGGGTAGCACTGTGGCCCAGCTCCATCTGGTGTTAGGAATGAGATAAGAAGACTCTCTCTCCCCATGTGTACTGGGACAGTCTGCCCCAGGACCCTGGTTTCCCATGGGCTCTGGACACACCAGCAACATACAGGCAGTCTTCTGCTTATAGGATGTGACCAGCTGACCTGAGGATCAACCTGAACCTAGGACCTCACTTCAACATCCTAGGACCCTGAGGCCTGTGGCAGATCCACCCCAAGTTGGTTCAGGTTTGGCAGCTTGTATGTTTGGGGTTGGGGCAGTGGCTAGGGTGGGCAGGAGCTCTAGGCTCTAGGCTGTGTTTTCAGGGTTTCATCTGGCCAGGCAGGGTGGCACTAAGGGGCAGCTGAGGCCATGACGTTCAGGAACCACTTACAGTCCACTGCTGAAGTCACGTGAGAAACCTTCGTTGGCTCTCTGGGGAGCTTCTGGCCCTCAGGAGGGTCCTGGCCTTGTTTAGAACAGAGAAGGAAAGGCAGGGGTGCAGATGGGGGGTGTTGTCAACAGCTCAGCATGTGGACCAGTCTCCACATCCGATGCCCTGTCCACACTCACCTGGAGTCGTATCCCTCTCATGACTATGGGAAAGCACTGTGGTCCCTGCCCGGTATAGACAGAAGCCCGGAGGGGATAAGCCAAGCTGGATGTAGCTCTCTGGTGGCCTCTACAAGGGCTCTGTGGACACAGCCAACCCAGTTTTCCCAGTGACTTCTCACTTTCACTCTGATGCCCACTGAATGCCAAATCAGGCCCTTTAAGCCAAGGTTGTCTAGGGAGGATGGAAGAAAGCCTGCCCACTGGAAGGAGGAAGTTCAGGGTCATGCTCTTCGCCGAAGACTGGCCTGAGGAAGGAGACACATGTGAGGATGGGGCAGACAGACCTGTGCATAGTAACAGCAGGCACTCTGTATCTGTGTCTGTGCCAGGCCTGGGGCAAAGCACTTCCACACTCGTCTCTGAGTCCTGGACACATTGCTCTCATCCCTGTTGAACAGGCAGGGAAACCAGAGTTGGCCAGTTCAGGCTGCTTGGCTGAGGTTGCATGGCTGGTGAGGGATCTTTGGAACCTTAGGTCGTCAGTTATGTACACCATGGCTGCACAGCCTCCATTACTGACCCCATACTTCAGTTTCAGAGAGCAGCCAGAGAAACAAGCACTGAATATCCTACATGGAAGCCTGGGGTCGCAGCCCCACAAACAGCTGGGCTCTGTGCTGGCAGTGGGCAGCAGACCAGGGTGTGAGGCTTCATCCCTGGGTTTCTATTGAACACGGGGACTGTCACATGGTTTGAATGCTGACTTCTGGCATTGAGTCTCTACTGAGAGGAGAACTTGGGTGGACAAGCAGACACCGCAGGGAGTCAGGGACTTCCACTGAGTGACTGAGTGTCTAGTGTGTGCTGAATGGCATTCCTCCTGTCAGGACTGCTGCCCTGCTCTGCTGCCTGCCAACCTGCATCTGCCTCAGTGCCCACTGGAGCAGAGCTAGCCCTTGGCCCCATCTCCCTTCCCTTCAAACAGAGCCTGCCATGGGCAAGAGCTGAGAGGGGTGGCCTCTGTGGAAGATGGCCAGGGGCTGGGCATACAGTGGGGTGGGGCACAAGTTGAGCTTGGCAGATCCCTGTGGTATGAAGCTGCCTCAGAGGAGGAAGAAGGGGCGAGAAGATGCTGAGAGATTGTTTCTGTCCCTTGGTCTGCCACCTGCTAGAGATCAGCTGGGCTCTTTCCCGGAGCATCTAAACCCAACCATCCCATGGCAGAGTCTTACAGACACACCACAGCCCTCATCTCTCTCCACAATACCACAAATGAAGTGAGCCGGAAGTTTGTAATCGCTGGACACTCAGAGAAACTGAGGCTGGGTGGCTTAAGGAAGTTACCCCTATAGACTGGCTGCCTTGTGATGGCACTCAGCCACAGTGCCTAGCCTGCTGGGGTGCATGTGGGTACACAGGTTCATGAGACCCTGAGCATAGGGCCACCCCTCGATGCTCCCACTGGGCCCCTTTTTAAACAGGGTCTCATGTAGCCCAGCTGGCTTTGAACTTGCTATGTAGCTGAGGATGGCTTTGAACTCCTCACCCTCCTGTCTGTATCTCCTGAGTTCTGGGATTACAGGTGTGGGCCACCATGCTGGATCAATACAGTGCAGGGATCAAATCTGTTTGTTTGTTTTGTTTTCTGCATGCTAGGCAAACACTCTGCCAACTGAGCTACACCCACAGCCTACTAAATTACTTTTAGAAAATGTGGTATACACTTATCATTCCAGCACTCAGAGGCTAAACCAGGAAAATCACAATTTGAAGTCAGCTTGGGCTATACAGAGAGACCACGTCTCAAAAATTTTCTTTGTACAATGATTGCTAAAGGTACATGATAAAGATGAGTCTCAAGTCCAGGGATAGGTTTGTGTGAACTTTTTTTTTTTTTTTTTTTTTTTTTGAGATAGGGTTTCTCTGTGGCTTTGGAGGCTGTCCTGGAACTCTTGTAGACCAGGCTGGTCTCAAACTCACAGAGCTCCGTCTGCCCCTGCCTCCCGAGTGCTGGGATTAAAGGCGTGCGCTACCAATGCCCAGCCTTGTGTGAACTTTTAAATTGCAAAGTATCTATACCTGAGATTTACCATGGGGTAGATGTTAAAGATCTGGATATATGACAGTGATGTACACCTGTCACCTCTACCAGCTCTGAGGATTTTTAGTTTCCATTGGCAGTTGCCAATCCCATACACAGTCCCAGAAACAGTGGTCTGTTTTCTCTCTGTGGGGTTGTTCCCCTAACAGATATGTGACTGTGTGTCTGTGATGGCCTGTCACTCAGCACCGTGATCCAGGGTCCAACCATGCTGTGGTGGTATCAGCACCTCTGTCCTCCAGTACCAATACACAAGGGACACATATTTATTAATGCCTTGATTGGAATGTCCGATTTTGAAACCCACTGAGCATGCCCAAATGAGACAGCATGTGAAAGCCACATCACTCTGTCACTGTGCATCGGGGACAGCAGGGGAGAAGGGCAGGTAGGGGCAGAGTGGGTTAGACCTGAGCCAGGAATCCATTGGTACCTCTGGCTGGGATATCCACAGACTTACTCTAAGCATCTACAGAAGCTCCTGGAAGCTCCTCATAGCTTCTGGTGGGAGAGTTCCGGGTGGTGTGTATACAAATCCAACAGAGGGCTGCCTGGATCCCAACCCTATAGCCCCATGAAGCCACCAGAATTCACTGGGCTTTATAAACAGAAGCATGGGCTAACAGCTCAAGGGACTTTCTTGGGAGCAGTGGGGACATCATAGGCACTTCTACTATTTGAGGACCCACAGGACTCCAGCTACTGGAGATCAGAGCCCTTTACAACAGTCCCAAAGCCAGGAGGAATTGGATGGAGGAAGATCTTGGAAAAGTCGCCATGCCTAACATCCTTCTTTTAGGGGTGAGTGACTATGGCCTAGGGTAGTTTGGCAATTTACTATCAGGCACCCTTCGGCACAGCAGGTAGATACCATCCAAGTCTTTGACTGTCTTCCATGATGTCCCATCAGGGACAAGCTGCATGCCACATGACTTATCACTATGGCCGCAGTTCCTAGAGTGAGTGCTGAGCAGAATCTTTAGTCATTTGTTAATGACAAGGACACACCCTGGCAGAGTCATGACACGTGTATAAGGTCACACAGCCTCATCTGGGGGTGGTCAGTCACCCGTGGCTGATATAGCAAACTGTCACACTCAATGACTTTAAAAACATGTTTATAGCTGTCTGGGATATATTTCAGTGGTAAGGGCTTACCCAGCATGCCTAAGGCCCTGGGTCTGTCTCCAGTACTCCCACAAAAGAGGAAAAACAAAGCAAGCATGACCACTCTGGAAGCTTAGTTCAAGGTCATTCACTGACCTTCTACCTTCTAGCTTACAGCAGAGCTACTTCCTCTGGATGCCTCAGGAGGTATGATGGTCGTTGTTTCCTGCTTCTGTGGCCACCATATCCCTGGACTTGGAACTCTCCCTCCACCTTCAGGGCTATCAGTGCAGCCTCTGGGACCCCATGTCCATTCTTATGGCTCCAGTTGACCAGAGGGGCAGCAGTCTCACCTCAAAGGACCCTGAAGTGACTTCTGGTTCCCTGGATGATCCTGGACATGTTCCCAAGTCAAGACCTGAACTAGGGCCTGAGCCTACCAGCAAAGTCCCTTTCACCATGGTGGGGATTGGGGGGGGCAGTCATAGGTTCATTTATGTCACAATAGGGACAGTGACAGTGACTTTTCTATCTTTACTTTTTTGAGCCCCACCCCTTGCAAAAAGCTGGGATTAAAGACGTGGACCACCAACTAGCTTCACAGTGACTTTTCTGTTTTTGTGACCAAACACTGTAACCAAGGCAGCTTATAAAAGAAAGCATTTAATTTGGGGCTCACAGTTCCAGAAACTAGAGTTCATGACTATCACGGAAGAGAACATGGCAGCAGGCATGCAGGCATGCAGGTCTTACCTGACAGAGAGAGAGAGAGAGAGAGAGAGAGAGAGAGAGAGAGAGAGAGAGAGAGAGAGAGCGCTAACTTGGAATGGCATGGCCTTTTGAAACCTCAAAGCCCACCCCCAGTGACACACCTCCTCCAACAAAGTCACACCTCCTGATCCTATAGGAGCCTATAGCAGCCATTCACATCCAAACCACCACATACAGATGATTCCCTTATGTCAAGGCAGATGTCACAGCACTGGGGCGTGGGCATCTTGAGGACTATTCTGTCAAGCACAGGCTACTCAGTCTTTCTTATTTTTAATTATGTCTTACAGAAGGGAGACCAGGCTCAGAGAGGGGAGCTGATGAGGGGCGTGGTGAGGCCAGGCTGTCTTTCCCTCCCTGGTGTTCTCTGTCAGAGTCAGCAGGCAGTGGTGCTGGGACACAGGCAAGCTGAGCCAAAGCTGGATTTGGGTAGATCCTTACGTGGCTGGAGATGAGAGGACGCTGCAGAAGAGCGGGGCTGTGTGAGAGAACTGAGCCTGGCAGTGAGCTGCCTGGGGCATCTTCAGAGGTCAGCAACTCTGGGTTCAGGCCATCAACCCCTATGGTGATGGACAAGAAGGCATGTTACAGAATGTGGAGCTTGCCTGTGGTGACGTTGCCTAGAAGACAGGTTGTTGGTAGCTGCTACCAGCAGTGGTCCATAGCTGAAATGGATGGGGGCATGTTTGTGTGCATGGTATGTGCTCTATGTCATATGTGGGTTGTGTATGAGACACTTGTGAATGTTTCTCTGTGTGTCACTAACATGGTGAGGGGTATACATGTGTGTTTGTGTAACATGTATGGTATGGATTAGTATGCAGTGTATGCACTGTGTATATGTATCATGCATACATGTGCTGTGTGTGGTATGAGCATTCACAGTATATGTTCCATATTATATGTTTGTGTGATGTGTGGATACAGCATGCATGAGTGTAGCTGGCTGCTGGATGGGTACAACATGCTTGTGTATATGTGTAGTGTGTGTGCTACCAGCTGTCATGTGAGTATAGTATGCGTGTGTGTGTGTGTGTGTGTGTGTGTGTGTGTGTGTGTGTGTGTGTGTGTGTGTGCTGTGTGGGTACAGAATGCATGCGTGTAGTGTGTGTTGGCTGCTTTGTGGAAGAATACTGGAAGCGAGACTTCTGTGAAGATTTCTGTGGTTGCAAAGACTTGTTTCCTCTGTGGGCTTCAGCCCCTTCCTCTGTGGAGTTGGGCTGCACTGCTTGCAGCCTGGGAATCTGAGTCGATTTGCTGGCAATAGGGAACATGGTTGCTCACTGCTTCTCCACACTGCTGGAACCCTCTGCCTCCTGGCCAGAGCTGTGCTGGCCTGTAGATCTTTCCAAGTGAAGCGATGGAAACTGGGGTTAGAGAACTGCATATACCCACACCACACAGCAGACAGGGTTACAGATTTACACAATGTTCTGTATGGGTCTACGCAAAGCCCTGACCTGAGCTCTCAGAGTTACACACACACACACACACACACACACACACACACACACACACACACACACACACTTGCACACTCTGGCCTGGGAAAGAGATTCTGTGACGGTGTGACCAGGTAAGAGGTCATGATGAAGGGTGGCTAAACTCATGTGCCTGGGGTACACCCAAGGAGGAAAAAGAGACTTGGAAAAAACAGAGCAAAGTCATATGAAAACAGAACAGAGATAGAATGGCATGGCCTACTTAAGGCCACCAAGCCCTGCTGGGTCCCCAGGAGCTAGATGGAGGCTTGAATAGACTCCTCTCGGGGACCCCAGGAGCCAGCCAACCACCAGCTTGGCCTGTAATGTGACAGAAAGCACATCTGCTGTGCTGAGGCTGAGCTCTGCTGGCAGAGGACAGACTTAGCATGCACAAAGCCCTGGGCTCCATCCCCAGCCACATAAAACAGGATATAGTGGTCTCCTGGCACTCCAGAGGTGGAGGCAGGAGGATCAGGAGTTCAAAGTCATCCTCAGCTACATAGTGAGTTTGATGCTAGCATGAGACACATGAGACCCTGTCTCAAAACAGAGCAAGCACAAGGCACCTCTGTTGTCTGAGTCCCCAGATTGGGGTCCTTTGTCAGGGCCACTTGGGGACTCATGCAGATGAAGGGTGTCTTGAAAATGAACTTCCAGCCCCCTTCTGGGACCAGAGGTCCTTCTGGGGCTTCCCAAGTCATGACCAGTCCAGGCCAAAAGATAGAGGGGCAGGGCTGACGACAAGGTAGGGACAGAGCCAGCTCCTCTGAGACTGGAGGGAGTGTTGGGTCCCAGGCTTTTCCTTGTCCTGACTCCCTCTGTATGGGCCTGTGTCCCAGTGCAACTTCCCCTTTAAAAGGTTACCAGGCACTAGCCTTGGGCCCATCCTCCTGACCTCATCCTAACTGGCTCTTCCCCAAGGCCCTATTTACAAGAGTGGCCTTCACAGGTATATGAAAGGGACATTGACACTGCCAACAACACTGTGGGGGCTCATCCAGAGGATCAGAGGCCCCTGGACACTGCTTTGGAAGCTTGGGTGGGGCACAGGTGGCTGGTAGGCAGGAGATTGGGTGGAAGCAGGGCTTGTTCCACAAAATATGAGCCAGACCCAATGAGAACACCCCAAATCTGGACAGAGCTCAGCCACACTGCCTGTTCACATGTGGACACGTTTGCATTTTCCCATGAATATATTTTACTTTTTTTTTTTTTGAACCAGGAAGAATCGGAATGTTTCTCCCAATTCATGAGCTCACCCCTCAGAGAACCAAGGAGCAGCTTGGCAGCCACAGTGGTGGGAACTCCATGCCACCCTCACAGTGGGATGCCCTCTACTGCTGTGCTCCACCCTGTGGTCCCAGGGACAGTCTGACAGTAGCTGGGGCAGCATGAACACAGCAGGGACAGGAGAGCTAGAAGGTGGGGTCTGGCTTGAGGCCAGCTGTCTGTCAAGGTGGCCATGGGACCTTGGATATGTAGCTGTCCATCTTGTCACTTCTCAAAAGTGGAGACAAAGGTCTCTGCTTGGAAGGTGAGTTCTATGGCTCTAGTTACCCCATGTGAAGGTTCAAGCCAGAGTCCACAGGGAGGGACTCTGAGGGAGTTGGCACTGTGTCCCGGAGAAGTCTGCCAGAGCTCAGCATCTCTGACCTGGAGATCAGTGAGCAAGCATTATGGGGTCCCTCCCTCCATGGCCACAGCCTCTCTGGAGGCACCCTGTAAATGATGAAACCGGAGCCCATGTACCGCCCTTTGCCCAGCTCCTGAAGCTGGCCTGTCCCTACATTCAGAAGGCCAACTGGATGAAGCCAAGAATTCTGGTCCCTGGAGATGTCAGCCTGGGCACCAACAAAGAAAGTAGAAATGGAATAAAAATTCTTTTTTAATGGTCTCGGCTGCTAAGTTCAGCATTTCAGCCAGAAATCTGAGTGGAGAGCCCACAACATAGCCTTCCAGAACTCCACCTCACACACCGCTCTTCATCCAAGAATAATGGAAGCAGATGGAGTTGTTTTCCTGTGCTCTGTCCAGGATGACGTGGAGCCAATCATCAGAGCAACGCTGGACTGGGGCAGATCAATGGGCGAATGGACCAGCAGAAGAAGGGCAAGGTCAGGAGAAGCAGCACCAGGGCTCCTCTGTGACATACAGGTACAGAGTCTACTGAAACAGACATTGGGCCCCAGCGGTCCTGCCAGCCGATGACCCCACTGAGGTGACTGATCATCCTGTGCAACCCACTGTCCTTCCAAAGCTCAGTGTCATCAGCGTGAAAGGCCACTGGAGAAAGGTATTCGAAGAGGACTCTGTCGTAATCTGTGAGGTTCCCTGTGCAATGCACGTGACACTAGAGTGTCCCCATGTGGCTGAAGAAGGCAGCCTGCCCAGACCTAAGACACTGCATGGTCAGTCCTGAGAGCTCATCTTGCTCTGCAACAGGGCCTGAAGCCAAGGGGGACATGATGTGCCTAAGGACCATACGAGTGGACGCACAGTCCTCCACTCAGCTCTTCTCACCCCTAAGCCTTCTGCTCCTACAGCAGCACCCCAGGTCCTCCACCAACACAGGCTTGCATGAGAGACACAAGCTTTCAGCAAGAAATCGCCTTTTTCTCATTGGCCTCCACAGAGTGACAGCACGTCCTTGTCTAAGGAGGAGGATGACCTTAGTGAAAAGAATGTAGGTGGATGGACAATGGGGTCTGTAGGACCTAGGCAGTGGCTGTGTTTCCAATTTCCATCGGGGGATCCTGAGCTTGCCATGACAGAGAGCAAGCCCTCTGTCTGATCGGAGAAGAATGAGACTCGTGGGGTAAAGCTGAAGAAGGCCATGTTTGCAGCCTGCTCAGCTGAGTGCAGATCTAACAATACTACGCGACCCAAAGGTAAGCGAATGAGAAACATGCCTATCACTGTGTGCCACTGTGATTCCTGTGGCTATTTGTTACAAGGCAGTAGTTGACTGATACAGTTTGAAATCTAGATGACAAAGCGGGGAGAGGGTAGTAAAAGGACTGTCAACGGTCTCACGATGGCTCATGTATTTGAACACTTGGTCCCCCGATGGTGGCACTGTTTTGTGTGACTGTAGAATCTTTGGGGGTTGGAGCTTCATCTAGTAAGCGGGTCATTGTGGGAGGGCCTTGGATCTTATTGTCTGGACCACTTCTTGTCTACTGTCTGCTTCCTGCCTAAGATCTGCGGGGAAGTGGAGAGTCCCAGCCCTTCTTGCCGTCATGAACTCCGCTATGACAGCCTCCTAGACTGTTCTTGTTACACGGCACCCATAGTCATTTTGTGGAGTGTGGCTCAGGAGCTCTGCAGTGCCTGGATGCTTTCCTCAAGATTTAATTGGGTAAGGGTTTTGTGGAATGTTAGTTTAAGACGTGTTATATTCGTTTATGCTGTGGAATATTTGTTTAATGATGCAAAGATGTGTTGCATTCTCTTATGTTGCATTTGTTTAACTCTGTAAAGCTGTGTTACTTTGCCTGTCTAAAACACCTGACTGGTCTAATAAAAAGCTGAACTGCCAATAGTTAGGCAGGAGAGGGATAGGAAGGGCTGCCAGGCAGAGAGAATAAATAATAAGAGAAATCTAGGCTAGAGAAGCAAGAAAAAGAGGAGAAGAGGACACCAGGGGGCCAGCCACCCAGCAACACAGCCAGCCACAGATTAAGAAGGAAAGAAAGGTAAGAATTAAGAATAATTAATAAAGATTAAGAATAAAGAAAGGTAAAAGCCCAGAGGTAAAAGGTATAAGAGGTAAGTTAAGTTAGAAAAGCTGGCAAGAAACAAGCCAAACTAAGACCAGGCATTCATAAGTAAGAATAAGTCTCTGTGTGATTATCTGGGAACTGGGTGTTGGACTCCCAAAGAGTAAAAACAACAACAACAACAAAAAGAATTACAAAGGGGTCAAGTGACAGATGATCCAGAAAGGGTGCCCTTCTTGTCATATCATGCTAGGGCCCATATCAGCAGTGTGCCTTTCCATGCTAATGGTCTTGTCACCTGGCTGAGCCCTCCCAATCTGCCACTGTCTGTTTGAAGGCATGTTTCTGTCCTCTCACCTTCTACTATCCAGCATGGCTCTCAATTGGCACAGGATCCTCCTTCCCTTCTGGTGGGATGAGTTTCTTATAGTGTCTGGGAACCATTTACTATCCTGTGCTTATTATTTATTCATTCGGGAGTTTGTTTAGACCATTATGGACTTGTGGGTATTTATTTTATGTTTTGGGTTATGACCCTACACTGTTACTTATTTTCTTGTTCCAGTGGCTCCAACCTTGGGTACTAGAAGTCATTCAGTTCACACCTGTGCCCTTTTGACACCATAGCATCCATGTGTGTGCACAAACACATTTGAGCATGCGCGCACACACACACACACACACACACACACACACACACACACACACACACACACACACACACACACACGAACCATTTCCCTGCTTTTGACACTAAGCAATGGTCCATGATCCTGTGGCTTGTCCCTTGGGAATTTTCCAGATGGGCAGTTCCCCCAAGAGAGTGCTGGGCATTGCTTGCAGATATGTGAGAACTCCAGGCCTGAGCTGGGAGTGTGCCCATGGCTGCTAGGAAGTCAGGGCCTCCAGGTGTCCTCAGCAGAGATGCAACCAAGGTGCAGATGCACCGCACAGCTGAGCATGGCTTTGTATGATATCTTCAGCTTACAATGACCATGGGAGGGGGCTCTGGCTGCCTTACTCTTTGACACCTATGTCAGCACACACTTCCACTTGCCTATTGTTCAACCTGTGGCAAGTGAGGTGGGTTTAGAACCTGCTGCCTGTATAGGGAGTGATTTCCCCACACAGAACACAGCACACTGCTTCCTCGAAGTCTTGTAGATCCTCGGGAGAGTGCTGCTCCAGTATCAGGCAGACCGCCTCCTGCTCCAGGAGCCTCTCTGAGGATGAAGGCTGACCCTCCTGCCCTCTCACACTGATGGGATGTTCCGTTTCCGGTTTCCAAGAGTTCTGGATCCCCAGGCCCAGTCCTCCCTTGGTGACTACCCTGTAGCGGTTCTGGAGAAGCAAACCTCTAGCCACTGCCTTCACCTAGGGAGACAGCTCCAGTCCACACATGTGGATGGGTGGGCAGACATTTGCCTATGTGGCATCTATCTCCATCTATGACGATCATTTTGTTGTTGTTGAGAACTACAGTCATCTGAGAAAGAGGAAGCCAGCTGAGAAAATACTGCCATCAGACTGGGCTGTGGCCAAAACTGTCAACAGTTTTCTTTATTGTCCCTTGGCATGTGGTTCTAGGCGTACACAAAGTAAAGTGACCAATCCAGGGGGAGCAAGCCACCAGGCAACACCCCTCCATGAATGACATCAGTGCCTTCCCGCAGTGATGAAATGTGACCTAAGAGTTTTAAGATGAAATAAAACTTTTTCCTCCCCAAGTTACTTTTGGTCATGGTGGTTTTGCTTTTTTTAAAGAAAGAAAAGAAATCTTACAATTCCATCTCTCCCCTGTCCTCTGTGTGGAACATGGGGCCCCTGGCAGGCCTATGAGCCTGGGTATGTGCTCAGCACAGAGCTTACTCAGCCACTGCAGCAAAACTCATGCAGGGGACATCGGGTTGTCTGATGCCCATCCTGGAGCTGTGGGTGGAGGCCTGAGAGAAGATATATTCAGTGCTACCAAGAACCCTGGACTGTGAGGGCTGTAGGACAGAAAGCCATCTTTCTGAGCCCTGCAGCCACGCTAGTCCCTGTGATGAGGATACCAAAGACAGGATGCTCCCAAGTGCTGGAGTGTATGAGGACACAGACGCTGCCTGCTGAGCCCAGCCTTGATGTCATCATCACCCCCACACTCTAAGGACTGAGAGACAGCTTGCCTCAGGCCTGCTACCTACCCCCACATATCCAGGTGCATGGACAAAGGTTTGGAGGCAGCTGGCAACATGTGGCCCAGGCTGCTCAGTGTCACCAGGAGGCCAACACTCTCTTCTTATACATCCTGGCATTCCTCTCATCCAATACAGATACCAACATATAGAGAAGCAGGTAGCACTCCTGCTTGCCACTTGACCCTATCTAGGTCTGTCCCTTAGCATGTGTAAGGGCTCCCTTCTCTGCCTTCCTCACAGATCTCCAGAGGCTGCAGGGGACAGGGGTGGGGTGGGGGACAAAAACCTTGTCCTAAGCAGAGAAATCAGGTGTGGGGGACCAGAGACAGTAGAGTCAACACAGGCCTCACTTCAGCTCTGGGCAGTGAGCTTAAGGCAGCACTTAGGGGTGAAAAAAGCTACTATGTCACACCTGCTTCACCGACTCCCGCTAGTTAGAGGAGGAGGGCTAGCACTAGAAGATCCCCGGGCTCTTCCCAGCTTCAGTGGAGTGTGTGATTGATTAGTAATGCCTGCACAGAGTATAAGGTTGGTAGGACACTAGCTCTCCACACTAACAAGAGTTGGAGGATGGGATGTGGGGGCTGGGGAGCTGCAAGAATCTGTGAAACATAACTAAGATGAGTCCTCCAAACTGCCCCCCTGCTGTCCTCCTCATACAGCCAGCACCCCCGAGCTGTCCCTGCCCCTGCTGTGTCATGACCTTGACCACTGCCAAATGTCCTTTGAGTCACCTGTCCACGGCCCCCAACAGCCTTCCTACCCACAAAGCCTCCTCACCACACCCTTGGCCATTGTGTACCCAGAAGCCATTGGCTGCTCATGTCCCTCCGCACAGCATGGGCAGCTGCCCTGCTTCATAAAGGCAAGCCTAAAACAGAGTCCTTCCCCAGATGGGTCAGGCTGGTGTCACCTCCCTGGCCTCTCCTCTACTGGTCCAATGAGGTGGGAGGGAGGGAATCTGCCTTCAGGCAGATGTGAAAGGAAGTGGGGATGAGGATGACGTCAGGGGACCAGAGCAGAGAGAGCTGGAGTGCAGCCCGGAGTGAGTCCCCCTGGAGAGGAGAGCAGAGAAGCAGTGCCCCCTCCCACAGTCCTTCTCTGCCTCCTCCAAAGTCCATAAGGAAGAAATGGCATTTCTCTCCTTAAACACATTAACCTCCTAAGCTGTGCGCCACAGGACTCTCCGACTCTTCCGTTGAGCAGGGTCGCAAAACCAGAGGCAGAGTCCCGTCCCAGTACATTCCTGGTTCACTTGATGCTAGGAGCTCCCAGGTCCCAGCTGTTTGAATGAACTGCACTTGGCTCACAAAGCAGTACACTGTGGTGGCTGGAGACTCTGATAGCTCATTCCCTCTGGGACAGAGATAGGGTGCCCTCTGGGGCTTCCAGAGCCAACTCAAGGTCAGTTCAGAGGCTGGCTGTGGTTGACCTGGTTTGAAGGAGGCCATTCCCTCTGACCTTTCAGCTCATCCTCAGGGAAGGGACATCTTAGGTGCCATGACAGTGCCTATGGTTAATTCTAGGACAGGAAGGGCTCATTTTAGCTCATGGTGGCTTAGCTTCCTGATATGCAGCCCTTGGCTGTGGTGGATGGACTCCTGGAGGTCCCTTCCCCAGAGTTGTGGTTTGGAACCCAGGGGTTTTGCATGTCTCTAGATGGAGTGCATAGATTGGGGTGTTCTAGCTCCTGAGTGTCCCCAGTCCAGAGTGTCCAGCGCCAAGTGGGGTCCTCATCAGCACAAACAAAGCCTCCCCTAGGGAGGCTTCCCTCCCAACTTCACGCCCACAAGGCAAGGAGCTGTTGGCAGTGGGGTAGGGAGAATTAACAGGCTCAGCCAGGCCCATGCTATATAGCTCAGCACAGCTTTCACGTTTTCGTTTTTCTTTTTTTAAGATTATAAAAAAAATAATAAAATGGACCTCGTAACAGAGACCATATGTGGCCAGCCAAGCTGCAAGGTTTGCTATCTGTGCTTTACACGCAAAGCTGTGTCTTGGGTACTAAAGCACAGGCAGCAAGCAGCATTCGGGGGCAATGGGACTCTGCAGCTGGGTTCTCAGCCTGACCCACCTAGGCTCATTCCCTCCCTGGAAGCCCCTGCCCTCTCATGGTCCCTCAATGCTCTGCCCCCAGCAGATTCTGTTCCCAGTGAGACCCCCTCTTGCACATCCACCTCCTCTGAGTTCTGTGGCACAGAGCCCACTGCCTTGCCTCCAGCCTCAGTTTCCTGATGTGCTCAGTAAGGAGTCCAGACTCATCTCCCGGGGGCTTCAGATCCCAGCACTGCCAACCCCCACAAAGCTTGTGGACCACCCAGAGGTTGCTGATGGCAGATGGGCACCCATGGGACCCTGTGGATGTGGCCTGTGACACCTGGCTTATACTTGGCTCATTCCTATCGCTATTGTTCTGTGCCCCTCCTATATACTGTTGCCCTGCTAGCATGCAGGTCTGGATTGCATGCTAAGAAGGGGCCTCCTGGTGGGTGAGCAGGGGTGAGGGTGGAGAATATGCTGACCCCCCCAGGGCCAGTGTCCTGGGCTCGGATCCCAGTAATCTGCTTAACACCACACAGACTGCTGTACCCTCAGAAGAGAATCCAAGTTCTTGTCTTGGGGCCCAGGACCCCTGCTCCCTCTGCACTGCCTGCTCCACCCACCTGGCCACACATCTGGGGCCCGCCTCACCCAGGCTCATGCCTGCCCTCCTACTCCTGTTCCTACTAGCCTGCTCTGTCCTAGGGTGTGGAGAGATGCCCTATAACCTGAAGTATAGCCTGATCCCCCTTCCATGGTGGCCTTGGCTAGTACTGCTTCTGTTCTATTACTAACACCAGTTGGGGGCTAGTGGGGACCAGCAGAGTGGTATGTTGAGGTACCCCATTGCACTCTGAGGCTCCCTGGTGGCTGCCATTTCAGGGTCAGGATCCTCTCATGTCTTAGCTTCCCTGACTCCTTTACAGAGAGAGGTCAGGGCCAAGTTCTAAGCACCACTTGTGAGCTTCCAGGGGAGTCCCCAGGGTGGTTGGTGATAGGCGCTCTGGATGCAGGGTTGCACCCTGGGTCTGACCAGGTAACCTCAGACAGATAGCCATTCTTAGCCTCAATTTCTTTGTCTGTTAAATGTCCCACAAAAAGAGGCGCCTCAGCTTTTAGGGAGTGGAGAGTGACACATGGAGACTCATGCTCTGTGACCCCCGCCGCATGCCCTCTCCTCACAAGGCACACTGTATAAGGCTGTGAGAACATTCCCTTTGATGTAGAGAGCAGAAACATGTGGTCAACCCCCATAACAAAGAGAGGCTGTGGAGACAGTCCACACAGGGGAGGCTCGGTCACAGAATCAGGCTGGAGGCTGCCCAGCATGCTAGATGTCACCCTGGGGTGGAGGCCCATGACTCCAGGTGATAGTGCCAACCCTCTGTTCTGTAGCGTCTCCTGAGTTGAGTTTTCTCACTCCACACCTCTGCTCTATCTGAATAGCGGAAACATCGAAGCATCTGGGAGGGTTGGGAGGACCCACAAACACTGCCTGAAACCTAGATGTGGCTACCATGTTTCCTCTTCAGGCTCCAGGGCAGGATCCTCCCTGCCCATTGCTGATGTCACTGGTTTTTGATAACATGATCCCAGGCTCTGCCTTTCCTTCCCTCTTTCTGATAGGGATATAGTCACCATCTCGTTGCAACTGGTCACATCTGCAAAAACTGTTTTCCCAAATCAAGGTGCATGCACAGGTTCCAGGTGAACACATGTTCACTGAGTTCAGAGGTCAGCCTTCATTTGACTTGGTTCTCCTTGGACCCTTGTGGTCCTTCTATGGTAGCTAAATTGTACTTGGGCACTCTGCAGAGCATTTAAAATCGCAGAGTCATAAGGAGGGCATAAACATCCCTGATGGGGTTAGAGACACAGCTATTAGCAAGACAGCCTTTCCTTATCCACCACGCTGGAGCAGAGTGATATCATCTGGCAGGAGAATAAGGAGCAAGTTAAATTCTAGGTTGCTGAAGCAAATATATCACAGAGCTCCTCCTGCCAGACTGGACCCAACACAGGGCCTTGTAGCAGCATGTCTTTGTGGGTAGGGCATCACCACTAGGCCCCAGAACCCCGGCCTACCTGGAGGTGGGGTTTCTCTCTGACTACTCAGAGGTATCAATGGGCCACCTGCAATATTGAAAATGAGTTTGGCTATAGTCCATGGGATATCTTGGGGCTCAGAGAGGACTATATTCATAGCAGTGTGATAGCCAGAAGCAGAATGCTCACCATATCTCACCCAGACACCCCACATAGTAGAATATTCTTCAGTCACGGGAAAGAACGAAGTTCTGACACCAGCAAACATATATGGAGTGACAGACAACAGATGCAAACAACATTCAATTCCACTTACTAGAGAAGGAAGTCCTAAAAAATTACTAGAGACAGGGAGTGGGGTGAGGACTGCTGGGGTACAGCGCTCATGCATCAGGGTCTGCCTTAGAGAGGATAAGGTGCTCCAGAGTTACAGAGTGGTGGCAGCGGCACAGCCACGTGACTGCACAAATACTAGCATCTTGGAATTCTGAACTAGGCTGTCTGTTGTCCACTGAGCACCACCAAGTGACTTTTACTGACCCCATGTGGAGCTGCAGTTGGCGGCCAGCTTGCCTTGTCCCTGACACCAGCATCTGATGCTAAAGTGGCATAGGGTATTTGAAGCACAAAGCTTCAGCAGGAGACAATGTGGCCTGCATGTGACCTGCAACCCTGTACCTCCCCTGCACATTGAGGCACAGGTAACAGATCCATGCTTTTAGCACTCCAGCATTGACCTCACACAGGCATCTTCAAATTAAACAGAGTATCATGCAACATCTGAAATCTTGTTAGCTCTATAAACATTTCCCAGGACACCAGAGGACAGGGCCAAAGACATCTAGCTGCATTTCCTAAGGGCCCACCTGCAGTCAATGCGCAGGCTGGTGCCAGTCCATCATGCCAAGGCAAAGGGCACAGCCCAACTCTGAGTGGAGCTCTGTGAAGGTTGCAGTTTAATCCAGCCTTGGCTCCTCATGCTTCCCTTTCTTTGGAGGTTCCTATGAGAATGAGGGTGTCCACTCAGTCTACCCACAGTCTGGAGGGTTATCAACTTCAATGGCAGTGGCTGAATGCAAAGTTCAAGGTACAGAGGCCAGAGCATGGCTGCCTTGCCTGGGGGAGGAAGGAACGGGATGGTAGGACCTGGCCAACTGATCCAGGTGTGGGTCTCCCTGGGTCTGGACCAGGGAAGGAGCCGGAAGCCTGGGAGGAAGTTTTCATGATAGTAGGGGCTGGGAGCTGTCTGTTGCTGAGCATGGTGCACACAGGCCGGGCCTGGGAAATCACTTTGGGAAGGACCTCGCCCACAGCAGGCATCATCATTAGCAGAGGCAGCAGAGCCCATTTGACAACTTTGCCAGGATGGTTCTGATTGCTGCTCCAGATGAGCCTCAGCCTCACTGGAGAGGTTTGGGTGGTGGAAGATACAGGGAGCAACTAGCAGCAAGCTGTGATCCCAACAGGACATGCTACACCATAAAAACAAGCATCACCTACCACTCCCTGTACCTTGCTGAAGCCCACTGGTGTCTCGGGTGCCTGGGCCACTGGCTAGTATGGAGAAGGCAAAGAATGAATCAGAAGGTCTAAGCCTGGGCTTGTTGCTAGAGTTTATCTTGGCCCTGACTTGGAGAAGAACCCAGGTCTTGGCTGTGGGTGACTGCCCTCTATTTGCCTCCAAACCTGCAGAATTTGTCCCTTAAACTCAAGGCCCCTGGGGTCTGAAAAGGTCTTTGCTGATGTGATCAGCTTAAATTGAGATCATGTTCCATTAAGGTTGGCCCAAATCCACCAAGGCTGGCATCCTTGTTAGAGGAGTAGAGGTCTCCATAGAGAGGACGGATGGGGTCATGGGACCATGAAGGCAGATGGAGTGATACAACCAACTGGGACAACCAGTGGCCAGACAGCAGCAGAGGTGGGAAGGATCCTTGCTGGAGCTGCTGTAGGGAACACAGGCCTGTTCCTTTCTGAGTCCAGCATGGCCTCCACAGCAGGAATGAAACTGATGAAATACCTAAGCAGCAGACAGGGAGAGGGAAGGCTGGGGGCTCAGAGCACCATGACTAAGCTGGACACACACTACTCAGAAACAACCCGACTCCAAACCCTGAGGTTCCAGAGCCTCACACACACACACACACACACACACACACACACACACACACACACACACACACACACACACACACACAGTGATGGCAACAGTGTTTCAGACACTCATTTGATGGTGTTGTTCCTCCCCCCACCACCCATAGCTCTAGGAAAGGTGCTGATGACTTTAGGTGTCTCCGTTCAAGGAAGCCTGGCAGCTTAGCACCAAAGGGAAGGATGGACTAGCCCTGAACACATCCTGAAGCATGCTGAGCCAGAGAACATGCCTGGGGGGAAATGAAGGAGGAAGGGGAGGGGGAGGGGAGAGGGAGGAGGACAAGGAGAGGGAGGGGAGGGGGAGAGGGAAGGGGAGAGGGAGAGGGAAGAGGAGAGGGAGAGGGAGGAACATACCTGAGATAGAGAACACATTTGAGGTACTGTTGTCTCCAGGAGAAAGGGAGGCAAGAGACAGGAGACAGGCTCCCCTTGGAGCTACCATAAAGCAACCAGCCTCACCAATGGTATGGGGAGTCACAGTACCAGACTGGAAATCCAGTAAGTCGCTTTCAGCCATTAGACTGCAGTCACTGGCTACTCAGTAGAGGATGCTCTAATACTTAGCTTCAGGTGAGCGAGCAGAAGGTGGGTCTCGAGTATGGATAACAATTGTTCCTTGGGTCTGTATGATGCTGATGGTGTCTGCTACCAAAAGCATTTCTCACTGATTCCTGACGAGTGGTACTATTATTATAAAAGGAAAGAGCACAGGCAGATGGGAGTGGATTGTCTATGATCTCCTTTCTTTTCTCTGTAAGGACACTTACCACTGGATAGAGGGTCCACCCTAAACCAGGATCACCTCATCTTGAGAGCTTTGTTTTAGCTGCATCCCAAAGACTGTTATTCCACGAGGTTCCAACCACAGGCTCGTGGGAGATGCATACTCAGAGATGACGATTCACCCAACACCCTCCAGGCCACCGCTCCAGGCTGTGAGACACATACATGCCCAATCTGATTCTGGACTCAATGTTCTGTCACCTTCCGGGTGACCTTATTGTAGTCCTAGATCTTTTTCTGAGGGGCCAAAAGTGATGAGTGATCTACTGGTCAACACCTCTTCCCAGGACACAGGGTTTATTACAGTGACCTTTTCCAAGTAGCCTGTGGTCTAGATTTTGATCTTTGCTTCTTCTTCTGCCAGTGTCAAGAGATGCTAGCCAGGGTGCGGCAGCAGGTATGTTGGCACCCCAAAATCAAGTCACAGCTAGCACAGCCCATTGGCACCTTGCTCTGTGCTTACAGATATTAGGTGCTTCAAGACAAGTCCCACTTGTAGAGCGAAGTCCCACAGAGGAGTGTGGAGAGCAGCGAATTCAGGCAGAAGGAGGCCTCACACCCTCCATAAGACTAAATGGTGGGAAGCGTCTAGAAGGCCATGCTGAGTAGGTTCCAGTTCACCCTCAGTATGCATCAGGCAGCCGGCCAGGGTGGTATGAACTCTTCAGTGACAGATATGTGGTGTGAACATGCTCACCCCCCCCCCCATCATAGCTATGGAGTGTGCGGGTCTCTGACATGAAGCTGGGGCCACAGGCATTAGAGGAAGCTCTGCTCATGGGTAGGAAAGCTGCGGACAGCGTAAAGCTTCACTGTCTTTAGAAAAGGGGGTGACATCTGTACACAGGGCCAAACTTTAAGATTTTTTTTCCCTGTCTCCCTTTACACATGCACAAACACACATGCCCTGCACTGCAGAGTCTCCATTGTCACTGGTCCTTCAACATCATACTCTGGTTCATGCTTAGTGGAGGAGGTGCTTAGCCTCCTTGCCAGTGTTTCTCTTCCTCTGAGGTCCCCCAAGCCAGACTTGTTCCCGAGGTCATGAAGTCTAACCTCAGAGGACAGACAGATGTTCCTCCCTCAGAGGTAGGACACAGGCTGGGTAGAGTGGCAAGGCTTCAGGCTCTCTCTCTCTCTCTCTCTCTCCATCAAATGGAA
Source organism: Cricetulus griseus (assembly GCF_003668045.3). Lineage (NCBI taxonomy): Eukaryota > Metazoa > Chordata > Mammalia > Rodentia > Cricetidae > Cricetulus > Cricetulus griseus. Next base: position 198,832,070 of record NC_048596.1, on the reverse strand, counting down.
GGAATGCCTCGTGTTTTTAACTGTGACTCAACTGGGGACCTGCTTTTGCCACGACCCAGCAAATCTAGAGAGTTCTATCATCTGTGTGCCTGCTAGGTTCCAAGGGGGATTTCATGTCTGCTTGTGTTTTGGGAGGTGGGGAGCTCCAGGGTGAGTGCTAACAATGAGTTCCTTTGGTAGGGGTGGTTGTTTTCCCCACAAAGATAGCGCTGCAACCAGTGAAGACAGGTGCTCAGTTTGCTGCCAGGTTCACCCAAACACTGATCAGCAGCCACGGCCTGATGGGGTGTGTCCCATGCCAGGGATATGAATTCCAGGTACCGCAGGAGGCTGTGGCCAGGGTATAATTGGCTGGAATGTAACTTAATATCTCTGAATACAGGCAGGAGCTGGACCCTAGGTTCGGGGCACCTCAGAGCCTTCATCTTCTTTTTCTGAAATTAGTGCTAAGCCCTTCCTCTGGGCTTCTATGTGGCCTTGATGGCTATTCTTTGCAGCTCATGGAGGTTAGATGGTTCTGAGCTGGCACCTGAGGTAATCCACCTATGCTCCCAGCATGCTTGCCTGAAGCCAGCCTTTTCTCAGCCTGGGACCCTGTATATCTGGACTTGTTTTACTCCTTCAGACAGTGCTATTATATCCTATCAACCATGGTACCGGACCATCCATAGGTACACAGAAAGGTCTGTCTCACTGAGATGGTCTCAAAACTGAAGTTCAGATTCAGAACCAAACTAGGACCCAATTCCCAGCAGCCCCTGCAAGGACCTTGCTCGTGGCCAGTGCCAGCTGCCAGGCTGTACCCATGTGTAGAGATGCCCAGCACAGCTGTGGGTGCCAGTGGGTGGGGCTTGGCACAGGACATATGCCGAGGGAGGGTCAGAGTTCCCACGGAGTGCTTCCAGGCCTCTGGCCCCCACGCCAGCTTCCCCATAGATGGCGTCATCCCCTTGTACCAAGCCACAGCATTCTTGGCCACGCTTCGGAAACCTGACTCGCTTCATACCTAACGGGACAGTGTACTTGGAGTGCTTATTTCCTATGAGTCAGTTTCCATCATCTGTCAAAAAATGCAACTTGTTTATTCCCGAGATCCTCTCAGTGGTTTTGCTGATGGTAACTGAACACAGAGTGAGTGCCTCCTCATCCCAAGCCTGTCCCGGACAGTGAGAACATCTCTCTACTGGAGGATAATGGAGGTCCAGAGACCCATGCATGGGGCCGGGGTAGGCCATCTCTGCTCACAGTTCAGTGGCCTTGGGTCAGCTGCTTATGCTCTGGGCCTCGTTCTTCCTATATAGAAAGAGGAAATTGTCCTTGGAGCTGGCATTTGAGTTTATAGGACTCATAGTGTCTCCACAGGGGAAAACAAACAATGGGAGTGCTGGAGATGATAGTGATGATGACAATGATGGTGACATTGGTTATGATGGTAATGGTGATGATGATAATGATGGTGACATTGGTTATGGTGGTAATGGTGACGATGACAATGATGGTGACATTGGTTATGGTGGTAATGGTGACGATGACAATGATGGTGACATTGGTTATGGTGGTAATGGTGACGATGACAATGATGGTGACATTGGTTATGATGGTAATGGTGACGATGACAATGATGGTGACATTGGTTATGATGGTAATGGTGACGATGACAATGATGGTGACATTGGTTATGATGGTAATGGTGACGATGACAATGATGGTGACATTGGTTATAATGGTAATGGTGATGATGGTGGTGATTTAGTGATGGAGCTGCTGTCTAACGTTTAATAATTGTATACCAGTTACTTTTGCAGGTATGACCTGAGTATTTTTAAGCCCTTTGCAACATAGAGAATACTGTTCCTTTTTTTTGTGGACGAGGCCCATGTGAGTGAGATGGTGAGTACAAAGTCACAGAGCAGGTGGCATAATGGTGTAGTGAACCTATCGGTCACTTAGCATGCAACCTCAGCCCAGGAGATAAAGGCAGGCGCATGAGTGGAAGCTGCCCTTTGCTTCTTCACTCTAAGGGATGGCATGTAAGCCACAGCTCTGCCCCCAGAAGTGGAAATACAAATGGAAATTTTGTTTTGTTTTGTCTTGTCCCACTGCTCCCAGAGTGGAGGCCATAGTCCAGGCCAACTCAGGCCACCGTCAACACCACTTTTACCTCTGTCACCATTGTCATCACCATCATCACCAAGGGAACATGGAGCAGAACCGGGAACAATTCTCTCTGGGGCATCTGCATCTCTGGTTCTCCCTTTGACACAGCTTCTTTAGATGGGAGCCACCTTCCTGTGCCTCTTGGTCTGGAGCCTGAGCCTGGCAGAAACTCCAGCACCAGTGGGATGGTGTAGACCCCGAGAAAGGACAGCACTACAGGTTTCTACCTGTCCCGGCCCTGTGGCTTGCCACAGCCTCAGTTTCCCCTCTAGAAAGCCTTGCCTCTGCCTCTGAGGACTGAGGACTGCTGCGAGAGGTGAGTCAGTTCCCAGGGAGGGCTGAGCTTGAACACTGCTGTGACTCCTGCCTCCTCCTTGGTTTGGCCAACTCTGCTTGGGGACGAGGGGTGAGAGCAGAAATTATGGTTGGAGACAAGATGGAGAATGGCCACAAATCAAGGGGCAGGCTGAGGGCTCCCCACAGGCTGGGCCTCATCCCAGTGTCCCCTCCCTGAGGCCAGCGGTGAATTCCTAAGTGGGTACATCAGTCCCCGGCCACCTCCAGCAAGGGGCTGGGCAACGCTACATGGAGACACACAGGGGTGTGGAGGGTGGCAGCTAGGGAGTCCTTGGTTCCCAGGGGCAGGGCACAATGGCATTCCTGAGACTGTGAGGGTGTGACAGTGGTCCTGTGGCTAGGAACTCTTGAATGAGAGATGTCTGCCCATTGAGAGCTTTGGGTGGCTGGGGGAGCCAGGCTCAGATTGGGTCCAGTTCAGGATCCAGTTCCTGAATCCCAGCTTGGGGTTTCTAGGGATTCTGCCCTCTTGTGGACTCCAGTTACCTGTGACCTCTGAGGTCAGCTATTGGCTGACAGAAGGACCACCTTACAATGGCCTCTGGGTTCTATTCTAACACCATGAGACTGGCCTGGGGTACACAGCAAGAAGACACCCCAGACCTCCCACTGGAGCTCGGGACTCAGAGGTGACCAAGAGGTGAACCCAGGGGAAGAGAATGGTCACCCCAGTAGATAAGTTCTTCATGGGACATTCTGAGGGGCAGACAATCCCAAATAAGATAGGGCTAGTTTCTGAAAGGTTGCCTCTGCCAGGGCCTGGGGTACCATGGGAGATTCTGGGAAGATTTGGGGCTGTAGGTCCAGGAGGTGCACCAAGGACACACTATGCACTGCCACTCAAATTACCAACACCTGCTATATAGCCCTCCCCCATTTACTTCACCTAGAGTCCCCTCCTTCCTTTGAGAGGTGGAGAGGCCTGCTTAGGTCTCTGGAAAGTTCCTGAAGGGAGAGGACAACATAGAGATTCCAGGGGATCCCAGCAGCAGAACTAGGAAAGGATGCATTCACAAAGAGTGAATGGATACATGTCTGCAAGATGTGTGCACCTCTTTATTGCAACGTTGAAACCAAAGCTGATATAGCCTAGGAGTGGCTTGTGGGTGCCAGCTTGGCTCAAGTGTCAATGTGACATGGGTCCAAGGAGGAGGCCAGGCCCCAAGGTGGGAGATCTGAGAGGTGCAGTTTATAGACTTTAGAGGTGGCACTTGAGACAGCATCTGAAGAGCTGAGGGAAAGTGATGTATGTCTAAATTCTGTGTGAACTCTGCACCCCACAGAGCTCCCCTAGGACAGGTACTCCACATACACTTGGGCTCACCAGTCCATCCTGGCTTTTCCCTGGGCCCTGGGGAGACACAGGCAACTCTTGAGGATGTAGTCGTGTGGGAGAGGACTGGTGGGCAGCTCTGGCACTGCTCAGAGGGCAGAGAGAAGCATGCGCTGGTCATGGGAGATTTAAGACCTGCCCCTGGGATTTGACCTCACCATTGGTGGAAGTCTCTACGTCCCTAAGAACTCCTAAAACATCAAGTGGTTTGGGGATGTATCCCTGATTTGGCATAATCCCTGTCACAATACTAGCTGGCTTTCTTGACAGCTGATCTGGCCTTGAATTTTGCATAAATCCAAGGGACCCCAAGTAGGCAAAACAATATGGACAAAGAAGTGCACAGCTGGAGACTCATACATCCCCACCTCAAAGCTAACTTTCAATCTACAAGAGAAGGGTATGTGTTGGTCTAGGAAAGGGCACGGTGGAAGAGACTGAGGGTTCAGAAACCAGCCCTCATATATGGTATGCCAGCTTCAACAAGACAAAGGGTAGCCCCCCAGCAGAAGGTCCTGGGTCAACTGGCTGCCCACATATGACAGAACGAAGTGGGTCTCCTACCCCAGGCCATTTACAAAGGGTAACTGAAAATGGACTGAAGGCCTGGATACAAGGGCTAAACCCTAACAGACTTAGAAAAAAGCAAGAGTGAGTCTTTGTAACCTTGACTTTAACAATGGGCTCTCATATAAGGGCTCAGAAGCACACAGGGCAACAGGAAATACAGGGCTCCTTCAAAGCAAAACCTTTTGTATCAAATGATAATGTTAAGAAAGTATTCGAGAAGTGCACAGAATGGGAGAAAAAGGTTTGCAAATTATCTGACAAGGGCTGAGCCTAGAATATACACACCCCCTCCCTCTCTTTTCTTTTTTTAGTCAGGGTTTCACTACTTAGCTCTGGCTAGCTGGAACTCACTGTGTAGACCAGGTTGGCCTCAACTTTACAGAGCTGCCTGCCTCTTCCTCCCAAGTACAGAATTACAGACCCCCCACACACTCTTAAGATAATAATGAAAGACAAAAATCCAATTAAAAAATTGGCAAAGGCTCTCTCTCATTGTGATCTGAGTGTGAAATGTCTCCCACAGGCTCATATGTGTGAATACTGGTCCCCAGCTTGTGGTGCAGTTGTGGAAGGGCATAGAACCTGTAGGTGGTAGAGCCTTAGTGTAGGAAGTGCATCACTAGGGGCAGCCTTGGGGGTTTTGTTTTCCATCCATCCTTCCTTCCATCCATCCATATCTATCTAGGACAGTGTTTTGCCTGCCTATACCACATGTATGCCTGGTGCCCTTGGAGGTCAGAAGAGGATATCCACTCCCCTGGAACTGGAGCTGCAGATAGTTGTGAGTCACCCTGTAGGTGTTGGGAATCGAACCGAGGCCCTCTGCAAGAAAAAGTGCTCTTATCTGCTCAGCCAATTCTCCAGCCTCCACGGGCCTTGAAGTTTTATCCTTGGCCTTATTCCCTGTCTGCTCCAGCTTCCTAACTGCAGATGTCATGTGGCCAGCTGTCACACACCCTCCCACCATGACCTCCTTACCGCTGTCGACTATGTCCCTCCTTAAACTGGGAGCCAGATTAACCATTTCCTTCTGCAAGAGGCTTCTACCAGGCATTCTGTCACAGCAACCAGAAAAGTAACCAATACAGATCTGAATGGACATTTTTCCAGAGACGGTGGCTGGTAAGCATATGCAAAGTGGATATGAGGCATCAAGAAATGCAAACTGAAACCACTTCACACCCACAAGGTCAGCCATCACGAGATAGACAATCACAGGGGATGGTGACCTGGGAAAGCTGCAGACCTTCACGCTGCCAGCAGGAATGAAAAACTGGGTCACCTGGTCTACCACTCTGGCCACTCCTCAGAATGTTGAACCTAGAGTAGCCATGTGACCCAATGACTGCACCAGTAGATCTACACCCAAGAAAAATGAAAACTTCCATCCACATAGAAACTCCTACACAAATGTCCGCTACTCACAATAGCAGCAGTGGGAACTGTCAGAACTTCCAACAGGGGAAGAGAACAGCCAGCACAGTGTGGTCTCTCACGCAGCGCCATCATTCAGCCATAAGAACAAATGCAGAGCTGACTCACCCCACAGCACTTTGAAGCTTGCTGAGTGAAAGAAGCCAGGCCCACAAGACCACATGCCGCATGGTTCTGTTACATAAGATGTCAAAAAAGACAAATGTATGGAGACAAGAGAGGAAATTAGCAGCTGCAGGGTGGGGCAGGACTACGGGTGTGATGAGAGCTATGGGGTTTCTTCTCCAGGGTGGAAGGGACACTCTGCAGTGAGATAGTAGGATGGCTGTATAGCTCTGAGAGTATGTCCACTGAGCCAGATGCTTCTGGAGGGTGGGTTTTTATAGTGCAAGAGTAACAGCTAAATACAGATGTTCTGAAGAGTTCACTGCCTCATCTCCCTGGTTGAGGTGGAAATGGAGCGGAATGTGTGTTAAAGCAGAACCTGTTCAAACCTACTTCTAAGAGCAAAATCCCGGGTCACTCTGTCTCCGTGGCATGGAGGTGTCAGAGCTCACAGCCAGTTGAGTGATGCTATGTTTCACCTCCTAGGCAACTTGACCAAGTAGGATGTTAGGGCCACCCAATGTCTATAGAGCCTGTGAATAGGGGGCATGTGGTGGTTGACCCCACAGAGGGTATTTTACCTGGTATAGGCAGGAGTATGAGCAGATCCCTCAGACCTTTAGGGGCCTAGTCAGCAAAAGACACTCACACAGTGCCTGCTGGACAGGGTCCTGCACACTGGATGCAGAGTGCATGGGTCACAGCACCTGGTAATGCTGACGACTGGGCAGGAGGCTCACTTAGTACATCTTTAAAGGTGCCTCCTTCATCCCATGACAGAATCCTAGTTCTACATGTTGGGGTACTGCAGGAAAGCTGGCAACAGGAGTCTTATCTTCCTATTTCCTTGTATGAGTGCACATGTATGTATGGGGGGCATTGTATGGGGGAGTGTGAAGGGTGTGTGTGTGCATGTGTGAACACAGGCACTGTGTACATGTGTGGGAGTGGGCATGGTGTGCAAGCATGTGTACATGTGTGAGTGTGCATGCCCTCATATTTCCTAGATGTGCAGAAGTCCTCCAGCGTGGCCTGCCCTGGGGCCAGGCATGTACGCATAGGACTAGGAGGTACCAGTGCCCAGGTGTGTTCACTCAGCATGGCTGTCACAGTTCTGTTCTCAGTATGGCTCACACTACCTTACACTGTGAGGCATGCAGGGGGCTTCTAAACCATCCAGTTCCTTGGTGGACCAAGAGTGTGGTTTGTAGGGTCCAGAACTCAGAATTTGAAGCAGAGGAATAGTTACTACTCAAATCCAAGCAGGAGTACTAGGCAATCCACTTGCTGGGACAGGCAGCACCCTGGTCCTCAGTAACTTGTTATCTCCATCTTAGCAGAGGAACAGAGTCTAGGAACTGGTTTGCAGCCTCTAGCTACAAATACTCCTGGGGAGGGACAGGGTGCCAACAAGATGGTGAGGATTAGGCTGGCACTTTTCCTGGTGGTTGTTTGACTTCTACATTCTCTCTCTGTGTGGGGGTGTATGAATATATATGTGTGTGTGTGTGTGTGTGTGTGTGTGTGTGTGTGTGTGTGTGCGTGCGCGTGCATGCGTGCGCGTGCAGGAGCTCACTGTGAATATGTGAAGGATAGACATTGACATCAGATGTCCTACTTGAGCGGTCTCTGCTTTTTGGTTGTTGTTTGGTTGGCCATTTTGAGATGAGATCTCTCACGGAATCTGGATCCTGTTTTTGGTAGGCTGGCCAGCCAGGGAGCCCCCAGGATCTTCCTGTCTACTGACCACTCCTGTAGGTGTACACCACTGAACCTGACTTTTACATGAGTTCTGGGGATCCAAGATCAGGTCCTCATGCTTGCACAGCAAGCGATTTACTCACTGGGCCATCCCCCCAGCCTGGCTCCTATACTCCTGAAGCTGAAGGTGCCATGGAGACCAGAAATAATTCCAGAGCTACATGGACAAGTGTGGGAACATGCTGGTCCTGCTCATGGCTCCCTGGGGTGATGGGTGACTCAGTCAATGTGAGTCAAAATGGTTCCTAGCACATCCTTGCTGGCCTCTTCCTCCTGGCCTCTTGTCATTTCCTATCTCCAGATGTTTGGGGTTGCTGGCACTGGCCCTGTATACTCAGCTATAGTGTGGGAGGGTCTGCAGTGCATAGAGACTATATGGATTCCTTCAGGTTTCTTGTCCTAGCCAGTCCCAGATAAGATAAGTGGCTGTAAATAGATGGCCTCACTCCCTTCCCAGGACTCTCCTTACACCCTAGGATGACTTTCTGGAAGAATTTTTCCGGAAAATCTCAAACTGCTCCCAAAGTCATTTGAAAGAGAGTCTGAACAGGCACCGAGTATGGGCTCAGATACTGAGTATCAGCTCAATAGCCCCAGAGCAACCTGGTTCCTTAGGAAGCTCCTACTCTGAGCCAGTGGTTCTCTGAAGAAGTAGGCAGGGCCAGGCAGCAGCAACAGCTTTTCCTGAGAGAAATGTTTGAGGTGAGTGGGACTGCTTGGGGCCTGGAGTATGTGTGTCCAACCCATCTCCTACTGGGCTCCAAGCTGGGCACTTAGGAATGGGTATCAGACATACCTTACCCTCTGGTCAGAGGAAACAAACTGGGCTGTGAATCCTGCTGGAAGGTACCCACGCCCAACATCACCAAGCATTTCATAGGACTGTGTGCTGCCCTGCAGGAGGTGAGCGGAATACAACTCAGTAGCAGCTCTGTAACTTCAGGCAAACGTATCATGGCAGCATCAATGTGGAATGAGGCACATCACTAAAACACGCCACAGGTAGCATGTGCCTGCTCCAGAAGCTTCTAAAAGAGAGCCAGGGAGAGCTGGTGTCTCTGATAGTGTAGACCACATGACAGGACAGATGGCTGGCATGGCCAGCTTGTCGGCAAAGCCTAAACTTGGTTCTTCCAACTGCAAGTCCAGTGTCCACCCAGCGGTGGAGTGCTCCAGTGGCCAGAGGCTCCTAGAGTAGAACAGGCTTTGGTGAACAAGAAGTGACCTCCACCAAGGGAAGATGCCAGTGCAGGAGACAGGAGGTTGATGATTCTAGTCTCTTTTCCCTGGTCAGGCAACTCAAGTCAAATTGGATCAAGGTTGGTGGGACTTGTCCCCTGAGCATCTAAACCTGGCTCCTTCATCAGCTGATGCTGCTAAGAACCAACCTGGCCCTGGGAGTCCTTCCTCTGCCACACTGTGGGCTCCATAGAGTCTAACAACAAGCTGAGAGTGGACCACGTAGGACCCTCAAGGCATAGGCAAAGGCCCCCTTACCCTGATGACCTCTTAGCTGGGCAAGGTTGCAGGGTTGGTACCCAGTTTGGGAGGGTTCATGAGATCTTGTCTTTTAAAGGCTGCCCAAGAACACAGAGGCCGCCATCATGTAAACATCATAGTCCCCATAGAGTTCAGCCCTTGGCTCTCATGGTCACAATCTCAAGACAAGTTGCCAGAGACCCTGAAGACATGTTTCTTCCAGACTTCTGTGGCATCCACGAATTTCTACCCAGTTCCCTTTGCCTAGGAACAACCTGAGCTGATGGACCTTGACCACTGTCCTTGGTCTGCTTCAAGCCCTTCCCTTAGGAAGCCTTCTCTCTGGACTCCAGGTTCCTAGGCTGCCTCTTCCCTCCTCTAACAATGTCCTGTGCACTGGAATGCTAGCCTGGTCTCTGCATCCAGGGAGACAGAGCCAGTGTCTGGGAGACTCCTGCCATAGGTTTACCCTCACCAGGCTAAGAGTGTCCACGAGGGGCTGCTGTGATGAAGTGTGTGTGTGGGGGGGTGATTGCACTTGGGAGGAGTTAAAACCAGTGGGAGGGGGCTTTGGCTTTGAGAATGGAGAGCTCCTGACACATTTATTTGCATAAGCTGGTGCAGACCTGCTGTGGTACTAAGCTCAGTCAGGTTGTGGGCTGGAGCCGACTGAGGAGGGTGGGGTGGGCTCTGTGACCTTCCAGTACGGGACCAACATCCTGGGAACAGGTCCATCTGAATTAGTGAGGCTGTAGTGCGTCCACACCCTGTCTACGCCTTGTTAAATTTTCCTAATGTGGAAAGTTGAAAGCAAACAAGGGTGTCCCAGTCTTGCCTTCTTCTCCTCAGCCTTGCTCAAGGGACCTGTAGCTGCCAGGCTTGCCCCATAGGGACAACACAGAGAGGTCCTCCAGGACATGGAGATTAGGTGATGACTCCTAGAATGTTATATTCTGAGCCTGGCTAGCTCTCCAAGACTCTTCCAAGGGAGCTCCTTGTCAGGTCCCCGCCACCACATCCAAAAAAAACCTGGACAAAAGGATAACTGGTGTCTATTAGCACACCAAGGTGTCCCTTGGTCTCCAGGTTCATTCAGTACCTATGGCTCCCCTCAACACTTCTTACCCCACCCCTACCTTAAACCTGTCAGGGGCTTCCCTTCCCTTCCCCCAGCTTTCTCCCCCTCTCTGCTATATAACCCTATTATTTTGGCCATGTGCTCTCTTGGTTCTTCTCTCTCTTGGCTCCTCTCTTGGCTCAATCTTGGCCTCTTTGCCCTCTTGGCTTTCTCTCCTCTTCTGCTGTCACTTTCCACCACCACTCCTCTCATGGCCTGCTCAGTCTGCTGGCCTGTTCAGTCCACTACTTTCTCCCCCTGCTCTGGACTCTTCCAGAGACCTCTAGCTATACTGTCCTACACATCTACAACAAATGCCTTTCTTCAACCATACCTTGGAGTGAACATGTCCTCATATTCATTCATACCCCAAGGCAGAACACCCAGTAGAAGCCAAGCTTGGGGCATTGTCTCACCATGAACACACCTGTGTCACCTACTCCCCTAGAGGAGAACAGGACCTTTGAGACAGCTGCTCCACTAGGAGTCCAGAGGCCCCCCCTTTTTTTCAAAGCCTCACAGTGAACAGTGAGGGGGCCCAGGAGTTCAGAGTCTAGTACTCCCCTACATGGAGCTCAGGTGTGTCCAGAGAGGTAATGGTCACCTGAGAAGGACCCTCAAAACTATAGCATGCTCCTGCCCACTGCCAGGCCCTCTTCTGGCACTGCTGGCTCCCCTGTACCCATCCCTGGACTTCCTACCCTTTATCTGTACCCTCCGACCCAACACGTCCACTCCATAGCCCATCAGTATTCTAGTTCTCAACACAGGCTTTGTAGAACTCTACTTCTTGGAGGCCTTTGAGGACCCCATTTATGGAGGCTCCCTCACTGTGACCTGTCATCTATCTCAGATATCCTTTTAGTCTTTCTCTGCCTTACTTCCACCCATTTCCAAGTGTGTGCTAGGGAGTGTGAACAGACTTCTGGGCTCTCAACGTTAGGGGCATGGTGCCTGCCAGGTTTCTCTTGGGAACCTGTGTCCCAGCAATGTCTGTACATGCACTAGGAATTAATGAATGAGTAAACAAATGGATGAATGAACATGGGAACAAGTAGAGAAGATGTGGTTCAGGCTGTCATTGTGTCCCCCAAGCTCACACGACTCCTGATCCCAAGGGGGTAGCATGAGAAAATGGGTCACTGGAAAGTGACAGATCCAGGGAACAAAGCCTCATGAAGGTGACTGTGCTATATGAAAGGGACCCACAGGACAGCACCCAGTTCCATATCTGCAGACATGGAGTGAAGGTGACATTAGTATCCAGAAGAGGCCCCGAGAATGACTGCACCTGCCCTCAGGCATCTGGACTCCAGCACAGATGTTCAAGCTGTCTGGTCTCCAATACCTGTCACAGAAGCCAGGATGGCTGGAGCACAGCAGCCGGGATGCTAGGGAAATCAGTCTTTCTCTGATCTACACCATCGCTCCTATGTTGACACATTCAATTTCTCTAATTCCCACCAGCTTTATGAGCTCCGGATTTTTCAAAGCTGTCTGTTCATGGTCCAGTGTTGTCAGTGCTATGTCAGGGCTCCCAGACAGTCATAGGGGCCAGAAGCATTTAGCAATAGCTCCATTCAGGGCTGCAAGAGTCACAGTAGAAGACTGGAGCCACATGTCTCCATCTACTTGTGACTGCTGCTGACAAAACTGCCTGCCAGTCATGCATGCACATCTCATCCAGACCTGCGATGTGAAACGTGGAGACACCCCAGAGCTTGTCCTTGGCCATGCCTTGATGGGTTACATGCCTTTGTATTTACATTTGTAAACTCTACAAGAAACTTCTGGAATGGGGGGGACACGAAATCCACAGTAGGATTCTATTTTTTTCCTTACACTTCTGTGATATTCCAAACCAAGACTTCTAACTGAAGAAGCTCTTGGTTTCTGCTAAGAGAATAGCTGCCCCTTATTTTTAAGGTTAGTTACTGAGAGAAACCAACATAAGAATGATTTATTTTGGCTCACGATCTCAGAAGGTTCAGCTCATGATCTCTTTGCCCCTCCCGTGTTGGCACGCATGAGGCAGAGTATTGTGGCAAGAGGGCTGAGTGAAGAAGAGCTACTGCTCACCTTTGGTGGGAAGAAAGGAGAGGGGGGAAGGACAGACAAGACACTCCCTTCAAACTGCACCCCTATTTCTTCAAATAGGCCCCACTTCCCACTTGTTGATCATCTATGAACTCATCAGCGGGTCATATGAGTGCCCACATGATCTCACCACCATCTGGGGACTAAGCCTCCAACACAATAGGGACACCTCACACCCAAACCATGATATATGCTTAGTCTTCTCCAGAGATCTGACATGGCAAGTGGCTGAGGTCCAGACTGTCCTGGGCAGCTGTGGGCAGGCCTGGGTTTAGAAGTTCCTGGTAGACCGGCTTTGTCTGCTCTGATTCCTCCTCCTCCTCCTCCTTTCCTTCCCCAGAGCCCTACTCCCTTCCAATTCCAAACCTCAGAGGGGCTTCTGAGGACAGGTTGGGCAGCCTGACAATGGGGGCTGGTGCCACATGCTGTGTGCCATGTGCTGGGGGTAACAAAATCGACAGAGGCAAACCAGTTACCCGCTGGCCACATCTGGTCACATCTCCCATGATGGTAAACGAACAGAAAGCAGGACCTGGGGCCATGCAGGGGGAAAGTGGATGTGGCCAGGTAGATGGGACCGGTCTCATTGCCCACCAGTCTGTGACTCACTCCCTCAAACTCCCTGTTCAGCTGTGGGAAGCAAATCTGAATGGAACTGAAAACACCCCAGCCATTGTGGGTGACAAATGGAATCAGGACTGCCTTGTCTCCACCCCACCCTCCACGCTATGTCAACATTCCACTTTACCTGTACCTAGACACTTGGGACAGTGGCTGACATGGCTGGCTGCTTACTGGACACTGAGTCCTTCTCCTTTGGAGAGATGATGCTCTCAGTGTTTGGAGATCACGAGATGCTGAGAGATGAAGCTGGACATAGCACTGGGGCTCCATGTCCATCTTGAACATCTGACATGGCCCTTGCCATAAACAGCCCCAAACAATGAGCCACACCACAGCCACCATTTTCCCACCTTGTGTGAAGTGGCTTCCCTTCCTTTCCGCTGAGTATGTACATGCCCATCAGCACCAATGCTACTATGGGGTTAGGAACTTGTGCCTGTGAGGCCAAGCCACTCCCACCCAGCATCTGGGGTCTAGAGTAGTTGGCAGGAGACCATCAGTGGCCTCCAGGCTGATGAATCTCATCAGGGTTTCCAGGGCTGCAGTGGAAGGGAAATTGCTGTCGCAGGGAAGGATCCGTGCAGGAAGGGGCCTTCTCTGTGAAGTGGACAGCCTGAGGCTGAGGCTCATCAAAACCAGACCCTGCTGGGGCTGTCTTCTTCTCATAGTTAGATGTGTCTTGTGCACAGAGTCCCGTGGCTTCCTCTCAAGAAGCCCCTGCGTCTCAGGCTGAATGTAGATTCTGAGGTTCCTGCCAGGTGCCACGTGTACATCACAAGACAGCACTGTTCGGAGTGTGCAGGGGCTATAAGCGTATCTTCAGAGTGTCCTTGTTCCCAGTGCGCAGAGACTGTAAGCTCTGTCCCTTAGCTCCTTGTTGTCTCTGTGTGTGCAGAAATGGATGTGGCCACTTTGAGGTGGCCATTTATGTCCCTCACAAGCAGGCTAGTGCTGCCAGGCATCTCCTCCCATGGAAACCACGACACATGAGAACTTCACCCCCCCCCCCCAGTAAGAGGGGTTATGCTGAAGTCACAGAAACCTTTGGAGACCCTGGGCCTGCTCGTCCTGGCTGCAGGTTTCTCACTGCTCACTAGGACTATGGATAGCACAAGGGCATAGGTCATTTCTGACAGTTCTTCTGTTACTGGAATGACTGTTAGGTGATTCCCAGGCCCCATCCTATAGCCCTTAGTGCTGCAGGACCTTCAGAAGTGGCCTTCCCCAGTCCCAACTGCATTTATACAGGCCCTGCTACAGCACCATGACATCTGCTAGACACTGGGTCACAGAGATAGCAGAGGCCAGATTGTTGGGGGAACGACCATTGTCATTAGGAGGATACTGTGTCAGCTTTCAGTGACTAGATACAGGGACACGGGGCGGGGGTGGCAAGCTCCCCCTGGAAAAAGCTTCTTGCCTGGGATAACCCTGCTTCCAAAGAATGTGCACCCACCCGCCTCCTTTCTCTTTTTCATTTTGAGCCAGGGTCTCACTTTGTAGCCTGGCCCTGAACTCACAGTCATCTGTCCTAAGCCTACCAAGGTTTGGGGGTCACAAATGACACCACCACACCTGGTTACAAGAAATCTTTTCTTGCTAGTGTTCTTGAACCGACTGGGAACTAAGAAATTGGGGATCCAAACCTAGCCAAGGCTGAGCAGAAATGTTGAGTGGGTACTGAATGAGAGGATTGCAAAACTATGCTGTAGACAGCTTAGATACCCCAGATCTTACAGGAGACAATGAGGCAGCACCAGGAAAGAATGCAGGGAATAAATGGGGGAGGGATTAAAAGGGAGAGACAGGAAAGGAGGGAGGAAAGCCCGAACTTCATCTTGGGAGCAGGATACAAGTGTAGGGAGCTGTCTTGGGCAATGTCTGGATGGCACATGGGTCAGCAGTTAATTCTGATGGATGTTCTAGTCTGACAGTTTCTCTGATCTTTGTTGCTGGTCCAGCCTATTTCAGTCCCAAGAAACTTTTGTTCACAGAGGGATGCAAGCCAGAGCTTCCTGGGAGACCTGGGAAGGAATGTGGCGCTCTCTTGATGTCACTGAGCCCCTCCTTGCACCTATTCCCCTCAGCATGGGACACCTGTCCCCTCAGTCTGACTTCTGCTTCAGGACCAAAACCGAAATTCTAAGTAGCCATCCCTAACCACAAACCCATGGCCTTTCCTGCCTTGTGACCCTCACCCAGACCCCAGGACTTGACACACCCACCTTGGTTTGATACTGCAGCCTTCCATTCTACGCTGGTCTCCTTGCAGAATCAAAGAAAAACTTCAAGAGGAGGAGACATTTAGGTTGAGAGGCAAACAATGCATCCCCTTTGAGACTTCGAGGAAGAAGAAATGGCCAGTACAGAGGCCTTAAGAAGAAAAATGCTCACACAAGCATGTGTCATGGGACATCACTGCCTATCTGCTTAGTGAATGAGTCCATCCATCTGCCAGCCATTCATCCATCCGTCTATCCATCCACCCACCCATAGGTCCATCCATACACCCTTCATTCTCTCACACTCAACTACTCACTAATCCACCAATTTACCTATTAATCAATGAATCATCCTTTACAGGCTCATTAATCTACCCTTTCATTCATGCTCAAGCCATGCTGCCACTCCCCTATCCACTAATACAACAATTCACCTATTGACTCATCAGTCAGTTGACCCGTTTACCTATCTATTAATTCATCTATCTGCCCATCTACCCATTCACTATCCATTAATCCACCCATCAACCACACTAAGTCAAAGTGTCTGTTGACTTAAGAGAATGGAGTGGAGGTAGATTTGTACTGTGATGGGGGGGGTCAGCATTTATCTCCGTCTATCTGCATAAAGGATGAGAAATATGTTCTCAAATCTGGGGCATTTATAAACCTCTTGGAATTGTGCCCCTCAAGGGACATTCTTGTGGGTTAGTGTCAGGTAAGGATTCAGAACATAAGATTTAGAGTGAATTGTACACAAATTAAATTCAGCCAGGAGGGACTTTATAACCTGGGCTGGAAGAAGCTAATATATGGAAAAATTGACTTGAGCAAGTGCTGAAAAGGCCACTGGCAAGTGACAGACTCAGTCTGCATGTCGCCACAGGAGGGGTAGCGATGGGCCCAGCCTTCAGCCAAGTGCACTGAGCTCTGGTTAGGCTGCCACCTCATTCTACCCAGATCCCACACTATTCTCCCCTTCATGCCCATTCTGCAACATGGTCTGTTTGGCTCTTTACCATGAGCGTCTCCTGCCACACAGCTTTTCAGGGAAGTATTTCCATGAGTGATTGCTCCCAGTCTCTCACTGTAGTCCTGGCCAGTCGGCTGTCACGGAAGGGATGGCAGAGGCCTGCAGACACTAAGTCACCACTTTGGGATTGTAGTAGGGATGTACAGTCAGGCCTTCTATCCAGTGCCCTTCTGCCCATCCCCAGGTGTCTCTGGCTCACTGCTCATGGCTAGGTCCAAGGAATCCATCACTGCAGTCTCTGAGCCACAACTGTTTAATGCCCACTCTGCTTGTGCCCATATAGGCTCACCTGGAGTTCCTCCAGCTCCATCACCATTCCCGAGTCTCCTCTGCCCTGTCCCTTAGCTCCTCCCATGTCACTCATTGTCCTCATCTGTGACCACTGGATATAAATCCACTTCCTGTTCTCCAAACCCAACATCTACTGGTAAGCCTTAGTCCCCAAGTATGATTTGCCTCAGGATGGGATCCTCAGGCCCCTTGGCACCAACCTCTCACACGAGGATATCAACACACGGAGGCCAGTCCCAGCTCCTGGGACACACTGATGAGCAAATCTTAACTACCCACACCGGCTACCAAAGGAGAGGTCTTCTATCCCAGAAGTGAGGCAGAGCACAGCTAATGCACTTTCCCAGTCACTGGGTCTGGAAGCCCCATAATTCTGCTCTTCTGCCTGCCTGCCTATTCCATAGCTAAAATGAGCCATCAGCACTGCAAAGTGTCTCATACAGGCCCTTCAGTTCTCTGCCTGCTGTGGGAAGGGCTGATTGAGAGGTGACAGGCTAACTAGCAAGGCAAGTTTAATCCTGACTCCATTTTTTTTTTATTACGAGGGCACTTCCAGGTAAGTTACTCTACAAAGCCAAGCCTCAGTCTTCTCTCAAATAGAAAGACAACAGCTGCCTGAAAGGGCAGCCGGGGTATCCTGCTCAGTGATAAGACAAGTACATGTTTGCACATGGAACAACTTGAGAAACTGTGTGTGTGTGTGTGTGTGTGTGTGTGTGTGTGTGTGTGCTAGAGGAATATACTAGCTGTCTTGCTCGATCACATTCCATAGTATTCCCTTGAGACAGGGTGTCTTACTGAACCTGGAGCTAGGCTAGCAGCCAGAAAGCCCCAAAGACATTATGTTTCTATTCTCCTGCCATTCAGCATTGCGGTTACAGGCACATGTGCAGCCATGCCTGGCTTCTTGTGTGGGTGCTGAGTTTCAAACTCAGGTCCTCATGCTTATCCAGCAAGTCCTCATGCTCACTGAGCCATTCCCCAGCGCTCTGGCTGGATTATACACTGGCTTCTTACTGAATGGGAAACAGCTCCCAAATCTGACAACCCTGGATTCTGATCAGTTTGCAGATCAAACCCACAATGAAGCTGTGGGTCCAAGTGCATGACAGGACTTCAAGGGGACAACATCGGGTGAACATCAGACTCCCAAGGGACATATAGCCCTGAAGCTGAGAGCCAGGGCACAAAGGAGAGGGCAGTCAGGCCACCCCTATCTGTCGGTGAGCACATCCTGGCCCACCTGGAGTCACTCAGCAGTCACGTCCTAGGTCACTTCCATGGCAGGAGCCATTGTGGGCAGGGGTCAGTGACAAGGCTGATGCAATCAGGTCCAGGCAGTGTTCAGTGCCAGGGATAACACAGTGAAGTACTCACTTCCGTAGCAGCAGCCACAGTATCTGTCCAAAGGAGGACATCAAACTGAAAACACAGTTGGCTTGATGTCATAAGGCCATATTCAATACTGTCATAAACAAGTGAGTGCCCACGAGATGTGACTTCAGTCATTCACCACTTCATTCATCCATTCAGAAGACTGGAAGTGGAAATAATACAATGTAGGAACCAGTAATGAGCATATGGTTGAGTAACACCTGGATTAGCAGGAACTTTGCCTAGAGTGTTGGGGGGGGTAGATGAGGAAGATAACAGTTCCCATTTGGTGTAGAGACCTGGAGTCAGGCCCACTTAGTTCTCAATATTAATTTACTTATCATTGTAAACTCAGAGAGCTCAAAACTTTAAAAAGCCCATTAAGGATCCAGTAACTAACACATGATCATGTGCACTGCTGACTGGGGCTCTTAACTAATTACTTGGAACCAAATGTGGCCCTGAGATGCCATCACCCTGAAAACAGCAGATGTGACACAATGGCTTCAGGAAAGGGACATCAAACACAGGACTGGGAATGAACTGCTCTGAGAACTCCAAAGACCCGCTCCCTTCTGTGCAGTGTCTCCTCATGCCCTCTATGGGTACCGCTTTCAAGCATGTGACCTTCTGCACACAGTGTCTCCTCCTGCCCTCTATGGATACCGCTTTCAAGCATGTGACCTTCTGCACACAGTGTCTCCTCATGCCCTCTATGGGTACCGCTTTCAAGCATGTGACCTTCTGCACACAGTGTCTCCTCCTGCCCTCTATGGGTACCGCTTTCAAGCATGTGACCTTCTGCACACAGTGTCTCCTCCTGCCCTCTATGGGTACCGCTTTCAAGCATGTGACCTTCTGCACACAGTGTCTCCTCCTGCCCTCTATGGGTACAGCTTTCAAGCATGTGACCTTCTGCACACAGTGTCTCCTCCTGCCCTCTATGGGTACCGCTTTCAAGCATGTGACCTTCTGCACACAGTGTCTCCTCCTGCCCTCTATGGGTACCGCTTTCAAGCATGTGACCTTCTGCACACAGTGTCTCCTCCTGCCCTCTATGGGTACCGCTTTCAAGCATGTGACCTTCTGCACACAGTGTCTCCTCCTGCCCTCTATGGGTAAGCTTTCAAGCATGTGACCTTCTACACACAGTGTCTCCTCCTGCCCTCTATGGGTACAGCTTTCAAGCATGTGACCTTCTGCACACAGTGTCTCCTCCTGCCCTCTATGGGTACCGCTTTCAAGCATGTGACCTTCTGCACACAGTGTCTCCTCCTGCCCTCTATGGGTACCGCTTTCAAGCATGTGACCTTCTGCACACAGTGTCTTCTCCTGCCCTTCTCCTACTGCTTTCAAGCTCATGAGAAGTGCAAGAGACAATGTTGAGAGCAAGGGCATGGGAAAGGCCTTCAGTACAGAGGCCTTGGCAGCATATGTTAGCTCCAGCTGGCATGAGTCAGCATGGTGCTGTCGGCCCCTGGCTGTGACTGCCTCAGCTGGGGTCGCCCTGTGGGCAGCTCCATCTCCTGCTGCTTTTTGGTCTGTGGGTGCTGCAAGATGACTATGACTTGGGAACAAACATCTTTCCCAAGGAATGTCTGGGAAGAGTCTATCTTCATTGGATTGTGACACAGCCGAGGCTCCAGACACTTAGGAATGCCTGTTGCCCACAGTGACAGTGACAGCTACCCCTGGTTAGGTGGTGTTGCAAGGAGCTTCCTCCCCCAACTGCATAAAGCAAGCCAATGGTTGCATGCTTCAGAACGTTTGGATCTGGTCTATGAATCAAGCCACACACATTTGCCAATCTGAGAGTTTCTGACGTCAGTTACCAGGGGTGTTAGGTACATGGTGCAAGAGAGCTCAGGAATGCACTCACTGGGGTCTAATGCCTGGGGCAAGAGCTGATTACCAGCTGCCCTATGCCTCTGTTTTAGCTTCTTCACAGAGTGGAAGTGGAGACTCATTGAGTCCATTCTTGAGGGGCACTAACATGGTGGTTCACAACAGGCACTCAGCAACTGGTGCTCACCCGCTGGTGCTGTTGCGTTATTGTTCTCTGTCATTATTACCACCATTGCCATCACCGCCATCACCATCATATTTCATCATCACCTCCCTCATCACCACCATTATCGCCATCACTGCTATGCCCTGATTACTATCACCATCATTGCTATCAACATCACCATGACCACGATCTATTCATCATCATCATCATCGCCACCACCACCACTGTATCATCATATCACTGTCACTACAGAATCACTAAAAACATTGAACTCATAGAGTTTTGTCTCACGACCTTTTTTATTCAGTAAGTTCACACACAGTAAGTGCTCACAAAACGGAGACTGGGTCAATGAACACATAAAGGGATGAGGGTGTAATATGTAAGTATTATAAAAACTAGATCACAGGTGCAATGGGCAAAGAACTCAGCAAGTCAAGGAGGTCTGGAGGAGGTGTTATCTGAGGTCAGTCTCATGACCAAGATTTCAGCAGGTGGCTAGGCGGAGATCACGTTCCAGGTAAGACAAATGGAATGAGCAAATATACAAAGAATCAAAACCAGACTTCACTGTGGTGAAGTAGACTATGACAGAGGAGAACAAACACTCAGGGGGACACACAGGCCTTCTCAGATGTCTCTCCTGGACTTCTTTCTGGGAAGCTACCAGGGGACGTGCCCATGAATCAACACACTAACAGCAGTACCTGTAACAAAGAAGAGGAAGTTACAGGAGTTGAAAGGACTCAGTTCCAAATCACAGTGACCTGAGCATCACGAAGCCAGCACAATGGTGGTCATCTCAGTGCAGGCACAGAAGCTCCTGTGGAGAGACCTTCTTAGCCACACACACCAGTACCCAAGACAGGAGATCAAAGGCCAGGAACCAGCTTGAGGGTAGTGACAATGAGGGGCAGGAAATGAGGGTGGAGTGGATCTGAGGGGGGTGTTTCCCATCACAACCTTTATAGAACTGTTTGAGAGATGTCTCTTTACAATAGCAGCAAAGAAGCTAACTTTAAAAAGTACCATTTTGACACTATTAGATAGAAAAGGAAAATGGAGACATTAATGACAGCTAATTATAGCACCTGGAGCTGTGGGCACCCTGTAACTACTTCTGGCGGTTTCTGTGGGCACACACACCCTTTGCCCCCAGCATTCATGCACACATGGGCCTCAGAGAAACCTTTGTACATGTCTACAGAGCCCCAAGGTCTTCACAGCAGCTTAACACACAGCACTGGAGACTCCTGTGACCTGGGATCAGAGTCTGTGAGCACAGAGCCCTCACACAAGGGACTGCCACCCAGAAGAAAGGAGAAATGGCCCTTGGGCCTTGGAGAACAGCCCAGATGCACTGGAAGAAAGTGAACATTCCAAGAGGTAAACTAAGTCACCTCCCTGGGGACATTATTAATAAAATCCAAACACAGGGGGAACCTGTGTGCCATGCTTAAGGAATCTGCAGCTAGCCTAAGACTATAAACGAAAAGCAAAAGGAACAGCACAGGGCATGGCTACCTTAGAGAAAAGCACTGGCCCTTGCTGCTGGCTTCTGACCTCGTGCCTCATGGCTGTGCTAGATGCCTGGCTCCGTTAGCATACACTAGACATACTGCAGTGTAAACAGGTTAAAAAAATAAGCCACAACAAGAAAACCAGAAGGCAGCCCAGAGGACAGCAAGAACACACTTTCCTTAACTGCTCAACACAGCCTGGCCACACATCTCTTTGCCATGGTTCCTATCCTTCCTAGAGCTCAACCTCCAGGAGCCGTGGACCCCGACAAAAGCAACATTACAGATGTAGAGACCAAAAGAGAAGTGATGATCAAAGTGTGGAAAGACAGAGAACAAGATGTGGGAGCAGGTGGGGTCTGGACAGGAGCCAGGGGGGCAGGAGCCAGGCCCAGGCAGCACCTGTGTAGCCACCCACATGCAGAAGTGGGAACGCAAATCAGATTGTGGGGATCTGGGGCTGGGCCTGGGCAGCACCTGTCATAGGTCCACACACAGAACCGGGGGCACACAGATATTTCCACTCAAATGTTCAGTAGCTCTCCTGTGCCTCTTCCAAGCCAGCCCAGCTGAGCGATGGCTTCTTGTCACAGACAGCCCAACTTGATAGATCCCTAATTTCCCTTTCATACCTGCCTGACAGCCCTGGCGGTGGCCCAGGCCAGGTGACAGGTTGGGAGGAGAGCACAGGTCATGTCCTCTCTTGATGGCAAACATCTCAGATCTGTGGCCAGAGGACAGCCTAGCCCTGGCTCCTGCAGACAGATAACAGGGTGCCAATGTCTGACTCTCCCACAGCAGTAGGGGGTGGGGCAGGAAAGGACTATGGCAGTGAGCACATGGCCACAGCAGGTGCAGAAAGCCCCGGAGACACCTGGACACTGAGCCACTAACAGCAGCAAGCAGATATGGCTCTCAGAACTGCAGTAAGCAATTCTGCCACTCCATCCTGTGGGACTTAACCCATAAAGGATTCTGTGGGGCTTTGTAGGCAAGACTCTAGAGAGAATCTGTCAGAACAGATGGGACACACTATCTCCAAGGACCAATGGCACTGACCCCCAGGAGAGTTGCCACTGCGTGGGTTAGCCGGAAACTAGTTGTGACTGCCCAGTGGTATGAAGAATACTTCCTACATGACTCTTGGCTTGTGAAATGGACACCAACTAGATGTACATAGCCCCTGACCATAGGACACACCACATGTCTCCAGACCTGCTGTATGGTTGTCCCTGGGCCCTATGAATCCCAAACATCAGGCTGAGGCAGGAGAGAGAAGAAAAGGGAATCTTGGAGACATCATCTGACCTCAGAATTCTTCAGTACCTAAGCTATGGGCCACTGAGTCACGTGAGTCAGTATTAACTCTTTTACAGCCAGTGCCACTCAGTGGGTATCACAGGCACCAGAACTAACCTCATGACATTCAAGGCAGAAATTCTGGTCTTTGGACCCAGTTCTATTTGGCTCTGTTAACACTGTGACCAGTCTCTGGACTGTCCACACCAGGATGACGACCATCCCTCCTAACTCTCTGTACACTGCCCTTTGGCAGGGCACTGAGCCCAAGAGGATGAACTTCATTCCAGAAGGACAGGAGAACACTGCAGCAAGAGCTCACTGCAACTGCTGGATGAGTCCAAGGTTGCCTGAGATGCAGTCCTGCTGTCTCAGCTATAGGACTCCCCAGACCTCCACATCGCCCTCTGGTGGCACAGCTCTGCATTACAGTTCAGAGGGAGGACAGCCATGTCACCTGCTTGCAGTCAGTTTCCTAAATGGTGGGGCCAGAAAGGATGATAGATAGGAGTGGGCTGGGCTGAGACATATCCCAAGTGATCTTGGTTAGCATCACTTTTTAAGTCAGGCTGAGGGTGCTGGTGCTGCCATAGATGCTCTGGTGATGGCTATTACAAAGCCTAAGAGGAACTGGCACACAGTGGGATCTACTCTGAATACTTCAAAGTCCCTGAGATGAGGGATCACATCTGTGTGTCTCTGTGCCCTGAGAGAACCCAACATAACCTTGTCCCTTGGAAAGAGAAGCCCAGCTGCCCCTGGTCCCCTGAGTGCAGAGCTAGACCTAAGGAGGACTCCTGACTCACCTTCCCTGGTGGACACTGAGCCTGTCCTGGGAACTAAGAGGCAGCTCAGCAAATCCAGAGGAACCATCTCCCCTATATAAAGGTCACTGTTCATACAACCAAAGGCATCCGAGCGATCTCTGGAAGCAAGCCTTCTTCTACAAGAACTCAGGGTCCAGAGTCCCTGTCACCTCTTGCACCCACACCTTCGGGCTCTTTCCACTGCCTCCTCTTATGGACTCAAGTCTTGTCCAAGAGCCCCAGGACCTTAGCCTCATCCACTCCATCATTCTGGAGAGGCCTGGAAAATTACCTGACAGCTATCATGGGCCATCTAAATTGTTCTCCAGTTATCTTTCCAAGGAAACATCCAAACAGAAGAGCCAGGATGTCACCTGGCTCCCACCCAGTGTCAAGCACACCTCAGCCCCACCCACTTCCTTCAGTGCATAGCCACCTCTCCATCATCTTTATTTCATCACCTCAGAGTGAATGACAGACATTACTGGCACCACC
This sequence comes from Cricetulus griseus, assembly GCF_003668045.3. Classification (NCBI taxonomy): domain Eukaryota; kingdom Metazoa; phylum Chordata; class Mammalia; order Rodentia; family Cricetidae; genus Cricetulus; species Cricetulus griseus. The sequence continues at coordinate 198,807,985 of NC_048596.1, read as the reverse complement.
TGAAGCCTCTGGCATGTGCCACGTTGCTTCAGCAATTGTGTCAGGGGCCCGAGTCGATGAGATTGACAGCAGTGGCTCAGGGTGACGCTGATACTCCCAAAGAGAGGAGGTTCATGGCACCCTTTTCAGAGGACCACCCTACCCCTGCCCGCACACCACACTGAGTTGCTCTGATAAATAAATATCAACAACGAAAGCCAACAGTTTATACAACAATGCCCTGAGCCCTCCCAGGGCGTGGCCATCTAGGCTGGCAAATGTCAGGACTCTGTGACAGTCATTCTGCTGATAGGTCTGCACCGTCCCTTCACACTCAGGTGACCACCAAGACCTTTGGGACATTGCATGTCCACACAGAGAGTTAGAGTTGTCAGGGCAGCTGTACTCCCAGGACAGTTCCCTTTCTTGGGCCTCCCTAGAAGGCTCCACAGAGTGTTTTATAGATGCAGCCCACATCTTGCAGCCCACAGAGGAGCTGCAGATGCTACAGAGGCTGCTGACAAGGCACATCCAGGATGGCCAGGTATGACGTCCCCAGGTTCCCAGTGCAGCTCTGTCTCATGGCAGTGGTCACACCCTGCAACCCACAGTCACAACTCAAGCAGTGGCTTTGAGTTCTATCTGAACTCTTGGTATCCCAGACATGTGGGGGAATGTGCAGGTGTCCTGTCCAAAAGCAACAGTCTCCTCTCTTACATATGTTTCCCTCTGGGCACATCTGTCCCAGAGATCCCTGTTACATCTTCAGCTAGCATGTGGCATTTGAAGAATGAGTCCCTTCCAAAAATAAACCAGGACACATCACATACACTGAGCAAGCACTTCTCTATGGCCTTGTGGGCTCAACACTAACTGCCCAAGCACTAACTTTGGCATGGTGCTAACCAAGTATCTGTGTGTGCTAAGGCCTCACTCAGGCACTAATGTCACTTCGGTAGTAATGGGAGCCACAATGACTGTAACAGAATCCGAGACAAGAACATGAGCAAAACCACCAGGAACTGAGGTCAAATCAACACAGATAAAAAAAGAAAGCCACTCTTACCTCTGGATCCTTGGTCACATCTGATGTGTCCCCTCCAGCAAAGAGAAGGCCTGCCTGCAGGGCTCCTTCACACAGCTCTCAGTTAGCACAGACTCTGTCAATCACATGCAAAACATTAGAGCCATGTGAGTACTGTTCCCAAAATGCAGCTCAGTGTAGACCCCAGGGCATAAAGTGTGGTGGCTTTGGGGGCCTCACTGGGGAGAGAGTCCCTGCTCAGGGGTGCTGCTGTAAAGTGCTCTGGTTCCCTTGCACTCCTCCAGGCACGCCTCTCACTGTGCCCCACCCATACGCTCCCAAGCTGTCACGGTCATGTTTAGATCTTCATTCTATACACGCCCATCTATCCTGGATGCATTGAGTCTTTCTACTCCAAGGCTGCCAGTGCACCCTCTGTTTCCTGGGCATTTTTGGTTGCTGCAGAGTCTCGGAGGGGCTGCCTACTGTCTGTGCTGGGCTACCTAAGGGATGCATAGGGAGGGGCCAGGTGGGCTCACTTCTAAGCAGGCCCAAGAGCGGCCCCTGATTTTCACGAGTCCATTTCTAATTCCTCTGCTGCCCTCATCTCCATTTCCTATGATTCTAGATGTCCCCTTGTGGTCTGAGGCAGCAGGGATGTGATCTGAGGCTCCTGCCCTCTCTGCCTTTAGGCCCCTTGTTTGGGTTCTCTGCCCTCTGACTAGGATTTCCTCAGGTCCTTCTCCATGCAACCAGATGCAGAAAGCAGCCAATCCCTGCCAGGGCACTTCCCTCTCCACTAGGATCCCAGAGGCTTTGGGGAAGTGAAGAAAAAAAGACTCAGGATGCTCATCCTTTTAGAGGCTATGCTGATTGGGAGAGCAGAGCTCCAGACTCCAATCCAGCCAGGCCACTGGCTCAGCCATCAATGCTCCCTACAGTGCCTAGAATAGGAAGGAAGAGCCTCACACCTTCTTCTGCCTTGTCAGGAATGGAGGGTACCATCATGGAACCTTAAAGCTTTCAGTGCCCCTCACTCATCAGTGTGTCCCAGGAGCACCAATGGCCACGGTAATCCAGACTCTGAGACTGCCAAATGAACCAATTCCTTGTGACTTCACAGAACCCACTGGTTACTGCAACCAACTCCAATGTCACATGGACCCCAAAGACACATTTTCTTCCCTGTCCTGGAGATACTGTGCATTGAAAAGGACCAGGCTGGTGGCTGGGGTCCCGTGCACTCAGTTGCATGCATGCTGAGTCTGGTTTATCCCCTCCAGGTGCTGCCGCCCCCACTGCATCTCACTGTGAATTGCTCAGACTGTCAGCAAAACATAAAAACAGCTGCTGCCAGAGCCAAACTCACGCAGCCTCCTGTCTCATCTGCCCTCCAATTAATAGCTTCCAGGTCGCTGTGGCCGATGGGAACATCTGTGTTCCATCTCTTCAGCCCACAGATGTGGAGGGGGGGTGTTCCCACTTTCTGGGGACACCATCTCAGAAACACTTTATCTTTAAAGCAAATGTGTTTTCCCCAGTCTCCTGGTGCGATAGTGTGTGTGCTCACACTTGTAACATCGCTTGGCTGTGCTGCCCCCAGAACCACTTCCGGCATCTGTCTGCAGACCACATGGGGCCCATGAAGAAATTCTCATGAGCCACATGGTGGTGAGTGAGGACTGAAGTCCATATGGTGAGTCACATACGAAGCCACAGAGGGGAAAGTGCTCTTTAGAAGATCAGATCTAAACAGCAGTGATGAGCTGTTTCTAAAACTTTTTGCTGGGCATAGTGGTGCATGCCTTTAATCCCAGTATTCAGGAGGCAGAGGCAGGCTGATCTCTGTGAGTTCAGGGCCAGCCAGGGTTATATAGTGAGAGAGACTCTGTCTCAAACAAACACAGCTTACTTTCCCCAAGTATAGGAGACAGAGGGCAAAGTAAGCCCTGCCCAGTCATGAGCTTGGCTCCCACAGCAGAATGAGCTGCTCAGCTTCATGAGTTTTATGACCAGAAACTGCAGCTTCCTTTATTTAACCTGTTTTTTTATGAGATTCATCCTTTTTAAAATTTTTAAGTGGGGAAAATACACATTAAGATTCACCACTTTTAAAGTACATTTGTGCAGCCTTTACCATTGTACACACACAACTCTTCTCATCTCCCCAAAAGAGGCTCTAGATGCCCCCAGTGCTTCCCCAGCCCCAACTCTCCTGTGGCTTTACTTTCAGCGTCTTTGGGTCCGACGGCTCAGGGACTGCACCGAGATGGACTCACAGCATTGTGTTTGTTCTTATGCCCACCCACCCAATACACACCTGTGTGTATATGTGTGTGTGACTCAGGGACTACACTGAAACAGATTCACAGCACTGTATTCATTCTCCTCCCCGCACCCCTGTGTGTGTAGATGAGAGGTCAACATTAGATGTCATCTCCCCAGACCCTAGTGCTTTATCACTGGTTAATTCCCTTAGTATAATCCCCAAGGCTCATCCATGTTGTTGCATGGGGCTGGAACATCTTTCTTTTTACAAGCTAATGTTTCACTATATAAGTGGCTCACATTTTGTTCATCTGGGAATGGACAGCTGGCGGGCTTTGTGATTTTAGCCATTGTAAACACTGAAGCCTTCAGCACTTAGGGTTTGTGTCCAGAAACTGATTTGATGGCTCATAAAAGCAGTTCTGTTTTCTTGAAGGGCATCTGAACTATCTTCCAGAATAGCTGGACCACTTTGCACTCCCACCACAGTGCACGAGGTACCTGATCCTTGTCTTCCTGACGCTTGTGATTTTCTACTTCTTGGGGTTAGCTCAGCTGGTGCATGTCTTCACTGTGGGTCTTGTTTGCATATCCAAATGATGAGAGAGATGGTCTTGATTGTCAACTTGACCAAACTTAGAACCAGGATGGAAACACACCCTCTGGGTATGCCAATGAGGGTGTTTCCAGAGGCTTTTCTGAGGATGGAAGACCCACCCTGAATGTGAGTGGCACCATTCCCTAGGCTGAGATCCCAGATGGAATAAGAAGTAGAAAGCAAGCTGAGCACCTGCAACCATCTCTCTCTGCTTCCTGGCTGTGGATGCAGCGAGACCAGCTACCTCATGCTCCTGATGCCATAACTCCCCAGCCACGAGGGATTGAACCTTAAAATAAATCCTTCCTTAAGATTTTTTCAAATCAGGTATTTTGTCACTGTAATAAGAAAAGTAACTAAACAGCTGGCAATAACCAGATTTTTCTCACATGTAGTTTTTAATGTTTATTTTATTTTTTTGTGTGTGCCTGGTGTATGTCTATGCACCACTAGCATGTAAGAACACACAGAGGTAGTAAGAGGGCATCAGATCTCCTGGAATTGGAGTTATAGGAAGTTGTGAGTCACCATGTAGATTCTGGGAACCAAACCAAGGTCCTCTAGAAATGCAGTAAGAGTTCTTAACTGCTGAGCCATCCTTCCAGCTCCATCGCACAGAGCCTTATGGTCAATGGGCATGGACTGATGGGCACTGCAGTGTGAGGGATGCAGTGGGACTTATTTCTTCCAAAGATTGTTCTTTTCTTGGCAGCCCACCACAAAGACTTCCACCTGCAGCTCCATCCATGACTCACCTTCTATCCTCCATTCACTGTCATCCATCCATCCACTGACCATTCACCCATTATCTACTAACCTTTATTTTCCATCAAACCACCCACCAGTCCATTACACCCATCATCCATCCATCCATCCATCCATCCATCCATCCATCCATCCATCCATCCACCTTCCATTCATATATCCAGAACCCATCTCTTTCCATCCACCCATCCATATGCCTATTTATCCATCTACTCATTCTTCCCTCATCCGCCTTCCAATTCATCTGTGCATATTCCATCCACCAATCCACCCACCCACCCATCTATCCATCTATCTATCCACCCACCATTCCTCTACCATCCACTTGCCTGCCTATCACCCATCTGCCTACCCACCATATATCACCCATTCACTAGCCAGCTGCCTATCATACCCACTGAGTCCTGAGAGTATTTGTCATTGTGATCCTAGCCCAGTCATTTCCCTGTTTAGATCACTGACCACTGACTCCTGCAGATGCTGATGGGCCTGCTCAGGCCTCTCTCTTTGGGTCTGGCTTTTACAGGACTCTGTTCACAGCTTCCTGCCTATGAGGCAGAGGTCTCCACCACCCCTCACTCACTCCTTGACTGCTCTTGGCTTAGACGTTGTGCAAAGCAGCCATTCTACATTCCCTTACAGCCTGGCTCCAGATTCAAAGACATGGTGTTCTCTGGGCTTTGCAACGATTGGTGCTTTCTAGCTGAGCCTCCTTTCTGTGAGTCTCCCCAGCCTCCCTGGGGAGGCTGTGCCATAGTTACCTCTCTTCCTATGTACCTCTTTTCTTTGTTAGCACAGTAGCAGTAAGGGCTTGAGAAATGGCATGGGCATTTTCCTGGGAAGGCAGCCTAGCTGAACACCACAGTATCTCACTGAACGCCCCCAACAACCCTGCAAACAGGCTCTGTGAGTGCACATTCTCTCTCTCCCTCTCCTTCAGATAAGGACCTGTGAAACTCAGAGAACAAGTAAGCAGAAATCTCACTCTGATTCCAGAACGCTGATCAACTGAGACTGCTCAGCTCAACTGCCAGCCTGGAGTGGGGACATCACCAGTGTGGTCCTCACATCCCCGAACTGAAAATAAGAATAAGTGGACAGATGCACAAGCAACAAGTGTTTGAGTGAAGAATCAAACAGCAGCTTAGACGGAAGCCCAGGAGGAAGTCCTGGCAGCTGCCCCTTACGGAAGGGTTTCTGGATATTTCACAGATATGCTCTCAGGACCAGGCTCCTTTCCTTGGAGACAGCAGTGGCAGGAAGGTCAAGCACAAGTGCAAAGCAAGACACTGTGGACAAGAGCCTAGGAATCTCTTACCCCCAGTTGTGTGTAATTAATTCAGCTTCTTGGAATTTGGACAAGGCCTGAGGAGTAAGTGTCAGGGTAAGTGTCTGATTTCTATGCTGTGGTCGCTCAAGTCACAGAGGCCACCTAGAACTACCGAGTTGCTCAGAACTGTGACACACAACAGGGCACTCCTCATGAAGGGCAGGTCTCACACAGGCCTGAAACTCAGTCTGAACCTCACAGGAGGCTGCTGTTCTTGCTGAGAGCTATTGATAAAACACTCCATCTTTGCTCTCGGTGATGAAAGGAGGGTGCGGAAGGCTGGGAAGCTGGAAGTTGGGGTGCTGGGCTAAAAGTGGGTTAGGAGTGGGGTCCCAGTTGCTCCCCTCCTCATCTCCACTGGCTATTGTCTGGCTATTGTCTGTTTCCCTCTAGGAAGGAAACGAGCCACCCACAAGCATCACTCTTTGTCCCTGCACTGGGCACCAAGTCTTTGCTTCCCTGAGTCTCCACTTGCCATGCATGTGAGTGGTGCTTGATGTATACTTATACTTAAGTCCTTGAAAAAGCAATAAGTCACTTCCAACACCAGCAGTCACCTCAAGTTCAATACCAGCTGTCACCTCAAGTCCAACACCAGTCACCTCAAGTCCATCACCAGCAGTCACCTTAATTCCAACACTAGAAGTCACCTCAAGTCCATCACCAGCAGTCACCTCAAGCCCAACACCAGCAGTCACCTCAAGACAATGCCAGTGGTCACTTCATGGTGGAGTCAATGCCAGTCCATCCTAGAGTAAGGAGAATACACCACCAGAAGGCCATACCAGCATCCTGCCTGAAGACCACATTTATACCAACAAAGTGATGCCCTCATTCCAACTCTGCCTGTACCCTGACCTTAACGATTCCAAGTATCCCCTTGAGGGCCATAAGATGGTCCATTTTGGTGTTGCCAGGACTCTGCCATATACTGGCTCCAGCCCATCTTGAGGTCTCGCAAACGCCTCTAGTACTTCCCGTTAAAGAAGCTAGAAACAAGGATGACTCATAGTTGACACGTTTTTTTTGGGGGGGGGGTTGAGACTGGATCTTTCTATGTAGTCTGGTTGGCCTGATACTATGTACACCAAAGATGACCTAGAATTCATGGCTATCTTGCTACTTCCTACTCCCACAGGCTGGGATACATCCTTTTAGAACTTCTTTATTTTGTTACTGAATTGAAACTAGGCTTCCTATGTGTATCCTAGGATGTGGTACTCTTGGGTTTAAGAGCCTCCTAGAACCCTGGGATGAGTAGAATCATCTAACTTGACTTCGAACCTGAGACTTCAGTCACTCTAGCCTGTGCCTCCCTGCCATCTGTATGTAATTCTGCCCCAGCTGCACCTACCTGATCTTATGGTGGAAGGAGATCCCACAGAATTTAGAGCATTCCATGTACAAAGATATAAGGCTATCTTCTTTGGTGTTAAATTGAGACTTTCTTGTATGTCTGTGTGATGGTTTGATCAGGAATGGCCTCCAGTGGCTCATATTTGACTGTTTGGTCATTAGAGAGGCACTACTAGGAGGTGTGGCCTTTTCAGAGTAGGTGTGGGCTTGCTGTACAAACTGTGTTACAAGAGTTGCCATAGGGGGAGGGCCTAGGCCCTGCCCCAAATGACTTGACAGATTTTGATGGGAGGGAGAAGGAAATTAGATCGTTTCTAATTTAAATCAAATATACAAAATCATTTCTATTTAAATAAAATGTATAAAATTGCTTCCAGTTTAAATAAAATTTATGAAGAAAAAAAAAGAAAAAGCAGTAAGTCACCCTGCCATCACTGGCAGGTGTCCCTAGAGGCCCAGCCTTGAGGAAGCAGTCCATAGTCCTGTTAGATCCAAGAGCTAGACATCCCTGTTTCCTGCAGCCCCTGTGTCCTTGAAGCCATTCAGGATGTTAGTGGATTTCCTACCTGAGAAGTGAGGTTCAGAAAGCTGGCCTAGCCACTTCCACCTGTTCACTATGACAGACACACAAATACACTGGCTGTCCCCAATGCTGATGCCAGCTCTTCAAAGTAACACATCAGGGCTGAGGATGTAGCTGGCTCCATTGGTGGAATACTTGTCTAGCATGCACAAAGCACCAGGTTCTACCCCAAGCACCCTATAAACAAGATAATCCCAGCACCTGGAAGCAGGGGCATCAGAAGTTCAAGGTCATCCTCTGTTATATAGAGAGTTTGAAGTCAGACTGGGCTACATGAGACCCTGTCTCAAAGGCTGGGTAGGGAGAGACACATTCTAGTTTAAAAGTTGATGATACAAACACCCATATGCTTTCAGCTGGAGAAACTGCAAACACTGGGGACATCAGTAGCTTGTGAGGTTCCTGAGGTTTCTGTTTATGTCCAACACAAAAAGGACAAGGTTCTTTGAACACAAGAGACCACGTAAGTGGCTTCAAGTTTATTGGACCCCAACAGATTTTCTTGAATATGTAAAAAGCACTAGAATCAATAAGAAAAGCAGTAGAGCTTTGTGGGAAAGCACAGGCTATAAGTAGGTGGTTCAGACCCAGCTCCTAAGCACTTGAACTAGGATTGCCCCTATTCCCAAGGAAGGAGTCTCAAGATGGCCTCTTAAAAGTCACAGAGCTGCAGTGAAGGATGGTGTGGTGCTTGTGAAGGGGCAGAGCTCAGAAGCCACCCCACAGCATGACACAGTTAGTAAATCAACAAAATGGGCCATAAACTTAATGTAAAATGCAAAGGTATGCGCCTGGAAGGTGGTAAGAGAGGACATACACATGACCGTGAATTTCCAATGAGCATGAGACAAAAGATGAAAAAAAAATTACTGAGTTTTACAGACTTTAAAACTGGTTCCGAAGGAAACAAAGATGCTCCATTGATTAGGGCAAATGTTCACAAATCGTATTTCTGAGAACAGACTTCTCTCACACAGAACTCTTAAAACTCAGCAAGAAGAAAACAAACCAACCCATAAAAAATGAGCAAAAGATCAGAATGCTATGTGCACTAACGATGTCCCAGGCTCTGTGCCCACCTTCCAAAGACATCAGGGAGAGAAGGACATTCTCCTGGTGGACTGTTCCACCCTTGGGCCCCTCAGTGCTGTGGTGTCTCCTGACTGGAGGGGCAGTGGCCAGGGTAGCCCTGGAATAGAGAGGCCTCAAGGATCAGAAAGGCCCTGACTTCCACTCCTGGTTTCTTGATCTATCTCCTCCAGTCATGCTCTTTTGGGGAAGACAGTGGGTTTCAGGGTGCTGTGTGAGGTCACATGTGGGTGATCAGGAGATGGATGGGATGGATGGGAGGCCACAGGTTGGGCAGGCAGCACCTCGTCCTCAGGCTGCAGCATTGTGAGTGAGGGACCTTTTACTTGATGCTGTGATATGGTGAACACCGAAATCTGCATATTTTTCCTCCCCACTTCCTGATACAATGTCTCAGAGGAGTCCACAGAGTGGGGAGTCCTGTAGAGGATGGAGCTCCAGCCCCACTGTGCTCATTAGTCCTTCACATTGCCTGCCACAGTGAGGAGGGAGGGCCAGGTGAGGCCATGCGCTATTACTTACCTTCCATAGCTGTGACAAAATACCTGACTCACTTAAAAAAGGGTTTGATTTGGCTCATGGTTTGAGGATGCAGTCCATCATGGTGGGGAATGCTTGAGGCAGCTGGTCACATGGCATCCACAGCCAGGAAGCAGAGAGATGAACACTGGTGCTCAGCTCACTTCCTCCTTTTAATTCAGTCCAGGAACCAGCCCATGGGGTAGCACCACCAACATCAGGGTGGGTCTTCTCTCCTTAGTTAAATCTCTCTGGAAGTGTCCTCATGAACACACCTAGAGGTGTGTCTCCTAGGTGGCTCCAAATTTGCTCAAGCTGTGGTTCAGTGCTATGCGGGCTTGGCTCCTCCTGTCCTGCTCCCTCACATCCCCACGTTGGGGGAGTTGGTAAAGTGATCCTTTCTGGAAGGCAGTCCAGAAGCACCTGAGAAACACTTTGAGGACTGAATGTGAGATACAGGAGAGCTTTAGGGCAGAGGATTGGGCTGGAGAAGCAGCTCACATTAGAGGCTCCAGGGATGCTGTCTGCAGGCGCTAGAATGTGGCCGTGACCAGTGTGGAGGACAGGTGGGAACTCCACAAGGAGACGGTGAGTTTGGGGTTAAACAGATGGTACTAGGATGTCTGGGGCTAGGCCAAAGGCCATGAGGAAGTTCACAGAGGGTTTGAGGGAGAGAGGGAAATGGGGGCGGGGTGTCAAGGGATGAAGGACAGGTCACAGTCCTAAGGCCAGAAGAAAGGCAGGAGCCTTCGCAGACCTCAGACCATCAGAGGTGACAAGGTGAGATGGGCCATGGAGGTGGACATGAGCACAGGATGACCCAGGTGCCATGGAGCCCTCAGAGGCTAGGTGGGCTTGGTGGCTAGGGGTGCACCACAGAGCATCTCCTCCCCTCTGCTGACTCCTTCTGGGGACAATGCAGGACCAAGCCTTCTTTGGGCAAAGGGCCTGAAGCCTCTGGGGCAGTGTGACCTCAGGGCAGAATGACCTTCTTAGGGCAGTGTGACCTCAGGGCAGAGTGACCTTCTCAGATTGGTGTGACCTTCTTAGGGCAGTGTGACCTTCTCAGGGAAGTGTGAGCAGTCTGACAGTGCTATCGATAAGTGCATAGGAGGCATTCAAGCTGGCCTGCCCATGGCTAGGAGGGATCCCAGGCCGTTAATTTCATGGTAAAGGCCTAAGCTCTGTGAACACAAACCAGAGCCTCCCAGAGAGGTCTGGCACAGGGGTCCCAGAGAGCTGAGGAGGTGTGGGTAGCCTGGCCTCCTGCCTGCTCCCTAAAACTGGGTGATAGGCCCAAGTCTGGTGCCAACATGGTCTTCTTCCACAGGACCTGCAGCCCTGTTTGCAAGGACCTTACTTCATGGCTCATGTGCTGCTCATAGGCGGAGAAAGCCCTGGAATGTTCACCCTCGGAAACAGAGTGACACCTGTGGGTGGATTTTAAAGCCATTGAGCCTCAGGACTTCCTGACCGATAGCTGTTCAGAGTCCTTATCCAGGACTCAAGTCTAAATTCCATGTCCAGGTTGGTAGGTGGGAAAGGGACATGGTGACCCAGCCAAGAGGGTGCTTCCTTTTCTTTCTCACAGCTTTGGGATGGGTGTGGCCAGCTGGGCCAGCTGGAAAATTTCCAGGTCATCAGATGGATCCCAGACCTGCTCTTGGGAGGGCTGTGCTAGCTGTCCGCTGTCTGGGTTCTGGAACCCCTCACAGCTACTGGCAACAGATCCAAGTCCAAGTTCCCAGGATGGCCTGTCCTCTCCATCCATCCATTACACAGGACCCAGTTCCTACCCACCCATAAAGCTCCTTGCCAGCCCTGCCTCTTCTTCTGTGGGGTCTTCCATGAGTCACATGAGCCACAGGGGTCTCTGCTCAGAGAGCTCTCACATAGCAAGACCAGTGTGGGGCAGTCTTGGTAGAGACACATGTCTGCCACAGGTACCCTAATTCTGCAGAGGGCTTGTGTCGTATGGGTGGCTTTACAGGGATATTTGGAAATGACTATAGACAATGTCCATGATCTTGTTTCTTTTCTGGTCCATGGAACATTCTGTTGGTGCTGTGGAGGAACACAGTTGACAAAGCCAGCCAGTGAGCTTGCTCACCTGGGGCACCTTGGCACAAATCCTTTCATGACACCAGAGCCTGAGAGGGTTGGTCCTGATCATCCCATGCTGGTGACTATGTTCTTTAAGCTTGCTTCTGCTGGAGGTCATACCGGCACCATCTCAAACAGTAAGGTCCACCGTCCCCCTTGGCAACATGTCACCAGCCAGGGATGGGCACTGTCCACACATGGGGACAGAGCCAGCCACATAAGCCACTGCCACTAGCTGCCTGTCAAGTCTTCATCTAGCAAACTTGTGTTGTACTATGCTTTTGAGAGATTCCGGAGATGAGGTTCTGCGGAGGCTCCAAGCCTAAGTGACAAGCCATGTTGATCCCTAAGGATGGTGAAAGGTCATCAGAACATCCAGTCACTGCCCAGTGCACCTTAAGAGATTCCACAGCAACCAAAGCCAGGGAGGCTTGTCTGGTTCCTAGGACCCAGAGAAAAATGCTCCTTCTTGCCCAGGTGGAAAAGGGGCCTTGGCCCCTAGCCAAATGCAATAGCTTTCTTTCCAAAGTGGGGCTGCTCCAATCTCACCTAGTCAGTTCATTATGCAGCTGAAGGTGTATCTGAGGGGGAAGCTACTATCCACTTAGCCAGTCCTGAGAGGGTACCCTATGCTGAAATGGAATGGGGGTGGGCAGCCAGATAGATGGAGCAAAGGCTGCTGGGGTGGTGAGTGGATGAAGAGACACAGTGGTAATGAGGCCCTTCCTCACAGGAAAGGAGTCTGTGAGCCACCAAAGGATGGGACAAAGCAGGAGGCCTCTTTCCTCCATGCCACCAAGAGTATGTCACACCAGGCTGATCCTCCATGTCATTCCTCAGCCACTTGGCTCTGAGGAAACTGCTACTTAGTCCCCACCCACCCAAAGCTCAGGATGGTTCCTGAGCACCAGCCCCCACTCACTGGAGTGATGTTCTCTCCAAAGTCCTTTGGAGCAGGCCCAGTCCTTTTGTTATTTCAGGTTTTATTCCAGCAGATTTCCATTGCTGGGGCCACAGGATGGAAAGGGCGTTTTCTGCGACTCCAGCAAGCTCAACACTGACTCCTTAAGCAAAGCCGGGTGCAGTTTGGGGCAGAAATAGCCTCCAGGATCCCAAAGAATGCAGTGGTGTCCTTATGTGGTTGGAAACACTAGCACAGCACAAGCCCACCCAGCCGTGGCGGTAATACGTGTGCAGGCCACGTTCACCAGGGCAGCACACTCCAGAAAATGGCTGGTTGGGAGAACTTGGTGTCCTCGAGCCCACTTGCTCACTGCAGGGGCTATGCAGAAGCAGCAGGAGCTGAGGCCAGCACCAAGGCCTTGGCTTCTGCTTTGTGGTCTGCTAGGGGTGTAAAGCCTTCTGCTGGCTGGAGAGCTGCCCCGGAATCCTGTCAGGGAAGCAGCTATCAGGGAACCCCCAAGAAATCTGGGTCTCTGTGGTTGCTTGAAGCCTGCCCTCGGCCAAAATGGCAGGTAGCCCCAGGGCAGCCACTGCCTCAGGGAGCCAAGACTACCTACTGAGAGCTTCCTAGACTCAAAGCCTATCTCAGTGGGTTGGGCAGACTAGGCCACATCACAGGCAAAGATCACCTTTAGTTCATGAACTTTGTCCCTCTGGATTCCAATCTCATCAAGTCGACTCCTTACCCAGCTGGTGGTGCAGCTAGGATGGGAGTTACCATCCCCTACCCAGTCCTGAGAGGGTCCCCAATGCCAAGTGGAATGGAGGGATCCAGAATGGATGAAGCAAAGGCTGCTGGAGGTGATGAGTGGATGAGGAGACAGGGTGGTAACAGGCCCTTTCTCACAGGGAAAGAGCCTGTGAGACCCCTTCTGTCTGGGACCCTCTTCTCCCTGGAGCATGGAGTCCCCCAGCTCCTTACCTGCACTTGCACCCTACCTGTGCCCTAGTTGAGATGCCCAGTATCCCCATGACCAGAGTCTCAGAAAGCATCTGTCCCTCTAGCTGCCAGAATCAGGCCGTTCCTGCTGAGCAGACCCCTAGGTCCTCAGCCTAACTGTCCCTGTCTGTCCAGGTCCTCCGTGGCAGGTGCTCCTTGGCTGGACAGGCAGTGGCCTCAGCCTTCCTTTTTTTCCTGGGCTCTTAGCTCTCATTGCTTCTCTTTGATGATATTGGTCCACACCCCTTTCATGATTCAGAGCCACCCAGCCATCAAAGGAATACTAATCCCATTGTAATACCTTACAGGGGCACTGATGGCCACCATGGGGGCCGTAGGTCTGGGGTTTGATAGTGAAGGGAGATGTGATGGCATCTACTCTGTGGAGCGAAATCAGGGAGCCACTGGCTACTAGATGAAGCCAACTGCAGAGCTGCTGACCCATCACAACCCACAAATGTCCCCATAGGTCAGGTCATTCCAAGAGGTTTCCCAGAAAGTCAAGAGGGATGAGGAGACGCTCCCCAGGATCCCTAGGGAAGTGTTTAAATGAGAATGTCCTAACAAAGGCTTAGGGTTCAGTCCTGAGGTTGCAGTGAAAGCTGTAAAGGCCTATGGTTTCCCTCTCTCCTTGTTGGAGCCTGCTTTGAGAGAGACATCATCTACCAAGTAGGTTGGGCAGGTGTGTACACTTGGCCCTGTGACTCTCAGACAGTTCCTTGTGAGAGGTGAGGTCCAGACAAGCCAGGAGAGAGGACACTGCCCCAGGTCCTCCAGCCCAGTGTCACTCTCAAGTGGTATGACAGGTGTTGAAAAGCTGCTTTGCTATGATGTACAATTCCTCACTTGAGTCCACAGTGAACTAAAGTTACACGGGAAAACCCAGTGCCTCTGCCTTTGCCTTCACCTGCCTTTTTTACTGAAGGTCATCTTCTAACTTTGTACACAGGCAACTGATCCCTCAAGAACTGTCAATTCCCATCCCTCAAAAGCCAGATACAAAGATGGCATCTTACCGTCTGAGTTTTAGGGCCAGAAAAGGCACCTAAAGTTTTCCAGCCATTATCTTAAACCAGCCATGACCTTGGGTTGTGGGAATAAGACCTCATTTCCTTTCATGGAACCTTGGGAAAGTGTGTGTGAGCAGAGGAGCTGCTGGGGGCAGGGCATAGTGAAGCCATAATGGAGGCACAGAAGACTGGAGTGAGAAGCCCGGGATGGGCAAAAGTACAATGCCTAGTATGCAACAGTGTCTTAGGGTTTCTATTGCTGTGAAGAGACACCATGACCATGGCAACTCTTGTAAAGGGAAACATTTACTTGGGTGGCATTCAGTTCATTGTCATCATGGTGGGACATGATGGTGTGCAGGCAGGCATGGTGCTGGAGAAGTAGCTGAGAGTCCTACATCTTGCAGGCAACAGGAAGTGGTCTGTGACACTAGGTGGTATCTTGAACATATATGAGACCTCAGAGCCCGCCTCCATAGTGACACACTTCCTCCAACAAAATTACACCTACTCCAACAAGGCCACGCCTCCTAATAGTGTCACTCCCTTGAGATTATGGGGGCCAATTACATTCAAACTACTACAAACAGACACCTCAGGGAAAGAGTACTGGGTTGGGTTGGGGAGTTGGGGGTAAGTTGTCTACAGGTCAGTTTCTGGTAACCAGATTTCCCATTTCTGTGACCAAATGCCTAAGAAAGATAACTTAAGGGATAAAAAAAAAGTATTTTGGATCATGCTTTCAGAGGTTTTAGTTCAGATGGTGGGCCTTGCTGTTGCAGGGGGTTCTATCTGCTCTAATCAATGAGTAATCTTTTTTTTTTTTCAGAAGTACATTCTTTTATTTCTTTAGATGTGTATATACACATACTTACAAGAAAATACATTTCCTAAGATGACTCTTCATTTCTTCTACTTGTATTAAACTAAAGTTCATAAAGAAATCCTGAAGGATTGTTTCAAAAAATCTTATCTTCAATAACCTCAGCAATGGAGGGTGAGAGGTAGCACTCCCCTCCCCATGAGACCTTTATATTAATGCTCCTTGTCCACCAATGAACCTCTTCACAGCCTCCTGGTGAACTCCCATCATTAGCTCAATATCATCTTGTCCAAGAAATGTCATTCGTTCTTCTCTGCTTTTCCTGTATCGGCGATAAAGGATGTAGGCAATTGCTGCACTTGCTGGGATTCCAAGTACCAGGGCTATTTTTTGAATACTGGACAGGCTTGTGCATGAAGTGGCCATTTTCTGGGGTATTCTCTTGTTAGGAGTCAAGCACCTTCACCTTGCACCTTACTGTTCCCTCTGCCTGGTCCCTACCTGGGCCCAGCAGCCAAGCAGGCAACTATTTTGCAGATGCTTGCCATGCCCCAGCGGCACATCCACAACAATAAATACCTGTCTTGAAGTCTGAAAATCGTGCATCCATGCAGCAGCCAATCCTTGCACCTGCAGCCTTGAGTGATTGATCAGGGACATCTAAGTCCAGACTTGAATGTAGACCACAAGGAGCCTGTCTGACCTACCGATAATCCCTGGTGATCAGCAGGAACTCCCGTCTTCACCAGACTGATGCTGCTGTATCGAGTAATCTCCTTTTAACCCATCCAGCTGCCTATGGGTTATGACACACCCAGACTGCTAACCTAGGTGTTTCTCATTAAAACAAGATGACAATCAAGATCAATTAGGTCAAGAGGACCCTGGGGGTAGGGAACTCTGACAGCCATGGGGTTCTGAGTGTCCTAGATAATGAGGGACTTTGGCATTCAGGCTGATTATGAGGATCAAGGCAGTCACCCCTTTGGAGGCAGAGGAGTCTAGCTGCCTTGGTCTTGGAGGTCTGGAATATTTCCTCACACCATGAACAGGGCTAGGGCTTGCTGGGATGGAGAAAGCATGCAGAATATCTCAGTCTAGAAAGACTCCAAAGTGGAAAAACCTGTTGTTTTTCCTGCGAGCTTGAGTGGACAATGGTAGGTTTGTCTTGCAGCCTTCTCTAAGGACCTGGTTGTTTTCTCTGCCCTGAGCTGGTTTCCTGTGAGGAAGGGGCTGGGTGGGGCAAGGAAGCTCTGGGAGGAGGAACTGGGGCATCTTCTGCTGAAGCCCAACTTCCTCAGGATCCCCCTGCAGCTTCTGGGGTGCACAGGCCTCCATGGTCTGAAGAGAGATGTCCGCTACCTCCATGCAGACACTCTGGGAGTCTGGACATGAGTGAAGGCCTCACTTGCTTCTGCTCAGAGCCCAAGGTTGTTTCTCCCTTGGGTGAGTTTCCTTCAAGAAACAAGACAGGTGGCATGCTCTCTGGAATGCTTAATTGTATCCCCTCAGCAGGCAGGCCATACCCAGGTGCACTGTACATTGAGGGAGGTGATGGAGAAACAGAGCCTGGAGGTAGAGTGATAGCAGCAGGGTGCACGCTCTCTGGACACTGACTGACACTTCTGACCCCAGTAACCTTTGCTTGATGCTGGCTCAGGCACGCCTGACCTGCTGAAGCTGAATGAGGCAAGATGGCCAGCATGGGTTCTCACCTGAGCTGGGGACTCCCTGGAGCCATGAAGCAGCCCTAGTCCTTGTGGTCTGGTCACACTGCAGTGGACACCAGGCCACACACAGACACGCTTGGTGTCTAGAAGCTCAGCCCTCTCTTAGAGCAGGGTGTGGGAGGCAAGTTCCCAGAGCAGCTTTGAAGGGGAATGACCTAAAAATAGGCAGTGAGGCGTGACTCATGGGCTCTGCAGGCAACAGGGAGAATGGTGCTTGGGGACAAGAATTCCCCTCCTCAGGGTGACTTATTTGGGCCTGTGGAAGATGAGGAAGGTGACCATCACATGGTGACTCATCTGGGAACACAGAGATCAGCCTTTGGTTGCTCCCATGCAGCTGACCTCTCTGCCTCAGACTTGTCTCCAGGACTACTGAGGGAGATGACAGTATGACCTTACAGGGGCCATGGGAGGACACAGTCCAGGAAGGCAATGCTGGGAGCTGACACATCCTCTCATCCACTGTTCTTGTGTCAGACTCCAACAAGGAGCAGGCTTGGGAAACAGCCCTTCTGCCCAGGGAGCAGACTGAGTCAGGGTTCTTCCTGCTGCTCAGTCATCCTCACGTCCCAAAGTTCTCACAGCTGTCTGCCTCCAGTTACGCATGCTTCATGTGCTTGCCCTAGGCACCTACAAGGGAGGTGGTCCATCAGAAGCACGGTCTCCCAGAACGCCCCCTTAGCACAGACTAGACCACCCAGAAAGCCTTCAGTATCACCAGCTTTTGCCTCTGTCCCTCTGCTGGGCTTCCATAGCTCAGCAGTGTGAGGGCTGAAGGACAAGTTCCCAGTCTTCTCTGGGAGCAATCATTTCCTTTTCATTTGAAAATAAGACACCAGTATCCCATGGACTACTAATTTTCTTGTTCTCCAAGATCATGGCCTTTCTCAGGCACATCACTGCACACAGGATTCTTTAGCTATTACAGTTAGGTGACTGCTTTATTTCCACCTATCTGTCTGTCCATCCATCCACCATCCTCCATTTATCCTCCATCCATCATTACACTCACCTACCCATCTATCTACTCAGCATCTATTCAGCCATTCAATCCACCTAGCCATCCACCACATCCATCCAAAGAACACAAATGAAGTACCCACTCCCCATACCTGCACTAGGAACATGGCCTGAAAGAGGTGCTCTGTCCCCTGCTTGCCTGGGAACAACGCCCACTGAGATGGGCCACCTGCCCTGGAGAAATGCATTCTTAGGGGAGGTCCATACCAGAGCAGGAAATAAGTGCTAGGTGTGAGCACAGTTATCCCCCACACCACTCTGCCTGAAGGATCTAAGGAAACTTCAGAAAAGGTTATGGACATCTCACAAACCATCCAAAGTCAGAGAAAACCTTTTGCACACAGGACACTAAGCAGATTAGGGTGCACATGGATGAACAGGGTCACAGAAGACAGGCACTATTGTCCCTGGTACATACTGATGGCCTCTGGTGGGACTGTTAGATACTGTGTGAGTACCAACGGGCTGCTGCAGGCAGGGGAGGATTCTTGGCCAACTTGCTATCTCTGTCTTTGGAGTATCACATGGGGCTCAGGAGCCACCCTGATTGTGAGTGACTTCCACACTTGCTGGCACAGCACCTTGACTCAGCTGAGGGGTTAGTCCAGAGGGACTTGGGGCCTAGGGAGGAAGGGCTAAGCTGTGAGTGAAGAGCAAGACCAGATCACACAGCACAGGACTGGGTATGTGCGTGTGGTCTGCAAGCTAGGCACATTCAAATGTCCATTCCAGCAGCCAGGGTGAGCTGTCTGCTTATTGAGAGATGGGACTTTCGGGAAAATCTCTTAAAAAGAAAGAAGCCTTTATCCAATGGGCTGAGCTTTGTTCTCCCAGGGACTGTGCCCATCATGGGCTTTCCAGCTGCTAAGACAGAGCCCTTCCCTAAGCCAGAGGGGCTTCATTGCCTCAGCCTCAGAAGGGCTGAGTCTGGTGTCAGGAGTTAGATGCAACACTCTGTGGTGTTCAGGACTCCTTTGCCAAGCAAGCTACTGCACAAGAGGACCCACTGTCCTAAGTAGCATGTCCTCCTCAGCTCTCAGGAGTCAAGGACTTCAGGAGGAAGGGGATAAAGGTGTCTCATCTCAGTCTGGTGCCTGAACCAGTCAACTTCAAAGCTCCCAAGTGTCTCTGGAAACATCTTCCTGTTGGCACCCAAACAGCCTTTTGGGAGCAGATGGCCCGTTCTTAGTGTAGAAGTGCCAAGGAAGGTCCTGGACAGAGGAAAGCTAAGCCACTCCAGAGCTGCCCCCAGCCTGGGTGGGCCCTGGAGTGTTACCGTCTCTAGTCTCCCCATCATCGTCTCTAGTCTCCCCATCATCGTGTGACAGCAGCAGTAAGAATGTATCAGATGACAGCATGACCTGGCAGAGCCACCCAGGTTTCTGTGCTTATCTGGGGGCTGTGAAAGTTCAGATTTATTCCTCTTGGGTTGCAAGAGATGCTGGGGTATTTATGGAATGTCCTCAAGAACCTCCGGTGAACCTCTTCTGTTTGGCTGTGCAGAACCTGCTGCAGAAGGCCAGTGAGCAGCGGCCTTTCTGAGACAACCTACTGAAGCAGGTGGAGGGTGGCCCTTGCCTGTGCAGTCTGGGGACATTATTGTCCAGATATGCTTTGTTCCTCAGATCCAGCCTTGCCCAGCCAGGCTTACATCTTCCCATCAAAGGGGGACTTGACATGGTCCCAGTTGCCTGGGTGTGTCACAAGTCCCCTCCTCCTGCATGTCAACAGTGGCAGAGGCCAGCCCGTGCATCCTCCCAGTGCAGAGTGTTGCTAGTGCATCCTCTCTGGCTCACCATTTCTGGACCTCTGCTTTCAGAACTTTGGTCCCTCATTCTGTGGCACCTGGCTCTTCCAGCCCCACTTTCTCCTTGTGTTCTCATTTTCATTTCAGAAGTGGTAGCTCTGATTCCAAACCCCTGTGGTCCTACAGAGAGGCCACAAGTGCTCAGAGGATATGGTAGTGACATTAGCCACATATCGGGGACACTGACAGGATTACCACTCAGTGCTTGGCAGATGCCTGCTGTGACCCTCAATCTGTCCCATGGTCAAGCAGAAGACATCAGCCACCATGTCAAGCATGCCACGTTTTAGGATGCTGTGTCTGGCTTAGTGTCAGGTCCTGGACTGTGACCTGGGCCCTGATGTAATCTGGACTCAGGTGGAATTGACAACTGCAGACCCAGAAAAGCAAAGTCTGGGCTTGCTCTCTTGGGCCTCCCAGGCTCCAAATCAACGAGCACTTCAGGGAACAAAACCCTCACTTTAGCCTTCATTACTGCTCTGTGGATGGAACTAAGGTATGAGGAGGTGCAGCTCCAGCAGGCAGTGGTGAGCATGAACATAAACAAACAGTCCAGGCTGTGAGAACCAGGTAGGCAGGGCTGCAGGAAGACCAGCATCCTGGGGTGGGTCTGCAGGTTTCTTGGGTGTCTCACTCCCACTAACAGGGCCCACAGCACTGCCTAGCATGTACTGAGGGTCACTGGTGAATGCTGGGAAAGAACATGGGGACCAAGAACTACTGAAGGCATTTTCACATCATGGGCACCTTTTCCTCTAGTACCCTTGGGCCACCTAGAAGGCCATCTGCAGTGGTAATGGTTTATTTCACTGTCCCTGAAGCTTTACTCCATATGGGCTTCTAGCTCCTCTTCTTGAAAGGCTGCAGAGCCCCTCACTGTCCTATGTCTGTGGACCTGCTGTCCCCTGAGGTCTTTGGCCAATGCACATCTTTATATAGTTGTCCGCATACCCTACTTGGTCCTAGGACATGGGGAGCACTGGATGGATCACCTGCATACAATGACTGACTTCCCCACTGCTTAGAAAAGCCTCCTCCCCACCCAGGGTAGCTGCCTCTCTTCTGCACTTTCCCTCTCTTTCTTTCCCTCCCTCCCTCTCTGTCCTCATTACACAATTATTACAGAACTGACTTGGATCAGTCCTGATGCTCCTCAAGTGGGTCGTTTCTGATGATGAGAAACAGGTTGCAACACTCTGTGGGATGGGTGGAGGCAAAGCAGGCACTGAGAGAAACCAGTGTCTGCTCTGTGAGCCAGTATCACCTGGCTTCGGTTAACAGCCAGGCACAGCCTTCGACTCTTCTCTACATAGGGGCAGACAGTGCAGGGACATGGGGCAGAGGACTGACTCCTGTAGCACCCAGGGGGTCTGAATATGTCCCAATGCCACTGCCCATACCCCAGTCTACACAGTCAGGTCTTAAGACCAGCCTGTTCCAGAAGCAGCTGTGGGAAGTGCTGTGAAGGTAAGAACAGGCAGAGCCCACCAGCAGCCATGGTCACCACCACAGAGACCACAGGAAAATCCACATTCAGGCCAGGATGCAAGGGACATGGGCGAGTTGTCTAAAGCAAAGCCATGGGTGGCAGTCCAGTGGTCCCAATACCTTGCACATAAGTGACTGTCTGGTCTGGGTCAAGAATGTAAAAACTGTTCATGTATTTTAAGCATGTAAGGGACAATTAAAACAACATGGCCGTTCACTCTATTCTAAGAATATGCACACTAGTCCGCAGTTCTGGGTTACAGAATCAGTGTGGCCTACAGAGAAACCCAGAGAGCACAGCACAGATGGCAGAGCCCAGGGCAGCAAGTAGCCTTGGCTCTTGGCCCACATTACAGCAGATATATCTACTCTGTCCAGAACATGGACACAGGTCCTTAGGCATTACATACATGCCCCATCTGCCCAGACCCTGACACAGGTCCTCTGCACCCAGTATTCCAGGGGGTGTTACCAACTATCCCCAGAGAGCTTGCAAGACCGGATTAGTTTTCCTTCCCTCATTTGACCTCAGCAGCTTAGGTCAGACATAAGGGTGATTCATAGGCCATTAAGCAAGGCTGGGCCATGCTTCTGCCGTCCAGCAGGGGGCCACAGAAGGGTGTGCACTGGGTTCTGTGTCAGGACAGGGACAAGGGCTCCTAAGTGCTGGTTCTTCAGGCTATCACTCCACTAGGAAGAATGATTGCCCTTTTGGCTGAGAGGCAGTGATGCTTGCAGATCTGGTAGATTTTGAGCCATGGGTAGGACCCAGATTCCCCCTTCGTTCCAGTAAGAGGTTGTAGTGGGTGGAGAGGGGAGGGGAATGCCAATCATCTCACTGCCCAGATTCTCTTCATTTTTAAGAGAGAGAGAGAGAGAGAGAGAGAGAGAGAGAGAGAGAGAGAGAGAGAGAGAGAGAGAGGACTTAAATGCAGGTGCCTGTGGAGGTTAAGAAGACAGCATCAGATCCCTGGACCTGAAGTTACAGGCAGTGAGGAACTGTCTGATGTGGGTGCTAGGAACTGAATTCAGGTCCTCTGCAAAAAAAAAAAAAGTGCATTCTTAACTGCTGAGCCATCTCTCCAGCTGCAGATATAAACATTTTAAAGTCCAAATTAAGTCATTCCAACACAGAGACACGAAGGCAAAGGAGGCCAGCGGCTTCTTCAGGTGATGGAAGGCAAATAGGGTATCTATTTAGGGCCCAAATCCTACTTCAGGATGGTCCCCCTCCTGCCCACTCCCTATAGCTTCTCTCTTTGTATGTCTGCCCTGTGGTCCCCCAACCAGCTCTGAAAGGCTTTCTCCTTCTCTCTTCCTTTCACTACACCCAATAAACACAGGTAAGGCAGTTGCAATGTCTCCCATGCTGAGTGGGTGCCCCTAGGCACATGGGCAGGAAAGACCCTCAGTCTGGTGAGGGTCACAGAGAAGCCATGAAGAAGTATTCATTATTTTAGTTAGATTTTCTTGCCACTATGTCAAAATAGCTATTAGTCAGAAATGAAGTTTCTCTCTTCCAATGGGGCTTACCTTGAGGGTGTGGACTTGGTGTTAGAAAAGAAGCTGGGGGCCGGCAGTGTGGTCACACACCTCTAATCCCAGCACTCAAGGCAGAGGCAGGTGGCTCTGTGAGTTCAAGGCCAGCCTGGTCTACAGAGTGAGTTCCAGGATAGCCATGGCTACACAGAGAAACCCTGTCTAGAAAAACCAAAAGAAGCAGAAAGAAAGAAGGAATGAAGAAAGAAGAGAGAGAAAGCAAGCAAAAAGAAAGGAGGGGAGAGAGAGAGAGAGAGAGAGAGAGAGAGAGAGAGAGAGAGAGAGAGAGAGCGCCAACCCTTGAGGTCACCCCAGGACACTCTGATGTGGCCAAAGGAAAATATTGCTGGAGTTTGACAGTGTGGGCTTCAAACCCTGATTATCAGTTGGCGGGGGTGGGGGTGGGGGTGGGATGGATTTTATTGTTGGGAAAACTGGGAGGCTCAGAGACCCTGTCCCAAGGCTGGAGGTACAAGCCAATAGGGTCTGTGTCTGTTGGTACCCCCTGTCCTGGCCTTCGGTATATTTTGGATTAGGGGCAGGGTGCTAAGAATTCAAAGAGAAGGAACTGGGGGGTACCAGGTCCACTCTGAGGCCACCTGTTATGATTTGAGTCTGGAGGCTCCCACAGGCTCACATTTTGACTCATAATTTACACCTGGTGGCATTATTTTAGGAACCTCAAGTGAGGCCTAGATGGAGAAGGTGGCTCACTAGGGTACTCCTAGCCTCTAGTTCAGGCCTCATTCTCTGGTCCTCTTCGATGTGAAGAGTCAACCACACACTCCCCTAATGCGATCTGAGCCGCTCTTCCATGCCTTCTCCAGTTGTATCTATTAGGCATCTTGATCATAGTAATGTAAAAGTAAACACACCAACCTTAACCAGTGATAAATGCAAAGGATCAAGCTGCTGAAGAGGAGAAAGATGATAGCAATGCCGGAATTCTATATGGGACAGACACACAGAGAAACAGGCAGCTGGTGAGTACTCCTGGGGCAAGGGCATTGCCAGATGGGTCACTCCTTCACTGAGGAGCCTGGTGCAGAATACCAGGGTCTGTGAAAATGTTAAGAGTTTCCAGACAGGACTAGAAAGATAGCTCAGGAAGATAGCACAAACCTAGACACAACTGGAAAGAGGGCACCTCAGTTGAGGAATTGTCTCCATCAGATTGGCCTGTAGGCATGTTTATGGTACATTTTCTTGATTGTTAATTGATGTGGAGGGTCCCAGCTCAATGTGAATTTGCAATCTCAAGGCTGTTAGGCCTGGGATATATAAGAAAAGTAGCTGAGAAAGTCAGAGGGAGCAAGCCAGTTAGTTGTACTCCTCCACAGTCTCTGCTTCAGTTCCTGCCTCTAGGTTCCTGCCTCAAGCTCCTGCTCTGGCTTCCCCTAACGATGGACAGTGACCTGTAACTAAATAAGCCCTTTCCTTCTTCTAAGCTGCTTTTAGCCAGTGTTTTATCACAGCATCAGAAGCAAACTAAGATGATCCTGAGTGTATTTAAGGACCTGAGTTTGGATCTCTAGAATCCATGCAAAATGCTAGGTAAAGCGGCACATACCAGGGAACTCCTACAGCTCATAAACACCTTCAGCAAAGTGGCAGGATACAAGATTAACAACAACAAAAAAAATCTGTAGCCCTACTATATATGGATGATAAATGTGCTGAGAAAGAAATCCAAGAAACATCACCCTTTACAATTGCCACAAACAGCATAACGCTAACCAAAAAAAAAAGTGAAAGACCTGTCTGTAACACCGCAAGGCTCTCCACAACCACCCAGAGACCGGGGAATTCCGAGGAAACACTGGGAAGTCCTCCTCACATCCCTGCCCTCAGCCTTCTTGTCAGCCTCTGTCCTGACCACCTGGCTGGTTCCTAAGTGGAACAAGGCTGACTGTGGGACTCATGGCTGGAGGGTGGCTACCAACTATGACTCCTAGACAAGATGCCACCACCATCTGCAAGCAGCTGTACACCCATTTATAGACTCTCAGGTGCTACTAAGGCCAGAAAACTCCAGAATGGAGTGTCTCCCTGGAGGCTGTTCTCTGACCTCCTCTTCCCAATCTGTAGAATGAGAAAGACTAGAGAGGAGGTGAGCTGTGACCCAGGGTCCTCTCTGCCTTGCTCAAAGCCTCCTCCCCGACTCTTGCGAATACTGCTTCAGCAGAGGGTGAAAAGTGTGGTCCCACAGATCCACAGGAAGCTCACAGAGCCCCTGGGAATGAAGCAGGGGCTCTGCAGTCCTTGTACTAGAAATTGTAGCCATCTCAAAGGTCAGGGTTCAAGCTAATTGCCATGGCTGTCAGGAGAGTGATACCCAACCTATCTCTTGGAGCTGCTCCTTGGGGTCCCTTAATCCAGAGTGACCAGTGTCCACAGATCTGACAAATGCCAGTGAGCTCATTCAAATAGGACAAAAAACAATACTTAAGCAGCAAACATTGATGGAGGAAATCACAAAAGTCACAGTCAATCAGACCAAATCCCCAAACCCATGCTCAAATCTGCAGATGTTCTAGATGGCTGCTGGGTGAGACAACAGGATTTGAAGCAGAAGCTGACCAAAAATGAGGGAAGAAGCCATATGCTGCTCACTAAACAAGTAACGCCCTGCTTGTTTCTACTCCTCCCTGCCCCCCACTACACAGCTTCCCTGCCACCTCCTGAGTGCCCCGATCTGGCTCAACCCCGCCAGTGCAGGATGACACCAAAACATTTGTTCCCTCCTTGATGAGAAGTGACTGAGGCTGATGGCTCTGGGGCTTAAGCATACTTGTCAAAACCAAACACTTCCAAGTCCAACTGTCATGTGTCTAGACATCTGTGACTATGGCCCTTCTTTCCCACAAAAAATCTCTAGAACAAGGCATTGTTGCCCTCATGAGCTATGCCAGCCATACCCAAGCTGAGTATATCTGACTTTCCACAGTCGCATTATACCCAGATTCCCAGAAGGCTCTAAAACTTTAACATTGTGTTCACTCAGACGTGAATGTCTGGGTGAAGGCAGGGAAAAGAAATTAACAAGCTCCTGGCCCTGGGGGGCGCCCTGTGCCAGCTACATAGTACAAACGGAAGCAAGAGTAGGAAGTAACTCTCTAGAGTTACCCCTTGGGCGGCAGGTTGGTGCACAGTCCTTCCGTGGGCAGCTGGCTATGTGATCCAGCTGTGCAGAGGGACGCTGAGGGTTTCAGGAGCCTTGTCCTTGACTGGCTCCCAGAAACTCTGCTGCTCAGGCAGAGAACCACCAAGGTCAAGGCCTAGACTGTAGCACTTGGCAGGAGGGAGTAACCCAGGCCCACTGAGTCATCAAAACAGGTGTCTTAGTTGTGTCCCTGCAGCAGCCCTGAAAAACTTTCATTGGCCTTGTTCAAGGACACATGAGCTCAAATCTGGGCATGTTTGCCAAATATCTGCCTGGCTGCCAAGGGGAGTTCCTGGGGTCAACCGAGAGTCTAACCATGAGCACCTCAGGTCAGTCAAAGATACCTTATGACTCAAACTGGTCAGCTACCTAAATGACCACAGAGAGGTACCACAGGGCAGCTTGTCACCTTTGTCCTCAGACTTGTGAATGGCAACAGGGATGGAAAACAAGCTGCTGCCTCCAAACAGTGTCTTATGTCTGCAAAGTGCACAGACTCTGCCCATCTCTAGGCCGGAAGGGGAGCCAGAGATCTATCAATGTTCCCCAATGTCAGGAAGGTTTGTTCCCATTTAGTGCAGTGGGAGGCTCTCAGAGATGCCAGGGCAGGATGGGGTGTTCTCCACACAGCATTTATCTGACTGGCAAGAGAGCCTGCCAACAGGTGACAATATTAACATCAACTTTATCTCCTTACCCTGGCGCCACATTTTTATTTCCTTTTGGCTGGCTTGGTTTATTTGAGAGACAAAATAAGCTTACTTATGTTTGAAGTTCCAAGGACCAGAATTCCAGGAGGGATGATGGCTACCAGCACCTCCTGGGCTGGCCTTGGGCAGTTACCATCTTATCTGAATGCCAGACAAAAACATGGTGGCTGTCACCGCCACTGGTTCTCCCTGGCTCACGCTACTAACTGACCTTGTGGTCATGCCTTACACAGCACAACACTATTCACTCCAGAACATTCTGATCCCAGGCTAGACTTCTACATCTCACACTAAAAATAAAGACCACTATGACATCTGACCCTGTTGAGAAGCCCAATAGCTGTATAAAATTGTCTTCCGGGACAATCGCAACTACTGAGACAATTTGAAAGAATTTAAAAAGTGAACACATTGAGATATGAGTTACAGCTGTCTGTGGGTGTCTTTTTGTTCTTTTATCTGCTTTTAAGCGGCGCCCAAATCTTCATAATGAGAACACGGTTCCAAAACAAAGGCAAAACCAAAATCCAGACATTGCCATTTTTAGAAAGCTCAGTGTGAGTCTCCCAAATAAGCCACACAAAAGTCTGCTGTGCGTGGAGGCTGTGTATGCGCTGGGTTCACTGAAGGTTGAATGGTATCCAAAGGACAATGGCATGTCCATCTGTCCCACAGTCCACACTGCCACCGTAAGGTGCACAACATGTGACTCCAAAAACTCTCTACCGGGGACCTCTAAGAACAGCCTCACTTAGAAGCCAGAGCTTTGCTGTTAGTTTAGATGTGATTATCCTGGAACAGGGGCTCTTCACCCAGTGACTATGGCCCCCATAAGAATAGAATAAAGAGCTATGAAGTCAGAAGAAAGGAGTAGAGACTGGGGTGACACAGTCATCAGCTGGAGACTGCAGGGTTACCAGGAGCTTCATGATACCTGATGTTTTCCTCAGGTCCCAGCAGGAAGGGACCCTGCCTATGACTTGGATGTAGAGCCTAAAAAACTCTGACTATAGTCCCACATTCGTCATGAAATACTGATGCCAAAGGCTGGGCAGGAACAGAGGGCAACACTAGAGGCCCATGTGGGTCACAGAGGCTGGTGCACAGATATGGCAGGAAGAAGGCCATGAAGGCTAGGGTCAGGCACAGCCAGGGTCCCAAGGTCTCCCTCCTACCCTGTCCCACCTCTTTGTATGTGATTCCTCATTGCATGTCCAGCACTATCCCTGGCCCTGGAAGGAGGTACATCGTACAGCAAGACAAGCCTGGGGCCTGCCAAGCATGGACACATGTGGTAGAACAGAGGGTTTCAGAGCCACGAAACAATCCCCCACCATGGATGTCTGAGCTGCAGGGCCCATGGGAGAGTTCTGAGGAGGGGCACAGAGCATTTCTATGCTCGAGAGAATTCTCTCCAAGCTAAACTGCAGGACTGGAATTTCCAGCCCTAAGACTGTGTCTTCCCAAGCATCTTCTAACCTTGAGACCCACACCTAGTAAAGGGAAGGAGCAGGAACAGGAACTAGGACTGTGTGGTGACTCGAGGGAAAGCAGCTGTCAGGTAGAAGCCATACACACAGCAAGCTGAGAACAGAGCACTGTTGGAATATGGGGCAGCAGATGTCACCAGGTTAATGTAAGGGCTGGAGAGGACTATACTCCTGGGAATCTACCCCAAGGACTCTAAGCCTATGGCAGAGACACATGCTAATCCTGGTTCACTGTTGTATTGTTCACAGGGGCCAAGCTGTGGGGTCAGAGAAGGTAGGTGTCCATCGACCGATGGGGGAGTGGTATATATGTGGAGTCTGAATCAGGTGTAAAGGCTGGAAGTGCATCATTTGCAGAAACAGATGCAACTAGAGATCGTCATGTTAAAGGAAAGAACCAGGACTCAGCTACTCGACACTACCACTGGGACATGGCTTACATAGGGGCACATCTCAACTCCAGACCAGTCTCTATAATGTCAGCACTTTAACAAGAGGGGGATGTGTGTGCTCCCAACCCCAGAGAAACATGGCCAAGGCAGGTATTGTCAAACACCACAGGAACCCTGTGACAGCCACATTGATGGCCTAGTGGCCCTGATACCCCAGTGCCCCTAATCTGTAGGGCATGGTGCTACTGTGCATGGGAGCAGGGTTTCTTGAGGAGCCAGGCAAGCCCAGCTGCCAGAGATGACAAAGTGACTCGAGGAGGCCATCTTGGACCATGCAGGCATCAACAGGCAGGGAGGCTTTTAAGCACAGAAATACTTCTCCTAAGTCCAAGGTCTTAGATGTTGGCAGGTTCCTGTCTCATTTCTTGGTTCATAGATGGTGGAGAAAGTGTTCGACTTTCTTGGGGTCTTCCTCTTATGATAGCATCTATCCCATTATGAGGACTCCATACTGTGACTTCATCACCTCCCAGAGACCTCTCTACCCCAGCCTCTTTCCTTGGGGGATGGGCAGTAAGAGTTTCAACTTGGATGAGACTTTAGGGATATAAACAGCCCATAGTAAATGGCTCAGACTGGATCCTTCTTCACCTCTTAGCAACACATACTCTCCCCCACCAGGAACAACTATCTCCCTCTTCCAACAGTGACTCAGTGACTCACTCCAAGCCTGGATACCAGCTCCTTCCCTGGGAATGTGGTGCTCCATCAGGCCCCTCTGAATGCCTCACACCACAGGAGTTGAGGATAAGAAGTGTTTAATCCCAGGGAATCTGAACTGACTAAGAGCAGGTGTCCATCGGGAAGACAGTGGGGTCAGGCAAGCAGGACAAAGCTCTGGGGGAACTAAAGACGACTTCTAAACTATTTGAAGACATGTGAAGAGGGTTATTTGCTCACCTGGACAAGGGCAGGTGGAAGCCTAAGGAAGCTAGGGAAAGGGAAGGGTGGCAGTTAGAGAAGGACAGGGACCAGGGATGGAAAGGTGTGGGGCTGAGCAGTGCACAGTCTGTGACTCCTGTATCAGTGACCCTGGAACTGATGCAATAGAGGGCCAGCCTTTTGTTCTCACTGTGGGGAGTTGGATAGAACTCTGAGTGGTCTGTAGGATCCAGAAAAGCATGTGGACACTGCAAGCGAAGGGCAAGGAAACATTGTTCCTGAGTGTATAAACACTGGCTTGTTCCATACACAGACCCATGTCGGCTCACAGATGTGGGATACACAGAATTCAGCTCACACCCAGGAACCCAGCATGCAACTGCACACTCATACTCAGAGATATGCATGCTCACAGTGGCTTCTGGCCACCTAGAGCTGCTGTGAGTTTTCATCTCTACAACCACCACAGCTCATAAGCCACTGCATCACCTGGAACCTGGCACTCAGCACCCAGCCTGGCCCAGGCGCTTAGGTCAGAACTCACTTGTCACTGAGTGTGTGAGTAAAGATGCAAAGGAAGGAAGCAAATGCTGCAGGGCATGCTGTATCTTCCCCCAGGATGGTGGATGGGTGGGGATGATTCTGTTCTTCAGCCATTAGAACTGGGAATGGGAGCCCCTCACCTGCTGACTCACTTCTGTGACTCAGCCCAGACTCAGCTGGGCTGAACACCCCAGACCCTTCACTGGAGGGAAGTATTTAAGGAGGCATGCACAGCTGACATGGAAAGGTCACTGTTTTCAGAGCCATAGATGTCAGGTGGCCTGGAGTCCTGCTTTCAGGCCCCAACTGGGACACCCTCCTGCTGTGTGACCTCATCCAGCCTCACAGGCTCATTAAAAAGCAACAGCCTGCAGGGCGTTGGTGGCGCACGCCTTTAATCCCAGCACTCGGGAGGCAGAGGCAGGCGGATCTCTGTGAGTTGGAGACCAGCCTGGTCTACAAGAGCTAGTTCCAGGACAGCCTTCAAAGCCACAGAGAAACCCTGCCTCAAAAAACAAAAACAAAAACAAAAACAAAAACAAACAAAAAAAGCAACAGCCTTACTCACTCCTAGCAGAGTCTGGACTTGGGGAGCACACCGTTCCATTCTTACTGCATCCTTCCTCCAGTGCAGGGAGCACATACAAGATCAGGTTCACTTGATACTACCCAGAGGTGACACTGAAAACCAGGAAAGGAAAACTCACCACTCATGGGGAGCCCCCTGGGTGCCTGCGTCTTGCTGAGATCTGTCCCCTGCTGTCTGTCACCACACCTCCTTATTGTGGATGACCCTGGCCTTGATGTACAGGGTGACAACCTGGAATCACTGCCTTGCCATGCAGTGACTCTCTCCTCTTTCCTCCCAGCCACCTCCTTGCATCTGTCCCCAGGAAGCTCAAACTTACCAGCAGACACCTGCACAAAGAAGAACAAATGTCTTTTGTTTAATGTTGCTTCCAACATAGAAAGTAAATTTCAGATTCATGGACAGAAAATGGTCATTACAGATAGCTAGGTGGCTAGGGAAAAGAATGAAAGTATTGGGGGTATCATTCATTCACTTTGTTCATTAATTTACAGCTGCTCCCCAAGCCCATGTGGGGACTGTGCCAAGCTCCTGGCTTTGGTGCACTAAGATGGTATAAGTGCCCAGCATTCAAGTCACACTCGATAAAGGAGACAATGGATGGACGGACACAGGACCAGGAAGAAAGACCAGAATAGGGCAGACAGAAGAAATCCTGGGAAGGGATGGAAGAGGAGCTGGGGGCGGGGCTCCCTCAGGACACACTGCCATACTTTCTTCTTGTCCCTCCTCCTTGAATATTAGTCATTTATCTATTAAACAAATGCTCACAAACACTTTCTCTCCACTCAGTACAGCCACCTTTCCCTGGCTTTGTCCTAGGGACACACCTCCTTGTTTTCAACCCTTTCCTGTTACTACAAAGGTTGTGTGACACTCAGACACACACACACAGTCCTTGAGTTTTTCAGATTCTCCAATGAGTGTACATTTAGGTTGTTTCTACTTCCTATTGTAAATACTGCTGCTATAAACATCTTTAGGCTAAAGGTTTTCCCTTTCCTGTCAGCCCTCTTTCCCAAATGCATGAGTCCCTCTGGGCTAGAACCCAGCATTGCCATATTAAGAGGCTCACCCCTTATCCAACTGCTTGGAAGCTGGGAATCATATTAGTGAGCATGAGGCTGTCATTCATATTCCAAAGAAGAAAGCCAGGCATGGTGATGTAATCCCAGCTCTAAGAAGGCTGAGGTTGCAAGTGGAGGCCAGTCTAGACTCCTGTGTGTGTGTGTGTGAGAGAGAGAGAGAGAGAGAGAGAGAGAGAGAGAGAGAGAGAGAGAGAGAGAGAGAGAGAGAGAGGATGAATACAATATAAAAGGACCTTGAGTTCCATTTTAAAAGGCATGCTCCCTTCTGGAAAACTGTAACTTGAACAGTGAGGGTGGAATGTACTGAGAGCTCATCATTGCAGATCTCAGCAGAGTGGGAAAGTCTGCCGAGAGGAGGTGAGTGATGCCCTCCAAGGACGTATCTGTGCTCCAAAACTTTGAGAGTGGCCTTATTAGGGAAAAGGGCCTTTGTGGTGCAACTGATGACATCCAGATGGGAGTACTTGTGGCTAGGGAAGCCTCTACACTCAATGACAATGGTCCTCAGGAAGAAGGGGACAGGAAAGGCCCAGAGGAGAAGGCACAGACAACTGAGGCAGAGCCTGGGGTGAGCATCTAATGCCAAGGGATGGAGAAGGAGGAAGGCTTTCTTGGGTGACCCAGGAAGGGAGTGTCTCTAAGATACCTTGATGGGGGCTATGGCCTCCAAATGGGGAGAACTTTCTTTTATTTCTTTGTGTGTGTAGGGGGGGTGCAGGTATTTGTGGGTGGGTTTGGTGCAGATATGTGTGTATGGGAGTGCAGATATATGGGAGTATAGGTATGTCGGAGTGCTGGCACGTGTATGTGGTGCAGGTATGTGTATAGGTGCCGGTATCTGTGTGTGTGGGTGCAAGTATGTTGGGATTACATGCATGTGGGGGATGTAGATATCTGTGTGCGGTGCAGATTATGTGTGGGCACAGGTCTAAGTGGAGGCTGTGTATGTACGGGTATGTGAAGACGTGGGGAGATTGAGATTGAGTATGTTGGTGTGGGCGTATGTGTTCAGATGTAGGGGCGCTGGGTGTATGTGTAAGGTATCTGTAGTGTGCAGGTGTGTGTATATGTGTAAGTCAACAGTTTTGGGGTGTACAGGTGCACATATGTGTGACACCACTAGTCTGTCTCAGCTGTCCCTCCTCAGGTGCTAACCACCATGTTTTTATGACAGTCTCTCATGGACCTCCAGACAACAAATAAACAAGGCTAGCCATCAAATGGCTGCAGGAGTTCACCTGACTGCCTTCCCAGCACTGAGATTACACATGTACACAGCTGTCTTTCGTATGTGGGTTCAAGAAATCAAACTCAGATCCTCATCCTCCTGCATGAGCCATCTTCCCAGCCTTCCCTTGTGCTGTTTTTTAAAAGCCTCAGTTTGTGGGATTTTGTGACAGAATCCTAACAGATTTCAGATGGACACACACTGGAGAGCAGCAGGGCAAGGAGCCAGTAGGGCCTCCTCTGCCTTGTCTGTAGACACGTTCAAAGGCCTCCACTCCCCCACCCCTAGACCACCACATTCCTGCTCCTTGACAAAGCCCTGTATCTTGGCCCCACAGTCTCCTGGGGGAAAATATCCATGTGACCAAGGAGGCTTGAGCCGGATGGGGGAGCATGATAACAGCCCAGAGAGTGTCTCATAGCACTGAGGCATTTCCTCCACTCCCTGTGTTATCTTACTGGAGCCCCTCACAGCCATGGGAAGCTGGCTAAAAGCCTCCAATGCTATGGGACCAGGAAGGAATACAGCTCTACAGCCCCACGAGTCTGTGTTTGCCTTCTCTGCCAGTCCTTGGTGCTCTATCATGAGCCCTGCTAGGCCACTATGTGTGTGATGTACCCTGTCACACATCTGGGAGTCCATAACACCTCATATGTGGGGCTAGCCTGACCTGGACAGAGTGAAGGAGATGCCTCTGTCTGTGCCCTGTCTGATGTCTTCCTCACCTCTAGCCACATAAGGGTCAGTGTCCTGTTTAGGTAGGGTACTGGCCATGGTGGGGCTGAGTGTTGGCTGAGAGGCCTGAAGTGAGGAACCCTGGGCGAGAGATATGGTCTCTTCTTCATCTCACCATTGTTAGATGAAATGAGAGAAATGTGTAGGTCAACTCAGGGGCCTCAGTAGGTTTGGAGTAGGAATCCAGTTTACCCAAGTCCCTCTAGGAGTTACACAGCCACTTGCTCTCACCTGGTTGCTGTCTGCTTCCAGCATACACTGGTGGGCCAGGAACCTGATCACCTGTTCTCTTACAGTGATAAGACAGGTTCTCATGGCTCCCTTCCACTGGTACTAGGAATCATCCCAGCAGAGCTGACTGTGCCATGGGTTCCCACAAATAATTTCCCAGAACTGGCAACAAATCAGGAGTGATTCCTGGCCCACTGGCAGTATTTCCAGAAGGAAAGGTGATCAAGGAAGTATTTGCCATCATCACCCGGGTGAAAGAAAGGGCAGCCACTGTACCTTATTCACCATGCTCAGCCACCAGAGGGAAGAAGTTTGTGACCAAAACCAAGAGAAAGCACAGGTCTTAGGAGCATGTTCTAAGTGACCCAGACTTGAGAATTGCAAGTGAACCCGAGGGAGTCACAGGCCTTGCAGAGGTGGAACCCACTCAAATCATATAAAATCATGACCCTGCCCAGGTCCTCTGATCTTTATCTTCTGGTTGACCAGGACTGGAGGAGGAGGAATAGAATGGGCAGGCTAGGACTGATGGGAGCCTGCTTACAAGAGCCACACATGATACATTTAGGAATACATTTAAGGAATGTGGAAACAAAAGCATCTGAGGAAAATTTTAAAACAACCCAGAAAGACACAAAATTGCAAAACAAAGGAGAAGACAGCCCCATTCTTGACCCTGTGGCCCAAAACACAGGGACTTCATTCTCCCAAAGTCCATTCATCTGGTTAAAGAGAGACAAACAAGAGGCCCAGGGCTCTTTTGTACATTGCCAAGTTGATGCACAACTCTAAATGGAAGATAGATAAACAGAGAGGAATTCTGAAAAAACATTGAGTAGACTACAGTGGGTGAGGGCTGGGAAGGAAAGCATGCCTTGAAGAACAGAAAGGCAGAAGAAGGCAGGCAAATGCTCTTGTTTTTGTTTGTTTGTTTGTTTGGTTTTTCCAGACAGGGTTTCTCTATGTAGCTTTGGAGCCTATCCTGGGGTTTTTGTTTCGATTTGTTGAGACAGGGTCTCACTGTGTAGCCAAGGCTGCCTTCCACCTCCTGAGCCTGGGATGACAAGCGTGCACCACCACATCTGGCAGTAGACAGTGGAAGTAGCCTTTCAACCACCAGGATGAACTTTCTAACACATGGTGCTGGGCCAACCTGCTTGGCCACTTAGTGAAAGATGAAATGTGAGCCACGCCTCATGCTGTACACAAAAACCAGCTCCAGATGGACTGGAGAGATCTCAGCAGAACCCTATCCCAATGGATGCTGGAAGAACACTCAGGAAAACTGTTGGAAGATGCTGCATGCCGCCGTGTGAGAGGGACCAACAGACTTAGAGACACAAAAATAGAATTTTCCAAAGTTCCAAAGAACACTAAGAAAATGCAAAGACAAATGAAAAATTTTAGAATACACTTGAAACATATGTCCAAATTAAAGGTATGATATCTGTAATACAAAGATGACTATTAAAATGGGGGTGGGATTGAGAGATGACTTAGTGGTCAGAGCACTGGATGCTCTTCCAGAGGACCTGAGTTCAATTCCCAGCACCCACATGGTAGCTCACAACCATCCATGACTCTAGTCCCAGGGGATCTGATCGTACCAGACATGCATGCAATACAAAGATTTATGGGATAAAACTGCAAAAGAGGGTTGGTGTGATGACTCAGTAAGTAAAGGTACTTGTTGCCAAGCCTGATGGCCTGGGTTTGATTCCTGGAACCTATGTTAAAAGGAGGGAATTGACTTCAAGTTGTCTTCTGACCTTTATGGGAATACACATACACACAGAAATGCGCGTGCGTGTGTGCGTGCGTGCGTGCGTGCGTGCGTGCGTGCACGCACACACACACACACACACACACACACACACACACACACACACACATACACGGGGGGGGGGGCACAATCACTGCAAACTCGATTATAAAAGCAAAATATTGGAAATGGCTGACATGATTATGGATGGGAAAGAGGCTACATGAATAAGGGTATGTCCACACTATGAAGTACTATGCAGCTGTGTAAAGACTGAGGCAGCCCTCTGTTAGCTCACAGAATTTCCAGAAAGTGTTGGAAGTGAAAAAACAAAAATGGCTATCTCTAATACACCAGCTTGTGGTGTATTAGCTTGTGGAAAAGGATAGGAGAAAAAAATGTTTCTTCCTCATAAAAGAAACAGGAAGAACACCGGAGACAGAACGAGATGGTGGGGTGAGTGGTGTTGTCCCAAATGCCCTCGTGTGTGAGAAGTTTTGCTAATGTTTTACATACAAGAGGAAATGCAGAAGGGGCTCCAACTGGATCACAGATAGATAGGACTTCACCATATCTCTAAGGAACAGCGTGTGAGGAAGGGACTGAAGACAAAGGGGATGTGGAAAAGCACTGAGCACTGGTTAATGGATTTGTTTTTCACCCTGGTGTGGGTCGGGCAACCCCCAAACCAGTTTCTGTTTATTCTAGGACAAAGAAAAGAAGTAAATAGATCAGGATAATGGAAGCCAGGCTTCTCACTGGAGAGAGGAAGCTTTGAGAATGGAAAGAGAAGACCAGAGAAATTGGTAACTATGGAGTGGGGTTGAGGTGCTGGTGCAAATGCTTGGCTCTCTGTGTGTACGTGCATCATGAGTGTATCAAGTGTGAGTGAACACTACAGGTGCGTTTTTTCTCGCTTCTGTCTTCTTGTATTTTTTTTTCTTTCCTCCTCCTTTCTCCCCCCCACCTCTTTCCAGCTTTCCTTACTGAAGATCCAAATAGGCCCAAAGAGGGTACCCCTACAGGAGTCTGCCTCTGGGACTATGCCACTGGAGAGTGAGCATAGAATCTGCCTCTGAGAGTGCGTGCCCCAGGAGTGTGCCCTCAGGACCATGCTCCCACTTCTGGAAGCAATGTATACTTCAGCATATAATGCTAATGTTGCTTTCTAGACAACCTTCACCATGATAAGGAAATTTTGGGGAGGGGGGAGGGGGTATAAACTAGGCTTGGTACAGTGGCTCATACCTGTCATCCCATCACTTGGTTGGCAGAGGCAGGGGGATCAGAATTTGAGGTTATCATTGGCTACACGGTGAGTATCAGGCCAGCAGGGAATATGGGAGTTAGTCTCAAAAACAAAATACAGACAAAGCCAAGGCAGGCTGCAGGGAGCTACAGAGCTCCTCCCACCACAAATGAGAATGTTCTCAGAGGACAAAGACATCAGTTTGAGTAGAGTCCCTGTGGCAGCATCTTTGAGACTGCAACAATTTGGGCATCAGAGGTCATAATGGTGGTAACAGGGCATTGCCCATGAAGTAAACCAGAAATTAATGCACACATCCACATGATATAGATATAGATATGCCAGTGAAAACAAAGAAATGAGGAGACAGTTCCACCTTCACAGACTCCACGAACTCAGAGAGAGGAAATGAGAGACCCACAATTCATAGTTCACCAGCCCTGGAATTAACGAAGTGAAGTACCCTGACAAGCTCTTAAAGTAATTACCAGGGCAGACTAAATAATAGTCTCCAAAGACTGTTTTTGCAAAAGGACGTTCTTTATTTTGTGCGTGTTTGTGTGCTGGAGTACCTGTGCACAGAGGTCACATTCCATTCACCTTATTTTCTGGGCTGGGGTCTCTCATCGGCCTGGAATTCACTGATTCAACAAGATAGGCCCATCTGGGCGCCCCAGATCATCCCTTCTCCACCTCCCAGAACTAGCATAAGGGGTGTGTCCTACTACACCCAGCCTTTTGTGGGTCCTAGGACTCAAACTCTGGTCCTCACTTTACCAACTGAGTCATCTCCCCAAGTCCTGCAAAGGCATTTTAAAATGAGGTTCTAAGAGTTCCTGGGTGTGTTCTAGGAGACAGGCAGACAGACACCAACCACACAGAGGAGGGACAGAGCCCTTGAGTTGGGATTGAAGTGATGTGCCATATGCCATGGAAGGTGGTAACCACCAAAGTGTAGAGACTAGATGACATAACCCCATGATTCCTGCCGTGATGCTCAGCCTGACAGCACCATGCTCCTGTTCCTGTGGGATGATTTGCAGAACTATGTTGGGCTAAGCCTCTGCTAGTCAAACATCTGTGGTTCTTTGTGAGGGCAGCTCCAGGACTCACTGGTCACTTTACAGTGGACAGGTTTGATGGCCACCTCAGCTGGCTTCTCTGGAACAGACGTGATGATAGGATACTGTGGGGGCAGATGGCACTGTGACTTTGCAAGACCTCATGCCACCTGGCACCTCTGATCTGGCCCAGACTCTGTGTCCTGGGCTGTTCTTCTGTCCAGGAGGGCCCATGAGGCACCTTATTGCAGGAAGCACCAGGCAGTTCCTAACTAAAAGCCTCCAGTAAAAGCACTGGCCTGTGACCCCAGGAACACTCCAGACTTAAGGGAAAGAAAACCCCATGGGACATGGCCACTTTTATGGACAGAGAGTAATGAATAGGGCTAGAACATGGCTCTTGACTGGACACTGACACCAGCTTTGCCCTAAGGGACAAGCCCAAGACCACAAGCAGAGTCTGAGAAAGGTCATCTCTAATGATGCTACTTTACTGTCAACTCTCTGGCTTTAAAGAGCCAACCCTAGCTATAGAAGAGCCTCCCATGTTCTGGGCAAATCTACAAAGTATGGGGACCCTGGAAGCAAGAAATGAACAGAACTTCCATCCAAGGCAGGTGCTGAGCCTGAAACCCAATGCACACCTTTGCCATCTTTAGCCCTGGTTGCCCTCTAAGGAGATACTGTTAATAGTGTGGCCTCTGCCTCCTGCTCAGGAAGCATTTATCCCCTTGCTAAAATCTCAACTGCCACCCGGATAAATCAGGGGCACCACTGCCAAGAATCAGCACTGGGACCTCTCAGCTTTTCCTAATGAAGTTGCCTGGGATGGTGTCAAAGACATGGAAAACCCTGGATCAGCACAATGCTCCACACTCTTGGAGACAGCCCAGCACTTTCTCCCACCATGGAAGAGGACTCAGATCTGATCCACACTTGCCTCTACCCTGGTCCCATCTTCCCTCTGGGACCTTCTATGGCTCCCCAGTCCTCTACTCTCACACTGAATGATTCCTGGGCTGGCTTCACTGCAGACTCTCCGTCATTTCAGGACTGTGTTCCATATCCATGTTAAATCCATCATTTTCCTGGCTGGGTGCATCCTCTCCTCCTACCTCACCCCACAGTGGCTCTGAGAGCCCAGTTCCCTCCTAGCAGAACTGTCTGAGGAGACAGGGCGTCCCTGACACCTCATTGCTGAGTGCTGGGAAGTGGCTGCTGTGTCCCAGGCTCTGTGGTACTATTTGTGGGGCGGCTCTGGCTGTTTTCTTCTCTGGAGAGTATTTTCATTGCAAATTCCAAGGTCACTTCAAGATCTTTTTATTCTGCCTTCAGGGTTGCCTCGTGGGAGCTTGGCCCATTCAATCACAAGTTCAAAACAATGATGAGGTCGACCCTGGGCTTTTCATGAGGCTGGGTAGAGGATTAGAACTCTGAAACCCAGCCAAAATGGGGAACTCTGTCTGGGCCTGAGGCAGATCCTTGAGCCCCCCTAAAAGTCCCTCAGGCCTCTCCAATCCTCATGCAGGCAGGAGGGTAATGAGTCGTAAGATACCAGCTTTCTGTCCAGAAATCTCTCCGCCATGGTTTGAGGTCATGTATTTGGATATTATTTTCCTAATTCCCCACTTATTTTCTTAAAATAATCAGCTCCCGAGGATTCTTGTGGCATAGAGCTTCCAGTAATGTCTGGGCGGAGGTGGGGTGTCCAGATTCCAACTGCGTGGTTTAGGCCAGGTCACCTCTCGAAGGAAGGCTTGACACATCAAAGCACAGGAGGCAGGCCTCCGCTCTGTAGCAGCTTTACCATCCTCTGCTGATTTTTACATTATAAACACAAGAGCTGGCGGGGCTCAGGTTTCTGTTGGATCCTTACAGCACTTTGCTCTCCAGCTTCCTAGAGCTGGGAGCCCAGTTGCTGGCAACACCGATTGGAGAGCTCAGACCTGGTTTTCCATATGCAGGGTGGAAGGGGAGAAGGTCCTAGGGGGTGGCACTGAACTGTCTGTCACAGGCTTCTCCAGGAGCCCAGCCAATGCCTGCCATACCCTGTTTCCAGGAGACCAGTGAAGTCTTAGGGGTACAATGAGGAGGGCTAAATGTCCTGGAATGTCCTACACCAGATGTGTGCCCTGGCCTCACCTGGTTTCCTCCTAGAAGAATAGGGAACCTGTTTCAGTCAAGGCCAAACTGCCATCATAACAAGGCCCCTTCCTCTTGGCAGGAGAGAGACTCCTTCAGACTCACAGCTGAACCTCCCTGAGGAGGATTTTCCAAAGTAAGGAGGCAAGTATGGCTAGGGAGGCCTGAGGTTTTGCAGCTCAAAGTGGCATTGGAGGCTGAAATGCCCTGCTTTGCCCATCATGCGGCTGGTACCTGCATGGCTCCTGCCTGCTCAGAACCAAAGCTTCACCCATTTCTAGTCAGGCTTCTGTTAAAATTAATAAATAAAATTGGCCGGGTAGTGGTGGCACACGTCTTTAACCCCAGCACCCAGGAGGCAGAGGCAAGCAGATCTCTGTGAGTTCGAGACCAGCCTGGTCTACAGAACTAGTTCCAGGACAGGCTCCAAAGCTACAGAGAAACCCTGTCTCAAAAAAAATTTATAAATCAATCAATTAATTAATTAAAATCAAAACCACTTATTTCAAAATTCATGATTTTGGGGGTGAAATAGCAATCTCCTCACTTAAAAACTGGTTGAGGTCCTGAGCCTGGCTCCTATATGGCCTTGTTTGACTATGGCCATCTTTACAGATAGGATTCATGATGAAGTCATATTGGAGTAGGGTGGCCTTGACTGACAAGGACTGTCCTTATAAAAATAAGAAAGAGACAGAGACATACCAAAACACAGAGGCTGGAGGCAGAGAGGCTGGAGAGGTGGCTCAGTGGACAAGATTGGTCACTGTACTAGCATGAGGAGTTGAGTTCAAATTCCCAGAACCCAAAGGAAAAATGGGATATGGTTTAGCATGCCTGTCACACCAGTGCAGAACACTGGAGGCTTGTAGCCAGCCAACTTCACTCCAGGCTCAATGAGAATTTTGGTCTCAAGATAACAGGATGAAAATAGATACAGTGGCACACCCAATGTCTGTCTCTAGCCTCTGCATGTGTGGACTGCACACACATGTGCACACATACCACCCACACATATATCACACAAACATATACACACAAAATTAAATGATGAAGAAAGAAAGATTGAAAGATGCCCGCAGAAGCTAGAGTGTTGTGGCTATAAGTCAAGGGACACTTGGAGATGCCAGGGTCTCAGAAGAAGCAGGAAGGATTCTCCCTAGAGGCACACATCACTGTTCTTCTTTGACCTCAGACTTCAAGCCTGCAGACTATGTTATGTCAAGCTCCCAGTGTGTCCTGGCTGTCCGAGACGCACACCCACAACCCTTCTGAGCTCCTGTGAGGATTAGACACAGGACACAATGTGATGTACTGGCAGTGGAGGGAAGGAGGTTCTGGGGCCCAGAAGGTCAGGGTAGGAACCTATACTGAGTTCTGAGGCCCCAATCCTCCCACACTCCGGAGGGCAGGGAACTCAGCAGTGTCTGAGGTGTAAGTTCTTGGGACGGAGTCCCAAGAGCAGCTAAAACTGGCTTCAAGCTTCAGGGCAGGCTGCAATATCTTGGGCATGTCCCCATCGTAGTTCTTTCTGGTCCTAGCCCCTCACTACACCTGTACTATCATTCTGACTTGATGTCACTTTATCTGTCACTGAGAATTATCTGATTTTGGGCAGGGCAGCCTGGCCTGACAAGTCTCATTGCAGTGAAGATGAGGCTCCTTCTGAGGACAGTGCTTTTAACAGGCACCAGCCTGGCCACAGGGCTGGATCTGGCCTTTACTGTCTGCCCAGCACCCCATAATCTTCAAACACTTACACTCATTTACATCTGTGACCCAAAGAGCTTGTCCTGAAAGATGCAGGGAGACATTCTTGTAGGAGAATGGGGTGAAGTGTTTGCAGTCATCAAAACAGGCAGTCTCTGGTACAGTCTGAAGCCTCAGTCTCAGGTGTGTTCTCAGGTCTCTGTGTGGTGAAGATGATATCTGTCATAGACACTTGCCAAGGACTCAGCCAAGTGGCTTAGGCCTCTGTGTGTGGCCTGGGGGTGAAGAGTGGGTGTTTAAAGAAGACAAAGAATAAAGAATGATCCATGTAAATGTATTTACCACCTGACTCTATACAGACAAGAAGTTGCCACCTCTTGCCTTGATGGGAAAACTGAGGCAAAGAATAACATGCTAGGCTGGCTGCAGGTTGTTGGGCTAAGAGAAGCCCTGGGTCCTGGTGTGCATGGGAAAAATGTGGGCCCAACATGTTCTTAACTTCTGTCTGTAACTTCAGCCAGTGGGGTGGTATCAAGTACAGCCATCTGCCCCACTCACAGCACAAGGCCTGCAGCAGGCAAAGTCAAAGTCTTCAAGGACAAGCTGCCAGCCACTCATCCAGACCATTCAAGCCTGGTGTGGCCTCCTAGCCTACCTCCTAGCCTGGCTACAGCTTCCCATTCAGTTGTCCTGTGGTGACATCAGCTGTGGGGCAGCATAAATGAAAGCTAGCCAACACCTGCTCACACTCAGATCATGTAGTAATGACAGACACTGGGCTTTCTACTCAGGCTCAGCTGGAGGCTGGCTTCTCTGTGTCCAGTTCCCTAGTGCCCATCTCAGTCTCTTTTCAGATGCTGCCTCCTGCATGAAGCCCAGCAGGGTTTAGAGTACACAACTGTCTGCCTACCGAAGCACTGTGCTCTCTGACTATGTGAATCCTCCTCATTCCATCTATTGTCTTCTGTTCTCACTAGTCTGACTGTCCCCAGTGCCTGGAGATGCCACATGAAAACTATATGAAGACCTGGTGGTGGAGGGCAGGCATGGAGCTGAGGCATGTCTGAGGGCTGTTTTGGACACAGTCTGTGTTGAAGCTTCCAGGGCCCAGCCTGGTCCTCATTGTCCTCAGTCCCACAGGTTTCCCAGTGCAGAGGCATGGGCCTGGAGTCAGACATGGCTTTGCTGTGAAATACATGGGTGGTCCGAGCTGGCTAGGTCTGGAGAGAGACTTGGGACATTCACCAAAGAATGTGAAAGGGGAGTAGATGGGGCAACAGGGACTGGCTGGGTCCACATCCTTTAGTGTCCTCTGAGGCCGTCCCTACTACAGAAGACAGGCACACTAGGGTTGGGAAATCCTACTTGTGCCACCGTTCTCCCTGACACATGCCTGGGTCCTAACAGGAAGCTTCCTCTGTGAATACCTTTTGACAGTTAAAGGTGTTATTTTTCCATAGTTCTCACTCACATCCTGAGGTGCTTGGTGCCAGGAGTTTAAAAGGCCTTGAGAAGCATCTCAGGTACAAGGATCTCCAGAGAGCTTGTGTCTGTCTCCAGATCTCAGACCCAGGAGCCACAGCATTTCCAGTGCCACCAAAGTCTGGAAAGTATGTTTTCCCACACCCATTGGTTGCCTGTCTGGATGACCACCAGTGCCTGTCATCAGGACTAGATAAACTGCTCCAGAAAGTATCTACAGAAACCCTCCAGTGTGCATAGAGAAGAAGGGGGAAAGGACCCAGGAAATGGATTAGAGGGAATGAAAGGTCAGACTTGATAGTCAGCACTGGCTGATATACCCCAAAATTCACCAGAAGGACCCCAAGTAGAACTTGGCCACACAGATTACAGGCACTGCAGAGGGGAGCAGTGATTTCACCTGCTGAGCAAAACCACCTTGACTTCCACAGCTTTCATCTCTGGCAACTGGCTGGCCACCTTGAGTTCTGGCCTTATGACCATCTCATCAGCCCTCGTATTTCTTGGTATCTTGAGGAGCCAGCATGGCCACTGTCCTGGTAATAAGCTGACTTGGGAATTTTCTCAAGGCTATATTCAACTCACTAACAGCATTTAGACTGAGGTTTCACACCTTAGGGGTTGTCGAGAATAACATCTACAGTGAGTAAGGACTTATATAGCAGGGATAACTAATACAGCGTGTAAGGGCAGGCAGTTACACAGCAGGGATAACTAGTACAACCATTAAGTGGACAGTCAGACATCTATGGATAACTAATCCAGCAGGAAAGGGGTAGATGGCTACATGTCTACAGATGACTGGTGCAGCAGCTAAGGGTGACTAGTTATGCATCTGTAGCTATCTAGTATAACGAGTTGGGTGAATGGTTATACGGTGTTGGATAAGTAGCCTGGTGGGCATGTTTGACTTATGAT
Source organism: Cricetulus griseus (assembly GCF_003668045.3). Lineage (NCBI taxonomy): Eukaryota > Metazoa > Chordata > Mammalia > Rodentia > Cricetidae > Cricetulus > Cricetulus griseus. The sequence continues at coordinate 198,763,616 of NC_048596.1, read as the reverse complement.
GTGTCCATGAACTAGTATATCAGGTGAGAGGTGGTTTGTTTTCCTGTGGTGGATAAGTGGCATGGCAGATGGGGCCTTCTCCAAATCCAAATCTTACTGTGTCCTTTGGAGAGGACATTTCCTACCTTTCAGTCCATCTCTCATGGGATAACCATTGTTAAGTACCTACTATATGCCCAGCACCAAGAACACATTAAAAGTAAGATCAGTAGGGCTTGCATGGGATTTGAGAGTCTGAAGTAACTGTTCTGAAGAGTTCCCAGCCTCTGGCAAGTGGCGACCCACCTGGAAGGCAAGACCTGGCAACATACTTCCCACATCTCTGATGTTGCTATGTGCTTCCAGACCCTCTGCCCAGAGGCAGAGATCAACATGGCAATTCCCTCCAAAAACACCCTTAGGGCCATGACCACCAGATTCTCCCATGTGGCCGCTTTTGTGGCCAAGACAAACTTAGTAAATCACTAATAGTCAGGCACCAACCGTGAGGCTCCCTGAGAAGGGCCAGTAGCAAAGCCAACAGACACATTATGACCACTGAACAGGATGCCCTGGCTTCAGGGAGCCCGGGTGGGACCCAACCCAAGTGAGAAGCAACTGGGTTTTCAGAGTACACTGTCCTTCCTGAATCCTCCCCAAAGGCACGGGCTGTGCTTATCACTCCTCCCAAGAGCAGCAGAAGCCAAAGCTACAGAAAGGCTATGTGAGCTCTTGGCCTGTGCTTTGGGTCCAGTAGAAGTGAGCTCCAGTTATAGCTCATGCCCTCCCCAGCCATAAGCATTCCAGCTACAGCAGTGAGGTGACATCATGGGGCCAGGGTCTATAAACTGGATTCAGACAGGAGAAAGTGAGTGAGAGAGGTTGGCCCTCAAACCTCACTTCCTGTCACTTTGTTCATCTGGTGAGGACATCCACTGTTATTCCAGAGTCAACTTCAATCTCAATGCCCCCCCCCCCCCCGCCCCCAGCTTTCCTTCCGAATTGCTGAAGCCACATGTTCCCCTCCTCCAACATACTTGAGTGGAACCACGAATCTGCACCAGGCCTGGTCCCCCACCTCCTAAACAATCCCAGCATCCTCTCCCTGGGAGCTAGTTTGGCCTCTGGCATAGCGAGTGCAGGCTAGCCACACCTGGAGACCACCCCAGACTGCCCCCCAAGCTAGTGGCTCACAAGGGCAGGTGCCACCCAGACACAGTGAGGCTGGGGCCAGGGTATTTGCCTTCTAAGCTGACATCACATTGTCTATATCATGCTGAGCTATCCACACCCTTCTCTGGACCTCAGTTTCCCTAGCTGCCAAAGGGAAGGGTGGGACTGGCCTCTGAGGCTCTGAGGTTCCAGACACAGATGGATGATGGGGTGAGTCAGAGCTCAGAGCTGTGGTCTCACGTGAAAAGAGAACTTCGCTGATTGCACGAGAGGCATAATATGGTCTCCTCCCACTGAACAGTTCCAGCTTCCCAAGTTAATCACCAAGGGAGCGATTATCTGGCCATCGGACCATCCTTCCTGTCCTCCTCTCAGCTCCATCCTGTCTCCCCAAATCCAGAGGGACCACCTCAATTTACACAGACCATCAATTACATTGTTAAAGATTTCTGTTTCGATAGCTGGGCATAAAAAAAAAAAAAAAAAAAAAAAAAAAAAAAAAAAACTAGTAAGAGTCATCGGCATTGTTCCCAATGTGTCCAGTCATTCTTCTGTCTCTGGGACAATGAGGCCTCAGAGTCACATCCTGCTTCTATAATTTCTTTAAAAATTACATAGGCATTGTTTAGTCATCCTTTCAGTGAGGATAGCCCCCATCTTCCCTACTGAGCTAGTTATGTGCTAGAAATACACCCCAAGAATTCTGCAATCTCCTACCTGGACCAGAGATGGCAGAGGGCACGACCTACAAATCCAGTCCCTGGGAGCCTGTCAGATCATCTCAGTGTTCCCAGAAAGCCCTATCCCATCCACACAGCCTCAACAGCTCAGAGTGTGCATCAATAAGTCATGGATTTTCCTACAATTGCTCTCGGCGCTGCTCGAGAAAATGGCCACCGATAGTTCCACAACCCTGGTTCACTGGCTATAAGCCACCCCAGCCATAGAACCAGGCCCTGCTGCCCTCCATCGGCCTCCTTCTTCACAGCTCTCCAGGCTGGAGGTTCATTTGTCCACACTGCAAAAAACTCACGCGCATCTGACAGCACGTCCTATGCACATGTTATTTATTGCCAAGATCCATGTGATTACAACACAGCCCAGCTGTGTTCTGACAACAGGCGGTTTGCAAGCCACTAGCCACGCCTTGAAGCCCATTGCATACTCGCCCAAGTGTGTTCCCCATTAGATCTGCAAGATAGCACGTGAAGAAAGACCAGTGTATCTGTCAGCCCACACCTCTGGGGCTTCCAAAGCCTGGAGTTCTCCAAACTTGTCCAGCATTCATTGCCTCACAACCTCCTCTAAGGCTGAAGTCATGGAGAAAGAGTGTTCTCTAGGAGAGCAATGAGGATTGTCTCCAGTCAAAATGTTCTATAAATGTCTGTGAGTTCCTCACCTCCCGAGAAACTCATCTCACGCTGTGTACTTGGCTTTCATTAGCACTGTGGAACCCAGCCCTGCTTTTTCCTCACTGCCTCCTAAAGACAGAACATGGACATTTTCCTCTTGGCCGGCACTGTGCTGGTATGGGGAGGGGCTGATTTATACAAGTCAACTGACATGTTGACAAACTGTGGGACTAGAAAATAAAGAATGGCATCAATCTACCCTGAAGCAAGTCACAAGGGCACAAGAAGGAGGGCCAACAGCAAGGAATACCAGACCCAGAGTGCCTCTGTCCCATGCAGAGATGGGGAAAGCACTACGGCCATGCCGTTGCTTTCTCCACGGGAATGAATCACTTCCAGATGCTGCCACAGCACCTGGTGCCCAAAACCACAGGCCTGATATCTGGGACAGTCCCTCCAGGCCGATGGCTCAGTTAACAAAGACTATTTTTCCCATCATGTATGTGCCTGGTCTGCTCAGAGAAACAACTCCCCAGTAGCAAGTTCTCAGACAAACATCAATGGTGAACTCCCTTGTCTGAAACAAACCACGCCCTTCCTCCATCACTGAGCTGATCTCACAAGGTATTCAGGCCATGGAACTCTCATGGCTGCCACAGTGCAGAGCACTGAGATGCAGGATGACAAATATGCCATGAAACTACGGCCAAGTACTTCTAAGGTGAGGCTCTTGCTGTGGTCTGGTATTTGTGGTCTCCTCCAATTTGTGTGTTGAAAACCACCTTTCAAAGTGATCATATCAGGAGAGATAAGCGATGTGGGTGGGCCTCATGGATGGGCTAGTCCTATAAAAGAGGACTTAGAAAGTTCCCACCTTGCTTCTACCACATGGAGGCAGTGAAAAGGTAGTCATCTATAAAGAAATGGCACCTCACTCATCCTAGATTTCTCATACTCCAGAACTGAGAAGGGACCAACTTCTGTCATGCATGAACCATTCAGTGTATGGTATTTTGTTATGTTGAGCCATGGGACTAAGATGACTCTTCCTCCTCATCCTCACCTCTATCTGTACTACTCTCTGTCACTTCTCTCATCACCATCATCTACATTGTCACTATCATTACCATCAGCACTATCCCTATGACCAAGACCACCATCATATTCATCATGCTAACCATCACCATCACCATCATATCAGAATCATTAGCATCACAGTTGCCACTGTCTAATAATGGATGACTCAGCTCTCTGGTTCTCCTCAGATGATCTAAATCCCTGGGCTTTGGCTTCTGAAGAGTAGGAAGTAGTAATCTGGTAAAATGACCTAGAGACATTGTCATTCTGAACCCTCTGGGATAGATTGTGACCCACATGTCACCATCATCTCTTCCTTTGGCAGTATGCTGTGTTTCTGAACAAAGTAGACAAACCCATGTGCTAAAAGCTCCTAAGGAGCCACTCAGAGATGCCTGGTCTTGTTTCTGTCATGCCCTTTTGAGTACCCAGGAAAGAGTCCAAGCTCTTCTGGCAGCCTGACACTCTTAGCTCCATTGTCTTCCAGGTCCACGTGCCCTGGAAAGTCTCTCCAGATGTGGCAGCATCTCCACCACTGATATGGACTGAACAAACACCCCAGGCTGCATGAACAAGGTCCTCTTAGCTCTGGAGCTGAAGTCCAAGATGAAGGATCAGAAGTGAATCTCTATGAGGCTCCTTGACTTACCTTGTCACTGTGTCCTCATAAGACACACTGCCTGAGCTCGGGTCTTGCCCTACTGGAAGGATGTCGATGTCATCACGTGACTTCGCTCTCATGATCTCTAACCATGATCACCTCCAAGGCCCATCTAAGGAGCATCAGGGCTCCAATCTGAGAATCTGAATTTAAGTCATGGTGAGGGCCTTATTTGGAACTCCATGTCTTGCTAGGTAACCCTTAGATGTAATTAGTGTAACTATTGGATCTCAGAGCTAGCACCATAGTCCAGCATCTGTTGCTGCTCCTATTTGCCTACACAGGTTTTAAGTGGAGATGGTTATTGTTTGGTTTCAAGCTCTCAGAATAATCTTTTACAGTGTCTTTGCCTTTTGGGAGGGGTGGGCAGGGAGGTTGAGACAAGGTTTTCTGTGTAGCCCTGGCTGTCCTGGAACTCAATTTGTAGAGCAGGCTGACCTTGAACTCAAAGAGATCTGCCTGATTCTGCCTCCCAAATTCTGGGATTAAAGGTGTGTACCACCATGCCTAGTTTTTGTTACCACATCTTGATGGTTGAAAACTAAATCCTGAATGAATGGATGAACCAACCAACCAATTAAAATCTCTGTCAACTCATTCCCAATGGTGAGACAGGTGTAGTACCTCTGCTGAAGTATGTACCATTCTTCTTTGCTTGTCGTTCCCATGTTGTCTGATCGTCCCCTTCAGCCATTCCTTTGAAATTCAGAGGAGAATGGTGCACTGAATGTGTTTCCAAGTACTTCCCAGTGCATCTTGTCAATTTGGCTGCAGGTGGCACAGTGGGATGGGTGGTACCAGTTAGTGCCCCATTTACCACTGATCAGTGGAGGACCAGTGGATTTAATTTAAATATTTGGGCCCTAGATCTAGCAGCCACCCACCTGCAGGTTGCTGTGTGTTCTAGCTGTCTGCTCTGACCACTTCCCCTGTGAGAGGCTCAATGATAAAGGAGAACAGAACAATGCATACCATCTGGTCACATCATAGGAAGGACAAGCCATTCAAACACAATCCACCAATAGTCCCAAGGCATGCTTCAGTTCACCAAACCTTCAACCTCCCACTGAACCCTTTCTATTCTTTCAAAAGACTTCAGTAACTGTTGAGACTTTGTCCCTCTGAGTTCCGAGTGAGTGTCATGTTGCTGCTATAATGAATGTCCACAGACTTGGCAGGTCCAACAAGTCTGGAGGTCGGCAGACTTAAAGAACAGGTGTGAGCATGTTGAGTGCCATTGGAAGGACCCAAGGAGACTGTATCCTCATCTGAGCCAGTTTCTGGCAGTACCCACATTCCATGGATCCTGGCCCCTTCTGTCCCCAAAGCCAGCTCTGCAGCCTCCCCCATCTCTCTCACTACTTTCCAAACCACTGGCTTGCGGTTCTGAGACTCATTAGGTGACTAGAAACAAGTCAGAGGCAGGCATGACTGGCTCTGATTTTTGGAAGGACACTGTGCTGATGTTGTGCCAATCCAGGTTACCCAAGGAACCTCCCTGTCTTGTGATGCTGCACTAAATCCCAAATCTGTGAGATCCTGTAACAGGACATTGTGCTCCAATGTGTCAACATCAAGATGTTCTCAAGGTCTGGGTTGGGACCTGGGCACTTTGGGAGAGGCTGTCATTTTGTATGCATACTACTTTTCCTTTGGGTGGCAGTTTTAATAAGGCATTAGGAAGAGGTGAGCTACCAGGGAGGCAAATGGGCTAAGAAGAAAGGCCTTTGCCTTCTTAAGGTAGGAAAACTGAGGAGGAAAGCATTTGGCTTCTTCCCATGTGATTTTTGTTATCTGTGCATCTCTTCTCTTGGAGTCCCTTCTGAGAACCAAGTCTTTAGACCACAAAGGACAGAAACAAGTAGTGTCATGTACCATAAGTAGCAGGTGGCAGTCATCTAAGTTGGAAAATTGGCCCTTGCTCTGCCTGCCTCCACCAGTCCTGAGTGGTCACCAAACTTAGCTACCACCATCGCAGCCACCCTGCTCCTGGGCCCAGCCTGCAGTCAAGGGGAAGCCATTATCAGTGAGATTCAATTTGCTGCTATCCCCCTGGACTCCTGTCTTCCTGTCCACGGCTCCATCCATCACCTTCAAAGATGAGCTCCAGAGGTGACCTCCATTGTCTCCAGTGGCTGCCTGCCTCTGAACTGTTTCTAGTCACCTACTGAGTATGCCCAATAGTATGTGCTGTCTGTAGCTGGACACTGAACTGAAGTTCTTCATGACTTTGAAAAAGTCACTTAACCTCCTGGGGGCTTGGATAAGGATGTCCCCTGTCTCTCAGGCTACATGAGACAATTGTCTGACGCTCATTTCTGCCCTCAACCTCCAAGGTACACAAGAGTGCGGTTCAATGAGCTCTTCATGTACCCGCTTCATCTCTTGTAGTTCATGAAATTTTACTCTGGTTTAGCCAAGGGTCTCTAAAACCCTAATTGCATAAACCAGCAAAGACATAATCCATTTCCCCCACCTAAATGCCCTGAGCATCTGTTTCCTTCTGACTTTTCTGCACTTGGTCCTCACCTTCTTGTGATTGTATGGCCACTCTCTCCAGTTTAATCCCTCAAATCCATCCCCTGTAATAAGTTAGAACAATTCTTCCACCCAGGTCCCATGTAGCAACAGCCCACTGGGGCCTGGCTATGGCTGATGCCCTGTGTTGCCTTGTCCTATACTGGCCATCTTGTCTCCCATTCCCCATAGGTACTCCCCTGGTCTTGCCTTCAGCAGGACGCTGGTAATAGAGTGGGAGGATGGGGGACAATCAGGGACCCTCAGGGAAGCAATGGGGGATATTTGTTCACAAACTGAAAACCACTGTCACCCTCAGGTAGATAAAGCCAGGAGATTTTCTTTCTCATCCCTGAACCATTCATGAACCAGAGCCACCCACACCCTGGACGACCCTTCCCCCGTCCTGTGGCCATTTGAGGTGTGTATCATGCTTGGCAGGACAGTCACAGCAGCTGACTATTTTGCTTGGCATATGAGGCTGACATGATGAAAGATGGGTTGGATAGCCACGTGGTCCTTGTGCCAGGCTAGCTGATTTCACAATTGGGAGGGCAGTCTGCCAGAGCACCCCACCCAGTTAATAAAGGCACCCTGCCCACCCTTCCCCTGCAAGGGCCCAGGGCTCTCACAGAACCTCAGCACCCAGAAGTTTCCTTCCCTGCAATGGCTACTGTCTTCTCCATCCCACCTTCTGGCATCCAAAGAGTTACCCAGAGTAACAGGAGCTGTGCCACTTGGCAACAGTACCCAGTTCAAATCCCAATCCCACTGTGTCTAGCCATGATCCTGTCCTATGCCTCAGTATCCCCATCTGTAAAGGGGTGCTTTTTTTAAAAAAAAATAAGGAGACCACTGAGTTTCCAGAGAAAGCATGAACTCTGGCACCTGCTATGCTGGGCCATGGTGATATCAACCAGGGTTAGAAGTGAGGTAAATTTTACCATCAACCCCTTGGCAAAGAACTGCCCCAATTCCCACGGGGGAAAGAAACTGTAGAGTTCCGCAGTATGGCACTAAGTTACTGAAAGCCCTGTGATCTCAAAGCCTTATAACAACTCTAGACAGGTCCTTTTTGCTATAAACAGCAACATCCAATACCACCACCCTATGTGGGATACCTGTTACTATCCCATCCCCAGACACAGGTTTCTGAAAAACACATTACTCTAGGACTTGAGAAACACATGTGGTTGAAGAGGGGACAGTCATTTAGATGGGTCTAATTGATCCATAGGTACAGTGAAGCCAAGTCTCCACAGAAGGGTCCTATGGTCTGGCTGGTAAGGGCTGTTGAGCAGCTGTCAATAGACAGGGGGTCAATAGACAGAGACCCACCATCCAAGCACAGGTGTTCAAAGTAATCCTAATGGGACACCCACCTGCCTTAGAGGATGGAAGGTCTGGTGGCACAAGCAAAACAGAACACAGTGATGACCCTCTGAGACCACAGACTAGGTCTCAGCTGAGCAGTGTGGGGACTAAGTGATTCACTGATGTGAGGTAAAGCCACTGCTGCAAGCACTCCTAAAATCCATGTGGTTCTATAGAGTGGGATAACTCCCTGCCACCAGGCTGGGAAAAGAAATGGCGTGTGGACATAGCCAGGCCTGTCTTCCTCACAGCATGACCACACAAGGACTCACAGGAAGCAGGGCCCAGGAGGCATAACCTGCTTCAAAGACACAGGAGGCAGGACTATAGGCCTGGCTGAGCCCATTCCCACTCTGGGAAATGAGATCACAGTGGAAAGACATAGACACAGAAGGCAGGAGAACATGCAACCATTACTGGCCACAAATGCTCATGTCTGGCCCAGAGAGACAGGGGTGACTTGGGAGTGCCTGTCCTTCAATCACAGCCTCTTCCCATACACCATTTTAAACCTTTAGGTGTCACCACAGCTCTGGGTCCCACACTCCATTCCTTTGCTAGGAGCAACTCAATACTTCAATTGAAAGGAAACAAGCACTCAGGAGGCACAGCAAATGCTCCTGGGTGTCCTCCCTGGCTCCTAGGAACAATTCTTCCCCTTCTCAACACAGCTGAGGATCCAAGAGGCATCATTTATGTGTAGTCCAGTGACTGGCTAAGTGAACACTGTTTTTTTTTGGGGGGGGTCTCAGACACCCTGAGATGGGCCCTTAGGAGAACACAGGCAGCTAGTCTTGTTCCTGTACACCTCAGAAAGTCATTGATGCCAGAGAGAAAGCTGACTGCCTGGCTGCCGGTGCGTATAACTGTGTCTATGACAAATTTGCTTTCCTTACTCCCCAGAGCACACTGCATATTGTCACTGGAATCACAGGACACTGTGATTTCCACGTTTTCATGTTTCTTTTCTCCAGCTCAAAGGCAATGGAAGCAGCCTGTGCTCTGCAGCTCTCCCCCTTCCTCTGCACACTACAGCCTGTGGAGCGTCCACCTCTGATGTACTCAGAAGGTATGGCTCTAAATGCACTCTGCTTGGAGACATCTTGTATCCCACAAAGCCCAAAGTTTCCATCCATACATAGGTAACTGATTCTACTTGGCATCTACTGTAGACTTCTAGTGGCCACACCTTGATATTGTTCTTCAGCACATGTGGTCTGGGGGGGGCTGCCCAACTCCAAGAATAGCCATTCGATCCAGCCCTTCACCCACTGCCCAACCCCCAGGGCTTGGGTGGGCAGTGACCTGAGTCACATACACAAAGCCAATCTCCTGGGGCTGTTTTGGGTTGAGCTGCCCATCAGATACTCCTCTGCGCTCTGACCCCCCTCCCTGCATCAGTATTTCCACTGGTACTGGAAGCTGTCCAAGCTGGATTCCCCCATCTGCAGCCAAAGGGTCTGTAATAGTTACTTTTCCTGTTGCGGTGATAAAATATCCCGACAAAAGCAGCCTCAAGCTTGTTAGAAATGCAAATTCCAGCCCTCTCAGGCTTGAGTCAGAATCCTTGGGACAGCCTACTGGGACCCAGCAGCCCCTGAGTTTCTCAAAGTCATGTCCAACTTGCAGCCTGAAGATGCATTTACCCAAACAGCCCAGAATAGCTCTGATGTGGCCCAACACAAAATCATAAACTGACTTAAAATATTGAGCTTCTCCTGTTTTTGTAACTTGATTGTGTAGTTTCTCAACATAAACTGCCGACAGCAAGGTCGTGCTGCCACATGCTACTAGCCAAGCATTAGAAGACCAAGAGATACCTGTCCAGAGATGCAAGATCCTCCTTCTTGGCACAGGACAAGATGCTACTGACCAATAGCATGCTGTCCTTGGAGCTAGGCACAGCCTCTCATTCCTTTCTGACATGGCAGCCCAGCACTCAGGGTGACCACCACAAACTCCCAGATAGATGAGAACACGAATTCCACTGCACCAGGAACTCACCCCAAGACCTGGAAACACTATGACAATGGATTGCACTGGTGCTTATGGAGCTGAGGGAAGGGCTTAAAGCTCAAGGAGGCATTTGGAGGTGCCACAGAGGAGGTAGGACAGGAACTGGACAATGGAAGTCTGTGGAGCTGACCAGGACAAGGAGGAGAAGCACTCCAGGCAAGGGTCACTGCAGGAGCAAAATTGTGGAGGTAGGAAAGCTCTGCTTTGCCTGGGAGCTGCATGTGGGAGCAGCTGGAGCCAAGACCTGAGCTCCGAAGTGGAAATGGGGTCATAAAAGGAGGCATGGGGAGGAAGAGTCAGCAACAGGAGCATGCAGATCCCCCAGTGAGGCCCAGGCATGCCCCACCCACCCAGGCTGCCCTGCCCACCCTGTCTGTCTTTCCAGACCACTATCCTGAGACCCTGCTGCGGGAGACAGGGGCAGGACAAGAAGGGGCAGAAGACCAAAAGGATTTGAGACGCTCCAAGATAAACATGACGGGCTGAGCCCTAGTCCACCAGCCATGGGAAAAAAATTAGCATTAGCCAGCGCATTTTAATAAAGCACGCAGTCTGGTTTTGATTTCATAGATGTAAAAAAAAAAAGAAGAAGAAGAAGAAAAGAAAAAGAAAGAAACACAGGCAATCTGGAATTAAGCTGGACTTCAGTCTGTTTTTATAAACCACATTTGGGAGTCTCTTGGTATTGCTAAGATTCAATTTACAGACATTTCTTCAAGCCAAAGAAAAGGAAAGAAGAAAAGACCCCAAATGAGCATACGGCAGGGGTGTTGGGTCCATGGCTGGTGACTCTCTGCTTAACAGGCTTCCTGCACTGTTTGGCTGGAGCACTCTTAAGCGGTTCTCATCACCTATACTGCATGATGTCACAGTGAGGGCGGTCACTTTCTCTCTTGCATCCCATGTGGTTTATGGTCTCATCACAGAGCAAGTATCCATTCTCAAAAAGCCACAAAGACACCTTGGCTGGAAGCCAGCTGCTCAGGGTGCCCAGAAGAGCTGAGTGCTGAACTTCCCTAAGTCAGGCATGTCATTAGAGTCTCTCTGTTTCGAGGTGCTTGATATCTACACCCAACTCACATGCCAAGGCCTCATCTACCAGGTGAGGTGCAGTCCAGCCTTCAGCAGGGACCTCCGCTAGACACATCTAGACCAGGTACCTGTGGCTAGAGTTCTGTTGGCTCTTGAGACAGAAGGTACCTCCAACAGTCCCTCAAACCCCCAGGACTCCATCTCACCTCTGCCTACTGAATTGCTGGAAACTTCCGACATGACAAGCACTGCTCTTGTGCCTTCCAGGAGCCTATCTCCTGAGTACAGTGTCCCTGGTCTCTTAGGAACCTGCCCCTCAATCACAGCAGCTTCCTTGGATCCTCTGGCCAAATCCTGACTTCCGACCAGAATGGGGAACAGGGAGCCCTGCCCAGCCAGAGCAGTGTCGGTTTTACTTGGCACATATTTCTCCCGTATGGAGGAGCTTACACACACACATGGCATGGGTATAGCAGCCTGTACCTCCCAGAAGCAAGTGCTATGTACTCTGCACCCTCGCCTATTTGAGGCATCGAGCTGGCACTGAGATGTGGAACCATCTTACAGCTTCCAACTCCACGGGTTCCCCTCTAGAAGAACAGTAGCCCCAAGGCCCCAAATATAGCAGAAACTAGCATTCCAGACACTGAAGTTTTTTCTCACCCCCTCAGGTGCAGATAACAGGAACCCCACCAGTGGCACTGGGGGCTCAGCACCCCAGCCCATCAAGCCTGATTGTCTTAGCTGGGGAGGAGTTCATCTCTGCACCCATGGTTCACCAGTCCCTACTTATAAACAGCTGATAAGGAAAGACCAACATGGGATGTTACCGACAAAACCCAATGAGACCCCATGGAACACAGAGAGTTGCTCTTGAATGAAGACAAGATGGTAGGTCCAGGCCCACCCCACACTCCTATGGAATGTGCAGCCCCTTCTGAGCACTGCGAAATTTAAAACAAATCACAATGACACTGAGGGACATCATGACCATTACAGCTGGACAGAACAGAGAGAGCAGAATGCTCTGAGGTGGTGACAGTGAGAGCCTGCAGTGTGCATATGAAGATGGATGAAGAGTGTTATTGTGAGCCGGGCGTTGGTGACACACGCCTTCAATCCCAGCACTTGGAAGGCAGAGGCAGCTGAATCTCTGTGAGTTCGAGGCCAGCCTGGTCTCCAGAGCGAGTGCCAGGATAGGCTCCAAAGCTACATAGAGAAACCCTGTCTCGAAAAACCAAAAAAAAAAAAAAAAAAGAGAGAGAGAGAGAGTTATCATGAGAGTTGCAGCATGGATGTAAGAATGGATGATGGGTAGATTGTCATGTGAAAAGGTGTATGTGTTCAACCCTACGTGTGTGAGGGTATAAACATGTGAATGTGTATCTTATGTGCATTTACACGAACAAGTCCACATGTTTGTGTGTGCGTGTATGTACTATGCATGTGAGTATGTGCAAGAGTGATAGTGTGTGATGTGTATGTATGTGCACATGAGCAATGGTGTGAGTCTGTGTCCATGAGTGATGGGTGTGTAAGTACTTTGTGTGTGTCTGTGTGCATGTAAGTAATTTGTATGTGCATGCACACATGCACAGGCTGAGTGAATCCATCTACACATAAGCAATGATATGTGCCAGTCTGTATGAGTGATGGGTGTGTAAGTGCTGTGCATTTGAGTCTGAGTGTACTGGAGTAAAGGAGTATGAGGGTGCGCATTAGTGATGTGTGTGTAAAAGCACTGAGCACACTGGTGTGTGTGTAGATCTACCTCCCATTGGGCAAGGTGGGTCAGGCCTGTCATGATGGTCCCACAGCTCTTAACATACTTGATTTCAAGACAGACCTCTTCCTGCCAGGGAACAGGCCTGGTGCCCCATGCTAAGCAGCCCTGAAGTCTGGAGTTGTCTCTGGCTCTGCCATGTTGGGAGAAGACACCAGGTCTCCAGGAGGCCATCCCTGGAGTCCACTGCAGCAAAATGAATGAGGCGGAGACTTCACATGAGGTGGTGACAGCACTGGATCCATCACCAGACAGAACTCCTGTGCCCTTGATACCTTGACACCATCCCATGGTGCACTGTGACCCGGGAGTCCTCTTCCATCCCTGGAGGACACATTGCACTTTATGCAGGCAGCAAAGGCAGGGCAACAAGCCCTGCCAGGACCCCAGAGGCAGGGTGACATGTGAGCGCTGGCCTTGTGGTTCAGGCTGGGTTCTCCCGCCTCTCAGGAGTGAGAGGAGAAAAACAAACTCCAAGCCAAAAGCCGAGGAAACTGAGCCGACGTGGCCAAGAAAACTCACATTTTTCTTTCCATTCTCTTGCTGGCTGCATGTTTGAGGGGTGGAAAGACAGCTTGGACCTGACCCCTTTCCAAAGTGTGTGTGTTGTGTGTGCACAGTGCCGTGCGCGTGTCCCTGTGTGTTTCTTGCATAGATGGAGTTCAAAGGTCAATCTTGGGTATGGCTTCTCAGCAGCATTTACCTACTTTTTTTTGGGGGGGGGACATAGGGTCTCTTACTGAGACCTGGGGTCACTGATTAAGCTAGGCAGACTGGCCAGTGACCCCAGGGATCTGTCTGTTTCTACCATCCCAGAGCAGGGATTAAGAGAGTGAACACAGGAGCACATAACCAAGATTAGGGAGGACTCAGTCTCCACCACAGAGGGAAATGTCGAATCTACAGGTGCCCATGACTGTTCATGTATAATTAGCACAGCTTTTTTCATTTTCAATCACTGATGGTGACTTCTGATAAATGTGTTTTCTGTATACAGTATCCCCATCTCTATTTTTACATGTCATGGTTTCAGTTACCCACAGTCAACCACAGCCTGAAAATACTAAATGGAAAATGCTACAAATAAACATTCTGTATGATTTAAAAGTTTCACCATACTTAGTAATGTAATGGCATCTACTTCTTCCTGCTTAGGGTGCAAATCCACTCTGTATATGCTGCTCACCCCTTAGTCTCTCAGCAGTTGTCACAGTTATCAGATGGACTGCCCTGCTATTGCAGTGCCTGTGTTGGAGTCCTCTTTATTTTGCTTAATAATGCTCCCAAAACACAAGAGTCATGTTACCAAGGAGAGACTGGAACATAGGACACAGAGTGACAGGTTTACTCTGGTTCTCTGGGGCAGTGTGGCAGGGAGACCACGAGGTATGAAAGTTATTTGGTACTCTCTGGGGGTCTTGAAATCCACACCCACCCCACAGATGAGGGACAGCGGCAATGATCATATGATTTTCTGTTACTTTGTGTGGTGAATAAGATCCACTTGTTTTCAAATGTTGAGGCAACATTTCCATTCCTGGTGTAAACATGATCACAGACACCATATTCTTATTATGTGTTGCTGGTTTTGGGTCATTCATACTTTGCTAGGAATTTTGTGAGTCTGTATTCACAACAGATACTCATCTGCAGTCTTTATCTGAGGTATTTTTCTTTTTTTTTTTTTTTAATAGTTTGGATGTCAGGGTAATGCTGGCCTTGTAAAAGGACTTGGATGTCCATGATGGACATAGGCTGAGACGCCTGAGTATGTCTCATGACAGGGAACCTGAGACTCAGCACATGCTACAAGGTCAGGTGGGTACAGTTCACTGAACCCTGAGCTTCATCAGACCCGCTTCACCCCCAGGAGCAGCAGAACAGCTGGAGGTGGGAGGGACCTCATTAAAGAAGACCTGGTATCCAACCCCAGTTCCCTACCCACAGTCCTCCTGTGCCCGGAGAGGCCAGAGACCTTGATGACTTGGGAAAGAAACAGCTGAGCAGCCTTCCTATACTCCAAAACTGGAGTGATGAAGCCGATGTCCATCTCACTCTCCTGCTTCCTTCTGCTTTTCATGTTTCATTAAGCAGTCACAGGAGACTTCTTCTTTACTAATGGAGGCATTTGATGACATGGATTTTCCTCTAAAGCAGCATCAACTGCATTGGTGCCTTTGGGTGCATGTATTTTTGGCTGCTTCCTGGCTTTCCTACTAAGTTCTTGACATGTCCCAGAGCCTGATGTTTGATGTCAAATACTTAGGGACTTTACACCAATGTTTCTGCTGGCAGTGTCTAATTATGTTAATCCCCTCTTGAGGTCAGGAAACATACTTAGTGTTTGCACTTTCAAATTTGTTAGTCTCTACCTTATGGTCTGGGGTGTGTCTATCTTGATGGATGGCTGTCTTTGTTGTATTCTGCTGGTTGGGTGGAATTTTCTGTAAAAGCCAAGTAGATAAAGTTTGTTGATGGCTTTTTTTGAGTCTTTTCTTTCATTACTTCCTGTCCACTAGGCCTGTGGATTGTTGATGTGTTTCTAGTGTCTCATGATGAGCTGCTCATCCTAGGGACTCAGCCAATCACTAATCTAGATGCTGCTCTCAGGGGGTTTTGCACAGGCAACTCAAGTTCTTGATTGGCTGACCTCTAAAATGGATGTCATCTTGGAATGCCTATAGTCAGTAAGACAAAATAAAGGGTCCAGCAAAGGCTTCCCAAATCTATAAATGATCCTTGTGAACATCTCTGGCCAGCTGAACCATACTGGCCTGCCTCAGACTTGCTGAACCAGCTCTCCAAAGTATTCTACATAGTTCTCTACCTTCCTGCCAGTCCACCTACTGGTTTTAGTCCTCTGGCTGATCCATGACCAATACATGGACAGCTGTACCTCTGCTTGCACATGTTTCAAGGAAGGAGTTTTGGGGCTCAGTTTCCAAGGTTAGTTCAGCATGGCAGGAAAGGCTCAGCACAAAAGAGCAGCTAGGCCATGACCAGGAAGCGGCTCTTTCATCTCAACTCTGGAATTATCCATCACTCTTTGGTTCCCGTATTTGAGGGCTTTGGGGATACACAGCAGGATTTTTATCCTTTGGGTGATCTGACTATCACCATGAGGTGACTTCTCTACCCCTGTGCCAGTCTCCTCCTGGAATCCACTTCATCTGCTATTGACAGGCCTGCCTAGGCTTCTGTTGATTTTTATCTCAGAGTAAATCTTTTTCCTATCTCCTTCTAACCTGCTTGTGACATATTTAAATCATACTCATTCCCCCCCATCCCCCGACTGGAGATTAAATTTAGAGCCTCACACATGCCAGGCAATTGCTCTACCACTAAGCTATATCACAGCCATCTTTGGACTCTCCTTGTGAGACAGTGTCCCAGTGGGTCACCCAGGCCTTCAGACAATGTTATCCCACTATGCAGCATCAGGAGCACTCAACAGCATGCTTCTACCCATCCATCCTCTGAGCTAGTCTTACAGATTTCATCTCATATAAAGTAGAAACAAAATAACACATTGCTACTGTTTCTTGGTTGATTGGTTGGTTGGGCTCTTTTGCTTTGTTTTAAAAACAGAGAATTATCTCAAAAAGCTAAAAAGGGGGTCACCTTGAATTCCACCTTCTTCTTCTAGCATCACTCTTCCTAGGCCCTCTGCAACTTTGCATAGATGGAGATTTCCATCTGGAAGCATTTTCCTTTTCTGGGAAGGGTTCCCTTTAACATTTCCAGTGTGGCTGATGCGTTGACAAGGAGTTCTATGGGTTTTTATTTGTCCAAAATAGCCTTTACTCTTTTTTTCCAATTTTGCATATTATTTTTACTGGGTGAAAAAAATCACTCTTGATGAACCCTCCCCCAGTGCATCCAGACCCCAACATATTGCCTTCTCACTTGCATGGTTTCTAGCCTCATGTTTGTTGTGTCTCATTCTGATTCTTTTATATGGGGCATGTGTGCACAAGCATGAGTGTGCATATGTCTGAGGCATGTGCACATTTGTGTGATCGAATGTGTATATGTGCACGTGTGATGTTTCCTTTTAAAAATCTGGCTACTTCTAGATTGTGTCTCTGTCATGGTTCTCAGCAGTGTTTCAGTGTGTCATCACGAGGATCTGGTCATGTTCAGCATACACACCACTTGCTAAGCTGCATGAAGAGTTTAAAGTTTCATCAAATTCAGATAAATTTCAGTCATTAATAATAAATGACAAAATTTCTTTCTAGAAGGCTTATCACAGGGGAGATGGGCAGAGGACTTGCTATAACCCTGGGAAGCCAATGCCCTATTTGCTTTATGCCTTAGTTTCATTCTCTCCCCTTTGACTTGAAGCTGAAATTTCTGAAGAATTCTCTGAAGCTTCAAATTCTGGTCTTCTAACTTTATTTTCCAGTGAATTCCATCTAGTATATTTTTTCATATATTTTTCATCTCCAAAAGTCCAAGGCTTTCTGCATATTTCATTTCTCTCAACATATGATCTTGGTCTCCTCTTCCTTGCCAAACACACACAGCAGGCTTCTAAAGCTGTTTTGGCATCTTTGTCTGTGAAATTCTGTCACTTGATGGGGTTCTAATTGGTTGCTCTCCCATCATGAGTCTTCATTTTCTGCATGTCTGGTTATTTTTGATGGAATGCCAGCCACTGGGACATCTGTCACACGCTGCAGCTTCTGTCACCCTCATGCACAGTTCTGGGTCTTATCCTGCTGTGCTGTCACTTGGCATCAGACCCTTATGGGGCTTGTGAATGCTATCATGGAGGGGCCAGAGCAGCCTTGGGCTAAAATGAATTTGCTGTCAATACTGAGACAATATTCTCTGAAGCTTCAGGCCCACACCTGTGTATTCTAAGGTCTTTCCACCTCAGTTGGTAGGAGTAAGGCACCTCAGCCCTCTTGGACTGCTGCTTCCCAGCCATCAACAGCTTTATCACACAGATCCTCAGCACATTCAGTTTCTCTGCAGATCCCTGGAGCTGGATGCTCTTCCTCTCAAGGACTCTGAATTGCAATTCTAATTTGGCCTCAGAATCTCCAGTTTCTAGGTGCTCTGCACAAAGCCCAGGTCCTCTAGTCCATTGCCCACCTTGCAGAAATGGTTTAGCCATCCAACAGGCCTCTCTCTTCCTCTCAGCTACCAACCCTATGCTGTTTATTGTTCAACATATGACAATAGTTGTGCTCTGTGTCTCACTCAGTTCCTTAGTAGAAAATGTCCCATATCTACTCCCCATGTGAGTCCTAACCTCTGACCAAGCATTGGTTGGGTGTTCAAAAGACTCTTCAGGACTGACGATCCTTGGTCTTCATGTTTTAAGAATAAGCCTTAAAGACATGTGGCCATGTTCTGCCATTATCACTCCATTCACAGGAAGGACACAGACTTAGGACAAAGGTGTCCTCCAAGGCAGGGCAATGACTGGTCTTCACTAGTGTGTGAGCACTGCACAACTTCTTTATGTAAACATGTTATAGGTAGTTTCCACAGGTGGCCATTGGGGACAGGTACTGACTAGAGACAGTTGAGACACAATGACTGGAACTACACATTAAGAAGGCTGGGGACAGCCGGGCAGTGGTGGCACACGCCTTTAATCCCAGCACTCAGGAGGCAGAGGCAGGGGGATCTCTGTGAGTTCGAGACCAGCCTGGTCTATAAGAGCTAGTTCCAGGACAGGCTCCAAAGTCACAGAGAAACCCTGTCTCGGGAAAAAAAAAAAGAAGAAGACTGGGGAGCTGTCTCAGTCAGTAAAATGTTTGCTGTGCAGGCATGATGACCTGAATTTGATCCCTGAGAACTTGTGATTTAACATAATGGGAGGTGGGAGAAGATGGCCCTCCTGGAAGCTTGCTGGCCAGACATTCTAGCCTAGTTGGTGAGCTCCAGGTTCAATCACAGATCTTGTCTCAAAAACTAATGTAAAGAGGGATAGAGGAAGACCCATGATGTCAACCTCTGAACCACACACACTGGCACAAATGTGCACATGCCTCTGAACACACATGACCACATATATACACACAAAACCCATAATTATATGCTCTGTTTAGGCTTGTATCTGAGATGGGACCTGACCTTCTGCAATGTCACAGAGCTAAAGGCAGTTCTTAGGAGCTTTCTGAGAAGTACGACAGGTGCCCAATACATGACTGCTTTCCAGGAGTTCATTATCACCATCCCTAACTACTGTGCTTATAATGACCAATGTCCTAGTTAGCTTGACAGAGCCTAGAGTCCTGAGTTGAAAGCCTTTATAGAAGAATTACCCAGACCACATTGGCCTGTGAGCAAGTCCATATCTTGATTATTAATTTATGTAGGAGGACCAAGCTCACTGTGGACAGAATCATTCTCTAGGTAGGTGGCCTGGAGCTAGATGAGTATAAGTCTGTGAATGAGCCAGAAACAGTGTCCTTCTGTAAATTCTTCAGGTTCCTGACCCAACTTCCCTTGGGGAATGAACCATGGCCCAGAAGTATAAGCCAAATAAATCCTTTCCTCCCCTAAGTTGGTTTTGGTAATGGTGTTTGTCACAGCAACAGAAAATCAATTAGAACAACAAGAGTGCAAAGAATGTATTCACTGACACACAGCACTTCAACATCAAAGCAAGGCCAGAAGCCTCGATGCTTAGGAACTGGGTTCCTCGGGATGACCCTACCCCCACAATGACAATCCCTCAGTGGCACTGACATACCTGCTTCCTCTTTAATAACCCATGAGGGTAGAGGGTGCACTGGGTACAGCTGAGGAAGTTCTACCAGGACTTGGAGACATGATGACCTTCCATCCCACACCTGCTATCCCCACAGGAAGCCATATGACCAAGAGAGTGAACTATCATCCGGCCATACAACGATCATTTAAGTACAGAGAGAACTTCCCATTTCATAGTGACTTCCACCTTCACGACAGTTGTGAGAAGCATTATTGTTAGCACTGTGGGGAAAATGGGAGTCTGGCACACTGTCCCTGTGATGTTAACCAGGTTGGCCAGTCTAGAAAACAGTATAGAGAATTGAAATAAGAACTACACATGACCATGACCAACAAGTCCCCCTACTGTGTACAAGATCCAAACTAATGGGTTAGGAATCCCAGGAGCCGATTTGACCAGTCTATGGAAGATACATGCATCCATATTCAGCATTGTTCACAAAAGCAAAAAAAAAAAAAATGTGCCTAAGAGCCCATGAGCAGATGAAAAGGTAAGGAAAGTATACAAAGACTATGTATACTACTCAGCCTTTAAAAAGAGGGAGATCCTGCCATTTGTAACAACTCTGTTGAACTCAGAAGTGTTACACTAAGTGAAACAAGCCAGACACCAAAAGACATACATAGTGGAATATAAATGTCAAACTCACTGAAACAAAATGGGATGGCAGTTTCCAGAGGCTGAGAGTGGCAAGAGGCTGGTCATAGGGTACAATGATTCAGCTACAAGATACCAAATTCTGGGGCCTAACACACTGTGGTGATCCTGGTTAATGATACTGCATTTCACATTTGGAATTTGGGAAAGGGTCAAATGATACGTGTTCTCACTATACACATGCATGCACATGGAATGGTATGTGGTGGTTCAGGAGTCAGTTACCTTGATTGTGGTGGTCATTTCATGGTGTATAAATCAAAATATTCCTTCAATACATAAAAACATTGTCAATTATATTTCTTTACATAAAGCTGGAAAAGCAAAACTCTAGCAGAAAGAGAGGTTGAAAGCCTCGGTAAAGCCCCAAAGGTCACAAAATGTCTAGGAAGAAAGTATCCAGCTGCCAATCAACTGTCTCTACCACACTCAATCACTATAAACTCAGCCACTGAGTTACAAGATACATACACCTGAGTCCCCACACCGAACCACTGCATAGCATCAGGCTCACTGGAGACAGGAGGACATGGAGGACACATGTGGACAGACTGAAGCCTCATGCTTTTCCATGGGAACAGGATATATATATACCACTTTGGAATATGGTCTAGAGTTTCTTAGAAAGTGACATCTGTACTTACAGAAATCTCTACACATGTTCAGGAGCATAGGCAGGTGCTGGGCAGAGACAGGGAGCAGAACCAAGCAATACAGAGTTCGCAGAAGCTCTGGTGACAGTGGCTAAGAATGGGAACCAGAGAGTATCCCTGGCTAGGAGAGTACAGCAAGACTGGGCTGGGCATCCTGGCTACAGAATCCTGTAGGGTGATAAGAAGTGACAGAGTACTGATACACAGGGCAACCAGAGCCCCAGGTATCTATGAGAGGTGGGGAAAGAGACAGATCAGAGGACCACAGATAGGTAATCCTGTTCCATGACAATCTAAAAAGAGAAAGACTGAGGTCTAATGAGGGATATAGGAGAAGGAGCTGTTGGGGCTGCAAGTAAGCAGACGTGACTTCAAGAACTCCCAGGGATTGATGATGCTGGCTGCGCACAGGGTATATTCACTGAGACTCACAGAACAGTGTCATCAGAGGACAACTCACTGGTTTGGGCTATATCCCAAGAAACCTAATTTCAGAAGCAAAAAGGCCACATCCCACTCCTGCCTACAACAAGCTCCTGGGCATGCTCAGTAGAGGCAGGCAGATCTCTGTGAGTTCGAGGCCAGCCTGGTCTCCAGAGCGAGTGCCAGGATAGGCTCCAAAGCTACACAGAGAAACCCTGTCTCGGAAAAAAAAAAGAAAGAAAGAAAAGAAAAGAAAAAGAAAATGTCATTTCTTACAGCATCTGACATTTCTTGATCACCCTGCCCTCATCCCCACTTCCCAGTGGGTAAGACAATAGCTACAAGTACTTCTTGTGGGTAGGATGGTGTCTTAGGGGTCCTGGATAATTTTTTCCCATTGTGGATGTTCTTCCCTCTATCACTCCCAGGCCAGGTTCTCTGTCTGCCTGCTGGAAAGGTGTGGGGAACATGTATACACAAGTGAATGAACACTCATGACATAAGCATGACCATGTCTAGGATATCAATGCCTCAGATTCATGGGAATGGCAAGGCCCTCCCCTAGCCCACGTACAGCTGTTGAAGAATCATTAGCCTTTCTTTACCTTAAAACAGTATATACAAAAAGTACCAACTCCAGCTTCCTCAATCCCCATGATTGCATAATCATGTCCCCGAGACTGCTCCCCTAGAGAGACACCTCCCTCACCAAGATTAGCTAACTCACCTTCTAGTTCATGCTGTATAAAACAAATGTAAGCAGGTCTCTAAGTACACAGCCCCCTGATGGCTTTATGTCACTGTGTCTGTCTCCCTTAATTTCTCATCACTCCCAATCAGGTTTTCAAGGCTCAGCCTAGTGGGCCACAGCAAGGGAACTTCCTTTTTGTCCTGTCCATCATTTCCTTTCCCCATAAACAGCACGTCTGTCTGTCTATCTAGCTTTTAATATTTTAGTGCTTTGTTATGAGCAAGAATCTGTCTGCTCATCAGAAAGCATGCCCAATGTCTTCCACTGATCCCTGATGTCCAGTCACCATAGCTTAACTACGCCTGTCCAAAAAAAAAAAAAAAAAAAAAAGTGAATGGAAAATGAACAAACTAGGTTCTGAAGAGGACAGAGGTATAAAAACATTTCTCAAAGTCACATTCCTTGACAAAATAAAAACCAGTCATGACAGAGAAGAGAATTACCTAGAGTTTCAAGATCCCATGCCAGCCAATGTGGTCACACACAGAACCATCTCAAGCCCCCAAGGAGGGAATGATGTGAGTGTTGCCCACTACAGCAAAGGCTCCCAGTTCAAAGCCTGCACTAACCTACTGCTGCACGGGGGAAGCTGCTAACAGCTTGGATGGCACCGTAGTCCCCAGGCGCCTGGATATGCTTGGTCGCTGAGCTGAGTGAACATGGGTCCTTTTAGTGCTTGGCTCATAACAAGAGGGCTGGGAAGAGGCTTATAAACGGCTTGAAAGGCTGTCCCGGCGCCGATCAGCTCTTACAAAACGGTATTTTGATCAGCAACGTGTAAATGAATCAGCAACACATGGCTTAAATTTCCCTAAAATCACACAGGGCTTGGAAGTTACAGGATGGCTGGGGTGGGGGTGATCTGAGCAGCCCACAAGTTTCAGGATTCGTCCCATTCCAAACAGATAATTTAAGACGTCTGGCTGACATGGGAAGCCTGCTTGGTTCCTCCCTCTTCAGAACGAATATTATTCTCATTAAAACAAAATCAGATCATCTGCCTTGAGGGCCAGCCATCCTGGAGAGCGAGAGCAGACTCCTGCTATATGCAGCTGCTCACAGGGCTCCATGGAGGAGGCAGGTCAGGACACTCACTGTCCCTGAGGTCCCTTCAGCTAATTTCTGATCTCCTTCCCATGCCCTACAAGCCATTTGCCCATGGTCCCACCAGAGTCGGGCCAGAGGGCTCAGCTTGAAGGCCATACACAGACTGAGATACACTGATGTGGCTGGCTGTGAAGGTGTGTGGTGGGGGCACAGTTACCACGAATACTTGCCAGCTTCTCAACAGCCAGGCTATTTCTTAGCCATGTTGGTGTGGACCTCACCCCAGAAGTTCCAGGCCCTAAGAATAGCAGTTTCAAGAGACCTCTCACTGGAAAGCAGCTCATACTCCGGGTGTGACAGTACTTCCCCCCAGTGTCCTGGCTAGCCCTTGCTTTCTTCTAGAGCCCTTGTTCCTCCCCCTAAAGGACACTTAAGACCCTCTTCTTGGAAGGCAGACCCTGCTGCTTCCTTGCAAGGGTTTGTAGGATTTATTCTGACCAGTACTTCTCACCCATTCCCCTGATGACCACAGCTGTAAAACCATGTGAAGCTGTATGTCAGTTTGATAGATTTGCTGCCACAAACTAGAACCTGCTCAAATACAGAAAGGAAATTCATGCCAGATATATCACCAAGACCCTCTCTAGTGGCAAATTTTAGTCTATCAGACTGTGTACCCCTCTGGCCATCTCTCTACTTATATATCCATCTGCTCATCCTATCTATTCATCCATACATACACCACCCATCTGCCCCTCCATCATATCTATCCTTCCAGACATACACCATCCATCTAGCTACCTATCCAGCCATTCATTCATTTATCCAATGTCCTCCCAACTACCTACCTATCCATCCACCCTTTTGCCCATTCTCCCATCAATTATTCATTCATTCATTCACCTACCTATCTATCCATCCATTTACCACCCATCCATGTACCCACCATTCTATCTATCCATCCATCCACTATCCATCTATTTGTCCTATTTATCATCCATCTATCTCCAACCTAATCACATATTCATTATGCATCCATATATCCACTTATCTGTCATCTATATGTCTACCCATCCAACAATCTGTCCATACATTTATATATCTATATGCCATCTATCCATCCATCTCTCCATTCATCCATTATCTGTCTACCTATTCATCTACTCATATAGTCATCTCTTAAACTCCTACCCATCTATCCACCCACTCACCTATCATTCATCCACCTATCTCACCATCCCATGTTCTTGCTGCAATCTGGGTTTAGGTTGTCCATGCCTAGCATAGAACAGGAACCAATTAACACAAGAGTGTGAATCATCTCTTCCTCTAAATATCAAGGACAACAAAAGTAAACAAAGTAATTATGTCACAAGTAGGATGGAAGGTACATCAAGAAGACACTGCAGTTTGTCATTCAAAACCAAGACAGTGTGAGAGAGAAAGGGGCACTAAAGTCACTATCAACATGGGTACATTTTCTGCAACATCAACTTTTTAAATTTTTGTTTTCTTGAGGTGGGGTCTTACTATTTATTCAGTTTGACTGGCCTTGACCTTGCTTTGAGTCTCCCACCTCAGCCTCCAGGAAGCTGTGATTATAGGCATGAGCCACTGTGCTTGGCTGGAATACCAACTTATTGACTAAAATAATATGCTCTTCATTGGTATATCTATAAAATCATTCTATTTAACATCTATTATTAAAAGTCATTTCAAAAAGTAAAGACTATCTGTATATTACAGCAAAAAAATGTAGAAGTTTTTTGTCTCAATGATGTAGACAATGAAAATGCAATAATGTATCCTGCTTCGTGTTAACACATTTTAATTTTTTCCCAAGTGTGGCTTGCCCTGATGCCATGCCACTGATATGGCCTCTTTTCTTCACTTATCATATTTTTGTTATAAAATTCCCCCAGTCTTCATCAGTGCTGTGCTTTATGACTGGCATCTCAAAATTCATGATCCTTTGACAGACAGCACTGGGAAGAGTACTGAATTCTATTGACAAAACATATTTCTTTTCTGGGGAACTGGCCACCAATTCTAGTTTCTTACATGGGATCATGTGGCTCTTTGAAGAAGATGCTGGCTTTGAGGAAGCCTAACTATTTATAAAGATGCAGCATTTGTGTCTATTTGAGAACTTTCCATCCACTAATGTTTTATGGGCCAAAAGTCATCCAATAAATTGTCTCTCTTTTGTTTTTAGCATTTTGACCTATTCTGAATGCTTTAGCATCTCAGGCTGTCTCAATGACATTCCATTCGGGTACAAAACATAAATACATCCAATTAAAAATATGGACTTCATCAGGAGAGTATCCCACATGTCCAGAACATTCCAGAGCAGAATCATAACATTGCCTGTAGAGCCCTTGAGCCCACAGACCAGGCAAGGTCATACACATGCTGTCCATTCTCCCATCCCAGGTTTGGAGGACTGCACAGAGCACCTTGCTCTGGGCACTTTTTCCACAGCACAGCTTGTCACTGGACAGCTTTGTATTGTCTGAGACAACACTCATAGAATAATTGGAAGTTTATATTTTACATATGTGTATGCACATGTCTGTGTGTGTACAGGAGTGCAGGTGCCTGCAGAAGCTAGAACAGGACACCTCTGATTCCATGGGACTGGAATTACAGGCAGTTGTAAGGTATCATGTGGGTGTTGGAAGCCGAATTCAGGTCCTCTACAAAAGTAGCCAGTGCTCTTAACTGATGAGTCATCTCTCCAGCCCCTTGTAGCAGATACTGAATGAAATGCAATCAAAATTTTGGGAGCTCATGTATGGAAAGGTCCAGTGCTGTGTGGGCTTCTTGTCTGACTTACAAAGGGACATCCAATCCACGAGATTGCAGAGAAAGCATCTTGCCAGGCTTAAGTTTGATCAATTTTCTTTTGTCTTCCAACATCAGCTTCATTACACAGCTTGAGGTTCTCTTCCTCTGCTCTGTAGTAAGACACACTGACAGCCCTGACTTCTCTTTGGATGGAGACTCTCTTGATGCAATTACTGCTTGTGGAGAGCTCTAAACACACCCCTGCCCTGACCCCAAGAGTGTGCCACCAACACCAGGCTTGTAGCACCAGAGTTAGTGTCTGTATCATCACCATGAAAATTGTTATGTGTTAAGTGTGGTAAGTTGTGTGTGTGTGGGGGGGGGGTGCCTGCACATTTGTGCATGTATAATCTTGGGTATTGTTACATCTATTAATGTTTTGTTTGAAACAGGGTCTCTGACTGGTCTGCAATTTACCATTGGACTAGATCAGTCTGGCCAGTGAACCCCAGGGATCCACTGTCTCCACCTCTCTATCTCTGGGATTACAAGCACAGATCACCACACCTGACTTTTGTTTATGTGGGATCTGGAGTAGAACTCTGATCCTTACGCTTGCACAAGCACTTTACTGGATGAGTCATTTCCTCAGCACAAATGTAGAAATTTTAGATGGAATTAACAAAAGCCTCCAGAGTTCCTGTGCTTCTCAATGTCCCTACTTACTGCCATCTTAGAGACTCCATGAGCCCAAGAAACTACTAGCAGGAAACAATTCCATGTTGGTATCCAAGACTGGTGGTCAGCAGGCTCCATATTGTCCCCTGCACCACAGAGGCAGAGCTGTTTTCCCGGCCCTAGTTATGGGCACCTCTGAATCTTAACATCCTGAACATAACATTTCATATGAGTTAGTCAGGGAAGAGTAGAGAGAAAGAGAAATAGGTTGGCCAGTTGTCTGGAGCACTCCATCATCTACAGACTTCTCACTCAGGAAAAACCACAATGAAATTAGAGCAGCCTTTGAAGTGAGGACAAGTAGACCTTAATATAAACAATTAAAATTTAAAATAAAAATCTAGGATAAATGACAAAATACAAAAGGAAGGCTGTAAATGGAAGGTAATCTTAAAATAAATGCATTTAAAAATTACTAAATTTCTGACCATATTTTGGCACCCACTGGAGTATCTGGTCTAGATGCTGTTGGTCCCTGTTAACAGTATTGTTTGACAGGTGTCAGAATGGATAGTCACAAACATGGTTGTGATCTTGGACAGAGGCATTATTCCATGAAGTCAATGTGATAGTGTGGCACACAGGTAAATCTCTGTGTGTGACACACAGAAACACCACTGAAGTTCACACCTGATGAAACCCAAGATAGACACAGAAAAAAAAAACTGCCCCCAGGTTACCCAGGCCACCATAAGGGTACCATGTTGGTATCGAAGGCTGGTAGGCAGTAGTCTCCATGCTGTCCCTATGTCCTACACCAGAGAGACAGAGCCACCATGGAGCCAGAGGCTGATGTAGGACATGGGGACAGCATGGAGACTACTGCCTATCAGCTTTAGATACTAAATGCCAGGGCGTGTTCTGCCATCACACAGACTGCCAGGTAAGACAGAGGAGGTGCCTACTGTGGGATTCACACCAAGCCTCACTGCCCCCATTCTGATGCAAAAGAGACACTTTGTCTTGCCTCCACCAGGAAAGTGCTGATACCACTGGCCCACTTGTCTGTGGAGATAAAAACAAAACAAAAAACCCACTGTTGTGTAACAGGGAGAATGAAGCATCCCTTAGCACATAGCAATGAACTTAAATCACAGGAAGTGGGCTGGGGGAGATAGTTAATGTTTGGATGAGATGTCTGCTTGGAAATAAAAACAAAAGTCAAAAGCAGCTCAACCATCCTTTCTCTTCAAGTAGCTAAGCTGGACCAAAGAATATGGGGAGAAGTCATTTATAATCACCCTCTCCCCATACCCAGCCTGGCCTCCCTACACCCATTCATTCATCCTTCTTATCCCAGCAGCTCACAAGCACTGTGTACATGATGTTCTGGGAAGAACTGCAGGCATGAGTGAAGCCAAGGCCTGTGCTCTATGATCCCCATGAAGAAGAAGGCAGACAGCCTGAGACTCACCAAGAACAACTCTACCCAGAGCTCCCATGGTGTGCACTGCACCAATTCACACAGGGATCCTGATTCTTAATCTATAACCCTCTGCAATGTACCTTCATGCCCACACTCAGGAAAACTGAGAACAGAGGGAGTCCACCTGAAGCTTGGCATCACACCACTGAAGGGTAGTCTCCTCAAATCCTGTGGTGCCCTGGCTCTAGACTGGCCACCCAGGGAAGTCCTGGGACAATGGGCCAGATGCTTACTGCAAACAGGACTGGGCTAGAAAGGAGAGCCTCCTGACTATGGCAATGGCAACAGGAGTTGGTACAGCATGTGCAAAGGTGTGGAGGAGTCAGTGGCAGGGCCAGCACATCAGAACAGAGCACAGGGGAAAGTGAGGAAGCTGTCCATCATCCTGGAGAGTGGAAGGCTGGGTAAATATGGGTGCAGCTCAGTGAGGAGCAGATCATGGGTCACCCTCCTGCTGCACTGTCTGATGCTAAATGTCCTTGTGTTAACTTCTCTGAGGCTGACCACATCCCAGAATTCTTCTAGTAGGAACTGGAGAAGGCCCACCTTAGTGTCATCCCCACCCAGCCAGTGTGTGAGGCAGGACCAAAGAATCCTGAAGATCCCAACGGATGACACCCCAGTAGCAAGAAAAACTGGCAGAGAGGTAAACTGGGCAAGAAGGTTCAGCTGTTTCCTCCCTTGATGGGCCACTGACACCTAATCCACAGGTCACACTGACAGTCATGAGCTCAGGGCACATGAGCTGAAGCTGAAATCATCTTATGAAGCACAAATTCTACAAAACCACTCAGCCACCAACACCCAAGCAGCCCTCTTGAGAAATGTATCTGGAGCTGAAGATACCCATCAATCTGTCAAGGAGGAGAAAGAGACAGGACACTTCCTAGGGAGGGAAGTCACTGTTTGGGGCTGTTTTCTCTAAGGCTTTGTTACCAAGGACATCCTGTTCCAAGTCCCTGCCCCTTACCTGAGGTCACCGTCCATCTTTGCAGAAAGACACTCATTATTTCCATCCCTGCTGGCCAGGTTGGTGCTCAGGGGCCAGGCTGTGGTTGGCATAGTGATGAGACAGGGCTGGAGAAGGGTAGCATGAGCTGTGGCTCTGTGCCTAGTACTTCCACAGTGGCTGCACTACACTGTGCACACATGCAGGACCTGTTGCTGCTGTCTTACCTACGCTGTTTCCCAGAGGCCAGGTCATGTCTAGGAAGCTCTTCGCATGAGTTGTGGCATTGAAACCTCTCTGCAGCAGCATGTAACTCTCCATGCTTACCCTAATTTTCAAGCTATAAACCCAGCAGTCAGCCTTCATGTTTATGCATGGTGGGTTTTCAACACAGTGTCAAGGGTTTCAGTAGAGAAAGGACACATGTCTACAAAACATGCAGTACAACTGAATCTCCTTTTAGGAAAGAATGAAGTTGGACCCTGCCTCACACCATATAGAGGTTAACACATGTGGTAGACTTGACTGTAAGAGATGGAGCTTTAAAGGTCTCAAAAGAAAAAAAAAATCACACATTTTCATGACCTTGGATCAGGCCACTGAGATAAGAATAAAACCAAAATCAAGATGAGGAAAACGGATTGCCACATCAGAACTGAAAGTTCTGTGCTAAGGACATCAGTAAGAAAAGAAAAAGACACAAGATGGGAGACTATGCTTGCCCATCATCAGATAAGAAACATGCTTCTAGAACATGTAAAGACCTCCTGTAACTCAATAATAAAAGGTCAACCAGATTAAAATATGGGCAACAGGGGTGGGGTGAGGAGATGTTCAGTACAAAAGAACACTTGCTGAGCAAGCATGAGGACTGAGTTTAAATCCCCAGCCACCACAAAAAAAAAAAAAAAAAAAAAAAAGTGGATGTGGTGTCTGTAACTCGTTTGCTTGGGGACAAGACAGAAGGATTCCTGAGACTTGCTAACTGTTAGCCAAGCTCAAGGTTCAAGAAGAGGAAGGCTCAGAGGGCCCAGTGTCCCCCACATATATGCACACATGACTAGACAGAAGAACTGAATAGAGGGGTTGAAGATAAGTTAGCAGGCCATGACTGACAGGGTTCCCCTTCACAAGAGGCCTGAGCAATGTTGTCACCACCAACACCAGGTCCAGTGGCAGCAGCTTAGGGGCTGAGAAACTGAGTAGATGAGCCAACAAACTCTAAATCAAAGCAGCCACATCCCACCTCCCCATGCAGAGCTGTCTACTTTTGGAGAGGACCAGCCATACCCACATAAACAATTGCCACAGGATCCTGCTGGCAACAGGCAGCAATGTCTGAACTCTGCATGCCATTCACACAGGGACAGACTTGGTGTTGGTGGTGGTGGTAAAAATGGCTGCAGCCACGACCTACATGGAGTAAGCACTAGCTGGGATACTGGCAGGCATTCAGGGTGCCTCCATGCCCCCACATACGAGCTTCTTGGGTCCCAGAGCCCCACTATGTTGGGCATTAGACACTCACTGACAGATGGTCATGTATGACATAGATTGTCTCCTCCTCAGGAAGAGGAAGGAAGGAAGCAACCTCAGCAGACACAATGTAGAAACCCATGTTCCCTCCTATTTCTCTGCTCTGCCTGGCCTTTGTCATCTCATCTGTGTTTCAAAAGAATGGAGAAGAATGAGAGCGGTATCCCAGAGCAAGCTGCTGAAGACATAACTAGGAACCAGAAGGAGCTGATCCCTCTGTATCATGTGTCCAACTCCACTCAGGGAGCATCAAGGTTAGAATAACAGCTCCTGGTAGCTTCTTCCATCTCCAGTCTTGTGCAGCTTCCACAGCAACAAAGTGAACCCCCTACAGCAACCAGCTCACAGCATCTCACTCCAGATGCATTAGGAGCCAAAGCTTCAGCCACAATACTGTGCCAACAGGCTACACTTCAGTGCCACGCAGCCACATTTACCAAGTGTCGCTCAAGCCCACTCTCCTGCTGGTGGAAGAGTAGAGCCCCTCACTACTACTTGATTTACTACATGTTGCCTTTATGTTGCTCCTGAGGGTGGCCATGAGCAGTAGCAAGATGAGGGCTCAGAGGCACTATCTACCAAGGCCCCCAGGTCTGCATGCACCTGGGTACCATACTTCAGTCCTTAGCTGGGACAGTAGTTATCGCCAGTGATTTTCATTTTCTCTTTACCAGTACTTGAGTCAACAAAGCAAGCTTAGAGGAGCTACTTACTGCTGATCAGACAGACAGCTGGTTTGCTCAGGACGACCAAAGACTTGGAAACCTGCAGGGCAGAGCACTCCTAGGTGCACATGGATGCAAAGATGCTTGTGCAATGCTGCACTTAGGAAGGCAAGGCAGTGTCTCTGGTGGCCAGGCTATATATTAAAATGAAAAGATGGGGGCTTGAGAGATGGCTCAGAAGTTAAGAGCACTGACTGTTCTTCCAGTCTCTGAGTTCAATTCCCAGCACCCACATGGTGGCTCACAACCATCTGTAATGAGATCTGGCTCCCTCTTCTGGCCTACAGGTATACATACATGCAGAGCACTGTATACATAATAGATAAGTAAATCTTTAAAAAAAAATAAAGAATAAAATGGAAAGAGGTGGAGGGAAAAGAGCATCAGGTGGGGGAGATAGGAAACCAGGACCTTGGGTCCCTATGTGCTACAAGTTCAAATGACCTTAGTCAAGCACTCAGGAGGAGCTGGGAGGAGGGAATGGGGTGGGGAGAGACTTCCTTCTTGAATATTCTTTAGTGTTCTCTGAATTTTTAGCCAGTCCCCATATGCCATGCTCAAAATAATAAATATTGAAAACCATGTTATGCATATAATGAATGCCCTAGAGCTAGGAAACTTGTGAT
Source organism: Cricetulus griseus (assembly GCF_003668045.3). Taxonomy (NCBI): domain Eukaryota; kingdom Metazoa; phylum Chordata; class Mammalia; order Rodentia; family Cricetidae; genus Cricetulus; species Cricetulus griseus. The sequence goes on along the minus strand of NC_048596.1, from coordinate 198,731,595 downwards.
CTGAAAATAAAGAAAGAAAGAAAAAGAAAATGGATTCTTGCTGGTTTGCTCAGGACGACCAAAGACTTGGAAACCTGCAGGGCTAGTGCACTCCTAGGTGCACATGGATGCAAAGATGCTTGTGCAATGCTGCACTTAGGAAGGCAAGGCAGTGTCTCTGGTGGCCAGGCTATATATTAAAATGAAAAGATGGGGGCTTGAGAGATGGCTCAGAAGTTAAGAGCACTGACTGTTCTTCCTTCAACCAACAGGAACAGCAACCAGGTTCCAATTTGCCTCAGCTTTCCAGACTGGGATGGGGGTAGGGTGGGAGGAGTAAGACCATAGTGTTTTGTAAAGACATGATACTAAGTAGCCTCAAGAAGAGGATGAAGCATACCATGATGAAGACAGATGAGAACGTAAACTCAGACCTGCCATGGGCTGAACTGTGCCTTGATGACCCAGTATGACTGTCTGGCTTTTAGATAGCTGAGGTAAAATGATGCTATGAGGATGCTGCTCTGCTTCAGAAAGACTGATGGACTCTTGAGAAGAGAAAAACATACTAGGGACTCTTGTCTGTCTTGCTTCTGGCCCTCTAGTACAGAAGGGAAACCACCTGAGGGCTGGGGACACAGAGGGAAAATGCTCTTCTTTTTTTATTTTTAAGACAGGATCTCACATAGCCCAGGCTGACCTTGAACTTGCTATGTAGCCAAGGATGATCTTGAACTTCTGCTCCCTGACCTGTACCTTCTGAGTGCTGGGATTACAGGTGTAGAACACCAGGCACTCTACTAACTGAGCAACATCACCAGCCACTGGCCTGAAAGCCCAAAGAAAGGTTCCTAGAGAAACTAATGTGGTTGCTTCCTTGGCCATGACCTTTCAGCCCCAAGAATAGCAAAAGGCTGGTATCTGTTGCGTTTGCTTTGTTATAGCAGCCCAAGCAGTCTAACAGGAGGCATCTGAATGTGTTGGTTCCTGAACTTGATAACAATGGTAATGGCCTTCAAGCCTGTGTCTGTGTATCATGCCCCAAGCAAAAAACATAATGGTCAGCCTCATCCATGACTAGCAAACACATCTTTCTCCCAATTGAGAAAAGTCCTCCCAGGAACCAGACTATTGTGCCTTATCTCCACACTCACTGCTCTTTGCCTGAACATCAAGTGACTTCACCACTCTATGACAATATCAGCATAGAAGAATACAACCAGATGACTTCCTGCTTTGTGAGTACAGGGCTTGAGGACACAGTGGGGACAAGGCTCAGTATGAAGCTCTGGTAGTGCCACAGGGCCCATGAAAGTGAGAGAGATGCAACAGAGCAGCTGGTGTGGCACTTGCTCTTCGGCACACTTACCAGCTGGGCTCCTGCACCCTGTTCCAGGTGTAACAGTGTGTGTCTATAGCCCCAGTACTTGGAGGCAGAGATAAGAGGATACCTGGAGCTTATTGGCCAGCCAATCCAGCTGAATGGATAAGCTCCAGGTTCAACAGAGATTCTGTCCCAAAATACAAGATAGCAATATAAGAAAACACCCAGCTGGCATGGTGATGCACACCTTTGATCCCAGTACTCAGGAGGTAGAAGCAGGTGGATCTCTATGAATTCAAGGCCAGCCTGGTCTACACAGCTTGTTCTAGAACAGCCAAGGCTACAGAGAAAAACCCTGACTCAAAAACACCAAAATAAACAAAAAAAGAAAGAAAAGAAAAGAAAAAGAAGACACCGAACACCAACCTCTGGCCTGTAGGTGCATATACACATGTGGGATAACACACACACACACACACACACACACACACACACACACACACACACACACACACACACCCCATTATGTAGCTATTCCCTCTTAATTGAAACATTCTCTTCTGAAGGGAAAAGAGAGGCTCATAAAGACTTGAGACACTAGAGGAAGCTGGGAAAAATCACAAGACCCACAAGAGCCATGTGCCCCCCCACTCCCACCCCCATTTCCACCCCACCCCGACCCCCAACCCTGCCTGGTTATATAACAGTAACAGTTGTTGGAAAGACAAGTCTATCTCTGGTGGAGCTGCCTGTCTGCAAGATGTATAGGGAGCTTCTGGGATGCAGCTTTTATGAGTCATCACTATGCTAACCTGTGCTTTTCCAGTGTCGTGCCTGCCTTTGAGTCACCCATAATCCTGTAAGTGACCCCAGTAAACTCCTGACTAATTCACCAAAGCAGCCTTGGGGTGTATTCATTTCTTTGGCCTGTAGTCTGTTCCTATATGGAGTGAACAGATGTTTGGTTATGTCTCCCTAGGAAAAGTCACAGAACACTTGAATGGAGGTTAGTGGTTTTTCCAGTTAGTACAGACATCAGTAAGTGAATTTACAGCTCATCCATGTGCCCTCTGGCTCATGGACTAGCAACAGGCAGGCCAGCAGAGTATCCTGCCATGGACAGCTTCTATGGGAGGTGTTCGGTGTTCGGTGTTCGGTGTTCAGGTAGACATCAGTGGTAAGGATCCCAAACCATTGGTATAGCCAAAAGTCCACAGCTGCCAAAGCTCCAGTAGATCCTACTCACTTGCTCACCCTCACCAGAACCAGCAGGATCCTGGAATGTCTGGAAACACCACTGACAGGGACACGGCTGCAGTCTATTCCAGTGCAGTGTTTTTCTAGTCCCTGAGCCCATCTCAGGGACAGTGTCTGCTCTGAGCAACGTGGGCCTGGGGCAGAACTTTAGTCACAGACACTTCTGGTGAATATGAAGAGGAAGCCTCCTGATTGCTCTAGGTCTCAGAACTATTTCTCCACCACTTCTCTGACACCGCCCCCTCTGCCATGGCCTTAACCCCAGCCATCATCTCCACATTGCTCTGCCAGATTCACCCCATACCCTGTCCTGAGAGTCTGGAAGGAGAGACCTGATGTTCTGTGGGAATCAGCTCGTCAGCACAGCATGTCCCTACCCCCAATCTTCCATTAATCAGGAAAACTGTTACTGAGTCTCCAATTTTCCACAAGGTCTTCTGAAGCACTCTGTGGGCTTCCTTTAGCTGTGTCTGACTCATGGCTTCCTCTTTAAGGTCCTTTTGTTTGTTTGTTTGTTTTGTTTGTTTTTGTTTTTTGAGACAGGGTTTCTCCCTGTAGCCCTAGCTGTACTGGAACTCCCTTTGTAGATTAGGCTGGCCTCAAACTCACTTAGATCTGACTGCCTCTGCCTCCTGAGTGCTGGGATTAAAGGCGTGTGCCGCCACCACCTAGCAGATAAGGTGCTTTTAAAAGCTTAGCAAATACTTGCCTTGCAAGCATGAGGATCCAAGGCTGATCCATTCTCACCACCTATGGGAAAAGTCAGGGATGTTCTTATAATTCAGTAATGGGCAAGCATTGACAGGCATCCCTGGAGCTTGCTGGCCAGCCAGGCTAGCCCAGTCTGTGGGCCCAAGGTCCTAATGAGAGCTCCTGCCTCAAAAAACAAGGTGGGTAGCACCTGAGAAACATGTCCTCTGGCTTCCATGCATGTGTGTGTGCGCACACGCGCGCACATACATACACACACACACACACACACACACACACACACACACACACACACTGTGAGCTTGGGAACTGTCCCCTGAAAAGCCAAGGAAGGCAACAACTGCTTTGGGTGTCCATTGCTGGCTTTGGATTTAAAGGTCATATCAAGCAAATTCAGCCAGTTACAGAAAAATAAATGTCACATTTTTTTCTCATTTATGGGGCCTAGATTTTATACAGATCTATAAAGTCTTAGAAGCAGTTAAATGCTCCACCACTGAGCTATTTCCATATAATCATACGTGCCACATGCACCACCATCAATTGGGGCTGCCCATTGCACAGAGGCCTGGGCACCACTCTGAGTGTGAGAACCCATCTAGGGGAAGAGAGCCTCAGCTACTCATATCTTGCAAACTGTGGATGACTCTGAGTCCCATTAAACAGAACAGCCCACAGTGGATGTTCTTTCTTCCAGAGGCAACAATTGCCCCAGGATGTCAGAGACCCACCCTGACAGAGTCTCTAGCTCATTATGCAATTCATCAAATCCCAGATCGCCACACGCCTACTTAAAGTTGATCTGGTCTTAACCCCAAACCTTCCCAACCGTGAGAGTTTACAGAAGCCTCTGGGTTTCAGAAGAGACCCATAAACCCAGCCTTGCTTTACGACCTGAGAAGGAATGACCACCCAAGCAGCTGCCGAAGAACCTAGCCAGAGCAGCAAGTCACAGCCCTGCCAGATGCCTGTGGCTCCCCACCCTCCAAGGTCCAATGTTGGGATCTCTCCCCAGGGATTCTGCTACCATGTTGTAAAACACGGGCTTCTGGCAGGATAAGGCACCACTCTACCTCTAATACACTGCTAAACCAGAGCCACATCACCAAGTTCCCATCAGTAGCAGTCTAGGCCCTCCTTCAACATCAGATGAGTGGGTGAAGAGACAGGCACTGGATCATACAAAACAGAAACACACATGAAGCCAGGACTGGGCAGGAACCTCTGCCAGGCAGATGTCACATCTGAGGTGGCTCTAGGATGCCCCTCTTCTGGCTCTCCTCTTAATACAGATGAGGAGAAAGGGAACACTCAAAACAGACCCCCGGGGAGCCAGGAGGTGGCTCAGGCTGGAGAGTGATGCTGTGCAAACATGAGGACCTGAGTTAGGATCCAGCACTTGCATAAATAGCCAGCCACGGTGTCATGCACTTGTAATCCCAGCTGGGGGTGGGGGTGGGGCAGAGACAGGGCAGATGCCTGGCCTCTGGCAAGTTCCAAGCCAATAAAAGATTGTGTTTCCAAACACCATAGTGGACGAAGCCTGAGGAATGACATCTGAGATTGGTTGTCCTCTGTCCTCCACCAGTGGTTGGCTATCCCTCTTTACCTTGAGAATAGATATGTGGACAGGGATAAGATGGGGTTTGTAGGAAGTGAAGGCATTTATGAATCAAGTCTACATCCTATCTTTTAAGTAGGAACATGGCACCATGAGAGGGAAAGGGGTCTGTCAAACTATATTAATCAGAGGCTGAAACTGGGGTAGAGGCTCAAGACCCCAGCATTATGGGCATCTTAGAGAGCCACCAGAGGTGAGAGGAATTTAGAAATCTGTCTTCTTGGTGTAATAGGCCTGAGCACAGGACACAGCCACATGTAACTCCATCCAATTAGCACCTGAACTGCAGTCCATAAAGGTGCAGAGCCTAGCACTGGAAGGAGACAGAGCCTGGCCTTCTATGCTTGAAGACAGCAGCACAGAGCAAAAGGGAGAGCCTGAGGGTGAAGTAACATCTGCCAAAATAGACACACCAGACACAGATCACCGGTTTTCCATGAAAATTAGCCCTTTACTCCGGGAGGTGTGGCCCTGGCCAATGAGAATATCTTTAGCCCAAAGGGCAGACACTCTCAGGGAGGTCCAAAGGCCAGGAAGGGTTCCTTCCAGGAACAGCTGAAGGATACAGGCTGGCTGGAGATGCCTTTGGTGACAAGGAGCAGTGAAGCCCAGATGTGGTTGTCAGGAGGCCTCGGGTGACCCCGAGGAGGACTTCCCTGTGGATGAGCTCAGCTTCCATCTCTGAGAAATGGCAGGAGGATCACGTCTGGCCCTTTCTGACCTTGGTGAGAAACAAACAGGGTTGATTTAGTGTTGAGCAAGCAATGGGAGGATCTAGAAAGGGCTTGTCCTTGTTGGTGGGACATCAGAAACTGGCAGTAAGGTTCCGTACCCACCAAGGGCAGAACCCTGGGAACTTGCCATGCACTAGGCACTGTGTAAGCCCTGGAGACCTGGCGGAGTCCCATGTGAGATTCCTCCCCAGCTCAAGCAGCCTCACAAAGGAGGAAATAAAGCCTAATGCTGAAAGGTAGTTCCTACATCACGCCTGGCATGAGCCTGAATCTCAGGGAGGATGGAAATGGTCAAAGTCTGTAGTAGCCAGTGACAAAAGGCCAGTTCCACAACAGGGCACTTGTCTCAGGACAGCAATGTTGCAGGTGAGATAGGGTACATGGGGACCACAGCCAGCCCTCTAAATTTCTTTGCTAGAAGGTTTTACCTAGAGGAGACAGCCTTCCTGTCAGCCATGGGGCAATTTAAAGAATGGAATGGGCAGGGTATGGGCAGAGGTCTTGAGGGAAGTCAGAAACTCAAGCCCCAAGGAACCCTAGAGAAAATGAGCAGAGAAAAGTCCCAACTCTGCCTCATGAAGACAGCATGGAGAGGTAACCACTATGGGTTGGAGGGACAACACCCCCTGGATGCTGCAGGAGTAAAGGCAAGTGACCATGTGTTCACATGTAACCAAGCAGCCTTAGAACCCTATCTACAGCTAATCCTCAGTATTTGTATTATCTTGATATAGAATATTCTATGGGCTTGTCCCCATGGCCACCTGTACACCCTACCTGTTCAAGGACCAAATTCTGTGATGGTCACCACTGTGATCTGGAAACTGTGGGGAATCAGGATCCCTGAGGGCTCCAGCTAGGCCTGAAGAGCTTCTGATGCCCCAGCCCCAGATGTCAGGCAGCTCTGTGTTCATACATGGTCTCACTGTTTGGCCTTCTTTTTCCATGCTATTCACCCCCAGAGCCCAGGCTTTATTTGGCCTAAATTTACAGCTGATCTGATGCCAAAGGAACTAGGACTTGCTCCCACCACATGATCATCTCATGTCAGCTGTACTGTGACCCAGAGCTTAGCAGCTTAGACAATGCAGTCATTCTGCTTTAACGCCTCCCAATCCACTGTTTAAAATCAAATTCAGGGCCCGAGGAAACAGTTTCATGAATAAAAGCATTTGCCACACAAGTGTGAGGATCTGAGTTTGAATCCTCATTAAAGCTGGAGGCATGGCATGAACCTCAATGCTGCTGTGGAAAGATGGGAGACAGAGACAGACGATTCCTGGAAGCTCTCAGGCCAGCTAACCTGGTATGCTACAGAAAAACAGCAAAGTGGCCCTGCCCCCCCCCCAACACACACATACACACACACAAACGGTAGATGAGGATCAACCCCTGAGGTTGTCCTCTGACCTCCACTCACATGCCGGAATTCATACACACACACAGACAGACACAGACACACGCACACACGCACGCACGCACGCACGCACGCGCACACACATCCCACCCTCTGTTTCACACCTCCCAAGGCCAAGTGTTGGCCACAATACAAATCTGTAAATGACACACAAGGATTATGGAGAGATGGCAGCCCCCACCCAGGCTTGGGGTAAATGGGAAGCCTAAATGGCAGTTGACGTTCATGAGCCTAGGCACCACGTAGCCCCAGCTTCAGCTTCAAGGCCAGCAGGAGAACCCCAGATTATTCACATGTTCTAAGAGCAGACCCTTCAAGTGCTAGTCTGAAGGCCCCATTAGGACAATTGGCACCCAATGCCCCATATCTGCAACTATGCTCAAAAGTCTCTGGGCTACATGGATGCCAGCCTCCACTCTCAGGGCAACTTCTGTCTCCCCAGCATTCCAGTGTAACAGTTTGGATCCTGGAGGCTATTTAGCACCTGAAATAGTGGCTAGTGTTCAAGAGGGCCCCAGGAGGATGCTGGGATATGGATACCCACCCCCTAAACACCATCTACATTGGGTCCTGAGGACCCTGTGGTGAAAACTCATCAGAAGCAACAGTGGCTCTACCTGAGACACTTGGAAGCCAAGCTCCAGCAGTCTGTGCCACCATAGGGCCTGTCTTAGGGAGTTCCACATTGAGGGAGGCACTCTAAGGACAGATCATCCCCAGGGTCACACAGGAGCCATGCTGCAGAATTTCCATGAGTCTCTTGAGACAAGTAGATAGATTTGCCTCCAAGTGGCCCAATGGGACAAGTCAGGGGCAATACAGAGATGACGGCACAATTAGAGACTACACCTTCAGACTATGGTACTTGTGGGCTGAGTGTCTGTGTGTGCGAATTGATTGAGTGTTCCTGTTTGAACCTTCCCAAAATAATTTGTTTTTTTTTTTAATCCCAGTCGGTTTGCCTGCAAAGTCACAAAGCTTCTACAGCATGATTCATTCCCTCTCCCTCCCCAGGACTTAAGGTCACCTAAGGCTTTCAGATTTTCCCCCTAATCTTCACAAAGGCAGTGCTGGCCTTTCCTGTGGGTCTGATGAGGTTCCAGGTTGGAGCGGGGACATGAGGGAGGTGTCTGCCAAGGGTCTAACGTGACAGATTGGTTTCCTTGTTAGAGGTTGAAAGATGCGGCAGAACTTTGCTGTCTTTGGCTTTTAAAGCATTTGCCAGCCATGCAGATGACCACAGAGAACCACAAAACACACTTCTTAATGAGTCCACGAGATCAGAGGCCAAGCTCAGCCAGAAACACTGCAAACACAGCACGCATCACATCCTATCATCACAGTCAGAACTTTAAACGTGGCATGTGAGCCATAGAGGTGGTGGAGGGATGAGCTGTACCTCCCCTCCTCCCTCCCACATGGAGGCAGCTGGCTTCAATCATACATGTCCCCTTATCTCCTGCCTGCCTCCTGGTAGGACATCAGAGAGAGCTGTGTCCACACCAAACAAATATTTGGCCATATTTTCCCCTTTACAGCATCTCATGGCCAAGGCTATACATAGCTACTAGAGTTAAATGTGATCCAATTTACACCTGGTTACAGCTGGCAGAGCTCCCAGGGAATGGGAGCCCATCTTGGACCAACCCAAAGAACATGCTGGAGAGTAGGGGTTTTCTAACTGTATTATGCAGACACAGCAGATTCCAGGCTCAGAACACAGGGTTTCTGGATCAGACCTGGAAATGGATTTGAGAGATCCAGTCTGTGCTCTCAGAAAGTGCAAACCCAGCTACACAGTCAGCCTGTGGCCTAAACCATCCAGGACTTTCAGACTGGGCTGCCCCATTTTACTTCCAAGTCCCTTCATACCCTAGCCCATTATATTTGGTTGGCATCCATGCAAGGACCACAGAACTTAAATTCCACACCAGACTCCCTGAAGCTAGAGTACCAAGTTAAGACTCTTCCACCAAACCTACCAGGTTTCCCCCAGTCCAGGCTGCATCCTCCACCTCTCACCTCCACGTCTCATGCTGATGTCACTTCTTTCCTCCTCAGCCAGTGTCTGACTTCCCCCTCTGCTGCTCATGCCACTGGGCTGGACCAGGAGGTGTCTCCTCTCAGTTCCACAGCTGCCAAAAGCAGCTCTCCCAGTGCCCATGCCCAGGTGTGATCCCTGGCTCCAAATGATGATTGTTTCTGACCCATGGCCAGTTGTCCAGTATACGGCTGACTCTCATGAGTGCTTACCAATGATGGAGGCAGGGTGATGGCAGAGGCCGAGGGCCTTGAGAAGGGAAAGTCAAGGAGTGAACATCAGAATCCCAAAGCCAGTCACACATAGTAGCCACTGATGTAGGCTTATTTATCCACATGTCCTTCACTCAGCAGCAGCTTATTAGCCCCCCAGGACCATCTGAGGTTCTAATTCCTTACTGTTAGCCTCTTTCTTCTTTGAAGTGTCCTCTGGAATAGGAACTGTTAATATTCCCATTTTACACATGGAAACTGAGGCTCAGGGTGATTAAGAACTTGTCTTTAGTCTTTGGCCTAAAGACATCATAGGTAGATGTCATATAGGCAAAGTGCAACCCTTCAACTGCTCTGAGTTCTGAGCCTCAGGGCTTCCCCTGTTGGCTGACCTCCCTTCACGCAACATATGGAGAATGGGCCAGTATCACATGACCTACTCAGCTTATGGAGGTCAGCTAGCACTAGGTCTAGCGCCAGTGTCTCAGACTACTTCCTCCCATTCTGACCATGCTGGTGAGGAAAGGTGAGGTCTGTGCTACCCTTGTGGAAGTAGGGAAACTGGGGCTGCTCTACTCTCAGAATTCTGACTCTGCCCTGGGGCTCTCACTATCAGCTCCCTGAGCTTGCAGCCTATGAGCATGAAGGTTAACAATATAAGACTATCTAACCATGACTGGCCAATTAAGCTTCGATTATATATCAGGATGGGACCAGGGACTTCAAGCCATGCAGCACCAACCATACCAGGCACCAATATGCAGACACCAGTAGACCAGATGGCCACTAGCTCAGCCTCTTCCCCCTTCCCAGTCCTGTAGCTCAGAGCAGGCATATCCCCTGGCTCTGCTTGCAACCCCTTTGGAGAAGAGGTCTCTTCCATGTTTATACTGTAGAATAAACAGAGCTTCCTGATCAAAGGCGGCCCATCCCAAAGACGATTTCCAGGAGTGTTTTCTCAGCTGAAGCCACACTTGAATTTGGAGGACTGACCCTGGCTGTGTTTGAGCCTGAGATTGACACCAGCATGTTTCAGAAAGGGACAAAACTCCATGTGTCTCCAGGCCAGCATCTCCCGGCTCAAAAGATGACAGAGCCCAGGTGGTGAGAGGCAGAACTCTCTGCAGCAGTAGCTGCGACCACCCACCCATCTCAGAAACAGGCAGAGGCTCTGCCTTGGAAACATAACCCAAGCTTCAAGACAAGAAGCAGAATGCAGAACCCTCTGGAGAGATGGACAGTCCTGCTTTCTGATTCAAATCTACAGCCCAACCACATGGGAACAAGTTTCTGGAATTTCCACTGTAACAAGAGTGGAGTGCCATGAATGCAGCATAGTGCAGGTGTTCCAAGCATGTGAAGAATGCAAGGGGCAGGGCAAAGAAGGGGAGGGAAGCCTCCACCCCACAGGAGCAAATCACTGTACACTCTAGAAGCACCATTGCTGACTCCTGATAGAGCCTCCCCTTGAGCGGTGCACCTGGCTGGAATACAGTCTTCTGGGCTTTGCAAAATACTGCCTTTGGTATTCACCTTCAAGTCTCAAAGCCCACAGAGGATGGCCTCCCAGGCAGACAGCCAGAGACATGAAATGATGGGCTTGGTAGTAACAATACAGTGGGGTCAGGGCTTTGCTAGACTGTCCCCCAGTCTCTGCAAGGAAGGAGGCCTCCTGCCATTCCCCCCACTCCTTCCCAAAGCTGTTTTCTTCCCTATTCCTATAATTCAGGAATTGGCATTGCTTCTTTGAGACATTGTCAGTTCCAGTCATCAGTAGTATGGGTCATGTTCTTATATTCCACAAAAGTTCTAAAGCTGGACTCTGCTACCTGTAGGTCCAGCTCCATCCAAATAGGTTGCCTTCATGGGTTTTCCCATGCTACTGTAACAAATAACCACAGGCACACTTTGACTGAGACAAATAACCACATAGACTGACACTCTGACAGTCTCTGGGTCTGAAGCTGACATTAGGGATGCTCTATCAAGTGACTGCTTCTTCAAATGCCTGACTTCTAGAGGCTTCCACGTGGTTTGACTCATGCCCCTTCCTCACATCACTCTGATCGACCTCATTCTTATAACCTTCTGCCATATGAAGAAAGTCCATGAGCTCCAGGGAGGGGACTAGCTAATTCCTGAGCCATTCTGTCAGCCACACTGCTTCTGATGCCACAGTGCTGTCTTCTATTCTGACACTCAAACTTTTGCTGGTCTGGTCTTTCCCTGCATAGTCAATCTGATGTTGACATGGCCAGGGTGCTGGGGTATGGCTGGGGTGGGCATGCCCATTATGATTTCTGTTGATTTACAGTAGGAAGATTATTCCTGCACCTCAACTAAGAAAGCCTATCTTTCTTCTAGTACTTGGGCCTTTTGTCTTGCTATTGGTCCTCTGAGTCACATAGGACTTACTTTAACATGAGTCAGGTATTTCCCGAAATGGACTCCTGGTCCCATACTTCTGCATGACCCTCTCTCCCTTGAGAACACCACCCATCTCCAATGTTAAGCCAAATCTGCTACTCTCCTCATTTACCAATCCACTTATGGACTCCTGTCCCACACTTGTACATTAACACAGTTTCAAAGTATATTGCAAAAGCTCAGGCTGGACTTGAACCCAAAATATAGCTGAGGACGATCTTAAACTTCTGATTCTCTTGTCTTTACCTCCCAAGTGCTGGAGTTACAATTATAAACCACCCACCTAGTTAGCATGAGGCTGAGGATGGTGCCCAGAGTTTCATGCATACTAGGCAAGAGCTCTACCAACTGAGCTATATCTTCAGCCCCTTCTCTAGTAGCTTGGAATATGGTCTCTCTTACAGCCTACCATCCCATAGCAGTCCCTGCATCATTCTATCCATCCCATCCTCTCAGTTCCAAGGGGATCCATCTTCTTTCTACATCCTATCTCTGTCTCCCAGTTGGCTGATTCTCCCATCGGCTCTGTCGAAGCTTGGGTTGAACTCAGCCAATGAGGTAGAGGATTTTTTTGTTGTTGTTTTTTTTTCCATCACATTTTTCATTTCAAAGTTCTGCCAGTTCAATTCCAAATGCATTTATCTTCATATTATCTCCTGTGAGGAGTGCTTCTCTTATGATTAATAATTTAAATAAACACATTAGTTCCTATTATTCCCAGAAAGTGGTCCTGTGTTGTCACCTTTGGTAATTATTCCTGTTGACAATTCTTCCTAATGTGTTTTTATATGTACTGAGTCCTATAGGCACTGCTCCCAGAAGATCCCTGGAGCCCTGAGCCCTGGAGGTAAAGGCAAGAGTCATTTCTTTATCAGATCAATCAGTTGTTCTTCTCCTAGGCAGACAGTTTAATGCACCCCAACCAAGCACAGCAAAGGCCCATGCTTCTTATTTTTCACAGGAAACTCATTGCCTATCTGCAAAACCCTGACAGACAAGTGTGTCATTTCTGTAGGTCAGAAGGCAAAAAGGCTTCTCACCTGCCTTTGCAGTATATGCCTCTCTCAGCTCCACGCCAGGCTCAATCCCTATTACTAGCTGGTGGGGTACAGGGTACTCTCCCCTCAAGCCCCTAGGACAACTCCTGGACCCTTGTAGTTTTTCTTTTTCCTTTTATCTGTAATGCTAGGAATGGAACTGAGAGCCTTGAATAAACATGAAAACACTGCCACTGAAGCACTGGCTCTGGCTCTGACACTCTCATTTCACTTCTCACTTATGGCTTTCTGCCTCTCTTCCACACTGTCTATGAACTTAAACGTCTCTTCAATGAACAGCATCCTTGCTCAGTGTGGTTGCACAAGTTTTTAATCCCAGTACTGTGGGGGCACAGACAGGTGGATGTCTGTGAGTATCAGGCCAGATTCATCTATATTGCAAGTTCCAGGCCAGCCAAAGCTATATGATAAGACCTTATCTCAAAAAAATCAATGTGAGTATCAACTTGTCTATGTGTCCCATTGTTTAGAGACCTCCACATGACCCACAGTTCCCAGGCAGCCAGATGCAGCCCAGTGTCCCTTGGTGCCTCCTTACTGCCTCTGGTGTACAGGGCTTCAGATCTCACTCACCCAGAACAGCAAGGCAGACCTTCTTGTTTCATCCCTGCACTTAGAGAGACATTTCCAGCTAGAACTGAGTGAATGCACAACCTTGTTCCTCCTGCTAGTTTAGTCTGGCAAGGCTGCTATGCCTCCTATAGAGATGCATAAAGCCTGCATGCTGCCCTCACACAAGGCCCATGGCACTCTGAGGCAGAGTCATAGTGAAGGTAACTTTCTGTCATCCAGTCAACACTTATGATGAAAGAAAATGATACTGAGAAGTCTGTGTGTGACATTGCTGTGGGAAGTACAGTGGCTGAGGCTTCCACTCATCATCTGTAACAGCCCATGGCACTCTTGGGCTCACCCAGCCACTGCCAAGAATTACAGTTGCATTTTGTAAAGGGCTTGAGGAGGGGAGGTAGTCCCAGAAGCAAGACAGAGGTCATAATGCTTCATGGGAGGAAGGAAAAGTCAGCAACTCTGGCCAGTGAGTGAAGACTCCCTGAATACCAGAAAGCCCTGAGAGTCCACAGAATATTCTAGGCTGCCAACTATACCTTAATGCTGTGTAATTCCCATCCTCATATGGATGAGATGGTGTGGGAGAGAACTAGGAAACACATCCTGTCAGCCTAGCCATCTCTTCTTCGGGCTGTTACTGTCTTAGCCCTGCTCCATGATCTTTAGAAAGATGGCTGGTTCCACCAGAGCTTTCCAGCCCATCGTCCTCTTCCCATCTATGTTTCCCAAAAAACTCTGCAAACCCAGCAGCCATGACCATGCCTCTCATCAAACTGTTGTTTCTAACCCACTCTCTGCTGGAAAAAAATAGTTCCTCCTAACAATCAGCGGAACCCCTCAGTTGTCCTTCACCTCATAGTGAGTCACCCTCTCACAGTGAACCACCCCATCACTACACATAGTGCACACATGAATAGCTACAAACATATATGGCTGCCTGTTCACACATTTGTGAGCAAACAGTTTGGTGCGTGCACAGGTGCACAGCTGTAAGCTGACATAGCTGAATGCATCCAAATGTGCATGCACCATTGCACAAAAGTAAGAGTGCATACTCATATCTGCATATACTCACACCTGTGTTCATCTCACATAGTCTAGCATACACTTATGACATACCTTGTTGCATCTATACCTGCCCATCCAGATTATCTTTAGATGCAAAATACAGGCCATATTTCCATGCCACCTCTTCCCAACAGGAAAGCTCCAGAACAAACTCTGTACACCAGTGTCAATCTAACCACTATCTGAGTCCTCGTTGAGGGTCCCGTTCTGCATGAGGTATGCACAATACACTAATATTGTTTAACCCTCTCCATAGGAGCACAAGACAAAGTGCATGGTGTCATGGAGGGTCATCTCTTTAGAGATCAACTAAACAGCTGCACACTATCTCACAGGCAGATGGTCAGTCAAGTGCTGACAGGTCCCCATGAGTCACTAGGAATATGTGACTGGGTGTCAGTGGCCAGCAGCACCTGTGCTCTAACAGGCTTATTCAGAGAGGTACAATCTATCTGTGTTCTTAGCTCCCTGGCATGATTTCCAAGTCACTGAGTGACTGAGAAAACTCCAACAGAACTGGCCAGTGAGTGGGAAGAGAGATCACTGTCAACTTTTCTTGTTGATTCTGCTTTCCCAGAAGAAGTTGGTCAAGGTGACTTCCCTATGTAGATGGGAAATCAGGCTCTCCAGCCCTACTGGACACAGGCTGGACAGACTTCTGTGAGGTCCCTTGGAAAGGCATGCCACTTATGCTCAGGCCCTGTGATTACATGTCCTTGTCCACTCTTGATCAAGGCTTGGCAAAAACAGTCCCTGGTGGGTGTCTGGCAGTCATCCAGGTCCCTCTGCCCACGGAGCAGCTCCAAAGGCCCACTGAGTAGACAGGGGGTGTCTGATGGGATCCTCCCCATTCCCTGCCCTCTGAGGGATATCGAGTTATTGTTTTCCCACAAACCAATCCCTCTATCACCCTCAACTGACTGGCTGACAGATCTTCCAGAAGTTGAGCACGTCATACAACGCCCAACACTTGCAGCCTCTTCCAAGCACATAACAAACTCACCCTTCCTGGAACCAGAAGGACAGACGAGGGTTATAAAATGGACATGCACAAACCAGCCTCCTCCCTACACTGGTTCCTACCCAGCCCTCCATCAAAACTTCATGCAGCACCTATGATGAGGAGGTGAGAAGCCAAGAACTGACCCCACAAAGGCCCATCAGGATCCAGCCTGAAGGCCAAACCAGAGCTGGTCCTGGCTCACGTCATCCCCAGGGCTCCAGGGCAATAGCATACCTCAACAGTGGTTCTGCAACACCCCGGGATCCAAGTTCACAGAATGAAAAACAGTATGCAAAAGTAGGATACCCATAACTACAGAGTAAGGCTATAGGGGCTGAAGAAAAAGCACAGCAGTCATGTTCAGTAGGCCCCAAGATAGCCCTGTCCATCACTCTCAGGGTGCAGCTGGGTGCCCTTTCCAAGAGTTAAGACGTTACAATAGTTACTTTCCTTGTAGCCATGACAAAACACCTAACCAAAGAAATTTAAGAAAGAGCTTAAATTGAGTGGTGGTGGCTCATGCCTTTAATCCCAGCACTCAGGAGGCAGAGGCAGGTGGATCTCTGTGATTTCCAGGCCACCCTGGTATACAGAGCAAGTTCCAGGATAGCGAGGATTAAAACATAGAGAAACCCTATTTCTAAAAACAAAAGGAAGGAAGGAAGGAAGGAAGGGAGGGAGGAAGGAAGGAAGGAAGGAAGGAAGTGTGGGTTTATTCTGACTCACAGTTGGAGTAGTCTATCATGGTGAGGAAGGGATGGCAATAGGAGCTTAAGACAGCTGGTCACATGGCATCCAGTCAGGAAGCAGAGAACAATGATTACTGGTGCCCAGTTCACTTTCTCCTTTTTATTCAGTTTTAGACCCCAATCCATGGGACAGTGCCACACACCTACCTCAGTTAACCTAATCTAGATAATCCCCTACAGACACGCCCAGAGGCTTGTCTCTAAGGTGACTCCAGAGCCTAGCAGGCTGGCAGTATTAACCACAATACAAACAACTGATGTTCAGCTGACCACACAGGATAAAAATATGTCACTGTTCCCACCACAGTGAGATCCTGGAATCTCATCAATCGAAGGGTCCCAGAGCCTTATCAGCTCTGAGTAAGGGATACCATAAGCAATAGCAAGGTTCCTGGGGGGGGGGGTGAGTCTCACCAGCAGCTGCCTGACAGGACAGCACATTGGGCTTCTCAGACTCTAACCCAAGGCAAGTGCCCCAAGTGTTCAATCCTTCACACACTCCTAGGACAGCCCTGTGCAGCCACCAGTTTCAGCCAGCCCAGCTGGCTCCATTCAGCCTCAACCGAGTGCCACCTGGAATGAACCCTGATGGTGTGTTGCTGACGACCCAATCAGACCAGCCTTAAGATCCTCCCCAGATGACTCTGTGAGAGCCTGAATGCCAGACATTGAGCAACAAAACAAAGCAGATGACAAATGACTGTGCCAGAGAAAATTCTTCAGTGATGTTGGACTCAGGATAAGAAGTCTTTCAGAGATAAAGGAGGCAAGAGATGAGGACACTGGAAACTAGCTGGAAGATTCTTCAGCAGCCCCACCCCAAAGAATGCTTTGCCCCTAGGAAGATGGGCCTCATCTGTCTTGCAGAGGCACCACGAAGGTAATTTCCATTGCCAACTTGAATGGATTAAGAAACACCTGCTGAGCTGGGCGGTAATGGCACAAACCTTAAAAAAAAGAAAAGAAAAGAAACACCTGCTGAACCATGTATTGGCACATGCCTCTAACCCCAGCACTTAGGAGACAGAGACATGCAGGTCTCTGGGAGTTTGAGGTCAACCTGGTCTATATAAAAAGATCCTGTTTCATAAAAAGAGAAAGAAATGCCTGGCACTTGGAGGGAAACAGAGGATGGGAAAAGAAGAGTGAGGGAACTTAAGGTGAGGGTATGCAAAAAAATAGTCACATGGAAACCACATAAAAATGTAATTACAGGGCATGGTGGAAGACAGGTGACATGAAAGAGCAGGAGGAGAATAATCTGGGTTAAAGGTTAAGTGAAGATGGGGGCAGGGAGGTAGAGAGAGCAGGGATAGGAGGTGGGTTAACCATAACTAAGGATATATGAAGAAGCTTTATGGAAATCCACTAGTTTACAAGCCAGTTTTTTAAAAAAATATTACATTAAAAAAGGGAAACTGATTAGAGATATCCCACGTAAGAGATATCCTGGAAAACATGGGTTATTCAAAGAAAATCTAAATGCCAGGCACAGGATACCTCCTGTGAGTTAATGGTCAAGAGAGGCCCCAGAAGCATCCAAAACAAGTCAGCTTCCTGCCATTGCTCTTGGTTGCCCACTGTAACTAACTGGTATGATCCAATTGCTAAAAATGCCACATGCTTTGGTTTCAGGATATTGAGAAATCAGTCTCAAACTGACCAGCAAATTTTCTCCCTGCTAGCTAGCTTTCCATGGTGCTGGAAGGTGATGGGTAAGCTTCTGGGGAAGGAAAGTCATCAAACGTCTACCTGGTGCTGGAAGTTGCACACCACAATGCTGCCCTGCCAGGAAAGATGTATCACTGGTACAATTGTTGGCATAATGGTTATTGAGTAATCAACTGCTTTCTGATTGGATCTGCAGCCTGTTCCACAGGAGGAATTTCATAACTGTTACTATACGCTTGGTCAAAAGCCCATGACTGGGAGAGCTCATAGGTGCTGGGAAACAGAAGGGATTAATGGTGGTGTTTTAATTTGTCAAACTCCCCTCTAAATATTTATGTTTCACCCATAGACCTGTACTGTCCTTCATGTTGTCCAGAGAAGCTACTTTTGTGGTGAGTTGTGGTTAATACAGAAATTTATAACCAGCTGAAGTGCTGAGTATAAGTAACTCTGAGTGTCCAGATGTGGATAGGTCATTTGTATAAACCTCCAAAGTATAGGGAACGTCACAGAAGAGGAGGTAGAAAGAATATAAGAACCAGGGCTGGAGAGATAGCTCAGCTGTTAAAGGCTAGGCTCACAACCAAAATATAAGAACGTAAGAACCAGAGGGTGGAGGAGAGCTATGAAACTCTTCCATAGACATGACATGCTTGATGGACATGTCAAGTCATAGCAGCTGGGGTTGCCTGCACAAGACCTGTACAAGATCAAGCCAGTTAAAATTCCAGAATGAATGGGGAGAGGCTCCACCTCTAGCTGAGGAGCTATTGGCAATTTATGGCTATTGAGGAAGGGAAAGTCACTTTTCTCTGGGGGTATAGATGCTGGCAGTTTCCCATGCCACAGTGGATGGACCCACACTTACGCACATGTAGGCAACACTAACTGGACTATTAATAGTAAATAGGGTCTATTAATAGTAAAAAGAGTCCATGAGGACAGAATAGAAAGAGAATGAAAGGCCCTGGCAGAGTTGGAGGGTGGAGTAAGTAGTGAGGATGATTAAAATACATTGTATACATGTATTACATTTTCAAAGAAGAAACACAACTATTTTTAAAAAGAAAGAAATGCATGTATAGAATGGAGAACACCTTTTGGTGTGGTCTGTGGTTAATCCAGAGGGGATTAACTAAGAAAGACCTGTCCTGAATGTGGGTAGTGCCACACCATGTTCTGGGGGTCTGAACTGAATAAAAAGGGGGAAAGGAGAAAGAGGTATGTTCTGGCATTTCTGTCACAGTGCTTACGTAACCTACCCAAAGGTGAGCAAGCGTCTTGCATTCCTGCTGCCACAATTGCCCCTCCATGATGAATTGTACATCAGACCATTAGCTGCAAAATAGCCCTTTCTTCAAGTTGCTTCTTGTGAGGCATTTAATCACAGCAATAGAAAATGTCACTAATACAGGCAGCCTTTCTCTCTCAGTTGTCAGAAACGATCTGCCACCAGGGCCATCCTAGCTGTGGTGAGTAGGCACAGCTGCACTGACCGTTGTGCAGGAGCAGCTTAGGAGCTAAGACCCTGAGAAGACATATTGGCTAGTGGAGATGACAAAACAAAGGATCAGTAGCTGCAATATATAAAGAGCTTCTATAAGTCAATGAGACAAGTAATGATTAGGGATGTTTAAAGGATACATTCAGTCCACATGCAAGAAACACAGTCATCTCTCCACCTTCGCTGACAACTGATGACACCACCAGACACATATGGCATGGGGCAGTTTACTAAGGTGGAAACCCCCTTTGGGAAGGGTGGCAGCTCAGCAGGGTAACCAACAAAGAAAGTGGCACAAGCTTTTAAGGGAATCCTCAGAAACCTGTAGAACTTTTAAAGAATTTATTAGTATTCCTGTGTATCTGTGTCTATGTGTACATGAGTGCTATTGTCCTCAAAGACCAGAAAAAGGCATAAGATTCCTGCCAAAGCTGGAGTTCCAGGTGATTGGGAGCTACCCATTTCCATGTTGTTTGTAGTAGGGAAAAAATAAATTATCTAAACTCATCAGCTAAGGGATTCTTTAAATTAGCATTGATGCATCTGCCCTAAGCTCTGTCCCTTCTCTGTGTCCCTGGCTCCCACAAGCCTGTGGCATATAGTATACTTGGCAAAGACTTTGCAGGGGAAAAATGAATGAAACTATATACTTTGTAGCTTTTTAAAAGAGAAGAAAGAAGAAGACACATAGATATGTCCTGAAGAGGAAGATGATCATAATATGTGGCTAAGCAAGAATGGCAGGCAGCAGTTCAAAGGACTATGAAGAGTGGCTTACTTCCATGACAACAAATATCAGACAGTGTCCTCAAATCTCTACCAGGACCACTGTGATGCTCCTCCTCTGTAAAGAACACCCACCACAGAGTCAGAGAAAGCATTTCCAATATTGAAGATGCACTGAGTCCTGCCTTGAATTATCTTAGAACAATTGAAAAATAGTTTCCTACAAAGACACAGAGGCTACACAGGCATTCTCACCAGCTCTGGGCCACAGTGTAGTCCATTCCTACCTGGCAGCTCTCTCTCTCTCAAGGTTGAGATTAAAAACATAAATGAGTAGATGCAGTCAAGCCTGTAAGGTGCTGGGCAGGTCATTAGCAATAGCGATTCCTGAAATAAAATAGATGTACCCATAAAGGAAGAGCCTAAGTGCCTGTGCTGGTGTTCAACACAGTAGCTATGTGGCTATGAACTGCCACAAGGGAAGGTAACACCTCAGTGAAACTGAAGCACAGCTGGTATGGCCATACCAGACCCTCTTGGTGGGCCTGAACCTGGGACCTGCACAATCTTCCCCCAGAGAGAACCCATCTTCATGCAAATGCACACTCTACAGTGTCACCCAAAAGTTACTCTGCAGCACCCCCTGCAGATGTATTCCCATACCTAACATTGCTTTTATGTCCATTGATTACGGCTTCAAAGTGGGCTTAAGACGAAACCCAGGCTCAAAGGCCACCTTGCCACCTAGTCTCAAACACTCAAGTTGTCCTTATAACCTGCCTATAACATCCATTCTGTGTTTCCATTTCATCTTGCAGAGAAACATCTGTGGCCACTGCAAGCATTCCCAAGAGTGAGACACAGGTTCCTTAAGCAACCCTCAAACCACACTAGCAATGGTAGCAGAACTGAACAGTGGGGCTCTGGTCATTCAAATACCATTCAAATACATTCAAATGGGTATGTGACGCTGGAATGCAATGTTTCCCACTGTGGGAAAGATCTAAATCATTCAATGTCACAGGGAGATAGAGAGATAAGGCCAGTCAGTCATCTGGGGTTCTGGGTGACACAGTATGGCCACATAACCCAGTAACCAACAATGGAGGGACAGACCCCCAGGCTTTCTTGTGTCTGGGCACAGAGGGATGGGTCCGGGTTTCCCCAGGCTTCAGGCAGGCACAGGCCTGCCATGAAGCCGAGTCCTGCCCCAAGAATGAAAGGCAGCCAACCTCAGCCAACTGAGGTCATTGTGAGGCTGGGCTGTGGAGGGTAATTTCCAAAACATGTGGACACGAGCGGCTATAGAGCATCAGCACCCAGGCCATGACTCAAAGCAGATGGAGAGGCTGGGAGTGTCCCACAGATGACAAGGCTCCCTGGGACGGTAAACTCAGGCCCTGTCCTTAGCTCCCCTGAAGGTGCGACTGGGTACAAGCTGCTCTGGACTGACATGTGCATCCTACCTGGTACTGTTGTAACCTGTGTGAGCAGCAAGGGCCCACACCACCTACTAAAAGGTTATGTAGATGAATCCCAACAGGGGCCGGGTCCCAGGCAACAGGCTAATGCCTGTCAGCAGAATAGGAGTGGACACAGTCAAACCCAGGCCCTATGCTCATCACCCAAAGGAAGTATCCACAAAATACCAGTGGGTTCCACTCTGTTGAGCCAGCACCTGCCTCTGCCTCCCCAAGTCCCATAAACACATACTGGAGCCCAGTCAACATGACACTGGAACCCAGGGCATTTAACGTGCTTTCAGGACAGTAGGAAAACAGATTCGCTCTTAGATAAGGATGCTGGAACACCCAGAAAGGAAGCTGAGAAAGGGATCTTCACCTTTGGGAAGGGAGTCAGGAGATGTTCCCAGGCTGACCTAGCTGCCTCATCTTGGGGTCATGCACAGACACATGCACCAGCCTCTGGGTTTTGGGTTGGTTTGTTTGTTTGTTTGTTTGTTTGTTTGTTTTGCCTTCTTTTGTTTTGGTTTTCAACAGTGTCTGGCTGAGAAAAGCTGACATTTAAAAAAAATTAAGGGATGTGATATGGATATTAACCCTCACTCTACCAGAGGACAGAGCCTCAGATGGTGACAGCACTCTGCTGTCACACTTGCTATGGTTCTAATGCATTAGACTTATTAAAAATAATGTGGCCAGGCAGTGGTGGCGCACGCCTTTAATCCCAAAACTCAGGAGGCAGAGGCAGGTGGATCTCTGTGAGTTCCAGACCAGCCTGGTCTACAAGAGCTAGTTCCAGGACAGCCTCCAAAGCCACAGGGAAACCCTGTCTTGAAAAATGGAAGAGGAGGAGGAGGAGGAAGAGAAGAAGAAGAAGAAGAAGAAGAAGAAGAAGAAGAAGAAGAAGAAGAAGAAGAAGAAGAAGAAGAAGAAGAAGAAGAAGAAGAAATGTGAACCTAGCACAAACTTGTGTAGGAGTGTGGGATGTCATTCCCCAGAAAAACGGGATGATTCCAGCCCTGCAGGAACACACAACAGGCATACTCACATGTTCCAACACCCTTCAGTTCTGTGTGCTTCCCATCCTGGCTTGTACATTCAGAACTGGCAGGCCCTCCAGCCCTTTCATGTCAGCTCACCAGCAGTCATAGCAAATTTCAAGTGCTTAATTTATGGTCATATTGTTTCTTGAACACTGGTGAAACTGTGTCCTGTTTTCTTCAGTGTGTCAATCACTGGGGAAGGGTTTGTGTTTATCTTTAATTTTATTGCTCTGTGTATACATGTACATGTGTACACATGCATCTGTGCATGTATGTGCACGCACCATGTCACATATTTAGAGGTCAGAGGGCAACTTGTAGGAGTCAGCTTTCTTTCCACTATATGTGTTCTAGAACTCAGAATTGGACATCAGGCTCAGCAGCACGTGCTTTTACAGACCATCCAATATCACTGGCCAGTTGATAAAGTTTTGGGACTTTATACCCCACAACCCTTACTTTACCCCCATAAGTCTGTGGTCTTTAATCATGCTGCTTCACATGTAACACGAGTGTCATGTTTTAACAGAGCCATTCATGCTGTATATGACATATGGCATGTAGCTTCTCTAAGAGTCCCTTGCATAAGTCATTGGGCTTCCACTAGCCTGCAGAGGCCCTTAAACAGCCTAGACAGGTGGAACTAGACTCCTGTCTCTTCTGGAAAGGCTCTGCTGAGCTGTGGTTTCTACACCCACAAGGCATGCTTACACCCTGAACTGGGAGCTTTGCTTCTTACATTTCCTATGCCACAATGGCACCATTTCCTGAAGCAGCCACAGTATTCAAGGTTTTGAGAGTGGAAATGTTTTTTAAAAAGGGAGGGAGGGAAGAAAGGAAGAAAGGAAGGAAGGAAGGAAGGAAGGAAGGAAGGAAGGAAGGAAGGAAGAAAAAGAAAGAGCCAACTGCTTAGTTTTAAACCATTTTCATGTCTTCAGAAACAGGAGTCTGTCCTAGTTAGGGTTAGTATTGCTGTGATGAAACACCAAGACCAAATGCAAGTTGGGGAGGCAAGGGATTTTTAGCTTATGCATCCACATCACTATTCACCACTGGAGGAAGTCAGGACAGGAACCTGGAGGCAGGAGCTGATGCAGAGACCATGCAGGAACACTGCCTATTGGCTTGCTCCTCATGGCTTTTGCTCAGTCTGCTTTCTTATAGAACCCAGGACCACCAGGCCAGGGAAGGCACCACTCACAATGGGCTGGACTCTCCCCCATTAATCACTAATTGAGAAACTGCCCTTCAGGCTTGCTTGTAGCCCAACTATTTGTAGGCATTTTTCTCAACTAAGGCCCCCTCCTCTCTGGTAACTCTAGCTAACTTGTGTCAAGGTGACATAAAACTAGCAGCACAGAGTCAGTGAAATATTAAACTGTGAGAGATGTCATTTTGTAGGTAGCTGCACGGGCCTGTGCTTCTTAGTGGCCCTGGTCACCCACTCCTCCTAGCTATCCCAGAGGAAGAGTTGTGTTCTGCACAACATGGCCCCCATGGACTTCTTGAGGGGCCAATGTCAACATGCCCAAAGGAGACCCTTGCTCTGACCACTCAGGCATCTGAGGAGTGTATCTATAATTCCAATGGCCATTTCATCACCTGACAGTCTCTGTCTCCTGCTCTCCTCCAAGGGCAGGGATGATTTTACTGCCACAGAATTTTTGCTGTTCTGAGTATGTCCCAGGCTGGCAGTTCAGAGCTGAAAGTTATAGCGGGAACCACAAAAGTGTATATATGATATAAACATATATATCTCAGCTTATTAAGGGGGATGCTATGGAGAAACAGACTCATGAATATAGGACAAGATATATCCAGTTGCAGAGTCCTCCTGTTTTACCCAAGGGAGCTGGGGACCAGTCGCATGCCACTTCATGCAGCTTGACCCAGTCTTCACCACCCAAAAGAGCTTGTAACCTCTCCACAGACAAGAAGCCATATCCTAAGCTGGTACCCCAAGGCTATTGGCAGGATGAGTTCCCACAACAATTCCCTTTTTTTTTGTCTAAATAAGAAGGTTCAACCAGGACAGGACTGATCCAGACCGTGAACATGGATGTCAATGAGGAGGCCTCTGCACTCTAGGGGGCCCCTGGTAGTGGATTAGTATTTTTCCCTGGCGTAAGAAGGGACTTCAAGAGCCCATCCTACATGAAGGGATGCATTCTTGGCCTGGACACACGGGGAAAGGCCTAGGCCCAGCCCAGGATGATGTGGCAGACTTTGCAGAGCCCCCGCTGAGGGCCCTTCCCTGCCTGGGGAGTGGAGGGTGGATGGGATAGGGGGTAGATTGAAGGTAGGGGAGGAGGGGTGGGGAGGAGGGGAGGGAGAAGGAAAAGGGATTGACATGTGAAACAATCTTGTTCCTAATTTGAACTAATAAAAAAATATTATAAAAAAGAAGGTTCTAAACTTAATACAAAACTATATACAATAAGAACAATTATCAGGTATTGTCCAAGAAAAAGAAAGGGTAATAACATAAACAAAAATGGAACTACAACCAACAAGAACAACATCAAGCAAGAAACACATACTAGGACTGGAGAGATGACTCATCATTTAAGAGTACTGACTGCTCTTCCAGAGGACCCAGGTTCAATTCCCAGCACCCACATGAAAGCTCACAACCGTCTGTAACTCCAAGATTTGACACACCCTCACACAAATATGCATGCAGGCAAAACACCAATGTACATAAAATAAAAATAAAGTTAAAAAAAGAAACACATACTAAGTGTCCAGGCCATAGGAAATTAGCAAATAACAGAGAATATTCCAATAGCTATTCTATCCTGAGAGTTTAACTCTTGTACCTAATAGGCCACAGCTAAGATACGAGAGGATAGTAACTGTGATTATCTAGTCTTCAACCCCATCAAAGACCTGATAAGGAAAATAATATTACCTAAGTAAGTAGGAAGTGCAAGCAGGCAACTTCCAAAAGATGAAAGACAAGATAGAAACAGCTGGCTATCTGGACAGGCATCCAAAGCCTCTCTGCAACATGGGGCAACTGACTTTGTCTATAGGTCTAGAATATCTTGGCAGACCATTTTTCAGAGCAGGAAAATTAGAAAGACTGTCCTACCCCATCTTGGCAAGGTTCAGCTTTTCTTTGTGTCCTGCTTGTCTGGACTGGACAGCATGCTTACTGTCAGCAGTTGAGGTGAGTGCAGTTCTTTGCTCAATAGGCCAATTCTGCCAAGAAGAAAACAAGCTCCACCTGGAGTATTTTCAGTGTCCAACATCCTCTCAGGAATAGATGGGTGCTGCCTGGAGTAGTCATGTCTCACATCAACAGAATTCTAAGTTATTAAAACATTTAAATGCCATATTCTGTAAGTCTTTGAAATGTTTGAAGATTACCATTCTATACAGAGTATATCTCTGTGCATCTAGAGACACTAACTAATGTAACTATAAATATGACAAACATGAGTAACTTTAACCTGTAATTATTAATAACCTATATAGATTAAAGACTAAAGCTTCACATTATAAAAATAAACAATCTTCAAATTTGTGTACAGCATAAGGACAATGATCTCAAAATTATAACAATATATAAAAATATCTTAATCAGAGGTAGAAATGTATAGTGTAATATGACAAAAATATCCTTAATTTGTATCAGTATACAAAATTTTTTTTTTTTTTGCTTTTTCGAGACAGGGTTTCTCTGTGGAGCTTTGGAGCCTATCTTGGCACTTGCTCTGGAGACCAGGCTGGCCTCGAACTGACAGAGATCCACCTGCCTCTGCCTCCCGAGTGCTGGGATTAAAGGCGTGTGCCACCAACGCCCGGCCCTATACAGAATATCTTAAACAGAAGCAGAAACATACATACAAGATGACAAAAATAATTTTACATTTCTATATGAAAATATTGTAAAGAGAAATAGGAACATACACAATATGACACACACAGGTGAGCTATGGGCTGGAACTCAGGAGCATCACACTGGGGGCAGTGTTTGGTGAATAAGAGCTTCGACATTCACTGGCCATTTAAAGCCTACACACACACCCTGAGAGGAGAGGCCAAAAACCTCATGGGATGTGGGTTAGTGCTGCTTCACTACCAACTTCCCTGCTGAGTACAACTCCAAGGTCACCAGATCCCTCTGCTGCCCTGTCCCATGGAATTCTTAGGAGCACTGGCTTTGCATTACAAAGGTCATTGTACTAGTATTCATCCTTAAACAGACATGCAGAAGCTGGAATACATGCATTAAGTCATCAAACTTGGTCTTGCTACTGTGAATACAAAGTAGAATTGATGAATAATAATTATAGGACTAAAAATAGAATTTGGGTTGGTGGCACACACTTGTAATCCCAGCATCTGGGAGGCAAAGCAGGAAGAATGCCTAAAGTATGAACCCAGCCTGGACTCATAACAAGATCATGTCTCAAAATAAATAGATAAATAAATAAATAAATAAATAAATAAATAGCCCATGCACACCTGTAATCCCAGCACTTAATAGGTAGAGATAGGAGGATCAGGACAAGGTCACCCTTGGCTGCATAGCCTAGCCTATGTGACACCCTATTCCCCGCCCCAAATATGCAAACAAATTCAAATGAAGGACACGAGGCAGTACTATGAAGTTCTAACCAGATCCTGGGGCAGATAGATTTGCTGACATGTCCTACCAGACACTTTGGAGGGAAAACTCACTCAGAAAAAAAAGAAACATGGGGCTACTTTCTTATTGTGTTATGAGGCCTCCTACACTGATGCCAAAATTAAAGATACTGAGGCGGACAAGCATAGGGAATAGCTTAGCAATGTGGGACTTCACTTAGTTTGAATTGTACACACACCTCTCCTAACACTGCACCTGGAAACCTGGGACCCCCACCTGTATCAGGCTTCATACACCCTCCATTCTGGACAATGAAGATTAACCACCAAGTCAACCAACAAGAATTTCCCTTTCATGGACAGTTTCTATTCAAACATATTCTGGGTCATAGCTAGGTAAGGACCAAAGGGGGCAAATGTGGCTTATACTGGTTTGGGGTAAACTGTATCCTCTGAGTGAGCCCTTAGGGAGAATCCCCTATTTACCGTCATATGCCTATGTTCAGTTGAACATACATATCATTTAAATCAGATGTATCCTGGGAGGGTGCAAGCATCAATGAAAAAGGCTAGCATAATCCAAACCTGTCAATCAAAATAGAAACCATGCAAATTTTGCCCCTTCCCAGCCCCTCCTTCTCCTAAGACCACATAATGCCTCAGTCAATAAGGTAGGACCTGAGTACTCTTTACTTCTTATATTTATTTATTTATTACAATAGCTTATTTTTATTTTATGCCTTGACTCACATATGCATGTGCTCCAGGGTGCCAGAAGAGGGAGTCTGTAACTCTAGAGAGTTGTGAGCTGCCATGTGGGTGCTGAGAACTGAAGCCAGATCCTTTGGAAGAACAGCCAGTGCTCTTCACCACTGAGCCATCTCTCCAAGCCCTATTTTTTACATGTATTTATTTATTGATTTATTTATTTAGAGTACACACACACACACACACACACACACACACACACACACACACACACACCAGGGCATGTGTGGAGAGGTCTGAGGACAACTAACAAGAGTTAGTTCTCGCCGTCCTCCATGTGGGTCCTAGGAATCAAACTCATGTCATCAGACTTGGCAACAAGCACCTTCCAAAAGCCATCTCACCAGCACAAAATCACAAGGAAAGAAAAGATATCAAAAGAGTAGCCCTCCTGAACAGAAAGACACGCAGTCCATAAACACCGTCTCATTACAGAAATGGAGTCACTGTTGCCACGGGGGGGAGGGTTTCACCCTAGGAATTGGTTCAACACAAAAACCAAACAACACAGCTCACCAAAGAAACAGTGAGATTATCTCAGAGAGGAAGTGAATACTCTTGACAAATATCATCCACTGGCAATATAATTTTAGAAAAGTCCAAAAGCTCAAGATCAAAACAAATGCCCAAGGCCTAATGAAGGGCTGTGAAGTGTGGAGCTAGTGTCCTCCACAGCACTGACACCAGACTCTCCCAGGAGATCAGGTCCAAAGCCAGAAGGTCTGTGCTCCCAGCTTCTGCTCAACACCACCCTGGAGGCTCCAGCCATCACATCAGGATAGAAGGCAGCCTAGAAGACAGAGGTCTGCACTGCACAGATAATCCTAAGAAATGTTTTAAATCTAGAGCTGTACACAACAGGGGCTCAAGACAGAAAGTCCATTCACAACCATGACTGCCTTCCTCCAGGTAGAACCAGCAACTGGGAACAAAAGTTGGCATGTTTTTTGGAAGCATTTGTTACTGTATCAGAACGCTTAAGGATGTGCTTAACAAGAGCCAATAATTTTAAACTGTAACCCTCATGTGGGGGTGTGCCCTGTGTGGAGTGCTCACTTAGCTTTTGTGAACCTCTGCATTCCATCCCCAGAACTTCAGAAACAAAGAAGAAAGGAGAAAGAGAGAAGGTAGAAGGGAAGAAGGGAGGGGAGGCCATAATGCCAAAAAGGCTTTGGAAAAAAAAGAACAATTTAGAAGGCAAATTATTTTAAAGCATATTCTAAAGTGATGATGAGCAAGCCACAGAGGCCAAAGAGGACACCCACAATGGCCCCAGAAAATTGGGGGGGGGGCACATAGTCATATCTTCTACACAGCATTGAACAAGTTCCCATCTGCATGGAAAAAGTAGAAACTTCTGCTTTGACTTTATAACATATTATCCTAAAGTGGATTATAGATCTAAATTTACAAAAAGCCTAATCTATACTTCTACAAGAAAACAGACAAATTATCCATGACCTTGGGAGAGACAAATATTTCTTGGAGAGGGTACAGAAGACAGAATTAACATCAAAATCACTGTTCTTCAAAAGAATACGCTGGATAAGCACTTGGGAAGTAGAGGCAGGAAGATTAGGAGTTCAAGGTTAACCTGTACTACATGAGACCCTGTCTGAATAAACCAAACCAAGCCCTGCCCCCACCCAAAAGACATTATTTCAAAAGCTGAAAAGCAAGCCTCAAACTGAGAGGAAATACTTTAACAACACAAGTCTGATAAAGGGCACATACATAGACAGTGTTAAAAGGATCCTCAACAGTGATACAAACACCTCAATTAAGATGAGGAAAGAACCAAGTGAAATGCTTCATCAGGTGACAAATACTTAGAGTCAGGAGTCACCATGATAACAAGACCTCCCTACACCTGGATCAGAATGGCTAAGGAGTAGTAACAACTGACACTAGTACCAAGGGCCAACACGAATGTGGACAGGTAGACCAGGGAGGCACTCCAACAGCAAAGGGGAAGCCACAGCTCACATCTGCAGGCACCCAACCTGGAGATAGGTGTATGAAGTGCACCCAGACACTCCTCATAGCACAGCATGGTGACAGCAAAATTCTTGCCAAATGTGCATTTTGTAAGCTGCTCATTACAGTAAACAGCACTTCCAACAACCAAGCAACACACATCTATACACTTGCAAGCTATTATCCAAAGGAGCATGTGACTGGGAGCCCCATCCTAGAAATGACCCAAACATCAACAGGTGAACCATAAGCAAATCACAGTGCTCACATTGGCAGGAATAAGCTCCTCTTGGAAACACCATGTCACCAGTCTCAGCACCATTGTGCTGAGAGAAAAAACAGACACACAGAGCACAAGACAAGGTCATTTCTTGCACCTCACCTGGGCAGCACCCTGCTGACCCTGTTGACAGGGGCCCAGGTGACCTGGCCTGGAGAACTGGCCCCACCCTTTGCTGCCAGCTGCATTGGGTGAGCTAGCCTGGGCAGTGCTGAGAACTTGCCCTGGTGGTGAGGATGAGGAAGAACTGGCAGGCTGACCAACCCAGAACCAGGGCTATGAGTTGACCCAACCCAATATCCACCCTACCTATGAACTTCTGGGGCATATGAAGGGGCTGGTCCTGCAGAGCCAAAGCTGCAGGATCTCCATGACACAGAGCAACAACAGGATGTCTAAGAGGAGTCCCAGTGAGGGCCCAGTATCTACAGTGTAGCAGAAGTCAGACGCCAATGACTCATTGTAATGAACACATGAAAGTAAAGGTAGATGTATGGACTAAAGAATATACTGTATGACTCATTGTGGGCCACGACGATATTATTTCTCCATTAAATTTTATTTTGTTTGGTAGTGGGTTGCAAGGGTAGAAGGTGGATATGAAGGCATGAGGAAATGAATAAGATCAGGATGTATGATGTGGTATCCACAAAGAATCAATAAAAAGTTGGGGTTTTTTTGGCTGGTTTTTTTTTTTTTTTTGGTTTTTTGTTTTATTGTTTTTTGAGACAGGGCTTCTCTGTGGTTTTGGAGGCTGTCCTGCAACTAGCTCTTGTAGACCAGGCTGGTCTCAAACTCACAGAGATCCGCCTGCCTCTGCCTCCTGAGTGCTGGGATTAAAGGCGTGTGCCACCAATGCCCGGCTAAAAAGTTTTTTTATGAGGCCATTTATTCAAAACTATGGCAAATCTATCTAACCAAAGCCAAAAAAGGCAGGTAGAGTCACAGGAGACAGGGGGTTTTCTACCATGATGAGAAAGACTGGCCCAATTTAGTGTGTGCCCAGATCACCAAGTGATACAGGGATGAGAAATAGTTAATATGAACACTCCAGGCAGAGCAGGTTCTGAAACAGGGTCTTCCTATATAGCCCAGATTAGTTGCAAACTTGTGGTCTTCCTGCTTCAGCCTAATGCTGGGATGGCGGGTGTGCACAACCACTCCTGCCTCATATCAAAAAAATATTTAAAATAAAAATGATGGCCAACATAGGGGAAAACCTTAGGCAGAACCTTAGTGAGCTTATGAAGATGTGCACTGCCTCCCACCCAACCCTTAGTGACTCTGAAATGCCAAGTGCCTTTGGAGGCTACTGATTGCCACAGGTCACTGGGCCTGCCCCACCCCCCACCAGATCCACCAGGTTTTGAAAATGAAATGTTCACCCTAAGAGACCTTGAGGTCTTATGTGGGATGTCCTCCTGTATGCTGAAAATATGTATTGCTTTTATTGGTTGATGAATAAAGCTGTTTTGACCAATGGCCAGGCAGAATAGAGCCAGGTAGGAAACCCAAACAAAGATATGGAGAGAAAGGAGGCAGAAGACAGGGGATGCCATGTAACTGCTGTGGAAGCAAGTCACAAGCTTCAGAGTAAAATATAAAATAATAAGCCGGGCGTTGGTGGTGCACACCTTTAATCCCAGCACTCGGGAGGCAGAGGCAGGCAGATCTCTGTGAGTTCGAGACCACCCTGATCTACAAGAGCTAGTTTCAGGACAGCCTCCAAAGCCACAGAGAAACCCCTGTCTTGAAAAACAAAACTGTATATGTATATGTATATATGTATATATACATATATAATAGAAATGGGTTAATTTAATTGTGACAGCTAGCTAGTAATATGCCTAAGCCACTGGTCAAACAACTGTAATTAATGTTAAGCCTTAGACTGGTTATTTGTGAACTGGTGAGTGAGACAAGAAACCTCCAACTAAAGAACTCACGATCCTCCTGTCGGTTGTAGCGGTGCACACTGGCAGGATTTGCTAAAGGAGGCAGAGGCAGGAGTATTACAAGTTCAAGCCTGGGCTACACATTTAGTTGGAGGTTTCCTATCCTCACCCTGGGTATGCTGTGACACAGCTCTGTCCATGGCCAGAAAAACAGAAAGACACTGACTCTAAAGAGCAAACCTGCTCTCAGAGACTCTGTCCTGGACACATAACAGGCCGTACAATGTGGTCCAACAGCTGCTTTGCCAAGTCAGGATTAGGAAGGCAAGGAAGGGAGGTTACGGAGAAACCAGTGGGTGATTTATCTCCTTAGGTCATTGGAATCAATTATAGATGCACTGAAGTATGTTCGGCATTTCACCTACTCAACTCTCCGGGAGGCCCAGTGCTGAGTTTCAACATAAGAGCCAAGATCCCAGTGTTAAGGCCAAACTCTCAAGGGCTGTGGGCCAAACTGAACCCCCTTAGAGTTACTGTTACAACTTCATAATTGATGACAATCTGATGTTGAATCCCTCAGCCTTACTAGGGCTCATGACCAACATGAATTTCCAGCTTATGATGTGGTAGCAGCCCCATTGCCCTAGTTTCTATCCTCCAGTAAATTCTAGCCCATCCTCTCCAACCCCTAGAACAAATTTTCAATGCCAGGTCCAATGGAGAGATCACACTACCAGCAATGAGAAGCCAGAGGATCCAGTATACCCACACTGGTCTTCAAGCTGTGATAGCATGACCCATCCCCTCCAGGATCAGTGCTGGGTAACCATCAGCATCTTTCAGCCAGTGTTCCTGGCCTTCCCGAGTCAGGAGCTGGGATGCAACAGATTCCTGCTTGTTCAAGAAGACCCTCCCCAGGGGTATGGTGACTCAGGCTTTCTGGCCTTTGGTGGCTCCTTGTCCAGCTGGGGACGCTCTCTTCCCCTCTGCTGCCATCCTGGGCTTGAGCTATAGCCCTGCCACTGGAGCCCAGGGTGTCCCGCTCCTGCTTATCGTCATGGCATGTCCAGATGATATGCCACAGGCCACTTCCTCCAACTTCCCTTAAGTAAAGCCACCAGCTTGTTTCCCAGCCCTTGGAAAAACACTACCCTCTAACACCTGATGATGTCGCTCTGGGAAATGAAAACAAAGGTAAAGCACAGAGCCCCTTGTCAGCTCTGTCCTTCTGTCCTGTATGGAGCAGGGAGAAGCCAGCCTCCTGCCCACACCAGGGGGAGCCAGCTCCTTCCTGGTGCTGTATATATAGCACCTGGGCCTCTGGCTCCCTTTGAAGACCACACCCAACCTTAGGATGGAGCCGAGCCTATTCTGTGCCCACCCCCTGCAAACAGGCCAAGTTGGGAAATGAGCCAGGGCAAAGGTTTCTCTCTCTTCACAGGTTTGTCCCCCTAGCATATGTGGGCTGTGTTCTCTCTGTCCCGTTTCTGGGTAGGTTCCCAAGCATCTTGATTGAGCTTGGCTTCCCTGACCATAGTCTTTTCAGAAGAGTCTGATCTATGGGTGAGGCAAAGCCTCACTTTGCAAACTCAGCTGACCATAGTCAGAACAAAACCCAAACTCACACACACACATACACACATACCCACAATTCTCAGTTTACCAGGAGCAGGATGGGTAGCTGAGGATTCCCCTCCCTGTCAGTCAACTGCCTTCACTTCCCTGAGATAGGACTCAAATAGCAAGGGAAGGGGCAACCTGTAAGATTAAGGCAGTCCATAACTGTTGCTATAAGACTTACTCAAAGGGCTGGTCCCACAGTGTCACCCCCCCACCCCACCCCACCCCACACACAAGCCCAGCAGGAACAACTTCCTACACCACGGCCTCAATCCCCTCCTTGTTCTGGAACACATATCCAAGTCATAAACCCTGGGTTCCATAGCAGGTGTTGCTTGTGGCCACACCTGCAGCAAGGGATTCCAATGAAAAGCTCAGTGTTTGGCTGCTTTAAGCAACTGGCCGGAAGGGGAATTGGTGACCCAAAGAACAGCTGAATGCTTCCAGAAGAGCAAGGTCAAGCTCATCGAAACAGCTAATGATGATGGATGCAAGCAAGGCTGGAGGGGCTCCTGAGGATGCTCCAGGGATGTCAGTGGGTGAGGCCTCTGAGGCCTGGGATCTGCCCTTAAAGGAACAGTGGGGAGGTGAGGGAAGGAGAGAAACCCACCCAGGACCAGAAGGTGATCTCAGAAGAGATTCCCAGGCCAGTTTCATGACCCCTCAGCTTACACTTGATCTCTTCTCTGTCCAAGCTCTATAGCTCAGCAATCTGAAATGGGGGAGGGGATACAAACAACCATGCCTAGTCCCTGCCTAGCCTATCCCTCCAGGACATTTTTACAATTCTGTAAATCACAGAGGGGGAAACATGAGAGCTGGGAAGGACTGCTGGAGCAGAGAGACAGGGGAACTGTGTCCGGTCTCTTGCTCCATTACTGCCTCTTCAGTACCTATTTGTAAACCGACCAAACTTTCCCCATAGCTTGTCTGCTTGGCTCTCAGGATCGCTGAAAATGCTGGCAGCATCTTCCCAGCTTCCTCACAAACTAATGTACTAAGACTGCTGACATATATGCCTTTGGTATGTGTGTGTTAGGACGTCATCTTTTAAAACTGGCCCTTTACACAGGGGTCACACTGCTAGGAAACTGCGGAGCAAAAATCTGAGCCCAGATCAGCCCACTCTGTCCAGAAAGGAAAATCAGCCCCACATCTGCATGTCATTGAAGCACTGCTGTGTTCTATGGGGGAGGAAGTTCAAGTTCAGCTTGGGGAGAGAAAGCAGAAACCAACCATACTGTCAGGCAGCCCCAGATGCTGTCTGCATCCTGTTGTCCTCCTCCAGGAAGCATGCAGTTGACCCCATGGAAGACACCACCTTAGGGCAAGAGAGGGAAGTGCTGACGTCCAGGAAGCCCCGATGAAGGGGAAAGTATTACAGAAAGATTGGACTGGGAAGGAACACCTGATCCTGGAGTTCTGGGTCTTGTCTGGGCACAAAGGAGCAGGTGGGTGCTAAACAGCAGCTGGGAGAAGGACTTCCACAGCAGGGTACTAAAAAAGAAAAAGATACTCCTATTTGTCCAAGGCTTTGGACAGTTTTGTCCTTCCTCCATCCTGTCCTGGTTTGTGAATAATGGTGATTATTCCCCATGTACTCAAAACACCTCCTAAATCTAGCATATGCACATCCCCTGGGTAGCCCTTTAAAGCACAAGTGTCCAGGTTCTTCCCCAGCAGATCCTGGGATTTGAGCATTCCAGGGTCTGGCAGTCTGTGCTCATGATGGCAAGTCTCTGACTGCTGCTGACCATGCTTAAGCTGGAGTCTGACTATGGGTCTCAACCAAGGTCATAAGAATCTCATTGACCTTGAAGGGGAAAACTAGTTACTTTTTCATTTCACAGCTCCTCACCAAAGAGCAGCATTTAGGGTCTGGAGAGATGGCTCAGCTGCTAAGAGCACTTTCTGCTCTTCCAGAGGACCTGGGTTCAATTCCCAGTACCACATGGCAGCTTACAACTGTCTGTAACTCCAGTCCAAGGGACCTGACACCCTCACACAGGCAAAACACCAATGCACATGAAATTAAATAAATAATTAAAAAGGGGGGACAGCATTTCTTCACGCCCTTCACTTCGTGACCACACAGAGCTTGGCAAGGTGCCGAGCTGCCCAATGGATCTCTGGTCCAAACTGCTCCATATTCCCACAGCATAAGCTCCTGTGCGTGTCTGAAGTATGAAACTCTCAGAAACATCACAGGCTTCACCAAGCCACCTGGGAGCTATGGCACCCCAGTGTCTGGCAGCTGCCTTCTTAGCCTGACCCCAACAGGACACTGCAGAGGTAGACGAAATTGTTCCCATTGATCGTCCTCCTAGGTGGCAGTGAGAGCAGAGCTCTGTCCCCTGTTTGAGGTGAGCCCAACCTTCAAAGGGGACCAATATATCTATCTCTATGTCCACAATTCCAGAAGGGTGAGTCCCTCACCCCCATAAACACACGTGTGGACAAAGGTCCAAGGGAGGCAAACTCTGAAGCCCAGCATAAGCCTGGGCCACTGTGGGCTTTCCTCCAGCCTGGCTGTCCACACTCAGTCATGGGGCAGTGAGAGCTGACAATGGGAACTAAGAAACTCCTCCAGAAGCCTCAAACTGGTGAGAGATGAATTCACTGTCCATGGCTGGAAGCAATAAATCCAGGCAGGCAACAAGAACACAGAGGCCTGAAGCCTACAGCCCTGTACCCTAAACACACGGCCCTATATCCAAAACACACACTTGGCCCTATACTCCAAATATACAGTCTTGTATCCCAAACATGCAGTCAACACTGCACTTCAAACACACAGCCATGTTACCCTAAACATGCTCAGTGCTGCTATACCTCAAACACACAGTCAGCATATATATATGTATGTATGTATGTATGTATGTATGTATATATGTATATATGTATATATATATATTGAACAAGAAGTCAACCCTGTACCCTAAACACATTCAGCCTTGTACCCCAAAACACATCTCTGTACCTCAAACACAGTCCTTTACCCCAACTAGTCAGTCCTGTACCCTAAACATGCATTTAGTCCTATACCCCAAACATACCGTCAGCCCTGTACCTTAAATCCACAGCCAGCCCTCTATCCCAAACACAGAGTCAACCTTACACTAGGAGACTGGCTAGGTTGGCCTATAAAATTAGGTTCTTGATCATCGAGAGCTCCTGGAAGCTGTTAGTCTGGGATCTACGGGAACACATGCAACATAGCTCACTTTGTGTGTGTGTGTGTGTGTGTGTGTGTGTGTGTGTGTGTGTGTGTGTGTGTGTGTGTGTGTGTGTGTGTGTGTGTGTGTGTACTCATGCCTGTGGGAGCATGTGCAGAGAGGCCAGAGGTCATGATGCTGGGTGTTCTCCTCAAACCCTCTAGTCTGGGATCTACGGGAACACATGCAACATAGCTCACTTTGGTGTGTGTGTGTGTGTGTGGTGTGTGTGTGTGTGTGTGTGTGTGTGTGTGTGTGTGTGTGTGTGTGTGTGTACTCATGCCTGTGGGAGCATGTGCAGAGAGGCCAGAGGTCATGATGCTGGGTGTTCTCCTCAAACCCTCTTACCTTATGTTCTGAGATGTATTCCCTCACTGAGACTGGAGCTTGCCATTTCAGCTAGACTGGCCAGCCAGGGCCCACCTTGACTTTGTCTCTTTAGCACTGGGGTCACAGATGTGTATCATTATCCCGATTTCACATGGGTGCTGAGAATCCACACAGGTCCTCATCTGAGTTATCTCCCCAACTCTTCAAATGCTTATTTTAAAAAGTGGAAGAAAATAATCTGAGAAGTCTACAGACATAGACATGCTCACTCTGAGCGCTCCCTTAAGCTAGGAGTAGCGATCCTTCATTGGGTCTTGTAAGTGAATGTGGGATCATGAAAAATTTGGCAACAGTAAAGGCTTCTGAACAAACAACTACCAAAAATTAACTCCAAATTAAACACATAAGGAATCTGAGGTGTTCCTGGCAGTGCTTACCATGTGTCATGAGACTTCATCCAACACCAACAAATGCTGTCTGAGGAACCTTGCTCAGATTATTATTGTCTGTTATGAACAGCAGCATTTTTTACCATATATTCATATATCTCTTACAGAGACAAAGGCATACAGAAAACAAAGACTTTGAATAGTTTCCTGTGTCACTCCTCAGCATGTGAGCATAATCCAGAATATCGTTCAATTGTGTTGCACTAAAATGTTTCATTTTAAAAACTATTGTTTAAATTGTCGACTTGAGTTTCATAATAAAATAATTGTTAAATGAATTTTGGCTTGGGAGTAGAACAGACTTTCCAACAATTTCTGAAGTGGCTACATATATACTTCTACCATTCTGTACAATGTGCTTTTTAAGAGGCAGCTCAACACTGATGATTACAAAATCAACTATGAAAAACCATCAGAAATCTCTGTGTCCTATAGTATCAAATATTCAGTCAAGATTTAATCCTTTCTGCAAAACTAAATAAGCATATGCATGCCATTACTATGCAAATTAGTTTTCATCTTTAGTAAGTGGCAAGTTTACAAACATCAAAGAATTTTAAGATACACTGTGAGCCAGTGAGATGCACAGTGGGCAACAATCCTGAAGACAATCCTGCCAACAATCCTGAAGACCTGAGTTCAATCCCTGGAACCCACATGGAGTGAAAAGACTCATGCAAGTTGTCATCTGACCTCCATTCAGGTGCTGTAGCATGTGTGTGCCCTACATGCACAATAAATAAATAATATGTAAAAGAAATTATGATTTATTATTCAACAAATATTTGATTTGTTACCCAGTCTATATACTGGGGTTGTTCCAGAGGATAGTGGGTGTTAGTGAAAAGGGCAAATGGCCCTGGGAGAATGTCCAACAGTATCTGTCTAGTACAATCTCATAGACACCATCCGCATCACCAGTCTGCTGCCTATGGACATAGCTAGGAGACAGATGGAACAGAAAGGAAGGCCCAGCAATGTAGCTATTCAGCATCCCACAAGCTTCCGAGGAAAGGGCCTCCCTAGCTCAGTGGTCTGTGGCCAGGCCCAGCTACCAGAGTGGAGCATACAGGAAGACAAAACAGAAAACAGTCCGCCATCTGACCCCCAGAGTGCAGGTGGGCATCAACACAAGAAAGGCCACCACATAACTTAAATTTTAGAACCCAGGGATCAAGAGAAAAGATTCAGACCCGGGGTCACACAAAGAGTCTTTCTAGATCCAAACTATGGTTCATAAAAAGGGAAATTGGTGAACTGTGCTTCATTAAAACAAGACTTGCTCCATGGGTGACCCAATTAGAAGGATGACAAGAGGGCACAGTGCGGGGGGGGGGGGCATTTGCAGTGGTCCCTTCTGAGGAG
Organism: Cricetulus griseus; assembly: GCF_003668045.3. Classification (NCBI taxonomy): domain Eukaryota; kingdom Metazoa; phylum Chordata; class Mammalia; order Rodentia; family Cricetidae; genus Cricetulus; species Cricetulus griseus. Next base: position 198,692,522 of record NC_048596.1, on the reverse strand, counting down.
CTACCAATCTAGAACATACTGAGAAATCTCAAAAATCAAGAGAAAAAACAATGAATAAGCCAACCAGAAAATGAGCAAAGGGTGTGAACAGCCCTTCCCTGAAGAGGGCAGAAGCTGGTGATGAACAGGGCGTGAATGATGTGTAGGCTGTGGGGGAAGTACAAATTATAGCCACAATAGGTGATCACTGCCCAGCCACCAGAGCAGTTAAAGTGAGATGGTAACCATCAATGCTGGCAGGAACTTGGAACAGCTGCCCTCTCCATTGCTAATGACACAGATGGGACAGCCATTACAGGACAGTACTACCATGTCTCTTAAAACTATATGCACAGCTAACACCAAGCCCAGCATGTGCACACATGGGAAGTTCATCCCAAAGAAAGATATATCCATCTTCACATAAAAACTACAAGAATGTTCCCATATTAGTTACTCTTCTTGTTGCCATGACAAAGTACTAGACAAGAAGCTACTTACAGAAGGAAGGGTTTAATTTGGCTCACAGTTTGAGGATACAGTCCATCTTGGTGGGGAATGCATGGAAGCAGGAGCATGAGGCAGCTGGTCCCATTGCATTCACAGTCAGGAAGCAAAGAGACATGAAAGTTGGTTCTGAGCTTGCCTATCTTTATATTTAGTCTGAGACTCCTATAATGAAATGGTGTCACCCACAATTACAGTGGGTTTTCCCATCTCAAGTAACACAATCTAAACTCCGTTCAAGATATTCCCAGAAGTCTGTCTCTTAGGTGAGCCTGTCAAGTTGACAGTCACAAGGCCCACACTGGAAACAGCCCACATAACCCTCAATAGACAAGCAGGCCTCCACAGCTGTTGATTCTTCAACCCACCTCCCTCAATGGGTCTAGACTCAGCATCCCACATACCAGGAGACTCTGAGTGAACTTGGACAAGCATTGCTGAAGGAAGGTGGGTTTAGTCAAACCCACCTCCAACTATAATAATGCCATTAATCCCACACAAGCTGAGAGCCCTAGGAAGCTTAGGAAGGGATCATCCTAGAACATCTCTGTACCAGAAATGTGGTCTCCAAGATCCTAGCATTGAGAAACCTTTTGCTGTGGTCCTCTGCCCCTTAGTCTATGTCTTCTGTACCTGGAGAGCAGCCATGACCACACAGAACACAAATGCTCTGTCCTCCTCCCTGGGTCATGTCTGGCAGACCTATGTGAAATCCACTCCAGAATTGCACGAAGAACCATCAACAGCCAGTCCCAGGGTTGCCAGGCCCACCCGGAGAGTCAATCACTGTTGACTATGCAACAGGAGAGTGCCAAATCCCAGCACAAGAGTCCTCATATCATAGCTGGGGTTGTCCCCAACCCTGAATTTTGGGCTGCTTCCACAGACACAGTCACTATGAGAAACAACAAGCGCTACCAGATCAAGAGCCCCCGGCCTTCACCGCACTGCCAAACCCATGCGGGCATGGGCCAAACCCAAACATCCCATCAATCTGATGTGGCAAAGTGGAAGAGCTGAGGTCTTCTGTCCATGGGTTCTGGTCTTCAGAAAAACTTTGCAGAAGATAGATTAGATAGATAGATAGATAGATAGATAGATAGATAGATAGATAGATAGATAGATAGAGAGAGAGAGAGCTCTATTTCAAAGTTGAACAAAGTTGAACAGAAGGAAGCTCAGGGCACAGAGCCCCTCATCCAAAGTCACACAGCAGCATCAGGGCAGATTCTATCATTCAGAATCAGGACCTTGCACCAAAACAACATAGACCTTGAGTAAATAGACCATGTGCCACCTCCAGCCCATGAAGAGGATGACCACAGGATGCTTCAGCCCCTTTCTAAAATGCCTGGAGCTCCAAAGACCTGAGATGAGAGATACACCACACCCCAACCCCAATGGTTTAAGTATGAAGTGCTCCCTGGAAGTGTCTCATGGGCTCATGTGTTGAGGCTGGGCCCCCAGCTGGTGGTGCTGCTGAATGGTAGTTGGATTATGAGAATGCTGGCTTCATCAACAGCCAATCCACTGGAGATTCCCTGCAGGGACACTCATTAGGAGATAAAGCCTAGGTGGAAGAAGTGGGTCACTGAAGGAGACAGCTTGTCCCTGGACCCTCCCTCTCTGTTCTCTTTTCTTTCGGTGCTTCCTGGCAACTCTGAGGTAAACAATCTCCAGGGCCACACACTTCCACCATGCTTCAGTCTTTCCACAGACGTAGGAGCAATGGAGCCCCAGACATGAATGGAAACCTCTGAAGTCATGAGCCAAAATAAATCTTCCTTTTTATGTTGATTTTTCTTGGGCATTTTGTCACAGTGACAGAAAGTAATACACCTTCCAGGACAGGCTATCCACAAGTACCCTTAGATCCATGCAGTCAGCCAGCCACAGCTACACCCATACCTCACAGGGGCTCCTAACTCAGGCAACATCTGTACAACTCATTGTCCATACATTCATAGGTGCCCAGGCCTCATGTTTATTTATTTTCCCATCTTAATAAAGAATCGGAGGGGCCACCCAGTGATGTCTCTGAGTTTTCTATTCTGGGCTTTCTCTTTTCATAGTTAGAATCACAAACCCTGGTGTGGCACAGGAGGTAACAGGCTCCTCTCTTTGGCATACATGGGACTGGCTAGGGCTCCTCTGTCTCCTGTGACAGCCAGCAGTGCCCAGTATGCCAAACAAGCAGATGAAGAGGACATGGAAGCCAAGGCTGCCTGAGCTATCATGCTGGCCAGTGGGTACAAGGAAGCCTCATTCCACGCATGACAGAAATGATCTGTAAAAGGAGGTGGGGTGGAGGAAGCAGCCTTCAGCTAAGGAAACAGCCCTGCCTCTTAAGAGACAAAGGATACAGAACACCAAAGAAGCCTTGGCATGTGCAGTAGCACCCCTGGCCTTTGGGTAGATCTCAGATAGTCCCTCAGCATGAGTACCAGGGATTCCAAGGTTGTTCCAGCTGTTCAAAGCATCAGAAACTTATTGAGATCCACACAGGCCTCACAGACATAAAACAAGGTGTGGTAAATATTGGGTCCCTTAGAGGCTCCAGGAGGCTCTGTTCTGCCTCTTGCAGGTAGCCCTGGCATCCCTTCAATCCCATCACATCAATCTTTGTCCTGTTGCTGCATGGCCATTTCCTATACCTTTGCCTCAAATGCCCTTTGGTAAAGACACTTGCTGTTATGCTGGGTGGCTTGGACCCTCCAGAAAGATCTCTATCTGGTCTGAATCCCCCCTGCAAAGCCATTTGCAGCTGAGAGTCACAGGGCATCATAGGGGTCCACGTACAGTTTACCATCACCATCTTTTCTCAAAACAGGAGGTCACAGGGCCACCCTTGTGGGTGGACACATACCTGGAAGAGGTGGAAATGAAGCCAAGCTGTGCCAGCTGATGCTGAGATTGGGCTACTGCTCCTACTCTCTCCATTGTGGTATTGAATAGGTCAGTTCAGTTCTGCTCTGAAATCTAGGAGTTCTAGACCATCAAACTAATTAGTGTCTCTCACTGGGGCAAGAACTCTGGCCATATCTCCCAAAACAGTTAATGGGGTTCCTCTCTGGATACAATGGCTCTGGCAAAATGCCGCTCAGGGTCAACAGGGGCATCTGTAGTGATACAGCTCCATTCAACCACTGCCATGCCAAGAACAAAGACCTGCCAAGCAAGCATTCACACTCCCTGTTCCCCACCCAGCGCACACCTCAGTATCTGACTCTTGGAAGTAAGAGTAACCAGGGACAGGCCAGCCCAACTTGGCCTTCACAGGGAAGGGAAGACCACTTAGGCCAGAGGTGGAAGTGGAGGTAAGGGCAGATGACCTTTAGGGACAACACTGTTAGAAGACTCCTGTCACCATCCATGGAAAGGGACTGATCTTTTAGCACTTTTGTGGTAATGTGCTTCCTGAATTCTCTTTTTAAAAAAAGACTTTTTATTACATGTGTAGGTATTTGTCTGCATGAAGGTATGTTCATGTGTGAGTGCATACCCACAGAGGCCAGAAGAGGACATTAGATTCTCTGTACTGGAGTGACAGGCAGTTGTGAACCACACAATATGGGTGCTAGGAGCCAAGCACTGGTCCTATAGGAGAGCAGTTCATTCTCTTAACCATGGAGCTTTTGCTGTTCTTCTATGTTCTATCTGGCATTTGTTTCCTACTGAATTGAAAACCTAGCCTTCCAAAAGAAAAGGATTAGAAGACTACAAACAGCCCAGAGGTGATGGCACACGCCTTTAATCCCAGCACTGGAGAAGCAGAGGCAGGCAGATCTCTGTGAGTTCGAGACCAGCCTGGTCTACAAGAGCAAGTTCCAGGACAGCCTCCAAAGCCACAGAGAAACCCTGTCTCAGAGAGAGAGAGAGAGAGAGAGAGAGAGAGAGAGAGAGGGAGGGAGGGAGGGAGGGAGGGAGGGAGGGAGGGAGGAGGGAGGGAGGGAGGGAGGGAGGAGGGAGGGAAAAGATAAACAACACTGAAAGTTCTAGAACACAGGCAATGTCAGGCAAACTCTCTGCTCCCTCGAAAGCACACAGATCTTCCCGTTTAGGTGGCCAATTGCGGCTGTGGGGTTCCTCTGAGAACTCTTTCCCAGGGAGCCCCTCTAAGCCCTGGCAAGCACAGTGTAGTAATTGCCCATAGTGGGGTACGGAGGTGAGGTGTACGGGAAGGGAAAGACACAGATCCTCTGCTGCCCTGCTTCAGAGAAGGGGCTCAGGGGAGACAAGCCTGCTGCACACTGGCACCCATCCAACCTGTCTCTCTCCACAGGGACCCAGCCAGTAAGAAGAAAATAGGCTGTGCCTGCCAAAGTTGTCAGCCACTGCTGTCAGGGAGTGGTTTTAGATCCTCAATGACTAGGGGGTAGCTGACCTGAGGGAGGTGGCCCCTCAGGTCCCTGGAAGCAGGACCCTCAATCTTGCCAAGACTGTGACCTCAAATTCCAGGGAGCCTCTGGGGCCTGGTGGTATAGCTTGTCCAAGATTATGTCTTTCTGTCCACACTCATGAGTTGGTGTGAACACTGGCCTCAAGGGGGTGGTCCAGCCAGTCATGACTTCTGGGGTCCAGTGACTTTTCATTTTACTAAGATGGGGTCTCACTATGGCTGACCTAAAACTTGCTATGTAGACCAGTCTGGCCACAAACTCATAGAGATCTCTGCCTCCTGCTAGGATTAAAGGCATGTGCCACTAGGGCCCCGCTCCAATGACTTTTCTTTTTTTTCTTTTTTACGTAATTAAACACACATCCTTACATCATTAAACAAATGCAGCATAAACAAATGTAATACACCTTTGCACAGTTAAAGTAATAAGCATAAACAAAGGTAACACATCTTTACATAGTTAAAATAATATTATAAAACAATGACCCTATTACCAAGGAGGCTTATAAAAGAAAGCATTTAGTTGGTGGCTTGCTTATAGTTTCAGAGGATGAGTCCATGACCATCAGGGTGGTGAGCATGACAGCAGGTGGACAGACAGACACTGGAGAATTAACTGAGAACTTAAAAGTTGAAACAACAACTACAAGACACAGGGAGTGAGAGCCAACTGGAATGGCTTGAAACTTCAAACTCATCCCTAGAGGACACCTCTTCCATTAGGCCATATCTCCTCCAACAAAACCACACCCCCTCATACTTCCCAAACAATTCCACCAACTGGGGACCAAGTGTTCAAATGTCTGAGCCTAAAGGGCCATTCTTCGTCAAACAACCACACTATTCCAATCTCCTCATTTTTAATGGGTTTGACTAGGTTTGACTTTTTCCTGGTTTAATTTTTATAGTTTGGATGAGTCTATAAATTCATCCATTTCTTTTATGTTTTCCAGCTTAATGGAGTGCAGGTTTTAAAAATATTCCCTTACAATATTCTGACTTTTTCTTTTTTTTCTTCTGGTTCTGTTATTTGGGTCTTTGCTTACTTTCAGTTGGTTAGTTGGGATTAGGTTTCTCCATCTTGCTTATCTTCTCAAAGAACCAGATCTTAGATTTGTTGGTTCTTTGCCTTTCCTCCCTTCCTTCCTTCCTTCCTTCCTTCCTTCCTTCCTTCCTTCCTTCCTTCCTTCCTTCCTTCCTTCCTTCCTTCCTTCCTTGATTTGGTTGGCAGCCCAATCCACATAGAGGGATACTCCCTGAGCCAAGACACACGGGGTGGGCCTAGGCCCTATCCCAAAGGATACGATAGACTCTGATGACCCCTTATGGAAGGCCTCACCCTCCCTGAGGAGCAGAAAGGGTAGGTAGGGTTTTAGTTGGGGGGTGGTGGTAGGGTAGAGGGGAGGGAGTGGGAACTGGGATTGACACGTAAAATAATCCTGTTTCTAATTCAAAAAATGGGGGAAAAAACCAATGCCTTTTCTTGCTGATTATGTTTGCACACTTGCTGTGGCCCTCTATCTCATGCAGGCTTTAGTATCCATCCAGTCACCGAAGCACAGACACGGCCTCAGAACTTGCACTCAGTACCTCCAGCACTCTTTCCCTGTCTACTGATATTCATCTGCCAACCTTGCCTGAGACGCTTGCCTCGAGCGCTATTTTTAAATGCTCCCAGGCCAGGACTGGTGCTCGTCTACCATTCAAGGAGCCATAGGTTTCTCCCCAAACCCCACAAAGTTGGTGTGATGCCCTACACTTGTAATCTTAGTGCTAGGGAGGGAGATCACAGAAAGTTTAAGGTCATACTCAACTACACCATAGGTTTGCCCAGAATATACTACATGAGATGCTGTCAACAGAAGTAAAAATGCCTCGAGAATATGTATAGGTGGCAGAGACCTTTTATAGTTTCAAGGGTCAAATTCCTCTTAATGACCAAGTGGATCCTCTCCAGAAGAAAACCAGCCAGAGGCCACACTTTGAACACAATCAGCAGCTCAGGCCTAAAGACTACATAGCTGGAAGCTTCCAGGTGGGCACAGTCTTCTGATTACCTGGTGAGGCTTAAACTGAAGCATCGTGGTAGAACAAGGTTATACATGGCAGACAATGAGGCCACCCTCTCAAGTGTGGCACTGGCCACACCAGTCAAAGCCACTGAAGCTGACATTCCTTAGAGACAATCCTCAAGTCTAGTGGGCTTAGAGCAGCATGTTCAGATCTCATCTGCAGTGATGGAGGCTATAGGGATGAACCTCAGAGTTTGACACCATGAGAATAGCCAGGCATGTGGGCAGAATGCCATGTGACTGCTCATAAGATGTGTCCAGACAGACACAAATAAAAGATGGCTAGGGGTGGAGACTTGGGCTGACTGCTTAATGAAGATGGGGCTCTGTTTGGAGTGAGGAAAACACTAAAACGAAAGTGGTAATGTGTGCCCTGCTCTGCAAGGACACAGAAACCCAGAGATCGATTCACAATCCACTTCAATAAGGAGAACTGTACACTACTTGGGTTGTATCTCAATAAATCTTTTTTTTTTGAAGATACCATCTGGAAGGCAGATGCTTTGTAGTGGAACAGCCCTGAGCTGCAGGCAGGGCTCAGCAGCTTCCTGGCCAGGTGGCTCTGGCCAGTATCCACACTTCTCTGAGATCCAAATTTCACTGACCATAAGGCAAGGTTATAACTGTTGCCCTTTCTCAGTTGTTTGGGGGTCTGTGAGGATGGAAAGGCGCCACTCAAACCACCCAGCATACAGAAGATAGCAATGCTGAAGGCCTCAAAGAGCAGTCCTGGCACTGTCAAATGCACTGAAGTTGAGAGCCTTACGGGTGATTTGCATCCATGCCACCTAAGCCAAGACCAGATGTCATCAGCTGGGAATAGCTGAAACACTCACAGAGGATGGTACCCCAGAACCATCAGCAAGAAAACACACAGCAAAGTGCCTACACACATTCAAATGGTTGCTCCAAATAAATGAGGGCTTTGAGGACAAACAGGACAGTGAGAGACCTTATTGTGGGGTCTTCAAGCTGGTTCTGAGGGAGGTGCAGCCCTAAGCAGAGATAGTACCCCAGCTTGGCCAGTGCAGAGCTCAAGCCACAGAGGAATGCATCCAGAGTGCAGCTTCTAAGCAGATTGCTTTGTTCCTTCTATACCTGGAGAAGAGTGGCCTTCTTGCTACAGTAAGAAGAGTGCTAGAATTAGACAGCTATCCACTCCAGGCAGGGGAATCGTGGAATTGGAGGCAGGAGCAGTGTGAGCACTAAAGAGTAACCTTCATCAAGGGTTGGGGTATGGAGGAGAGCAGTTCCTGGCTCGGGACAGTCTTTGAACTCTTTAGATTAGGACACCACTTCTCAAGAAGGAAGAGCTGTGAAAACCTACAAGTTCACACAGAAAAAACCCACAGACACAAAGCTGAGGGGACAGAGTAGCAGCAGGAAACAGGGGACAAACAAGGTCCAGGGCCTGCAGCTCCCACATCCATCTGAGAGAATGGTTGGCTTTGTCAGTATGATGGAGGACCAGGGCTGGAAGGAGACACATAGCAGCTGGACACTGGGGAATGGCACAAGACATTGAACACCTTCTAGCCTGGCATCTGACGTGCTCATCATGCAGGCCAAAGGGCACTCAGACAGTCTGGTGTCCTTAATGCAACCACACTGGAATGGCAACTGTTGATCTGGGCCTGTTTTTAAAAAAAATACATATGCCCTGGGGATACCAGAGGGCATGTGGAATCATGGGCAAATGGGCACCACTCATGCATGCATTTACCCCAGGTTTCTGCACAAAGTGTAACACTTTTAAGGGAATGCAAGGCTGATGCTGAGGGTGGCCTCGGGTGAGCCCCATCCACTTTCCCCCTCTATGAATTTTCAGTAACAAGCCAGGGTCCTATCCCTCATTACTACCATCACCCTGCTGAGAAATACTGAGGCAGATCCTATGCAGAGGCTCTGGCTCCAGCTGTGCCCATGGAGGAGCCTTCCGAGAGAGTTCCAGGAAGTTTATGCTTGGAAACCGCGATTGTCACTTTCGTTCATGGCCCAACTTCTTAATGGGAAGCAGACACATCAAATAACTACCAGAAGGGGCCTGCTTTGAGTCCCATCCAAGGGAAAGGGTCGTGAAGAGACCAGTACTTAGAAATATCATAAAAATGGTGGTTAACAGGAGCAGATACCTAAAGCAGATCGTATGTGGTTGTAAACTGTCTGGTCTGGTTGGCAGGTTAGTGGGTTGGGAGAACCCAGCCTTCCCACCCCACTACTCTGCCAAAAAAAAAAAAAAAAAAAAAAAAAAACTGACGACAGGCACATGGAATAGAATGTCTAGTTAACCAAGTCTGTTTGTGGCATCAATACCCAGTATTGACAGATAATCCTGACACCTAGGAAGTATCACAGAAGACTCACAACAGCCATCAATGAGGCCCTCACAATGCCAAACCCAAGGTGTGCCCAGAACTCTCTTCCTTCCTATCGAGCAAATCTGCCTTCTGAGTCCCCAGACTTTGATCCAGCAAACTGGAATCTTCAGCAGGAAAATAAAACACTTTGTTTTGCCTTGAAGATGTTTCCAGATTTCAAGCTCACATGACTGGCTTGTAAGTCTGAATGTATTAATAATAAGAAACACAGATTGCCCTGCCCGCACCAGATCTGAACTCCTAACAAACGGCAGCCCACAATCCCTATTGCCCCCGAAGCTGGCGCCTGTCGTTCCGCTTACCAGAGTTGGAGCGTGGCATGGCTGCTGTGGGGCTGTGGTGGCAGCTATCCTCAAGGCCTGCATTCGCAACCTCGGTGCCCGCTGTAGCATGTCTGGGTCTGCATCTCGCTCACTTGAGCTGGCTCTCAGCTGGGAAGTCTCAAGTTCCAGGCGGCCTGGGATTCCCTCTCTGCTCACAGACACTTAACCCTGCTGTGCCTGGGGGAAGGGGTTTGGACTGAGCTATCTTCTCCTTCTCTGTCAGGACTCAAAGTCTGCTGCCCTCATAGGCTAAGCATCCGTCTGGCTTTCCTTCTTGCTCGATCCTCAGGAACTCGAACACGTGGCTAAGTTGCTGGGAGGCGCTGCTCAAGAGTGGGTGGCTTCCCAAAGGCTGGCTCTCCTTTCCAGTGAAGCAGGGGGTTACGCACCTGCTGGCAGAGAAATTGAAAGGCCCTCACTGGGAGGCAGGGGAGCTGCACTTGTATCTGGATATCCCTCAGCTGCAGGGGGTATTCCTGGGAGAGTTAATGCTCAGATCCCACCTCAGGCTCAGGAAAGCAGTGGGGGACCCCAAGCTATTCTTTACTTCTTCATGAGGACCCCGGCCTGCCTTGACACTTCCAGAGACTGCAATACAGTAGCAGTACCCATCTGAGTGCAAACTGAGGTGAAACTGTACTGGCTGCTGACTACCCATGCGTGGGGCAGAGGCCACACTGGCTTCCCTCTGAGCTGAGTGACCCATCTGACCATTTACAGCTTCTTTGGTGCTCATGAACTACTTGGGAAACTGAGTCAGCAGCTTTAATTCATTTAGGTCGTACATATCTACCAAGCTCTGCCACAGGTTAGGGTAAGGTAAGAAGGGAACAAGCAGCCCTTGGGCTACTAACCCTTGGCCACATCTCAAGGGCAGAGCCATGGTCTTTACTTTTTTACTGTTTTTGAAGTCCTTTTCAGAGAGCAGTTAAGGCTTTACAGTCTAGAAAGGGAAGTGCCGGCCCTGGCTCCCCGCAACCCCCCCCCCCTTCTGGCTTCTTGTAGTAGTTATTCCTCTGGAATTCCTTTCGTAGTTTCCACTTTTCTGTCTCAAGTCTTATCTTCCTATTGGGGCTTTATTCCAAGCCCCTTCCATCTGCCTGCAGCTTCCCAACAACTCCTGTGGCCCCGGGGGCTACGGCCTGGAGCACAGCAGCCCTAGGTGTACAATGTGAGTAGATTCTGCAAGTTCCATACTCTGCACAGGTGGAACCATAGGTTGGGCAGAGTGTGTCGTAGTCAGAGGTAAGAAACCACATTTTGTTAATGCAAAAATGCTCTGCATTCTAGAAGTTTGTAAGAAAGGACCTGCACTTAGGGACAAAAATCAACCACCAGCCAGAAAAAAGGAAAGATACAGGATAGAGGGGAGTATTGGGGGAGCAACAGGGCATACCTGATGTGTACTATGGAATGAGACTCACTCACTTAAATCTCAGGCTTCAGGAACCAACTGTTTAACATCAGCCCCCAAAGGGTAGGAACAGTCATAGCCAAGGCAAATGCACACACATAAAATATGCATGTGACATACATGTACTACTCATCCCCTGACAAGTCTCTTCTCATTTTTTAGGTGAAATTTAGCATAAAATTGACTCTTTAAAAGTATAATCACTGGCATTTTGCCCATTGCCTTTTAACAGTTCCAAAGTATTTTTGTCTCTCAAAGATTCCATATCCTCTAAGCTCCTCCAGCCCTGGCATCCAACAATCTGTTCTTCATCTATGTGGAATGTCCTGTGTGGTTAACAGGTCACATATGCAGTGGCTAGCTTCTGTCCCTCTACACCAAGTTCTCAGGGACTACCTGTGTGAGGTATGGGTCAGCGCTTCACCCCTACATGTTCCACACTGTAGCCAGGCCACAATTTGTTTATCTACTGTTGATGCTTCCAACTGTTTGGTGTTTTGCAGAGCTCTGGCCTCCCAAAGTCCCTCCTCAGCCATGTGCTGCAGTCCCCTTAAGTTCCAGCTCAAGCTGGCCTGCTCTTGACACATTCCTAATGGTTCTATTCACTCAACACTTCCATCCTGATGGTTTCTAAGAGAATTCTCTGGCTTCCATTATCCCCAGCCCAAGGGCTGAGTGACAGGTCCTAGGGGTTGAATGACCCATACCCTCTGTGTGCACCACTTAAGGTGTGAGAAGAATCCAACCACTGCCCTTCCAGAGGCTGAGTTGTCCTGACACTCAAAACATGGGTCCTCATGCTGAGAAATGGGACATTATAGATTCAGAGTTCTAGTGGTTGATGTCCTTGGGTTAAGACATGTCCTAAGGCTGTCTTCTGTGGTCCTCATGAGGCCAGGTCATTGCAGGGTATTTCTGGAGCCTCCCTCTCATCACATGGACACAACCAAAGTTTGTGAAGAAAAACCTATAGGACACAGAATCAGCCAGACAGGATAAGAAGACCTGAAGTGCTCACCCACCAGGGCAAATGAACTCATGTGGTGTGACCTATCTTTCCATGTGTGATCCCCAAAGGGTGTCTTAGTTACTTTTTCATTGCTGTGAAGAGACACCATAACCAAGGCAACTTAGAAAAGTGTTTAATGGGGACTTGCTTACAGTTTCAGTGAGTCCACAGCCATCATGGTGGCGAGTATGGCAAGAGGCAGGCAGACATGCATAGTTCTGGAGAAGCAGCTGAGAGCTCACATATGATCCACAAGCATGAGGCAGAAAGAAAGAGAGACTGGGCCTAACATGGGCTTTTGAAACCTCATCAAAGTTCATGCCCACTACTGGGTGGTGGTGGTGGTGGTGGTCTAGCATGCCTTTAATCCCAGCACTTGGGAGGCAGTGGCAGGCAAATCTCTTGTGAGTTCAAGGCCAGCCTGGTCTACAGAGTGAGTGCCAGGACAGCCTCCGAAACAATACAGAGAAACCCTGTCTTGAAAAAAAAAAAAAGTTCACACCCCAGTAACATACCTCCCTGAACAGGGTCACACCTCTTAAACCTTTTAAAACAGTCCACCAACTGGGAACCAAACATTCAAACACATGAGCCTATGGAGGCCATTCTCATTCAAACCACCACAGGGTGGATGAGAAGCAGCAGAACAAACATAGGTGGGCTTCATGCTGCCCACATGCCCTCCTGGGGTGTACCTGCTCAACACAGACACTTTGTGGATTCCAATCTAGAAGAGAGTGGTGGGCCAGCTGGTACAGGCTGCAACTTGAAGGTAGGACTTGCCGTATTTCTCAATGATACCAATTGATATGATTCCTACAAGGACCATGCTGCTATCCACCTTCAGTGGCCACATGGCCACTCCCAGAAGCAACCACCGAGCTATTCTTCAGTACCATGTGGCTGCCTCCCAGTGATGGTAGCAGCAGGGCCCATACCCTCTCCTCTCCATCCCTGGGGCAGGTTGGGGACACAGAGGCAGGAGTCCTGCCCTTATACTTCTGAGTCATCAGAGATTTTTGAAGAGAGCAAAACTGGCAGCTGAAAGAAGCAACAGACTGGCCATTTGAGTCCTATACCTATAGCAACCATAAAAGAGGTAAGAGAAGAGCTAAGAGTTTCTCTATGGAACCTGGGCACACAGAGGGAGGAACACATGTCTACTCTCTGCTATGTCCATGGCTTGGGATCCCAGGGACAAAGCAAGAGAACCAACTGACTTCTCCAGTTCTGCAGGCTGGAATTCCTAGGTTGAGGTATCAGAGCCACTCCTACCACAGCTTACACAGAGCCTCCTGGGGGACCAGTGTCCCTTGGCCTAGGTCACCCTAATTCTGCTTCTCTCTTGATATGACTTCTCTCCAGTGCTATCTCCAGCAACCCCTCCTCTACTTGGGCCCCCTCCAATCATAGCATTTAGAGCTACCCAATTCAGATAACCTCTTCTTAACTTGATCATATCTGCACAGACAATTTCCAGATAAAGCCACACTCATACACAGGTGAGGCAGTCAGTATTGCCCCTCAACTTTTTAATCACTGTGACAAACACCTCAATAAACGACGTATAGGTCTCTATATGAGTTACTTTTCTCATTACTGTGATCAAATATTTATTGTGGTTCACGGTTCCAGGTATGGTCCACCAAAGCTAGGAAATCACAATGGCAGAACTTGAGGCAGCTGGTCACATCACATCCAAGGCTAGACAGCAGAGAACAGTGGATGCTGGTGCTCAGCCGCTTCTCTTTTTATTCAGTCCAGTAAACGGCACTATTCACAATAGGTGGATCTTCCAGCCTTAGTTCATCTAACCTCAATAATCCCTTATAGGTGTGACCTCAAGTGTCTGCATGATTCTAGATCCTGTCAAGTTCACAGTCAATATTAACTATCACAGAAGAGAGACCTTTGGCACCATGGCTTCAGTTCACTATGGTGAAGCAATGCTGCTCACATTATGGTATCCAGGAAGGGGAGGGAACATGCCTTTGCTCTTAGACTGCCCCTCTTGAATCCCCTTTTTTTAGAGTTGAGCAGCTCAGACTAACTTCTGATCCCCTAGAGTACAGGCATGGCCACCACACCCTCTCTCTCCTTATGTACCCTCTTATTCCACCCTGGTCTTCAGAGCAGGTCTTCCCTGGTTAGCTAATGCTCTCTGGCCCCATCTACATAAATACAGCCCGGAGGTGTGCCTTACTCATCTCCTAGCCCTCTACTCTTCACTTTGTGGGACAGAGGCCTGTAGGCTGAGCTTTGCTCTGACTGGCAATGTAGATAAAGAAAGACAGCAGGGTGTTCCTGTGGCTGCCTAGGGAGGGCCAGGCTGCCATCTGCTGCTCATTTGACTGTTCAGATTTGAGTCTGCCTCTCTCTGGAATGGAATCCATCTTACCCCTTCCTCAACCCACACAGATATCATCATCAGGGAACATCGATAACCTCTTAGAAAGGCACAAGGACAGAGATGTGGGGATGACTGTGACCCTGGAAATCAGGATGTGCTGGCTACCCTCAGAGGACCCAGGCTTTCTCAGATGGTTTGCCAAAACAGCCTTCCCTTCCCCTTCCACTTCAGCCCAAGACTCCCAGTCACTGTGCCAACCACTGTCTGAAAGCTGACAATGGAGAACCCCTGACATTGTGAACCACCATAGTAACTGAATCAAAACTGTTTAGTCTTGTGGATTTTTAGCTTCTTGTTCCAAACAGTCTGGAAAACACCAGAAGGCAGCCCAACAATAGGCCCTAGATAGAAGGACTCTATCTGGGTCTGCTCCAGCAGACCATGCCCATCCCCAAACAGCATAGGCTAAAAGTGGCTGCCTCTACAGCCAGGACTATGGCATCTTGTAAGGACCCTGTATATTCAACAGCTGAAATGTGACAACTGGAAAGAGAAAAGCCAGTCCAAGTCCTGGTGGATACCCCTTAGTGAGTAACCATGTACATATCCATCATGACTTCTCACACATGTGTGGGTCACACCCTCTTCCAGTTTCATCTGCTACTTTTAGGCCCTGACAGGCAGTTTCAATGGTCACCAGTACTATGGCGTATGAAGAAGGGCCCATTGGTGAGAGTCTGGAAAGAGGTCTACAAAATGACATGGAGGTGTGTTGTAGAATACTAGTTTAAGATGTGTTACATTTGCTTATGCTGTGGAACATTTGTTTAATGATGCAAAGATGTGTTGCATTCTTGGAAGTTGCATTTGTTTAACTCTGTAAAACTGTGTTACTTTGTCTGTCTAAAACACCTTATTGGTCTAATAAAGAGCTGAGCTGCCAATAGTTAGGCAGGAGAGGGATAGGTGGGGCTGACAGACAGAAAAAATAAATAGAAGACATCAAGGCCCAAGAAGAGAGAAGAGGAAGGAGAAAAGGAGAGGAGAACACCAGGGGCCAAGGTCAGCCACACAGCCAGCCACGGAAAAAGAAGTAAAGAAAGATATATAGAATAAAGAGACGTAAAAGTCCAGAGACAAACGTAGTTGAAGAGAGATGGGATAATTTTTATTTTGTTTTGTTGCTGTTTTTCAAGATAGGGTTTCTCTGTGTTACAGCACTGGCTGTCTAGAACTCACTTTGTAGACCAGTCTGGCCTTAAACTCACAGAGTTCCACCTGACTCTGCCTCCCAAGTGCTGGGATTAATGATATGAGCCACCACCGCCCGGCATGATAATTTAAGTTAGAAAAACTGGCTAGAAACAAACCAAGCTAAGGCTGGGTATTCATAAGTAAGAATAAGTCTCTGTGTGTTTATTTGGGAGATGGGTGGTGGGCCATCAAAGAGTTTAAAAAAAAAAAACTACAGAGGTATAGCTTACCCACACAGACACAGCAAAAGCTTGAAGGGGTGCAGGGCATGTCCATAGCCTTAATGTGTCCCACCAGATGCTAATCAGTACAAAGAAAAGAGAGACCACTGGTGGATGAGGGGCTGGCAGACAGCAGAGCAATTCAGCCCAGCACTCCCTTTGCCAATAAAGAACTAAAGCTTTATCTGCCCACAGATATAGGGAGAGAGCTTTACCCCCCACCCCAATTTATCCAAAGAGAAGATGCTAGTCTCAGTATCACCTGCCCAGGTAGAGATAAGGAACAAAACAATCAGTGCAGTGAATGACAGTCGACCCTCAGGTCTCCAGGGTTCTATTGGGCCCCACTGAACTGTGTTAATTCCCTTGCTGTGATAGCTAATCTTTATCATCTACTTCACTGGATTTAGAATCAACATGGAAACACACCTGTGGGTATGTCTAGGTGGGTGTAACTTGAAAGATTTTAGCTGCAGAAGGAAGACATAACCCAAACATGAGTGTCACTGTCTCTAGGAGGCAGGCCTCTGGCCATGCTAGTGGGAAATTGTTTGCGTTAACAGGTGTGAGAAGTCTTAATTGTGACTTGGGATCATTCCCTGGGCAGGGGACCCCGGACTGTGTAAGGTAGACAAAACAGCTAAACACTAGCATGTATTTGCCATTCTCTGACCGCCACCTTCAAGTTCCCGCCGCCATGCCTCCCCATGGTTACAGCATGGACTGTAACCATGAACTGTGAGTGAAAACACTTCCTTCCTTTAGTTGCTTTAGATGACTATTTTATCACAGCAATGAGAAAAATAACAGCAGATGGTGCCAAATTTGAGCATGACACCCATGGCTTTTGTGGATGAAAGTGTCACAGCTGTCTGTATTTACCTCAGCCTGGTTGGCAGCCACTGGCCACTGGTCCCACCTCTGCTGAGCTGCCATTTCTTAAATCCTTGGCCCACATCTATATTAGCACTGCCGTGGCTTAGCCTGGGCAACTCTGAGAATCTGGAGAGGCTGATCTACCACAGACCCTCCTGATGTACTATCAAGCTGTGCCTAGCAACCAGTACCAAAACCAACTACTGAAGAAAGGCCTCTCAGAGCTATGGTTTCTGAAGGATGTACAGGCTCTCTGCATTATGGGTCTTCATGTCAGGTTCTGAACTGAGCTGCTCCTGTGGGCCCAGTGCAAGACAAAAGCTCCTAGAGCTAGGTTATTCAAAGGACCCAACTGGCCATCCCCTGGGCTCTTCTAGCCTGTTATCTCAAAATCTCCACTAAAGAGAGAATGGATACCATGTGAATGGGAAGCCCCAGCTTCTTGAGGGAACCAGAGTCTAGTTTTTTTTTTCCTCCTCACTCTTTGCTTCTCTCTTCCTCCATAAATCCTACATTCAGACTTCCATGTTCCTCCCACACTAGATGCTTACAGAAATACCTCTCCAGCTATGAAAGTCCCTGTTACCCTGGTCCTAACCAAGAACAAGCTGATCTTGTGCCCCTCACCTAAGGGCAAGGACTGGTATTTGCCTTGATCTCACTCTCATTGGCTTCATTAGCTGTGGCACCCATGGCTGGTTAACAAAAGGACACCTAGAATTCTATGACTTGGCCTGGGGGTCAAAGGGAAGAGTGGCCTCTGGCTGGGGAGAAGCATGAGAAAAAGGTCCCTTTTAGGGCTTGCCATAAAGTTCAGTGAAGAACAGAGTGGGACTCTGACCTGTATGCACGCCCACAAAGCTGAGATCATTCTTTAAAATCCCCCTCTAGACAGGGAGAAGGCAGAGGCGGAAGTTGGGTGCCCTCAGGGACTTCTGGAACTTCTGGCCTCCCAAGCTGCCGCTCCCCCAAGTTGTCCCCCGCCCCCACATGGAGTTTAGTAGGCCCCTGGGACCACAGAGACACTGTGCCCACTCAGTCTGAGTGGGAGCTAGTGGGTTGTATGTTCACACTTGGAGGTCTTCACAGGGTGGCTAGAGGACCAGGCCCTCAGCCTACAGCCTGGCTGCCTCAGGCAAGGAGAATAGACAGAGTGTGACCTCATGTGGGGTCTGAGAGGAGCAAACCTATTGTGTAGGTGTGTTCCTCATAGAAGCTCTGGGGATCTGGGCCCATTTCCTGAGACAGACTGGTCTAGGGTAGACTCGGGCACAGCTATGGCTCAGAAGGTCATAAAGCCCACCCAGATCTAAGGCAAATTCCTGCTAATCTGAGGCTGGGTAGCCAGAAGGGCCCCATGGACATCAAACAAGGGATATGCTGTCCTCATCATCAGACTCAGGATCCATGATCCAACATCTGCTTGTCCCAATCCGTGTGTCTGAAAGCCCAGCAAGCTGAAGTCCCAGAAACTCCTGATCTGAGAATTTCAGGGCTCATCCAGATTCTATGGGCTTCATGGATTTGGGGCTCTTCTCCAATATGAGCCTCCAAACCATGAAAAGCACCTTCAACTAGGGTGAGTGTGAAGCTGTATTCTGCCACTGTCAGTGCTCTGGTGGACAATGACCCAGTGTCTGTCAAATATGTCAGCCATGGATAGCTGGAACCTTCTGGAAGCTGTTTCCACACTTAAGAAGCAGCCTTCCTGTTGGAAGAGACTGCAAACCCTGAGACACACCCACCAACCCAACCATACATGTCCCCAGCTCACTACCCTGGCAAATTCCAGACATACTGAAGCCACAGCTATGCCAGGAATGGGAAGGCAAGGGTGATGGGGATAGAGGAGGAAGCTTGCCTAAGCAGGTGGCCCATGGGAGACCTCCAGGGAGTTTCAAGTGATTCCTGATGCTGTGGCAGAGCTGCCTCCTGGCCCCTGAGCTCAGCAATGCTGGCTATAAAGAAGCAGACACAAGGGTCTGCCACCTCTGAATCCTGCAGAAAATGGCTCTGAGAACAGGTGAGGTCCCCAGACCCTGTGGCTGGAACCTTCCCAGCTGCTTTGGAAAACACCAACCTATCTGGCTTTGCAAGGTGACAAGACATCTCCTTCCTACTCACTAACTACTGGTCCAGCTTGTGCCAGCCCTCATCAGAAGCTAAGTCCCTCTGAATTCTCTTTTAAAGTTTATACATGCAGCCAGGATTTTTGTGGGGTGGGGGCAAGGAAAAGCCATAACCAAACTGATCATCAGAAGACAGACACTCCCATGCCAAGTGTGTGGCCTTGTGGCAGGCAGCCCACTCCTTGGCAGGGACGTGAAGTGCATGACCATCTTGCCACCTCCACACATCCAGGAGGAAAGCACAAGTGGTATTTATCTGAGCTGGAGACTAACAGGAATGACTTACCAAAAATGGGGCTCAAAGAAGAGGCAGAAGGCTCACACAGATGAGGCAGCTCAGTTCTGAGCACCCGCCGGACTGAGAGGCAGCCTCAGAATTTCCTGGCATCTGTTCACTGGTGTTGCAATGGTGGAGGGTGAGAGTCAGAAAGAAATGGAAGATTATTAAGTGGTTTTCCTCCTGAGTCAGAGGGCCAATTGGGCACACTGAGACCATCTGCAAAACTGCTTTAGCTGATGGGTAGGAAGTGTCTGCCTGAGAATTAACCCCTCTGGGACCTGGGGAGCTGACTGGGGATGGCAGCTGTGAGCACCTCTGTAGGATGGGTTACAAAGCATAGGGTTGAAGGAAGTGGTGCTAGGCTCTCTGTGCCTCCCTCTCCTCACCCAGATATTAAGATGGGGCTTCAATGAACATGGGATTAGAGAGATTGACACTGAAGACAGTACAGTTCCAAGCTCTAAGCTAGGCATGACAGGGTTGTGACAGCAGCTGACCTCTCTGAGCCACGTGGGACTTTGACTTAGCCCTTATGGTAAGGCAGCCAGACTTAGGGTCACCTGAGGCTTGGGAAGGACCCTAGGGAGCCAGGCAAGGCCTGGGGGAGGGAGTGTCAATACTCTGGACATAAAACAGTTATACCTGAAGACATCAGGCTGAGGCATATTTCCCAGAAAGCCAGGACACCACAAGACCCATCATAAACCCCAGCCATGAATATTCCATATACTGCCATGTTCCAGCAGGTGGCAAAGGGGGCAGCTGACAAGGCAATTACCCTCCATCAAAGCTGTTTCCTCTCTACAAGGATATGGTAAAGTGCAGGAACATAGGCATGTACAATCCCCTGACCACCTGGCAGGCAGAGGCTTCCTGTGTATGGGTGTTGGGGCCAAGGTGGGGGTCCAAATGTTGAGCTGAATTTGAAGTCAATTTGTTTCTTTTACAGCTGAAATGAGTGATGCACACATGAGAAATTCCCACTGAGAGCCACTCTCTTACCAAACCAGGTATCAAGCAAAGTGTCAAAGTCAACTAATGTTGGCATCTTACAAAATACCTGGCTGTAAGTGCAGAGGAGCTACACCATACAGCCAGTGCAGGGCCAGGAGAGGATGACATGTGTGAGGATGAGCCTTCACAATGACAAAACTCTGTGAGTCCCAGAGGTCCAGCCAGGCCCAAGGCCCCACTGGTCATGAGCATTCTAATGTCAATACCAGTTTTGCCCATGATGGCTTCAAAGGAGAGCTAAGGGATGCTCCATCACTCTGTCTGTACCTCTCTGTCTCCTCACCTCTGCCTATGTCTTTATGTATGTTTCCACCTGATTTTTTAAAGATGGGATCTCTAACTCCTTCTGTATGTCTCTGTCTCTTTATATATCTATCTCTATATCTTTGTTTGATCTCTGTCTCTATTCTCCGACTCTCTGCTTCCTGGGTACTTTAAGAGAGTGCTGCTGGCCTGTCACTGTGCTGACCTTCAAGAGAGTTCCAGATTCCAGAAGCACAGTGGGTCCTTAGGTCTCCAGGCCAAGTGGCTTCTTTCTAGGAAAGCAGGGCTAGCAACTAGAAGGAACTTCATGTGTGCAGAAGGGGCTTCATGTGTGATTAGAGAAGGCATCTATCTAAGACTTTGGGATCCAAGGTACAGATCCATCTGTGAGGTCAAAGAGAGGCTCACTGATAGCCCCAGGTTATCACATACCCTGGGGCTGCAGAGCAGACTCCTCTCCCTGTATCAGACCCAACCTGTAAGCTCACCAGCCATGTTCTCTGAGCCCCTTTTCAGTACTTGGTTCTGTCTACTGCCTACAGCTGCTGCTGCTGTTTTGCATGTGTCTGTGTTCACATGTATGTATGTATGTATGTATGTATGTATGTATGTATGTATGTGGATACCAGAGATCAACACTGGGTATCTTCCTAGGTCATTCACCTTACTCTTTTGAGACAGAGTCTCTTACTAAACCTGGAACTCATGGATTCAGCAAGATGGTGCCCAGCAGGTTTCAAGGATCCTTCTGTCTCTACTAACCCAGCTCAGGGGTTGCAGACATGTGCTGCCATGCCTTGCTTTAAAAATGGTTGCTAAGGACCAAACTCAGGTCCTTGTATGGAACACATTTTACTGACTGAGTCATCCATCCAGACCCTATAGGTATTCTTTGTGGAGTTATTCTTATCCTGTTTTGTCATTTGCAACCCAACTTCAGGATTTGCTTAGATTTTTAAATTCTGTCTAAGGAAATACAGTGACCACAAATCCAATGAGCAGTCACAGGCTTTTCTGATTATACATGATACCACCATGCATAATGGACACGCATGGGACCAGCTCAGGAAGACCAAAGTGCCATTGAACCTACATGTCCCTGTAAACATAAGAATGGACAGCAACCTGAAGGAGCCTAGAGACAGCAAGGGACAACAGTCTTGGGCCAGTATCTACCACAGCCAGGCTGTGAGGTGAGGTCCATGGAAAGGACAGGAAAACAGTGAATAGGACTTTCCTAGGAAAGTGCACTATTCACCGTGTGACACTTCAGTCCTAGGCCTCAGATCCAGCTCTTTTGGAACCACTTACGGACAAAGAGACCCCACTGCACCTAGGGTTTGTGACCTCAGTCTTGAAAGTATGAAGTGAGGCAGTTTTCTTCCCGCCATGCAGCAATGTTCCTCCTGGGTAATCATGACCTTGGCTCACTTGCTTCCTCAGTTGCTATCGTGGCCCATCCATCATCTCCTGTCTGCTGGGCGTGATGGTCTCAGATAAAACTCGATGGGGATACATTGCCAGCAATCCATCATCCGTCCTATCCTCCTGGGTGCCAGATATATGGTGACAGCCTGGTGTGACTCTAGGGGACAAGAGATGGAGATGGGTGCTGCTGCAGCCCTCAAGCTTCTACTGGCTACCACTCCCTCCACCTTCTCCCCTGCCCTCATCTCCATGACCTCCCCATTCCCCTTGCCCAGTTGATCCATGTCCAGGCCGTGAACCATGCCTGCTGTCTGCTTTAGGGGACAGTGATGAGCTGTGGGAGCAAAGAGGACAGTGGGGGGGGGGGTACATGGTGAGGCAGCAGAACTGTGGCATTTTTTTTTCTGATTCAGTAGAATGTGTGGCACTGTGGTGGTGGAGTGAGGTGGGAGACGGTAGAAAAACCTAGGGCAAGAGAACATCAGTAGACATGTAGCCAGTTAGTGTTCCCCTCCCAGCTCACAAGGACAGGGTAGGTAAGAGTTTACTTTCTCTAACTTTAAGGTAGGAGCAGTGGAGGGTGTAACCAAGCACCTAGGATCAAGGTTATACATGGCTGGAGGTCATTATGTCTGAAAACCACGGTGCAGGAACAGGGCAGCCTGTGCTTAGGTCTGTACCTCAAAGCTGTGGTAAGAATTTCCTATAGCACCTTATGTGCCTTTAGTTGCATTCATTTCTGACACTATGATTTTTAGACAGGGACTTGTTATATAGCCCAGGTAGCTTCAAACGCCTAACCAATCCCCCTGCCTCAGCCTCCTGAGACCAGTGATAGTAGGCAAGCATTACCATACCAGCTTAGGCTATTTTAATGATGGCTTTTATTTTTAAATGACTGCTGACAGAGGCACAGCAATGTTGTGAATATTGGTTTCTAACCCGTTAATTCATCTCTGGGAGTTACAGATACTCTACACTTCATCTTTGGCAGCGACCTAGAATTTTCTAGAATTGACTGCAAATGAATTTTGCTTTTTCCTGGGCCTCCTGTCTGTTATCTTCTCCTGTGCATCCTGCACACAGGTGTCAGCTCGCCTGTTTCTGATCACAGAGTAAGGTCCACGTGCTGTGGGTTTCCAGTTTTGGTGAAAACCCTCACTAAATGAAGGAAGTTCTTTCTGCTTCTAGAATGTCTGAGTTTCTCTAGTGTTTTAAGTGGATGATAATTTTTTTAAAGCAGTTTTTGCTGAGATGGTTTCATGAACCGTCCTTATGTTTTCACAATGTTAAATCAAATCATGCCAAATCAAATCAAAGCACTCTGTATAATGGACATGATGTGACTGTGATGAGCACGTGAAGGGCTTGAGTCATTGTGTTCATCTAACGGTGACTTAGACAATGAGTTAGGAAGCTTGTCAGGACACTGAAAACAAAATACACAGAACCCCCATGAGTACTTGGCACCTCACAGTTTTTGATTTGCTAACCTTTGTCTGTGTCTTTCAGTTATTTCTGAGGAAGATACTGTAAGATTCTTTCTCTGCTGACCTCAGGTCTGCAAGTTGAAGACATACCTGCCTCCTAAGTGTGGGGAGTGCATTGTGTCCTTCCTACCGTCTGGAAGAGAGAGAGATATCAGGACATCCCTGCCGCCCAAGGTTTGGAAGAACACATTGCATCCTGGGTATTTTCTACTTTCTTTCCCATTCACCAATCACCCTCCTCTGACAGCTCACCTGCTGTTACAGCAGTTATCTGTGTGTCTGTTCATCTGTTGTCTAGTTGCAGAATCACCATTTGGTTCATTGCTTAAATTCTTCACAAGTCCTTCATCACTGCGGTGCCAGCAGAGCTATTTTTAAGCCTGCCTGGGGTGACTGCAGCATCTGCCTTTCTGGTATGTTTCTGTTGTCTACTGCTGCCTGGGGTTTTCATTTGTGCTTCATTACTTCTGTCTGTGAAAGTGTCTGTGGATATAATCTGATCTCCTCCTCCTCCTCCCAAAAGGATTGGCACTTGTTCCCACCAGGCTGCTGGGGACACCAGCAGTCTCTCCCATGGGGGCCAGCCTATTATCAGCAACTGAGACAATACAAGTTAGCTAAGGGGCTGCCCTGCAAGTCAGGTGTACCCTACCAGAACCCACCCAAAGAAAAGGGGTCCATTGGGGCCTGTAAGTTTTGCTGTCTGGTCCAATGCTTTTCCAACTAGCTGTAAGGGTGGTAAGGCCCAGCACACCCACTCAGGTCTGATTGGCCACCCAGTCCAAAAGAAAAATGACCCCAATTATCCCCAACTCCCAAGTGCGCACCCCTTCCTCACCTGAGCTTCCCTTTCTTCAGTGCTTCAAATGTCCCTTCAGGGGCTCGACTATCATCATGACACTCCTGTGCCCTGTCCCTTCTTTGGACTGGCAGGCTATTTTTCCTGGCTGCAATTTTCTCCACCCCATTAGTTTGGAAGTAACACTCTCTTGTGTCCAAAGACTAAGGAATGTCCCATTATGTATTTCCTGTTCAGACTTCCTCATACTGCCTGTATCGTGTGCTATTTGGACAAAAGACACAGGTATCTTCTCGGCCACCACTCTTAGTTATCCTGCCCATAAGGGTGCCACTTTGATCTTCCCAGGGCTGGCACCCTGCTCCTTCTGTCATAGGAGCCCCTGCAGTGCAGAGCTGCTAGCAAGCAGCTTTGGTCCCGTGTCTAGTTGAGCACATCAGAACAGAATGCGCCATGGCCAGGTTACAGTCTCGTCTGTGGAGTTCCTCCCACCGGCAATGCCTGCAGTTGATAAGGCAGATGAGGCATACTGCCCCAGTCCATACTAGACGTGTCAATCCAACCTGTCAGTGTGACTGCAGGGAGTGACCTGCTCTCCTCTCTGCCCAAGTCTCCTGGGGCAGTGTAGTGCTGTCTGACAGTAATCACAGGCTGGGGAAAGGTCACCCCTGCGCCAGCAGAGCTCTGGGATCTGGCCCTGCACCTGTGCTCCCTAGAAATTGCTAGTACACCCTCTATGGAGACTGAAGCCGTCACGTCACCCCAGGAGGTGCCATTGTCCACACTCTTACCTCTGCAGGCATTTCCAGTAAACCATAGTGGTTTAAAAGGTATCTCAGTGCAGTGAGGCCAATCCTCTTATGTTTATTAGGCACATAGAGATCTGGTGGGTATGTTTCAGTCCTTTGCCTTTTTGTTATTAAGGCAGAACAGAATCTCAGCAGTCAATGGTAGTCTCTCTGTAACTGGAAAACTTTAGTAAGACCAGACCTCCTCTGCCCCTCAGGTCCTCTTGAACCGTGGAGCTGTCTTTATCACTCACAGACTCTCAGAAGATCTGCTGAGTCTCATATGTACTAAGGAAATGGGGCCAGTCTCTCCTAGGTGCTGGGATATCCTTTAACAGTTTTGTTGTTTTTAAAAGACAGGGCCTCTCTCATGTAGAACACCTGTGCCATTGTGTGCACCTAAGCAGTGTCTTCTGGAGTGAGCTCAGCGTTGCCAGCTTTTCCTTTACTCCAGACTTTTATATCCAGCAAATGACCTTTGCCCTAGCCAAGGTCAGAGTTCACCACCTAGTTTACTACATCCCACATTTAGCTCCTTGGGAGATTCCAGCTGCCACCAGCTTCATTGTGGAACTTGTGTCCCTTGTCCCAGCAGCCTCATATCCTTATTATGGGTCTCTGTCCTAAGTGTCACAGTGTTCCACACAATCTGCTGCTGGGTTACACACAGTTCCACCAAGACAGACAACTGTCATTCTTAAAGATTTATTTTTTATTCATCTGTGTATGCCTGCCATGGGAGTAGGGGGAGTGGGGGAACTCAAAGGGGGCATTCTTAACCACAGAGCCATCTCTCCAGCCATTACTCTTGTCCACTGCTGCAGAAGCTCCTACTTGCTTCTACTTGAAACTTCACTGGCTGCACCATTCAGAGAACCCACACCTTCACAAATGATGCTTTGACTCGTGAGCTGCCCACCCTGCATTTCCTTGGCTTTTCTCTAGTGCAGTAACAGCTGCCTCAGCATCTCTTGTTAAGATTTATTTCTGTGGGTTGAAGCATCTAGGAGTCTGTAATAAACAGCATTAAAGAGCAACTGAACTGTCTCTGTATTGAGATGAGAGTTGATTTCTAAGTGGCCTGTGGCTAACACCCAGGACAAGGCCCACTCACAGCTTTCTCGGTCAGTTCCTGTGATAGCTGTCAGGTGTACACATCCATAGTATCTATAGATAGAGGAGGTTCATGTCTGGCTTTCCAATCTCATCTGGCTACTCAGTGCTAACTAATCCTTGCCATTATGCATAATAACCAAGGTTTTAGGCATCCTCATCTGCCACATGTTCAAAAAGCTTTCCAAATCCAAGTTCAGAGGATATTTGTCACAGGTTTCTTATAGATGACTTTGATCAGATTGATTGCAACTTTGCTGAAAGTCCCCTTAACCATAAAGAAGTAAATTTTACATAGCCTTTTTCTGTTTAAGATAACCATATGGTGATATTACCATAGTAAGTCAGAATGACTTTCAAAACATTGTATTGAGCATGTATGCATGAACCCAACTCAATCTGGGTGGGGTGACACATCCTTTGCTTTCACTAAGCACAGCCTGCTCATGCTTTGGGGTAGCTCAGACACTCACAAGCTAAATCTTCTTCCTTCCTTCTTTCCTTCTCTACTATCTCACCCCATTCTGGTGTTGAGGTCTTAGATGTCATCCCATTTGCCTTTTCTCAATCCATTGATACAGTTCTGGGACAGCTTCACCTTCCAGTGCATGAGGTATCTGTGAAGACCTCCGAAGACAATTAGTGCCCATCATCCTTCTTGACTGGTTGGTTGTACCAGGTTAAATCAACTGTTTAAACATCTGTGTGAATGGAGTCCTCTAAGTATAATCTTCCCATAGCACCAATGTTGGTTTTGTCATTTGAATCTAGACTTAATTCTCCATCCCAAGTTTGTCTTTAGATTTTTCTTAGCACACCTGATATATTCCATTTTTCTGACATCTCAATCTGTCATTCAAAGAAGGCTATCTTCATGAGTCTACTTTTATTGATTTGACTGATGGGATGTTTTCTCCTCATTAAAATTTGCCTTAGTTCCATCTGGCCAGAGGACACACACATGGCTCAATGCCTGTGACAGGCTAAGTTCTTCAGCAACGCTCCAGAGAACACCTAAGAATATATACCTTTCTCAAACTGCTGGGTGATGTTCTGCAAGGGACAAGGCCAGGGCTATTAGCACTTGAGCATGCATTCTAGTCTTTACAGATATTTACGCATCATGTTTCTATATGGTTTTCAAATACTGAAGGCTTAAAATTTTACACCATTCCTAGTCTTTCTTCAAGGCAGTAAAAGTACTTTAAAATAATTCACTTCTCTTCTTGCCTGTCCTGAATTAGTTATGTTTTTCACTATTTGATTTCCTTAATCATTTCTTTAATGATATAGATCATTTCAGATCTGTTTCTATTCCGTGTGGTCCGGTGGTCTCTTCCTCTAAGAACTTCCATCAGAGTCCATCCTTCTAGTCATGAAAATCCCCTGGAACTACCTTTCCAGGGGGCATCTCTAGCACAGGGCTTCAATTTTTATTCTTTTGCCAAATGCAATCCATTTATCAAAAATAATTTTGAGATACAAAGAACACCAAACATTTTACTGTTTTGAGTAACTAATCCAGTGACCTGGTGTACAGGACAAAAATAAGTGTTATCCAATCCAGACCATTTTCACCACCCCACGAAGACACATTATCCCCTAAGTGTAACTCCCACCATCCCTCTCTTCAGATCCTGACAATTTGTTTCTATTAATCTGTCCATTCATATAATCTTCCAGTAGTCTTTGACCTCCGGTTTCTTTCACTCACTGATGTTTTCAAGTTCATCATGTCATGGTATGGGCCAGAGTGCCAATCCTGTGGCAGTTGAATAATCCTCTGTATCCAGAGACATGCTTTGCTTGCCTGTTCATATGCTGAACCTTTGGGCTATTTCCACTTCAAGTTCTTAGGAATGGGGCTCTTGTGAATCTGCACACATAGGTGTACGAATGAAAACAAGAGGGTATTCCTGGGATTACAAATGTGAGGTCATATGGTACATTGTCACCAGCTTTCAGAACACATTCTCTGAAGACCTGACTCTGCTGAAAGTAATTACCTCCTAGTATTCTGTCTTCCAGGATTGGAGTCAGCTTCCATCTCACATTCTGCATGTCTGGGGATGGATTTATACTATGCTTCTCATGTGGATGCTTTCCTCTTTGGAGCCTTCTGGAACCATTCTTCCATTCTCCATTCTTGCCTGGGATCCTGTCCAGATGCATTACATAGGCTCGTAACCTCCAGCCTCTATGCCTTTCCCCATTTTCCCCATACAGGCCATCTTCAGCAATGGCCAGTCTCCTATGATGGTCATAAACCATGTCAAACTGTCTATTCCAGAGAACTGTTCTCCTCTGCTACCTCAGCATGATTAACCAGCCCAAGAATTCAGAATGTGGTGGTATGAGACAGAGCATGATAATTGGGACAGGAACTTTGAAGTCTTCCCAGGAAAAGCCTTGAACATGATATTGTCAGTCATTAAGGACAACTTTACTGGCATTTCACAAGCCACTGATGTGACTATTTGAAACTTCTTTCTCTGCAGAAGCATGGCCTTTTCCACAGGGCATGCTAAAAGGACCCCTAGGGTTGCGCCTAAGCATTCAGAAGAGGATGGGCTGGAGTGACCTTGCCTTTGAGAGCTCCACCATGATGAAATGCAAGCCAGATGCCCCAAGGGGTACCCAGAACTCATGCTCCCTAGCAGTGAGGGCCAGAGCAGGAATTCCCTGGTAGCATGGACCTGGAAATGACTATGTGTCCCAGCACCCATCCTGGGACTGGGCACCCTGGGGATGTCCTCTCATGGTGCAACAACACTGAGCCTCTATGGCCATAAATACACTTTATTTCATTAGAAATGCATAATTACACCGTGGAGCACTCCCCTAGCAGCGGGTCCGCAGTGCTCCAGCATCGTCAGCTGTCTCCAACACCTATGTCAGGACCCCGAAGGGAGCACACGGCCAAGGCTTCTGCTACTCCACAGTTGTGTTTCTGTTGTGTGTGGTTTGGGTTTTTTGTTTTTTTGGTTTTTTTTTTTTTTTCCATTTTCTTTTTTGTTATAAACACCATAGCAAATTAAAAAAAGCTGTTTAAACAAAATATTGTAGTTCTTGTTTTTCTGAATGTACTCAACACGCTCTGCACTATGCTTCTCCTCTGGAGACCAGCAGTAGGACTCAGTCCTGAGGTGCCTTCCAGCAGGGGGTGGCCAGGACCTTTCCCAAGAGGAGGAACTCTCACGTGCCCTGCAGAATCCACAGTTGCCCTGCTGAAGCAGGAGAGCAGGACATAGGGCAGTGTCAGTGAGCAGCTGTGGTGTGGTTCTCCTACAATGCCTGGTCTCACTGGATCTGGATGGCTCCATGTTCAAGCTGCATTTCGGGCTGCAGAGTGGGCTGCAATGCCTCAGCCGTCTGCAAGATGGGGGAGAAAAGAAAGCTGTTCTAGAAAAACAGAGCAGCACATTTGTGTCAGCAAGCCACCCGTGTTACAAAAAGCCACAACTTTCGCACACAAGTAGAAAACACACGTCAGTCTCAGAAGCTCAATTTGTACCAGGCTACCCCTGACCTGATGGGAAACAAGCAGACCTCACACTTGCCCAGGAGAACTTGGGCTACTGGGGCCATAATGCTGCCAACTCTCCATCCTTACCTCAAGGTGCCCCGAGAACATATCAGATTAGCCATGCATGTTCTTAATCTGATATGTTTGCCTAGAATCTCTGGGTCATACTGACAGTATTTTAAAGTAGCATCTTGGGACAATTAAAAAACATGGCACCTGTCAGTGATGTACATTAGAAAGACTATGCAGTCACTGTTTTAAGGTGCAAACTTGCAACCCTGGAATGAGTCACTGATCTTCCATCTCAACTGTACTGCAGGGGCATCAAAGGATAAGCTACCAGGGCTTGGGTGCTGAGTCAGGAACAAGGCTTGCACCACACGAGGCAGAAGTCTCACAGTCACATCACCACAGCACTGGCACCTGACAGCTCTTACTGTACATCTAAGTCTGTTTTTTCAAGACAAAAGACTTGACATACTATCTCCTTTAGGAAGGGAGGAAAGGAGCTGGGCATAGAAGAAAAGGCAGGAGGAGCTCTTTGAGTTCAAGGCCAGCCTAGTCTATACAATGAGTTCCAGGAGAGTCAAAGCTACATAGTGAGATCCTGTTTGTGCAGGGATGGGAAAGTAAGGAAGGGAAGGAAAAAAAAAAGTGACTTGTTCCTCCTCCCCAATGGGGATAACATGGCTGTGGATATGTTTAGCTCACTTATTAAAAAAAAAAAAAAAGGGGGGGTAGGGGTGGGAAGAGGATTACAGTTCAGGTGGAAGGATGTGGACTGCAGATACTTTCTATGTATGAAACCCTATGCTCAGCAGGCAGGAAAGAGATATTGGGATTTATCAGAAGTTCAAAAAAGCGAGATCAAGTGGGCAGCTGTGTGGCAGGCTAACGGATGTGGCCCTTTGAGGCTTAACTGGCATTATGGCTGAGGCTTCAAGATTGGGAGGCCTTCACCTCAGCCCAAGTTCCTTCCCTGAGAACCTGGAAGAGTCATTCCTAGGCCTTCAAAGCTCACAGTGCTCTCTCCTAGGACACCTGGCCTGGTAGCTCCATAAGCCTTCCAATTCTTGAGGCAGATAGGCCTCAACAGGCCCTGGGAAAAGTAAAATCATGACCAGTCTAAGGCCAAGGCCTGGTTCTCAGGCTCAGGGGACCAGAAACTTCTGTTAGAACCTGCACTGCTCACTGTACCAGGCCCATAGCACACCAAGGAAGGAGCTCCTGCCAGAGCCAGCTAGAGGTATACAGAGGGAGGTAGGAGACTTGTCTACATGACACAGACTCAGATGTCTTGAGCCTTCTGCCTCCCTACCACTGTCACCTACGTTGGTTGGGCTGAGACCACATGAGCCCAGAGCTTCTGGCCTGTGGGATAGATGGTCTGCCTAGAAGAGGGCTGTGACCTTCAACAGAAGGGGCAACGAGTTCTCAGGAAACAGAGGCCCTGACTCTGGGCACCCTCCAAGAGTGGCTCCGAGGAAAGTGAGGGCAGGGCAGAGCTTTGGTCTAGTTTTATATCTAGAAAGCAATTTCCAGACAGCATCTCAAGTACAGCTCACATTGCAAACTGCCAGAACTGCCCTCACATCATGATTTCAGGAGTTAAGGGTTAACAGAAGACCCATGCTTGAGCTGGATCTGTGTGCCTCTCTACAAGGGTTCCTACCTCTAGAGGAATGTCAGACGCAGCCCTGAGTTCAAATCTACTAGGGAGGCTGGTGGGACTAAGCCTGGGAGGGACAGAGGACTCACCTGTGCTGTAGCTGTGTGGTCGCTCACAGGCGCCAGCTGGACGTACTGAACCTGAATGTCACTGCCCTGGAGAGGCGACCCATCTACTCCAGTAGCAGCAGGGTCTGAAGAGGCCACGGCTATGAGCTGAGCACCCTGCAGTACCTGGGGTTGGGGACAAAGCCAGGCTGGTCAGTGGAGCTTGGGTCAACCAACCCCCATCCTCTTCTGGTCCAGAAGCAGCAGGAGGCCTCAGGCACACAACATGGATGTAAGTGCAATGTAGCCTCACTGCCCACCGCAGAGAGACACCTGGTTAAGTGAGTGTTGAGTTTTTGACTGCCACAGAATCTGCCACATCCACAGATAGCCTTTCTGCAAAATCCTTGTTAGACATAGACATTAGTCTCTTAAAGCCTGTGTAAAAACAAGCTAGAACTTGGAAAGACTTAACCAAAGAAAACTGCTCAGGCACACTGAAGACATAGCAGGAGAGCTTAACAACCCCCTGGGCAGAGCCCATGTGGAGTCAGTAGCTTTATATAGGAAAACAAAAGGAGAGGGAGGGCTACAGAGATACTCAGTGGGTACACTGCTTGTGTGCAAGCATGAGGAGTTGAGTTTGGACAGTCAGCATCCACACACAAGTCAGGAATAGCTGTGAATGCCTATAACCCCCAACAGGAAGACTGCTGGAGCTAACTCAACAGCCAGCCTAGCCAACATAGTACACTTCAGATTCGGTGAGAAACCTCATCTCAGAAAAAGCAAGTTGAAGATAGATGAGGACACCAACATCCACCTCTGCACATGCAAGCACAGGCACAGCACAGGCACACAGCATGTGCGCGCGCGCGCACACACACACACACACACACACACACACACACAAGTGCACACACACAAGTGCACACACATGCACACGTGCACACACAAAGAAAAAAGAAGAGCTACGCTATGGCAGGGAGACTAGAGGAGTGAACAGGCCCCTAGGGGAGGGTGTGACCAAAGAGGACAAGACATCCAGGAGCAAGTCACTATAAAACATAACCTTTAGTCCTGTATCCATCATTCTGACCCTACTTGACCAAGGCCCTGCCTCAGAATGGATCGGGAGGAGGGAGATAGGTCTGGGGTGACCCCACCTCTGGGTATCCTTCCTACTGGCTTACTTCCTACAAAATCCACTTGGTGCTTACACAAATGGTCAGGTGGCTGTAGGCAGGCAATACTGAGTCTCTTTCTGGTCACTCATAGTTGCCAGGAACCAAGGAGCCCTTCATCAGGACTGTGGACTATTCTAGGTGGGAAGGCCAGGAGTACCAGACATGGAACTCCAACAATGATCAGAACTGCCCATATCAGAGACACCTTTGGCAGGATGGCACACCCATCCTGTGGTATAAAAGAAGACAGCATGTGACATGGCTCCCTACAACCAAAGACAGCAGTACAAACTCACCCAGAGAACTGCTAAGAACAGCTGTACTTGTAAATAGTGCTGGCCTGTCAGATAACATGTGCCTTTTTTAAAGGACACACACCAAGTAAGAACAGTGTCTTTTATGCTAATGAGGGTCTGCCAAACCAAAATAGGCTCAGGTTCGCAGGCAGTAGTAAAGTATTTTTTAATGGCTTGAAAGCTCTTTTTTACTTATTTTTTGAAAAACTAAGGAAAAAAGTGAGACAACTACTTGGGAATATGAATGCTAGCAGACTTAATATAGCTGTCCCCTTAGAAACTCATGCTTGATGCCATATGGCAGTGTCAGAAGTATCTTTCATAAGGGGCTGACACTCAGTATTCCTTTGGAAAGTGGTCAACCTCCTTCTTGGAGAGCACAGTGGCTGCTGGGTCAATCTTACTTCCAGTTTGATTTCTGCTCATCTATGGAGGCCCTGACAGACTCTGCTCAGCGGGGAGCCAAGAGACAACACAAATAGTAAACCTAATGTCTAGCCTATCTCTGCACATATCTGGCCCTCATGACCTCTCTGGACCTGCTTATTTCTGCTTGTCTTTATGTCAATGTGTGGGGATAAGAGGACAGTTTCCTTGGCCTCACAGGAGCCACACATCCTGGCCAGCCACTCCATGGGCCACAGTGACAGACAGCAGGTTGTGCAAAATCAGAGAAAAGCTGGTCTTCACCCCTCTCCGGGTGCTCAAGATCAGGTTAATTAAAAGGAAAAGGAGTATGCACACACACACATCTGTGTGATTGGTTTCCAGACAAGTTCAAAACTCAGCATAAATACTTGCCTGGTATTTCTACCCAAAAATACCTCAGCACTACCACTAACTCACACACCCTGCTCTGGCACAGCTACTGCACAATGCTACTGTCCACTCCCTCCCTCTTCAGAGCAAAGCAGGGCAACAGATACTAAGTTGCCCAACAGTTGGCTGACAGTAAACACATCTTGTTTTACACAAAGCCTGGCCCCTTTTAGGGGGAAGCCTAAATAGAGTAAAATGATCTGGTTTTTCGTGTCATTGACAGGCTTCCTCCTTCCATTCTGACTTGTAGTCAGGTTCATTATTTTCCCTCAGAACTACTACATTTCTCCAGGCATTGTGCTTTGCTTCATCTGACCAAGCAGTTCAACTTAAAACAAAACAGGAATTTTACATTTAGAACAGATGGAGCTCTTGTTTGGGGGACAGCCTTTGGTGGCAGACTGGGTTGGAGCCTTGGCTCTTCTAGACCCTCCCACTGTGTGAGTTGTCCTTGACCTCTCATGGACAGCCAAGATAGCTTGGGACCTCTCTTCCCCTGCATTTATTCACCCAGCCCTCCCTACTCTGCAGGATCTCAGTGGGTCCCACAGGCTCCCATGCTAACCCTGCACCCCACCAAAACCATGCTCTGCAGAGGAATGGACTATTCTCACCCAGCATTTGAGTCACAGGAGCTTCCTGGTCTGACTGCAAGAACACTGAGCCAAACAGACAGGATTATACCTATGGCCCACTTGTGCCTGGCTGTCTCCCCTGACCTGCCCTGGGTCATCCACCAGGGTAACCCAGCTAGAGGCAAAGGGTGCTCCGTGTGCTCCTTGAACAGCAGAAGCAGCCAGCTTCAGAAGGAAAGGACACAAATACCAGAACTGCTGCAACAGCAGTATGATCCTGCCCCCATGAATAAAAAGTTCTGTGGGGTGGAGGGCTCTGAGTTCATCAGATGGATCTGTCTTTCTGGCCAGTCATCAAACTATATGCTTTTATATGCCATTAATGGTTTCAAGTATGTCTTCAGACACATGTGGTCATACATGTGCACATGCATGCACGTACATATAAGGCACACATCTGTTCACAGACACCTCATCAGCTCTACTAAACCCCTAGAATGCTCTACTAAACTCCTATGGTGTCTGGTGTTTCTGGCTACCAAAGCAAGCTCTTATCCTCAGGCCTCTGTGGGTAAACCAGCATGGACAATAGCAGTTATGTGGCAGCTTCTATAAGTAAGCCTGGACTCACAATGTGTGGCATCGTCTAACTTGCTGTAGGTTCTCAAAAGGCCAGATACCTGTGTGGCAATCAGGTCCTGCCTGCTGTCCAGAGCTCTAACCTGACTCTTCTTCTCATGGTCCCTGGAAAACACTGGTCAGGCCACCCACATCTCCCGACAAGAAACACTTACAAACCTGGATCATCTCATTTCCAGCAGGCAGATCAAGTGTGTCTCCTCCCAGAGGCCAAAGCTGGGAGGGATTAGCCTGGGCCACTGAGTCACCGCTGACAGGAATGGGATTCTGGCACAGGCCCCACGACTGGAAGAGATCAGAATGGGGGCTATAGGCTTGGCAGTGACATGTCAAGCCACAGATCCCACCTTGTGGGGAAGAGGTAGGAAAAAGGGGAGGTGCTGGCACACTGTGGCTGCCTGGTTTGCTATCTCCTGGGAACTCAGAAGCCAGGCTGCCTTTGGAAACCCCAAGTCAGCAGTTGTAACATAACCACAATTTCCCAATCATGTTACATTTTAACAAGATTCCTCCATAATGAGTCTAAGGTAACTGTAGCTGCTTTTAAGGATACTTCTGCAATCATGGAACCTGTTTCCCAGAAAGCTCTGCCTGTGCAGAAAGCAGCACCCTCCCTGCTCAGCACCCCAATAGTGCTATCCTGCCAACATTGCCAATAAAACCATTTTCTGTATGAAACATGAAGCGGGTTAAATCTGAGGTGGTGGACTGTAAGAAAATCTGAATTTGCAATATTAAGACAAAGGTGTAACTTGACCAATCATTCAATGAATGGAAGCAAGATTCTCATCTGGACAAAACTTAGGAAGTTACAGCTTTCAAAGACAAGAGCTACCAGGCCTGGTTTGCAAACTGTCTCCCAGTGAGAAAGCTGTGGGGCCTAGACCCTGGCTATGGGATCCGTCCAAGTCCATTTCAACTGTGTGGAAGAACTGGTGAGCTCTCATCTTGGCTGGCTTCTGTGAAGAAGAAACTTGAAGATCAACATTCATGTCAAGGGTGCCATCACCATGATCACAGGGAGGGCACTTGCCTGGGAATGCCTGGCCATACCTGAATTGCCCGGTTCTGGCCATGCTTCTTGGGCCTGTCCCTGTATGGTTCTGGTCCACACTCAAGACTTATCATCCTAGTGACCAGTTCTTCTCCAGCAACAGGAGCAGACATGCAAATGTTCTGCTGTGTGGGCCCTTCCTGAACCTGCCTCCAGCACCAGAGGGAAAGCTCCAAGGCACCTCCCAGGCAGTTACCAAAACAAATACCTTTTAGCATTATCAGCATGATGGCTAATAATCCTAGCACTTGATAGGGAGAAGCAGGAGATCAGGAGTTCAAAGCCAGCCTTAACTACTTAAGTGAGTTGGAGGTCAGCCAGAGCTGTATGAGACCACAACAACCCAAGTATGGTTTCAAGGGAAATGCTACTCCAGGGAAAGGACAGCCATGAGGAGGACTGATACAGGAAGAGCCAGCTGGGTGGGCATGGGCTGTTTACCCCAAGAACTTCTTTGAAACACTATAGCCCAGGATAGCTGTCAGGGCAAGGAAGATGACATCTGGCATCTATCCTTACAAACAAGACTGAGGAAGGTCCCAGCAACACTAGAACACTTTCTGTGACTGACTCAAGCACCCAACAGGTATCTACTACAAATGTTGGATGGAAATATGTGCTGCACGTGCTCCGCCTTGTTTAGAGTACCTGTCACAGCACTGTGCAAGAGTAGTGCAGGTGTACTGCAGTGAGCACAGGAAGGCCTGATACACTCCCTAAGCCAACCACATCCTGGTCTCTGGCATGTCCTGGCAGTGCTTCAAGAGAATAATGCAAGTTGGGGTTTGGCTTTAATGTTAAGTTGGTGGTGGATAAAAACCTTAAAGTCAAATCCCAGCTTTAGGATAGCAAAGATGAGTTTGTGTTGGGTATCCAGGGCACATTTTGGCTGCCCAAGAAGACCAACTACTCAGTCTTTTTGGAGGAATCTCTGCTGCTGTAGGCAATAATCTGGCTGACATGAGCCCTGGGCTACAAAAGGAATGCAGCAATGCAGGCCACCATGGTATGGCACACAGAGGCAAGTTTCCACTTATCTCCTAATAATGAACTTTCAGTTCCTTCACTCTTCCTGCCTACTTTGCATCTGGAACGGAGCCCTGATCTGCAGGTTCTCCAAACAGGCGCTGGAATGTGGAAATGTCTGACAGTAGTGAAGTGAGTGCTGGCTCCCAGGCCAATAGCCAGACCCATCACCTCCAGGCAGCCAACTCCAGCTAGCCTGCAGCTGACCTCCAATGGACTTCCCAAGGGATAGCACAGTACTAACAGGCCAGAGACAGGGACAGGAAGCAGGCATGTGCTATAGTCTCAGCTTCACTGGTAGCAACTCCCTTAACACATTTTTGAAGCACTGCGAATTTTTCAGACATATGAAAAAATGGCAGAGGGCAAGAGTTTGGAGCGGGGCACTCAGAGAACCTGGGAGCACTGTGCTTTGGAGCACACACCATCTGGTTTTCCTCCATCCACTACCAATTCTGAAGCTCTACTTAAAACCCAACTGAGATAATGCAAAACTGGTGCAAACCCTAAAATAAATGCAAGAAGCCCCAGGACCTTTCAGCAGTATCTGCATATGAAACTGAATCCCACCAAGAATCTATTAGGAAGCAAAACCAAAGTAAAACAAAGGGAAACATTTGTGCCAGGGGCAGACACTGAGTCGTGTTGATTAGTGTGAGGCCAGCCTGGCCCACAGCTGCAGGAAAAGCCTAAGAAGCTTCAACTTGTTTCTCTTACTCACTTGATTCATCCAAACAAGGGTCTTTTCCCAACCTCAAAGGGTAGTTTTCTCTAGAACAGTGAGGTGCTAGAAAGACAACTATTCAATCACTGACTGGCCCAGACAGCAACCATCCACAAACTTTTCATACATACACACATTCCCATGACAAGTCAAACTCATTATGCCTTGTGGGTGGTCCCTCCCCCCTCTTTCTCTCTCTCTCATGTGTGTGTTCGTACACACGTGCACATGCATGCTCTTCCTCCACTTTAGAACATATTTACCAGCCAAAGATCAATGTAAATTGTTCTCCACTTTGCTATATTGAGATGAGATCTCTCATTGAATCTGGAAATTGCTAACTTGGCAAGTCCAGCTGGCCAATAAGCTCTAGGAAAACTCTTATCTGCCTCCCCAGGACTGGAATTACAAATGTACACTGTCATCCACGTATGTGGGTGCTGAGGACTGGAACCTAGGCCCTCATGCTTATGTGGCAAGCACTTTACCAAGTGAGCCATACTCCTAGACACTAATTTTTACGTCTCTGTTCTGGTTAAAGTTATTATTGCTCTGATGAAACACCACACCCAAAAACAAGTGGGAAGAAAGTGTTTACTTGGCTTATACTTCCACATCATAGTCCATCACTGAAGGAAGTCAGGACAGGAACTCAAACAGAGCTGGAATCTGGAAGCAGGAGCTGATGCAGAGGCCATAGAGGAGTGCTGCTACTGGTTTGCTCCTCTGGCTTGCTCAGCCTGCTTTTCCATAGAAGCCAGGACCACTAGCGCAAGGGCAGCACCACCCACAGTGAGCTGGGCACTCTCCAATCACTAATTAATAAAATGCCCTATAGGCTTATTTACAGCCTAATCTTATGGAGGCATTTTCTTTTTTTTTTTTTCTTTTAATTAACTAATTTTAAGTGGTCTCCCTTCCCTCCTCTCCTCCCACTCCCCACCCCACTTGCCTCCCCCAGTCTTAATTAAGATTCCCTGCTCTCTGATAACTCTAGCTAGTATAGAGTTGACATAAAACTAGCAGCACAGTCATGTAGCCCTGCCTGGCCCTGAGAGGCAGATGTGCTGGGATTAAAGGCATTTGTACACACTCAGCTAAGCTACAGATTCTTTAAGCCCTTTAAGGGAAGGTTACTGAACACATGTCCTTGAATTCCATTGTGGGGGGGGGGGCGTTTATGCACTATATGCATGTGTTTACAAGGGGGAAGGGTGGTGGCACACACATAGTAAGGCCAGAGAAGAATGTCAGAGGTCTTCCTCCATTGTTTTCTGTCTGACTCCACTGAGATAGGGCCTCTCACCAGACATGAATCTCACGCTTTCCTCCCTAGATTTGCCCATCTCTGCCTCCAGTGCTGCGGTTCTTAACACACATGGCTATGCCCAGGTTTTACATGTGCACTGGGGAGTCAGACTTAGGTCCTCATGACTTTGGTGGGTCCAGGGGCTATGCAGCTGTTTACAGGCCATAGTCTAGTGGCCCTGGTTGCAGGTGATTTCTCCTACTATCTCATCTCCAGAGCCCCTAGGAAGGTGTGATCTTGCACACAAAGCAAGGAGAGAACCTGGGCAATGAGACAACAGATGGTACAGTGATCACATGCAGGCTGCCTGGGAGAAGCTCGCAATCTGCAGCCTATCCACACCTCCAGTAGAGATCTCTCCGTGACAGAAAGTGGGCTTCCAACACAGAGCTTAGCTACAGAGCCCTGAACTGTGGGGGTTTAAGGTAGAAGAAGCTTGACAGCATGCTACCAGTGTGAGACAGAGCTAGGGGAGGGAGCCCTGTGGAATTCAAGTTTGATGAACCTCCATTTCTTAGTATGACCTCACTTAGAAATAAGGCCCCTAGTGGATAAAGACAGGTTCTAATCCAAGGACATGTATCTCTCCAAAAGTAGGGACATCTAAATACAGGCATAATTCTAGAAGGCCATGCAACAACAGGAGCTATCTGAATCAATAAATCAACTGGCAGGAACACCTGCAGAGCCTTCAGAAGTAATGGAAGCATCCTGGCTTCTCTGCACACTTCTAAACAGGCAGCCTGGCCTCTGCTGAAATGCCTCTGTACAGGGGGCCTGGCCTCTTCCACACACTTCTGTGCAGGCAGCCTGGCCTCTTCTGGACACCTCTAGGCTCCAGAACACTGGGTAAGGCTTTTCTTTTCTTGCTGTCTTTTTTTTTTTTTTTTTTTTTTTTTTTTGGGGGGGGGTGTTCCTAAGATCCAAGTAGAGAACAGAAGCTTGGGGATCCAATCCCAAAACACAAAAGGGTCTTTCACTTGAGTTCCCCAACTGGACCACGGGCTGATATGAACTTCCCAGAATACTCTGAGGCCTCTGGAAACACCTGTCCTCTCCTGCAGCTGCTCTGGACCAGCTCCTTCAAAGGAGCCACCAATGGTCTCCCCTAACTGCTCCCTGGGTCCTTTCCATAGTCCTAACAGAAGTGGCAAAGATGGGTGCTGGATTCCTGCAAAAATTCCTGGATGTCAGTAGGAATTTGCAGTAACTTAATGTAAATGAGTCACCAGAACCCAAAATATACAATCAACAGTGACTTACAAAACCAAATTCTAGTTTTGTACTGAGCAGAGCGGGGGGCCCTTCGTGTAGCCTGAGGAGGCATGGAGAAAAGAGCGTCATACTCCCATGGACGAGAAGTCCTCCATACACACACAACAAACATGACCTGTTTGGCGGGCTCTCAAGATAGGGCAAGGCAGGGCACTCTAGCTGCCCACCCTTATCATACTTGTGGTTCGAGTGCTGCCAGGTCCACCATTTTCACCATTTTCGATGCACCCATCCACTGCACTGCACTGCAACTTTCAATCCCTATGGCTCTTGGCATTTAAGGACTTCTTTTTTCCAGAATCTTCTGACAACCCATATAAATTAAAGACTTCACTATAATGACTATGTGAAAACTGAAATCCCTCTGACAAGAAGTTAGTACTGTATCAACATATTTGTCACACCCAAAGACCCCACTCTGGAGCCCTACTCTGTCGTAATCCCTTGCATGAGGGGCCTAGATTTCCATGACCCTGCTTTGCCTTCCCACCAAAGTTCAACCCAACTAATTCCATCAGGCCATAACAACTCTATCCAGACCACTCCAAATGGTACTATCCCAAACATGCTCACAGCTACAAAAGACAGGAGCATGGTGGGCAGCAGTGTGTCACCCACCTTCCAATGGCACCTTTGGCTTCACTTGAGAAGAAAGAAGTCACCAGTTTCAATCAGCTTAAATAATCTGCCAGTCTCCCAGAGCCAACTCTCAACAAAAACCATGAGAAACAAAGGTACAATGCAGTGAATAGCCGGAGGCCCAGGCTCAGTACCATACCTTTCTCCAACAAGCTTCTCCATGGCTCCAGCTAGAACTAGTGAACATATTAAATCTAACTCTAATATACATGGCAGTCAGCTTCCTCCTGAAACCTAAGGTCACATAAAGGATGGGAAGCCATTACAAGAAGACACAGTGGCCAGAAGCTGGAGGGAGACTTGTGCATTGGCCTATGTATATGGGCGCTGCAGTCTGAGGGTAAACTCAGAGCACTCAGCTACACCCAGAGAAGCCTGATGTACTTAGGAGCCAAGATAAAGCACAGCTTTGAGAACCCAGCCAAAGGCCCTCTAAGTCATGTTTTAAAAGATTCTGAAGGAGTTTACATTTCAGTATCCAGGGAATCCCCTGCCTCCTTCCTCTATTGACCCTCTGAGATACTGGACCCTTCCTGACTGTGCCTGCCCAAAGTGGTTGTATACACTGGGAGCAGCTATGCACTGGTCCCCCAGAGGCCAAGTTCAGGTGGATCTAACCTCATTAACACTGAATCTCTGCTGCCCAAGTCCTCCTGTCTCCCTCTCGGGACACAGCCATACTGTTGTCATGCTGCAGCCTTGATGCAACAAGCCCCATTATCTTCCCACACCAGACTGAAAAACAGTGGTGAATTTATGAACTTAAAAAAAGCTGGTTACAGACAGGTGGTGGTGGCACAACCTTTAATCTCAGCACTCAGAAGGCAGAGGCAGGCCTATCTCTATGAGTTTGAGGCCAGCCTATAGAGCAAGTTCCAGTGCAGCCAGAGCAAAAGGAGAAACCCTGCCTTGAAAAACAAAAGTCAGTTATATAAATGTCTCCAGAGCTTTTACAATTGAGGATGATATGATGTCCTACTCAACATCCTTTCCATATACCTATAGCCAGCGCATGCAGTTAGTATTCAGTAAAACATTCAGGCATTCACACCAGGTTGAAGGAAGACCTAAGACCAATTCAGGATAAAGAATCCAAGATTCATAGGCACAATCCTCTTATGGGCCCAGAAAGAGGACAGGTGACAGGGCTAACTGTCCCCAGCTCAGGATTGGTGACTTTAGCTCCACTGAGGGCATCAAGGTAAATGGAGCATGTGTGCCTTTTGAACCATAAATGAAGCCATTCTGAGTAAGATTACTGAACAGACTTGAGAAGTGGCCAGATGATACAATGAGGACAGAATCTCTACAAGTGGAAATAGGCCTGCAGAAAACAGTTGCTTCATGAGCACATGCTGTACACTTCCATCAGAAGGCAAGCTGCCTTCGGGAGAGAAGATGCCAGCAGTGCCCTTTGATGCATGGTCCTAGATACACTGACACTGGAAAGCAAGGGATAGAAAGAAAGTATAAGGTTCACACGTGGAAAGAATCAGAGATGTACAAATTACTTCTCTGACGGGGATGTTACACTTCTCAGTGAGAAAAGTGACCAGCATTGCAGCTTCTTGTAGGGAGGCTGCTTAGAGCAAAGTGGGTAGTAAATCATGGCTGGCAGCAGTGACCGGCTTCTGAGGCACTGGAGACAGAGGCAGAACCAGACATGTCAGGCTTAGAAGCCCAGGCAATGGTTCTTTTGTAGCCTCACTGCTCCTGACAGAAGCCTGTGGCTGTGACCTGAGCTGCCATGCCTGGGGCTAGATGCTGGGCTCTCTACCCTTGGTAGACAGGACCAAGGATCAAGCAGGCACTTCTGCCTACAATCAAGCATGAGCATCATACTCGAACTGTGAAAAGCCTGCTGTACTTTTTTTAATTCCAAGTGCAACTTTATTCATGACAGAAACAGTGGGAAATTGAGGTAACAAGGCTTTGCTTTCCTTATCTATGAAAAGGTGGATCCTTCCCATGGGGAAATGCCAACATAACAAACATAAACCACAATGTCATAAAAAGCAGAGAGAGGAACCAACTACAAGACTGAAACTCCCCAAGAGGAAGGCTATGAGAACCAACTTCTGCTACTTGTTCCCAACTGTACAAGCTTGGCAGAAATGACTAGGGTTCTCTTTGATTCTAAGTGGGTGGCACAGAGAAGACTCATGGGTCTTCCAGCAGAGTTTTGGAAAATGAGGATCAGAGCCCCTGTATGGTAAATGAGCCCTGTGTCTCCATAACTTCTTAAACTTTATTATTACAAACAGGGGCCTGTTCTGACTATTCACAGTGACCCAGAGCTGAAGCCAACCAACCAACCTTCACAAAAACTCCTTAAAGGCCACAGAAGTGCAAATCCCCACTGCCACCCCCAGCTTCCCTCCATCCTGCAGCACTTCCCTCCTGAGGACCCACAGCCTGGGACACTTCACTAAGCACAGAAGTCCTTCCAGATATATCCAATAAGAACTGCTCTCCTTATCTCAGAAGCACAGGAGGTGTTCACATTTGACAGCAAGAAGCAAGAAGCATGCCTACCTTGTCCTACCTGTGCAAATGTCATCAGATTTTCATGGGAAGCTGCAGAAAGCAAT
The DNA here is from genome assembly GCF_003668045.3 of Cricetulus griseus. Lineage (NCBI taxonomy): Eukaryota > Metazoa > Chordata > Mammalia > Rodentia > Cricetidae > Cricetulus > Cricetulus griseus. Next base: position 198,649,059 of record NC_048596.1, on the reverse strand, counting down.
GAACTTGGGAGTTTCTTCTCTGGTACAAAAACTAATGTGAGAGCCCACAAAACATAATGCAGGCCAGAGCCCCACCTGTGCACACCCCTGGACATTTCACCCCATCTCCCTCCTACTGGAGGCAACCCCACCCCCACCCCACCCCAACCCAGTGTCTCATGCTGAGGAATACAGACTGTGTGCAGGACATAGTGAGAAGGTATGGATGGGGACAGGTAAGCACTTACCTGTCCATCCTGGCCAACATGATGGATCTGCAGATTGCCCTGCACAGTGAAAGGGGGAAGACAGAGTGAGAACTTCCCTGTACTATTCAGAAATAACCAGGAAACCACTAATTCTACAAAAATCCAACCCCTTTTAGGAATAAAACCCACAATAATAAAACAAGTAGCCAGCATTGGTGGCGCACGCCTTTAATCCCAGCACTCAGGAGGCAGAAGCAGGTAGATCTCTGTGAGTTCAAGACCAGCCTGGTCTACAAAAGCTAGTTCCAGGACAAGCCTCCAAAGCCAGAGAGAAACCCTGTCTTGAAAAACCAAAATAAATAAACAAAAAAACAAACAAGGGCTGAAGAGATGGCTCAGAGGTTAAGAGCATTGACTGTTCTTCCAGAGGTCCTGAGTTCAATTCCCAGCAACCACATGGTGGCTCACAACCATCTATAGTGAGATCTGGTGCCCTCTTCTGGTCTGCAAGCATACATGCAGGCAGAACATTGTATACATAATAAATAAATAAAATTTAAAAGTTAAAAATAAATAAATAAAAAGTATTAGAAGCTGAATCTCTTTTTTTTTCTCTTGTATTAAAAGCACAAAACTTAAAACCTGTTCCCTCAACTCTGACCCACAAATGAAAATGTCTTTCTTTTCCCTTTTTATTTAAAACAATTGTAGATTTACAAGGCATGTACAAGTATGCCCCCTCTGAGTCTACAGTGTCTTTTCACAGATCTCATTTTACGCCATCATCAATTGTAAAAGGCAGCAGAAAAACATCCCAGTCACCCCACTGAGCCAGGCAGACTCTCTCCTAGAGAGCTTCCCAGGCTCTGCTGGAATGACATTGGTTCCATACACTGAGTATATGACTGTGTGGCCTGTGACCTCGCAGGGTGACACCCGACTCACCTCACTGTCCTGTGTGATCTGCACCTGTTCCCCTTGAGGCACCTGGGCAATGTGGAGGTGGCCCTGTGGGATCCACAGCAAGAGAAGACACCAAGAAGCATCAGAGGAAAACAAACGAAAGAAAACAACAAGCACCCTCTGCCAATTTCATGCTTTATCTGCTCTCAGCCCAAGAGAGGGCAATGTCTAGCTTGGTGCAATATGTGCACAGCTTGAGCTCATCCCATAGCCTCCTAAGTAAATGTTACAACACATGATTTATGTGATCTTGTAAACTTTTAAATGTTACTTAACAACTAAGAATATGCAATCACTGGGGGACCGCTGGTAAGGGTGGCAGATAGGAGGAGTCACTTGTGTGCACTGCACTGAAGTGGAAACACTTCATGTAAACAACTCAATGTAAGCACTAGTAAATGTGGCTCCACAGAAGCCTAGGGTCTGACTCCTATCAAAATCCTATCTGGGGCTGGAGAGATGGCTGAGTTAAGAGTACTTGTTCTTGCAGAAAACCTGAGTATAGTTCCCAACACCCATATGGGGCAGCTCACAATACCCTAGAACTCCAGCTCCAGGGGATCTGAAGCCCTCTTCTGCCCTCTGTGGACACCTGCCCTCACATGCACAAACCCCACACACAGACACACATGCATACACATAACTAAAAATAAAAATAAATCTTTTTATTTTTTAAATCCTATCTTAGCCCAAATAAGATCTTATAACAAACAACCTGCTGCGGGTGTTGGACTGCTTCTGAGTTACTGTGCACATAAATCTGTGCCACAGGAATCTATCCCCAGTGCTTTCCAACACTTCCCCACTAACCAGATGAAATTACCTGTTGCTGTACATAAATCCCACGAAACCCACCAATTACAGTCACTATGTTTCTTTAAAATAGCCCCACAGCCAGTGGACAAAAAGCAGCAGCATGACACAGAGATGCACTCAAAACTCCTTGTTCTCCAGCAGCTTCTGAGGCACACACTCCCTGCTCTGCCATTTCCTACTGTCTGTTCAGCATATGCAAAAGATTGCATAGCCTTTGTGCGGCCTAGGGCTCAGAACCCAGCATCCTGGCTGGAACATGCCACTCACTGTGCAATGCCTGTAGCAGCCTAGCACACATTAAAAAAATGCCACACAGAAGCCAAGGTCATCAGCTTAGACCTTTCTACTATGAAAGGCTGCCTGGCATCATGAAGTGAAAAATATGCTTTCAGGGAGGCAAGCAGAAACAGATTCCCTCATACAGGCTGCACACATATAGATGACCTCGACATTTATACAGGACCAAGAGGTTCCGTAGGGACCAGTGAATGGTCTGCAGGAGTCTCTTATCACTAGGTTGTTTAGCAGCAGCAAACAGCCATGTGCAAGGTTGTCATACTACTACTCTAAATGAAGCACTTTCACCTCACCTCGAACTATCAGTGTGCTTTCTCTTCCTGTACCAGCAACCTCCCCCACCTCCCCAGATGGGTGAGTGAGAAGGTACGTACTACTTGCACCTGTCCATCCTCTCCAATCTGGTGGATCTGCACTTGCTGTGCGTTGGCCAATGCGTAGTGTAGGGCCTGTGGCTGTGATTGTTGTAGCTCACTGGTGGGTGGAGGGGTACCCATCATGGTCTCTGTGAAACACAGGAGCAAGTGTTAGGATCCTCAGGTCCCACATAGAGAGTGACAGTCACCTCAGTCCCACATGTCTCCCCCTCCCCCCGATTCCTGATGAACAGGGAAGGTACCCTGTTCCTAGACTCAGGTCAGCACATCTCTGCTCTGCAGAGCTGTCAATAGTAAATCATAGGAAACTGAGATTTGTGACAGAGGCAAGCATTGTTCAGATTCAATGATCCTGTTACAACAAACTCTTTCCTGCAAACACCTAGAGCAGGTATGTCCAAAGATATGACCCACAGGGCTATGCTGCAATCAAACTATATCTGCAACACATTTTATTTCCTAGGTTTAATTAAAGTAAGATACATTTGGTTTGACATGTGGTATGTTAATTTTAATTGTAATACCAATTATAATGAATTTTCTTACAGTACTGGAAACTGAGTCTAAGGCCTCCAGCATGTTAGACATGTGTTCCAACACAGCACATCTCAGCCTCTAACTGTAATGACATCACAAGCAGAATTTTCTGAAACAGGATATTAAGGCTTAGATTTTTTTTTTCAATTTTCAATATACATTATGCAGTTCCATGGCAGAGTTGTGGTAATTGGTCAGAACAAACCTGTTGGGCAAACAGTGCAATGCCCTGAACCTTAAGACAGTGGGCTGCCGTTATGTGTGGAAGAAGAAATACAAAGGATTCTAAAGAAAAGCTCTATGTCCTTTCCACAGCAGCATCGAGTATCATGTGCTTTCAAAAGTACCAGGACAACAATTAAACCTGTGGATTCATACACATATACAGGCAGAAGATGGAAGAGCTGATCCCTCTGCCACTCTAAAGTACTGACTACTGCAGATGCTGCTTCCTAAGTCCAGCTCACTAAAGCCCAGCATGTATGTTTGCACAATGCTGACTTTCAGAAGCTTACATGAAACTATGGTTTGTGGTTTATATCCAAACTGGCAGGGACTAATCCATCATTAAATAAACTAGTTTTGCTGGGTACAATGACACACCTGTAACCCAAGCACTCAAGAAGCCAAGGAGGAGGGTCACAAGCTGGAGGTCAGCCTGGGTTATACTGCAAGAACCTGTCTCAAAAAATTAACCAAGGGATGAAGACATAGCTCAATGGCAGCACACTAGCCTGGCACACGAGGTCCAAGTATCCATCCCTAGCACCACAAGACAAACTACTAGCTCACTTGGTTATTTTTCTATTGCTAAAGAGACACCATAACTAAAGCAACTTGCAAAAGAAAGCATTTAATTGAGGGCTTGTTGACAGTTTCAGAGGGTGAGTCCATGACCATCATGGTGGGGAGGAGCAAGGCAGCAAGCCGGCAAACATGGTATTGGAGCAGCAGATCCACAAGCACAAGGCAGAGAGAAAGAGACTGGACCTGGCACGAGCTTTGGAAACCTCAAAGCCTGCTCCAAATGACACATCTCCAGCAATGCCACAACTTCTAATCCTTCCTAAAGCAGTGAACCAACTAGGAACCAACCATTCAAATATATGAGCCTATGGGGTCATTCTCATTCAAGCCACCACACTATTCTTGGCACAAAATTCATATGTAGTGCCAGTGAGATGGCTCAGTAGTAAAGGCACTTGCCACCATGCCTGCCAACCTGAGTTTGATTCCCAAAATCCATACTGAAGGAGAGAAAGAATCTACTTTTGCAAGATGTTCTCTGACCTCCACTCATGTGTATGCCACATGCATTCTCATTACCAAGCCCACAGACACAGACACAGACACAGACACAGACACAGACACAGACACAGACACAGACACAGACACACAGACACACACACACACACACACACACACACACACACACACACATGAAAATACACATACAAAATAAATAAAAGGGAATAAAAGATGGATATTTATCTATATAATTTTTTTTGAGACACAGTACACAGTTTCTCTGTATTGCTTTTAAACCTGTCCTGGAACTCACTCTGTAGGCCAGGCAGGCCTTAAACTCACAGAGATCCACCTGAGTGCTAGGATTAAAGGCATACACCACCAATGGCCAGCCTTTATCTATATAAATATTTTTAAGTGAAAAAAGTGAATTCATTTGCAGTATTTTGTGGTGGTCCCTTGTCTCTGCTAATAATTCAATGGTAACAAGGCAACCCAGCTGGAATTAATACCAATTCCAAATTAACAGAATTCTGGCTTAATTACATTTTACCATCACCAAAATAGCCTTGAATACCAGAATAGTTTTGCTAAGGCAACAGCAGATGCAGACAGAACAAAGACAAAGATTCCAAAAGTCCCTTGGCTTAACCACCCACTCTGCTTAATCAGATCTTTGCCAACAAATGTCTCCTCATCATCAGTTTACAAAGCAGTGAACTGTCACCAGACCCCATGGATGCTGAGTGGCAAGGACAGCCCAGGCCCTCTTCTGAAAGCAAGTGCCTGTCTTGATGATGAGCCATGACCTGAAACTATATCTACTATCTCACAGGCAGCTCTGAGCTAGTCCCAAACAATACATACCCAAAGCCACCAGAAGATGATTACAGTAATCATGCCTCATGGTGTTCTTGAGCCTCCTGACTCCCATTCCCAGCCACATGTTCTCTTCTACTCCAAACAAAAACCACAGAACAGGGTCAGCACTGTTCTCACTCAATGATGTCCAATGGCAGGAGGATAGAGACCACAGGTCAAACAGGACAAAAGAACAGCCACCTGGCAGTGCCTTCTGGGAATGATGCCTCAGTCAGACACATACTACAGGGTTTGTCCATTGCCCAGCAGTCACAGCTGCCAGAACTCCTCAAACATGCCATTCCTGGGGACCTTTTCAGAATCTGGGCAATTAATACACTGCACAGTGGCTAACTGCCCACACAAGAAGCCAGCATCCATAGCATCTTAAAGAAGCTGCCACTATGTTTATAAACAGAGTATCAATAAATAAGCAAATAAATAAAGCAGCTAGCTACTAATTATAAAAAGAAAAAATTTGGAAATTAAAAAATGGAATACAAATACCATCATGCTCAGCTACTGTCAAGCAGTGGAAAGAAACACAAATAACTAGAAGAGCCCAACCACTAATAAGTAAGTAAGCCTGCAGGAGCCACAGAAACAGGCACAAGTACCTGAGTCTCCACTGTTGTTGGCTTCAAGACCAGGACCAAACTGTGAGAGATTTGGGGTGCGACCTGGCTCATCAAGACACTGTCCAATAACTCTACTTGACTATAATTCCTTACAAGTCCTAGATAAACAGCCAGCTTCAGCTGCATGAAACGCAGGCCCTGGAAACTGTTCCCTCATGTTTCATCTCTAACTCTACTTGGCAATTTTTTTGAAAATCTTATTTCTTTCCTTGCTACTACATTTCTATTCCTCTTTTAAGTCCTTGAACATAACTTTACTTAACATTTTAGTGCCATGGGCTGTTAATTCCAGGCAAGGCCTCCTTAGTCACTAGGGGTTTTTTTGTTGTTTTTTTTGTTGTTGTTGTTGGTTGGTTGATTGGTTGGTTGGTTGATTTCGGTTTTGTTTGTTATCTGTTTTGGTCATAGGTCATATTTTTCCTGTTTCTTGGTATTGGGTCTGAAACCTTGTGAATGTACCCAGATTAGGTGTCTAGATTTTGTTGTCTTCCTATTAAACTGATGAAACCTGTGGCCCAGTGTGATCTTCTCAGGTTGTCTTTAAGTTCTGACTTTGAATGGCAGGAGGGACGGCTCAGCAGTTAAGACCACTACTACTTTTTCGGGGGACCTGGGTTCAGTTCCAGCCCCCACATGGTAGCTCACGACCATCCATAACTCCAGTTCCAGGGGATCTGACGTACTCTTTTTATCTCATCCAGCACCAAGCATGCATATGTTGCATAGACTTACATGCAGGCAAGAGACAATGCGCATACACAGACACACACACACAAATAAATATTTAAAAAAAACAAAAACAAAAACAAAAGCAAAACAAACAAACAAAAAAAACCATCTTTTCTCTGGGGAAAGCACACCCAGGGCCCTCTAGTTCTCTCCCAAAGTTGGACCTGTCTCCTGGGCTTTTTGCTCTGGCTGGTGAGCATCTGGATGCCTGTTCAGCCCAATGTGAGCTTGGGCACACTGGCTAAGAATCCCAGCTACTATTCACTGCAAGCATGTTCAGCTCAGAAAACAGCAAGAATCCAAGGGAACTCTGTGTCACATGGGACCACATTTCTAAGTTCAGCAGGTTCACTACTTGGGCTCTCACAGCAGCACCAGTCTGCCTCCTCAACTGTTAATTCGGCTGTATACTTCCCAGAGGCCCCTTGCTTCTTCAGGTTCCAAACTGTGCCTTGGGAGGCATGCTGAATTGAGGACAGGCATGCCAGCTCCCTGTTCTCGGACAGGTGTCACTTTAGGAACCTTGGCAACAACTAGAGCTAAATTTCTGATAACCACCAAAATAAGAGAGGAAGATGGTCAAGGAGGGCTCCAGGTGACTAGCTTTGTAGCTTCCAAAACAAAGTCCCTGGACAAAGCCTGTACTGAGAGGGAGCCCTGCCAGCCCCCTGCCCACTGCTGCTCTGGGTCCTGAGCTGACCCCCAAACAGGACTCAGCTTTCAGGAGCTACTGCTATTGCCAAGAAAGCCATGAAAAGGAGTTTAAAAGACTATTTTAGGGTTGAGAACATAGTTCAGTGCAAAGTACTAGAGCCAAGATCGTCCAAGACCCTCAGGCACAAGTCCTAGCACTAGAATAATGAGAGGGGGGCAGGCCCATGGGTAGAGCTCAGAGAATTTGTCTCAGTGATCTTGAGAACAAGCCTGAGTCTACAACCTCAAAGTAAAACTAAAGAGCAGCACAATGTAGGCCCTCCACCTTCACCTACAGCCATGCTGCAAGTAACAGTAATTACTTTTAAGGCTGTGGAACACTCAGGTGATGAGTAATCAGGCAACATAAGGTAGATCCAGCACAAACTCTTCTTGTTGGACCTACAAGGTAAGATATGCAGGCCTCATGCTCTTGCCACTGTCTAGGGAGCTCCCAAAAGGCCAGCCTCACACTGAGTGGGGCCAGAATTAACGAGCTCCCTGGCTGCACTCTCCATGAGAACAAAGGCTTCAGGGCAGCCATCTCCTGGGCATACCTGAGGCACTATATGAGGATGAGGACGGTGTCCTCCGGGAGAAGCTCTTGACTGCCAGGCTCTGGCCTCGCTGCTTCCGCCGCCATGCAGTACGGCACTTGGAGTCAATACTCTGCTTGATGCGATACCAGTCAGATTCCGTGATTCCAAATTTATAGAAGAGGTGACCTGAAAGAACATGTCCCAGATAAAAGCTATCAGATGCAGGATTTGACCTAGGCCCCTCCTGCTGAGAGCACCAAACACAGAAGCTGAGTGCTGCTAAGAGACCTAGCTGACCTGCTGGCATACTCCTGGAGGGCTGATTCATCCCCCAGAAAAGAAGCCAGAAAATCTAACTACATGAGGGAAGAGTCACTCAGGTCACTAGGTCAGCAGGAACAGATGCAAATACTTATCATTCTTCTTGTCTATTTAACCTTTAAATAACCTGACTTCACCCCAACACTAAGGGAACTGACTCCATTCCTCACAGGTTCCAGATTCCCCAGCTTCCAACTTCTCTTGCCCTAAACTCACAAGATAGCACACACCATCCTGACTGCCTAGGGAAACAAATGGAGGCTTCACACAGTACTCAGGCAGGCCCTGCTAGAGCTGTAGTCTAGTATCCTCTGCTGCTCTGCTAGGCATACCCACCTCTGCCCAGATCAGCCAACAGTACTTTGTCTTCCCTCCTCATTCAAAACTCCCCTCAGCACAGCACACATGCTTTCTAGAGCACCCATCACTTCTCTAAATGTACAGGATTCTCACACAGTGTTTATACACCCTTTCTCCCTTGTAAATGCAGGAAACTTGGTTTTGCTCTCTGTGCTGGCACTCAGTAAACAATGGCTATCTGCTTAGTGAGCAGCAGTTATCTGAAGCTATCTGGCCAGTGCTCCTTGTCAGATGCTTGCTCCTGTGTTCTCACCAGGCTGTCTCCCAGAACACAAATTCCTGGAGCACAGGGACTACTTCCTGGAGTTGCTTTTTGCCCTACGGAAGAATACTACCCACACCCCACCGCTGGATGATGGAGTGGGAAGCCATGCACATGGCACAGCACCTACTGGGACCCAAACTTAATCTTTATGTGTACAGAGATGCCAGGAGCATCACTGAACAGCATGCAGATACTGTCACTCAACAATAAGGAAATCAAAGACATAGAAGGCCACCAAAACAGATGACAGAATAGAGCTAACAGACTTTTCCAAGTCTGGATCCACATCTCACTAGCCCATGTGACACCACTCCCTTTTTTCTTTTTAGAACTTATTTTTCATATGGCCAATTAAAAATTATTTTTATTAAATCATGTGTGTGTTTTATTAGGGTAGGCGTGTATGCATGCATGTGTACATGAGTGCAGATACCCACAGAGAGGTCAGAGTCATTCGATTTCCCAGAGCTAGAGCTACAGACAGTTGTGAGCCACTGTTCTGTGAGTATATGCTCAGAAAACAATGACAGCCAGACCTCTGTGATCTGGAAGGAGGCTGGACTGCTGAGACAACCACATAGAGCCCAGCACCACTTTTCACCCTCCTCCATAAAAGGGAAAATCTGGGTGTGAGCTGGAAAATCTGGTCACCTAAAATAGACACAGAATTATTACTCAATAAACCACTGAGCAATACATGTGGCTTTAGGTATGGATACAGGCCTCACTAGGGTCACAGTCTAGTTACCTGGCTACCAGTCAGTCACCACAGAACCCACTACTAACCAATCACCTTATCTGATGTACATTTCAAAACCTCATAGATTAAGAATGTCATTGCCCTTGTGACTGTTTTGAGGCCTCCCCCCCAAAAAAAAGGGGGGGACAGAAGAAACACTCTGTAAGACCAGCCTTACAGTATAGCTTCTGGCTATCCTATGCATCCACCTTCATTACAGCTGAGGACCTTGGGTGCAAGCTTTGGGGAGACAAACAAGAAAAGGCCTTAAGTCACACCTTGCTCAGAAGGCTGCCCTGAGGTCATGAAGTAGAGAACAGAAGCCTCCAGTTGCTGGCCTGTGGGTCGCCTGAAAGCTAAGGTCAAAGGCACACCTGTGCTTCAAGCTGTGGAAGGTGGCACAGCTTGCTCTCACACGCTTGTAGTAAAGCCAGGAAGCATCACCCATCATTGTTAGTGGCCTTTCCACCCTCCAAAACCCCACAGCTGATTCTTAAAACCATAAAAGTAGCTTTCCAGCTCTCACTTAATGAGCCTACACAAAGCTAGGAGCTTTGGGAAAGGCAGCGGACTAGAGGGAACAAACAGCTGCCCTCAGTGGGTGGCATGTTATATTATCAGTCACAAAGGAAGGAGGACACTATCACTGCTAAAGTAATCTCAAGTCCAAAGAGAAAACCATGCAGGAAGCTGTATGCCAAGAACTCATTTTTTCATATTACATAACAGCAGCTCCCAGAAAAACAACAGATTCCATCCATGGACAGAAGCACTAGGTTAAGGGGCACTCTGAATGAACAGGTGTGTGCCCATCCAAGTCTCCCAAGGAAAGTCTGCCGGGCTTTCCCCAACTCATCCTTACAACTCCTCCTCCTCCTCTTAGTAATCTCTGATGGCCGTTCTACGCCAGGTCCACAGCACAAAGTCCAATCCCTTCCAAGATGAGGTCTCCCACCGGTCTTCAGAACTAGTAAGTTCCTCAGCTATTTGCTCAAATTGACTAAACTGGTGCTCTCAGTATATCCCCAAACTCCTGCCCGGCCATGACAGGCCAATGCCACACCTATGCATGACCTGGTATCCAAAGCATATGAGCAGTTTTTCCAATCTACCCTTCAGGACCTGGGAGCAATACATGTGTGAAGCTCAGAAAAGCCCACATCCCTGTGCACTGGTCAGAATAGTGTCCCCCAAAATTCATGTCTTTCCCAAGACCTCCAAATGAGCCCTCACTGGAAACCAGGGTCTTTGCAGATACAACTGAGTTTGAGGTTACTTTAGTGGGCTCTCACTCCAGTATAACTGATGTGCTTATAAGGAGACGGGAGAAATAGATACAGACACTCAAAGAGGAGATGGCCAACAGAGGCAGGCAGCATCAGCAAGCACCAAAACTGCCAGCCAACACCAGAGGTAGAGGCAAATTCCTTTTGGAGGAGGAGGAGCTGCCCTGCCAACATCTAGACCTTTCATCTGGGTCTGTGTTTGAATGCTCAGTCCATGGTCTGAGCAGCCCTAGGAACCCAATATACCCCATGATACACCAAGCCAGGGAGCTCCCTGGCTCCCATAGAATGTGTTACCTGCAACTTATGACCAGGAAATTGCCTGCTCTAGATAAAGGTGGTCATGGGTGGTGGTGTGCACACCTTTAATCCCAACATTGGGAGACATACACAAGCAGATCTCTGTGAGTTAGAGGCCAGCCTGGTATACACATGTCTCAAAAGAAGGAAAAAGAAGAGTCACTGCAGTCATCTATCTGCTGGCTATCTGTCGGGGTGCAGTTTTGTACAAATTGGGAGTCTTCATTTAAAGCACTTTGGATGATCCTGGGAGTCCTCAGGGTCTCTTACCCATACTAGCACTCTTTACAGATATCTTCAGGGATCGAACACTCTTTCTCTCTCTCTCTCTCTCTCTCTCTCTCTCTCTCTCTCTCTCTCTCTCTCTCTCTCTCTGTGTGTGTGTGTGTGTGTGTGTGTGTGTGTGTGTGTGTGTGTGTGTGTGTTAATTTCTGGCACCTGGCAGACTAGAGCATGCTCATCTGCAGAGCTGAAACAGAAACTTGGACGATCCACTAGTAAAACTCTCAACAACTCAGCCAACATGCTCATCTGAAAGAGCACCATTCCCATCCCCAGTTCATTCCCCAGGAAAACACTCAAAGCCATTCAAAGTCATACTACTGCTCTTCCTGCACACACTTCACTGATGACTCAAATCCTGGGGAGCTAACCAATCCTTAGCAAACTCAACAGGCCAGCTTATCTCTCCCCCATTGTTCACTGTGAAGATGGTACTTAGCGACAAGACCATAGCTAACAGGACTAGCTGAAATAAGGCCAGCAGCAGGCAATACTGTGGGACTCTGAAGGACTCTGAACTAGACAAGTTGAGGCTTAAAGGTCAAAGGTGAACAATCTTTTTTTAACACTCAATGATTCCACGTGAGCGGTATCATAGTACCGACAGATACTATGATAGTATCTGTCATACTACTGGGGTAGGAGGCTGGGTAGGTTTGGGCCCATCAGTAAGTAGCTTCTGAGGGTGGGACAACACCCAAAGGAGTCTGTGTACATCCAGACCCTTATGAGGGCCCACTCAGGTGGAAGAATGCCAGCAATTCACCAAGTTTCCGTTCCTACAAAGCTAAGTGTCTCTGTCAGCACAGGGTGCCACACAAAATCTTGCCAAAGCAAATCCTGGGTCCAGATCCACATCTCTGTGATGACCACTGAGCCTGACATCACCCCCAGCACTGGAAACATGGTCTAAATTCAGTCCCTGACCACCTCAGCACCCCCACCAGCTAGGCTGTTATCAACTGTGTAAACTTACATCGGATGCCATAGATAGTGAGGGGGTCCAACTGCTTCTTCCCATGCTTGCCCTGGCCCGACAAGTTGGACACAGCCTGCACCTCTCGGTGGAACAGGTAGTCCAGCAGCGTCAGTGCCATCTTCTCAGCTGTTCGACAGTTAGTGCTGATGTGCAGCATGTCAGAAGGGATGATGGCACAGCGTACCCGCATCTCAGGGTTATTCTCATCACCCAGCCAGGTGCCATTGGGATAGTCCTCTGAAAGAAGAGAAAGGTCTCAGTTAGCAAAGCTCAGAAGCCTGTTCAGACAGCATAGCACACAGCTCAAATTTAAGTTTCCTGAGGCTGCTAAGCCAAGCTCCCAGCTTCCATCTGGTTGCCAGGAACACCAGAGCTGAGATGTAGCCACTGGTGTTAGCCAGTAGCAGCCTCAAGCCATCCTGATTGTAGAAGAAAACATCAAACAAAATATGAGTTCAAATATCAGAAGCCCCTTGGGATAACAGAACTAAAAGCAAAAATCTTAAAAGGGAATAAGTGTGTTGGTGACACAGAGTCCAAACATTGCCAGTCTGAAGGATCTATAGCCCCAAGTCATCTTCGACCACACTCCAATCCATGTCCTGTGTACCTCTCCCAGACAGCCTCTGCCAGATCCCTTTATCACAATACTGTCTTAAAGCATCACAGGGATAGCTGTGCATGGTGGCACACGCCTTTAATGCCAGCACTCAGGAAGCAGAGGCAGGTAGATCTCGATGAGTTCAAGGCCAGCCTAGTCTACAGAGCTAGTTCCAGGACAGCCAAAGCTGTTATACAGAGAAACCCTGTTTCCAAAAAAAAAAAAAAAAAAAAAAAGGAGGGAGGGAGGAAGAAGGGGAGAGAGGATTGGAGAGGAGGGAGGGAGGGAGAGAATGAAAGACAGAGGGGGATAGGGAGAGAGGGAGGGAGAAAGAGAGAAAGATCACGAGGAAACATGCTAGCAGGGTGGAGAATGGGCATGAGCCCTCAGCTGTGGCTAAGGATGGAGATAACTGAACTTTGGAATTCAGAACAAGTTGAATAAATAATCTCTTTCTCAGTGATATCAATGATATATAAGTGGAGAGATGGTTCTTAGAGACAGATCCTGTTCTAAAAGTCACCCAGTCATTGCTATATGCATATATAAAAAGAAAAAACCCAGGAGTTGGCATTGTGGCACATGCCTGTAATCTCAGACCTTGGAGGGTTGAGGCAGGGAAGTTATGAGATCCAGACCAGCATAGGCTACACAAGGAGACCCAATCTTAACAATAACAAAAGTGGAGATGATCTAAAGATACATCACTAAACTAACCACAAACTGTGGGTGTACAGACCCCTCTTAAGCAAGAAGTTTAACTGAGCTAAGCAAGAAACACCGGTGGCAGCAAGTGTGGCAAGCAAATGTAAGCATACTACTGTGGGGACAGGAAAATCATCTTAGGTCAAGAGAGACCTAGGCCTGCTGTCATTCAGTGATACAGGGGACAAGCAGGAGGGAGAACTGCCACCCGAGCCAGACTGGCTCACTCAGTGTATTAGCTTCCACAAACACACAGATCTGGTGCCCTCTGACTTCTGGCAGGCTACAGCAGAGTCCATATTCCCACTGGTAACACAGATGCCCCTTGTTCCTAGTCAAGAGTACCAGTCACACTTGTGGTTTTCCTAAGCTATTCTTGGGGCTATGCTGAAGTCCTGGAGGCCAAATGACTCTTGCCATTCTCTAGTAGAAGTGGGGGGATGACTAGAGAAAATGTGATCCAGGGAGGCTTCCGGGCTATTCAAATACACTACAGACCTCAGGTCAAATTAGCTACCTGGGGGCAGCCTCAGCCTCCTACAGGCAACTTTTTAGACAACATGAACTAGTGTTAAGTATATTTTCCATCCATATGAAAAATTAATTCCCATCTGGCATTTGTAAAGAACTACAGAAATGATCCCTGAAAGTATAGTCTTCCCATCTGACATTTGTAAAGCCAACCCAAACAGTTTACCAAATTAAGGCACATGTTTCATGAGATACTAGTGGTTCTGAAAATGAAAATACCTAGAATGAACCTGGAACTTACCAGACAAGAAACAAGAGTCAGCATCCACAGCTTTCCAGGTCACACTGCCACACAAAGCCTAAAATGTTTTCAACCCAGCCACATCTGTGTCCCCACACCCATCCTTAATGTTCTGACATAATCCCATCCACATGTAGATGGCAAGGTATCTAACTAATGTTCCATATGGGAAAGGGAGCAGAAAGGCTGCAAGGTGGCATGTGCCTTGAACCAAGGGAAGGCCAGCCACATGCCAGAGGACAACTATAACAGCCAGAAGCTACTTCTATGACACAGGAATGGAGAACTTTTTAAATTCATCCCATAAACTACAAATTTCAATTTAGAAATGGCATACTCCACCATTTTCTTTTCAAAAAGGCCTTCGGTATATGTGATTTTTGTTTCATTTTTCTTTCTTTAGTAAACTATTTTAGATCAACAACTCTATTATATAGTTGTGGCTTATAACCAGTAATGCAAAAATATTCCTTAGCATATGAAAACTAACCACAAATACAAAGGGCTCTGTCACCCTATACCATGTGGTCATTCCACAAGCAAGATCCATGCATCTGCTATGTCTATGGCTGGGCATCTCAGAAGTTGGCCACAATAAAGGAAAACAAAGCAAAAATTAAGTTGCAGGCCACCTGGAGCCTGCCCAGGCTGCCACTGGCTTCAGAGTGCAGGGACCTAAATAAAGGGCATTTGTCACAGGAGGTTGTCAGTAAGTCCTGACTGATGAGCAGAATGTGGCATGGAAGCATACTTTCAGAAACCATGGGCTGAAGAGGGAGCATTCTGAACCAGTAATACCTGAAACATAATACTTCTGCATTGTAACTAAGTGTTCAGCATTTTACATGGAGGATTAGTCCATCCTCTAGGAATTACCAAATGCCCACACTGTGGGAATGGAAACCCAACTAAATCCCTTAATTAACAGATCCTGTTTTGATTCGTTTAGCCAATTTGTATCTGTCACATAGCCAACTTAGCCTCTGAATGACTATGGCCCTCACATTCTCAAGAATAGGGGGTACAGGAAGACATGGGCCAACAATTAGGAGACACCTTCTATTTCATCTAAACTAAGTTTACATTACTTAACAAATTACCTAAGTAAAAAGCTAAAATACAATGAAATGGCACAGGCCTATCATCCCAGCTACTTCATTCAAAGGCTAAGGCAGTAGGACTAAAATTTCAAAGCCTATCATTCCTGGGCTGCAGAGCAAATTCAAGGCCAGCCTGGACAACCTGATGAGATACTGTCTCAAAATAAAGAATGAGAAGAGGGTTGGGATACAGCTCAGTGGTAGAGTACTTAAGCATACATAGGCCCTAGGTCTAAACCCCAGTACCCTAAAAACAAAACAAACCTGGAAATGGTTCCACTGACTTCAAATTTTACAACAACAACAAACAAAAAATTTTGGATTTTTTGACTTTTTTTTTTTGGGGGGGGGAGGGTCTCTGTAGCTTTGGAGCCTGTCCTGGAACTCACCCTGTAGACCAGGTTGGCCTCAAACTCACAGAGATCCACTTGCCTCTGCCTCCCAAGTGCTGGGATCAAAGGCGTGCACCACCACCACACAACTTTTTTTTTTCTTTAACATTTGGAATTCTTAAGCAATAAATAATAACTTCAAAGTCTGGTTCTCCAAACCTCAGGCACACAGACACTCACATAAGAAGACAAGAAGCATCTGTCAGCTTGCAATTCTTGGCTCTTAATGGGACAAATCCTGTTAAGTTTATCATCATCCATAGCACCCCATATCAATAATCTTCTATAACATAAGCCAGATGGCCTAACACACCCTGCTGAGCAAAGAGACAAGACCATGACTGAGTGCCACAGGTTAGAGGCCAGTACTGTCAGGACCAGTGGGCAATGAGTCTGAAGTGAGACATGTTCCTGCTTGGTAGTCCTCCTAGCTCTTACATGTGCAACAATCACTTAATAATGATGCCGCCTATCTCCAGACACTCCTTAGAAAACCACTGTGCCAGCATACAACTCGGCAGGATCATTTACTGATAAGACACTGTGACCTACCTTTCCCAAAGAACAAGAAAGCCAAATGGTTCTGAACTATGACCTCTTCTTCAAAAGTAAAACTGTGAGTGGGGGAATGCTGAGTCCTAACATCGGAGAATGAAGATTCCTGGTGCTGTCCACCAGAGTCATGACTGTATCATGACACAGGCAGCTTTTAGTGTGGCTCTGACATTGCTCATCAAACTACTAACTACATCTCACTCAGAGACCCTGAACTCAGACACGTTTCTGTTCCTCCTTAAGACACTAATAACAAAGCAAGTGCCACAAATGATTCCTTTTCCTGAGTTCATTTCAACAAAATCTGCTATTTTTCCCAAATGTATGTCACACTGATCACATCACAAAGTCAGAGTCAAAAGGGAAAATTCTATTCTTATGATAATCTAGACTTCCTGGATTAAAAAGATTATATTCCTTAGGGGTCTACACCAGGCCTAAGCAGCTGACCAGACCAACACCCGAGCTTGCATGGTTCCCACAGGAAAGGAGAGAGATCAGTCAGGCTCCTTTGCTATTACAGGCATGGTCCTTATGCAACTTCCTTTGAAGAAAGAATGATTGGCACTTTCTCCTCAGTTAGTGTTAAAACAGCCAGCTGTTCTGGCCTTGAGTCCACATAGATGCCAAAACTTACACACAAGTGTTCACACTTCACAAGTGTTCACAGCGTACAACAGCCAAAAGCAAAAAAGATCCAAATACCTGTCAACTAACGATGTCACACAAGGGCAAGCCTGAAGCATGGGCCATGCAGTCCCTGTCATACAAAGAGAGGGCCAGAGTATGCAGCATGCAGTCTTTGTTATATGTGGGGAGTCAGGGAATGGGGAATACAGTCTCTGCCATATTAAGGCAGAAGCACTAATAATACAGCCCCTGTGTGCATAAGGACAGGACCAGAGCACAGGGAATGCAGCCCCTCTCCCTATGGAGGGAGGACAGGAACAATTATGGCCCTGTCACAATCAGTGCTCACAGGAATCCCCATTAACACAAGAAGATCAGCAGCTAAAAGGACTGGGTGGGAGGGCGAGGACTACTAACTGGTTTGAGGTTTCTTTGAGGGGGGGTGATAAAAAACAATTCGAGATTTAGATAGTGGTGACATTGTATAAACATGTGGATACACTAAACCAGCCTGTCACTGTAACAGACTAAGGCGGAAAGCTTGCAGAGGATTCAGTCCATGGTCATGGGCCCCACATGGGGACCCCAAGAAATCATGAGGAGGAGTCTGGGAAAGACAGACCACAGCACTTGCTCCTCCTGGCCCCTTGCAGATCCCCATCACAAAAGGCAGCCCAGCCTTAAGAAGACTGTACTTCCTAAGTCTGGCAATATCCTCTGGAAACCTGCAGAGAAATGCCAAGGACAGTGAGTGACTACTGCTGCAGGATCATAAAAGCTATTCCTCCTCAGGAAGCAGACCATCTAAGAAGGCACCTCCATAAGTGACACTGAAATCACTCTGGAAACACCAACAGACATGGAAGAAATCAATTTCTGTGTAGGTAGGGGAAAGCAAACATAAAACCAACACAACATGAGAGAGGCTCAGGTGCTGGAAGCCACAGTGGGCTTCCCAGTCGCTTTAACTTTCTTCATCACTTCTGATCCACTCCTCTTATCAACAATAAGCTACATGCCCTTCCAAACTAACAGCACAAAAGCACAATTATGGCTGTGCTGACAAGCAGAGCAGCCCTGGTAACGCACCTTCAGAGTTCAGGGTGATGAGTGTGACGTTGCTTCCAATGTTCTGGCTTCCTGGTTGGCCGCAGTTAGACACGGAGTCACTGGCCTCTGACCCGCTCTCCCCATCTTCATTGTGGCTGTCATCCTGACCTGGTACCTTCACCACGA
Organism: Cricetulus griseus; assembly: GCF_003668045.3. Classification (NCBI taxonomy): domain Eukaryota; kingdom Metazoa; phylum Chordata; class Mammalia; order Rodentia; family Cricetidae; genus Cricetulus; species Cricetulus griseus. The sequence continues at coordinate 198,630,650 of NC_048596.1, read as the reverse complement.
TGGTGTTCTGCCGACGCCCAGGAACAGCGCTGACGGGAAACAAACACAGCAGCCCACGCTGTGAGAGGGACATGAGTGGCACACTGAGACTAGCCCTGACTCACTGTGCTGTGTGGACTTATCCCAAAATGCCTAGCTGAGCATGGACCAATGTACAAAGTGGGTCCCCCAACATGCGGTGTGTCCCCACACACACCCTCCATGGAGATGAATAGCAACATAACACAGAAACAGTCTGAGGCCAAGAAGACACATAATATAAAGCAACTGCTTAAAAATATGAACAGCACAAAATAAATAAAATCATAACTCACTGAAACTCAGCTTAGAATCCTGCTTTCGGATCTCAAGAGATCATCCTAACAAGGCTGATGTGCACAATGGTCATTGTGTGTCAAAGAGCCCCCATCCATCCATCATCCATCCTGTCAGACACCCAAGGTGACTCAGCCTCAAAACACCTCCACACTCTCCATGACTCCCACAAACAAATCCTAGGAACAGCTTACAAGGCCATCAAGAATGCCAGGAGTCCCCTGGGAGGCATTCTTGGTACCAGGCCCTGAAATACAGCAGCAGCCAACAGCCAGCAGCAGAAAGTGCTCAAAAAAAGACCCAAGATTGATTTGTCTTCTGAATGACCCTGTCAACATTTTGGACTGTGACCTATTACACACTACAGATGAAACAAAACTCTATTTCCCACCAGCCACGTCACAGGGGCTTTAAAATTCTAGTTATCTCCAGAGGCAGAAGCCACACCAGGTCCTTCCTGGACGTGACCCCACACAACTATCCATGGTGAACTGGCTCCTCAACACTCCATACCCATGACCTCAGTGCAAGCCTGGAAACTCATCCTCTCCCCAGCAGCCTGCCTGGCTGGCCTCTAGCACCCCCACATCACACCCCAGACCTCCTGTTTCCTAGAGAACTGGACCAGAACAAGAAACCAGAACAAGACTGGATAGAGCCACACCCCAGAGAAAAAAAAGCATGACAGGCATCTGTGAGAACACTGCTAGTTACCAAAAGGTGGCAAAGCCTTCCTGAGGCACAGAGCCAGAGCCAATGGGCAGAGGCCCCGCCACAGGGCATGGCCATTGTACACTTTCATTTCTGACTGAAGTTCTGTTCAACACATTTCAAAAGAAAAGGCATAAGAAAAAAAGTCACAAACTTAACACATCTCCATCATTTACCAAACTCAGAAGAGGATCAACTATAGGGACAGACAGACAGATGGGAGTGGCAAGCCGACCATGTACAATACTCTGGCATCTGCACACACCAGATCTAGCCCAGAGGTCCTCACAGCTGCCACCCCCTGTGCTCTCTCATCCCACCATCACTAAGCACCAGGCTGGCCCTCCCTAATGTAAAAACTATGGTGGTTGCTAACAGAATCAGTCCTGTGACCATAGACATGGACATGTGCTCAGACTGTCCCTGGCTCAGGAATGCTCATTTATCCTCATGACAGTGGCAGGGAAAGGTAGGGTGGTGGTGGCTACTGACTTGCTAATGATATTTTCCAGGGAATCCGGTGCCCTGTTGCTCAATGGGTCTTCCATCTTGGCTACAATGGCGTTCTGCCGATCATTGTTGAGTATTACTGTAGTCTGGGGGACGACGCTATGGAACAAAAGAATCACAAGAAAAAGAAGACCTTAAAACAACAACATTCATTGTCAGAGCACATCGTCATTCAACACGGTCAGCTTCCAGGGCCTGCACCACAGAGCAGGATTCCAGTCAAGGACAAGTAAACTGGAGATGGGACTCTTCAGTTTCTTGCTGGTCAGTATTCTTGGTTGACACAAATGGCATAATGAGGGCAGGCTGGGCTGTGGACATTTAACAGAGTGGGTAGGACAGGCTAAGACACTCTCCTGTCCTATGCACCTGCAAGCCATCTAAGCAACAGGTTTACATGAAAACCAGTTTCCTTTTCTTTTTTCTTTCGGTGTGTGTGTGTGTGTGTGTGTACAATATACATGTGAGTTGCACATAGAGGACATCAGCAATCTTCCTCTCCTGTTCTCTTCCTTAATCTTTTGAAACAGTGTCTATCACTGAATGGTAAGCTAGTCTGTTCAGCTAGGCTGGCAGATCAGCAAGCTCAGGGATCTGCCTGTCCCCAATTCCCCAGCACTGGGGTTACAACATATGTACAGCTATGTCTGGCTTTGTACATGGGTTTTAGGGACTTAAACTCAGATCTTCAAGCTTGCAGAAGCATGAGCTCTTACCCGCTGAACCAGGCCCCAATCTGGTTCAATCTCTTTTAACCGCATCCCTCCCAAACAATGACAAGGCCTGAAGGTCTCACAGCAGCCCTCCTCAATGTTATTTTACAGCAGTCAAACCATGGGCAGCAAAGGGAAACAGGCATACACACCACCCGCAGCCCTCTGCAAAGTGCAGGAACAAACCAAGAGGCCTTGAGGCTTGGCTTTGAAAAAAATTCTAGGAAAACAATGGGACATGGCCCAAGAACCACCAGGCTCAGAAACGCCCTGAAGGCAGCACTAGAGTGCAAATGAACAGGACCAGCAACTGGCTCTCAAGAGACTTTTTCACACTGCGGTCATCGTGTCAACTTTTAGCACTTCACAGCTCAGGGCTGTCTAAAGTGTGTTCTGCTCTGAAGAGCCAGAACTGAAAAGAACTGCCACTTGATACAGCCAGTTATGTTACCTGAAATCCCAGCATCCTTGCTCAGAGGAAAGGGTGCTCCATACACATGAAAACGAGCACCTGCCATGGTCACTGGCATCTCCACATACTATTGTACCCATACCAACAGGCACAAGAGCAGCAGCATGTAAAGTCCAACACATGCCCAGAATCACAGCTGATTTTCCAAAATGCAAGTGTTAAGTACATACATAGCATTCACTTTTGTGTCTCAGTCACTCTGCTTATTCTCTGACAACACCTACAATTGCCCACCAAACCATGATTAAGTGTCCACAGGGATCCAAAGTAACCCTGGAGATCTCTGCCTGCTGCTAAGGTCTTGTGAGGCCTCCAACATTCACACTCCTAAAATAAATAAAGCACATAAGATCTGACACATACACATTTACACCAACAGCCATGTATACACATAAGCCCTACACACTCACATTATCAAGTAATTACAGCAAGCACACAGAGACTTATGAACACTGTCCCCAGCTGTGAAACCTGTGTAGCCTGCATCCAAAGCAAAAGAAGCAAATAACCCTGAAATAATGCATGAGTAAGACTGCAAGTCTCCTCCAGATGTCACCATTTCCACATGTACACCTGTGTGGCTCAGAGCAGAGGAGTCTCCTGCACAGATCCATATAAGGTCCCTTTCACAGAAACAGAACTTGCTCTGCTACCTCCTGAGATCTCTCTAGAGAATCAACTGTGTTTGGTCTTTAAGAATGCTATATAAGGGGCTGGAGAGATGGCTCAGAGGTTAAGAGCACTGACTGCTCTTCCAGAGGTCCTGAGTTCAATTCCCAGCACCCACATGGTGGCTCACAGCCATCTGTAATGAGATCTGGTGCCCTCTTCTGGTGTGCAGATATACATGGAAGCAGAATGCTGTATACATAATAAATAAAATCTTTAAAAAAAAAAAAAGAATGCTATATAAATAAATGGACTTGTAGGCCATCCACAGCAGCAGCTCAAAATTGTTGCTTCTGTGGCTGGGGATGGCTCCACAGCATGACAATGTTAATCAGTCTTGCCCATTGAAAAGTAGTATAGTGTCTGTAGGTTTCTGCATGACCACAAACTCCTGTGCCTTGGTCATGAGCACAAATGGTCCTAAGCAAAACTGCTGGGCCATGTAGGAAGGACATCCAGCTTCCAGGGACCTAGTCATGCTGCTGCACACCTGGAAGCTCCTGCCTCTCCACATTTCTTCCATCATCAAGAGTTGTCATCAGCATTTGTTTCACCTAACAGGGCACAAGGGTCCCCCTTCGCTCTGACTAGTATATCCTAGTGGCTGAGGACTTGCATGTATCCTCAGGTCAGTTTCCTCACAGTAACACAGTGGTTCATTTACTGCTGAGTTTAGAGCATTCTGGCTTCAGAACATCTTCACCTATCTGTGCTAGTCTTTCTATGCTTTTCTCAGCTTTCCCAGGTCAACCTGTCTTCCTTCCTAAACAAATGTACACAGGGGCTGGAGACACAGCACAAAGGTAGAATGCCTGCCTAGTATGTGCTAGATTTCATGGCAGTGTTAGAGGTGAATGTAGAAATGAGCAAACACCAGGAAAGTGAAACGTAAAAGATTCCTGAGAGGGGATGGAGTCATGACTCTTTTAGAACGCAAGATTAGTTCCCAGCACCCACATCAAGTGGCTCCCAACTGCCTATAACTCCAGCTCCAGGGGAATCAACACCCTCTTCTGGTTTTAGAAAGGTACTCACATTCATACACAGACTACACACATGTAAATAGGTTTTTTTGTTTTTCTTTTTTTTTTTTAAGATTTATGGAAGCTGGGGATGCAGTTCAGTCAGTAAGCGAGCTTGCCTAGCATGTACACAGTCCTGGGTTTAAGCCCCAGCAACTCATAAACCAGGCATGGTGAGTGCCTGTAATCACAACACTCAAGGAAGTGGGGGCAGGAGCAGTCAGAGGCCAGTCTAGGATTCGTAAGACCCTGTCTCAAAAAAGGAGGCTGGATTGCATATATAATTATGAAGTACTTAGAAATAACAATGTATATACAAAAACTTATGGGAGAAACTAAAAACCTGACACACAGATAAAGAGATCCACTCTGTGAAACAACCGTGGATGGTCATCATGACAACTCTCCCCAAAGCAACCAGGAAGAGGCAAAGAACACGAGTTCTGCAGGTGCTGGAGAAGTCCTCTGAGCTTTCACAACACTCACAAGCTACCAGGACAGTTCACATTGCTGTACTGGCTTTGGGGGCTGGAGCATGTCTCTGAGTCAGCAAGGTTTGCTAAGGACTCCCTAAACTTCATGTGTGTGAACTGGTGCCCCAATGGTTAATACCCAGCCCTGACGTGTACAGAGGAACTTGTACGGCTGTGCAAGGCAGCACAGGCCAGGCAGGAAGATCAGGCATGACATTAAACAGAAACATCCAGAACTCAAAATTAGATAAGAAGTAAACAAGCCCATCACTGTCAAGAGACCAGACACTCCACAGTCAAACAGCCCTATCTTGATCCTACCACACTCTGAGCCTACAGAGTAGACAGAGGTTTCTGAGAATGCTGATGGCCCCAAAGCAAGCTGGCAGCCAGATCAGCTTCACCATGAGCTTCCTTCAATGCTAAACAAAAGAACCCTAGGAACTAAGAGCAGGCAGCCAGATTGCTAGAGGGAGTTTAAACCATTCTCCTTCACACACTTCAAGTCTCTAAAGTCAGTTCAGAGAGACAAAAGAGACAAAAGGAAGTTTTGTACATCTGCCCCAAGGAAAGCTTTAAATCACTTTTTTTTTTTTAATTTTGAAAACCACTACTATACAAAAACCTTTTATTCATCATGGCTGTTTTGTTTTGTTTGTGTGTATCTTATTTGGTTTTGCTTTTGAGACAGTCTCATGTAGGCCTCAAGCTCACTGTATATTTAAGATAACCTTAAACTTCTGATCCTCCGGTTTGTACCTCCTGTGGGTGGGGATAACAGGCATATGCTACCACATTGGGTTTACACAGTGCTGGCGATTGAACCCTTACCCACTAAACCACCTCTCCAGTCCTAAAACATTTTTAAAGCTTTAAAAGCAAAAACCCTATTGCTTTTAAAAATAAGAAACAAACGTTGTCCTATGTAACAGGCTTAGTTAAAAACAAACAGAAATACCTGGTTTTAAAAGTTGTTATCAAGCAATGTGGTTCTACAAGACAACCCTGGAGGCAACACACTGTCACTGTCTGGGTACTGCCTGCATGACTCCTGGCTTGCATCTGCACTGTACCAACACTCTCTGCTCAGCTATGCTATCCACCACAGGGCTTCCTTCACCAGTCTGTATCTAGCTGCAGAGAAGAGCAGGAAGGGTAACTTGTTCACCACCTGTATAAAGATACCTATGATGGCCCCTGAGACCTTCTGGTCAGGTAACACATTACTGGCCTTATTAGAATACTTCAAGCCCAGCATTAAAGGCTGGATTCTACAAGTAGATGCTTCCAGACCTATTGCTTCTCCAAACATCTTCAGCATTAAAATACCTCGTTGCCATCTCTACAAGCACAACTATTCAAAGTCAAATGGCATACCTGCAAGAGAGACATAAGCCAGCCACAACAGAATTATAGTCTATTTCCATCTCTGGAAGCCAAATGCCACTGCTGGATGAAACCCATCTCTGTAAACTCACAAACATTTTTATCGTGATTAAGCTTTGGCATCAAAGAAAACAGGCCTTCTTTTATTTTTTTCTTGAATTTACTCATTCAGGTACAGAATCTGAAAATCTGGACACAATGCCAGCTAAGGCTGGCAGTGTTTCACGGCCTTCTGTCTGCCAAGGAGCACCAACAATCAGATGAGCACCCCTTGGAACCCACAGCAGCCTCAACCTGTCCAGCCAGGTGTCAAATGACCAGCAGGGGGCACAGACTCCCAGAGCAGAGAGAGGGCCTTGGGAACCGCCTCCAGCTAGATCTAGACCTCTGCAGCTCTGCAAATGGAAGGCAGTGTCCTCAGGGACCAGCTCTGTGCTCTCTGCAGGCCTCCTTAGAGTTTGGTGGCTGATGATGGCACCTGAGTTAGCCTGGGAATTACACTTACAGCCAGCAGGTAGTGGGCCCGGGTAAACAGAGCACAGTACCTTATCATCTGGTATGATACTGCCTTTCAGCTGTTTCTAGAAACCAGTGTATGCCCACTGCCCAGGTTCTGTGTAAACAATTCTCATTTCTTCTCTGTGTCTGTGCATCAATGACTTCATCCATCCTTCACTAAATCGTAGGGTTCAGCTTTCATCCACCAGGCTGCTCAAGTTTTCTGTTAATAGCCTTCTAGAAAACATGGACCCTGTCACCACCACACCCAAGTAGTAAAGTGCCCCAGCTCTCCATCTTCAAATGAGGAAACTGGGACTTGGAAATAAATATCTGGAACCTGGGAACATCCAAAAAGGTGACCGTGACACCCAGTGCTCCCAAACAGAATTCCAAAGCATGTGCACTTGAGGCTAGGCCACAAAAACCCCTCTTCCACTCCAGGTCCTCCCATAACCTGGAAGAACTAGAACAGAGAAAAGGATGTGGTCAGCGCTTCCTGGGCTCCTAAAGATAGCCTGTTCTAGGAAAACTAAGGACTGAGGTATTATCCCCCAAATAGGCAGCACCTTATGAGGGAAGAGAATCACTGCCATTTTATCTCCTTCTGAAGACATCGGTGTTGTTTGGTGCAGGCCCAGAAGCCTTGGAGTCAGTGTGACGGACATGGCTACCATGTGAGATTCTACCAGAGTCTAAGTGTGGCCAAAGAGGCTAAGGTGTCCTTCAGTGCCAGGAACAATCTCATCTAACACAAAACCCTCCCACACAAATGTTCCAGGTCCTGAGCATTTACATGAGGACCATGGGTCCCATGTGGAATTCAGGCATAAGACATCCTTGCATAGTTTTTATGTAACTTGAACTTTCTAGGAACTCAACTACCATCTAGAAAGAAGAACTACACTTTACATCATTGGAAATGGCACAAAGAATTCACCATTCTGAACATTCCATTGCCAACTAGTGGTGTCTACAACCAAAACCTCACAGCAGAGGTTTATCTCTACCACCCATCGAATGCTGAACCACAGATTTTACCATGTGCTGCTGTCCTTTCAACCTCCCTCTTGTGAGGCAGGCCACTCCTTTAACTCTTAAAGCAGTATTTCCCAACATTATATTTGGGGACAAAGAGGTGTTTCAAAACTAACTGCCTTAAGAGGCAGTCAGGCACTTTGTGACCTTCACAGAGAGCCTGCCCAGACACTGGCAAGTGTCTGTGGGGAAACACATGGTGAGGTGTGCAGCCACTTCAGTCACAAGAGCAATCCTTCCCCCTTTGAGAAACTAGACTCCCAAATTCCTCATGACAGAGGGGGCAAAGGTGAAGATGGGGTGCTCTTGAGAGCTACAGGAGCAATGAGTGACTGCCCAACAGCCCTCATTAGGAAAGTGGACAAGTAGTCACTGGTACTCCTGAGCACTCCAAAACCAAAGTAACCCCTACTCTACCTCCCCATATACCCCTTAATATCCACAAGGTATCTACTGCTGCTCTAGTTACCAGCACCCATGGGCAAGGTGGCACCCAGCAACCACCCACACTGCAGCAAAACCACTGGTGTCACTCTAGGTTTGCTGTGGCTCCCAAACAGACAGAATTCTGTTCTGTTCTTCCCAAACCCATCAGGCAAGAGGATGTGGGCCTCGGAGCACAAAGATAACACTGCACCCACCACCACAAGCAGACCTCCTCCTCCTAGACATTGTAGGAAAAATAAAAATAGCAGGAGCACTGGGTGGGTATTGCTGCCCTGAAGGCTCTCATGCCCCGCTGCCTATGGACCCAAGTATTGGAAAGGATACGTTCTGGGGCACCTTTCAATCCCTAGTACGAAGCCAAGCGTGAAACTTGCACGCTAGCAGAGTACAAACCATACAAAGCTCTCTAGGAGGCTACAAACCTTCTATTTAAAAATTAGGCACAATGTAAGACTCAGACTTAGCGAAAAGTTTGCTATGATCAAGTGAAATTTATAAATGCCACCCCTGAAGAAAAGGTAGGCAATGGCCAGCCAGAGGTAGGAAAAGAAAAGAAGCAACACACATGGGCCAAGTTCACGGCCAGGTGTAAGGAAAGATGAGTCTGTCTGTTCGAGCCAAGAACAATGTTGGAGAGACTCAGGTAGTTCCAGCACAGAGCCTGTGTTTGGTTTCGGTCTAAGTGAAACCAGCACCATGGAACCACCAGGGCAGATATCCGGATCTAGGGCAGATCAGTAACAGTGGCGCCTGGGTTGGCACAGGAGCACTTTTCCCAGGGTGGCCTATGTAGCCTTGGCTCTTCCATACTTACCATCGCACTTTGTTGCAGGTCTGGGTGGCACCAAGTGGGGAACCAGCCACCATGGGGACCTGGATAGGACTGTGCTGTTTGTTGGTGACCAGGTCTAGCTTCTCTTCCAGAGATTTGCAAGTAGCCTCGAGAGCTTGCAGCTTGGCCTCGATGCTATCCAACCGCAAACATATCGTCTGGTTAATAGAGTACAGGAAAGACTGGAAGTGAAAACAAAAAAGCTTTAGAGAGGGTGTCTTACACTAGGAGGGACAAGTCCACGGACCCTAAACAGCTGGCTCCTAACTCTACCCCATCTAGCCCTGGGTCATGCCCAGGTATTCAGTGAGGAGCCCTGGGCAGTGCTAGGAATTCAGTGAGAAGTCCTGCCCCCTGTATCAAACAAGACCTTTTGCAACTCACCTACACTAAGGCCATACAGTAATAAGCTTGCCATTGTGTTGCTCATCGGCAGATTCACACGTTAAAACTACAAAATCTTCCTGATGATGACAGATTATAACTAACATCCAAACAGCCTGGAAAATACAGGCCCTGCACACTCACAGCGTATCCAGTCAAAAGGACACAGGTATACCCCACGGAAATCTGGCAACGACCTCTTCTAAATAACAAGCATGCCACCTAGTGGCCCACAAAAGGAGCAGTTTCCAACTACTCAGTTGAAATCAGCAGCCAGCCAGGGAGAAAGGCTTTGCTCCCTCAAAAACTGCCAGTCCTGTCAGGAGCCACCAGAGGCATGACACACATAAGAATTCTACTGTGAAGAGACATCTAGGCCAGCCAGCATTCAGGGTGCTGGTTTATAACAGGAAATGTAGGAATAAGGCCAGCAACATCTGAAGAAAACAGAATGAGAAGGATTTGACTGGAGGGAAAATGTAGCCTTAGGGACACATCAGAAAGAAGGTGCAAGCCTCCAAGAGTAGAGCCGCCAGCTGAGGCTGACCCTGGACCTCAGAGACTGCCTCTCTGCACATGGTCCAAGCTAGTGAGGGCCAGTCTCTGCTCTAATTTGAAAGACAATTGCAGAATACTATCAAAATCACAACAGGTGCAGCGGCAGATAGCATATCACCAAAGCAGCAAAGCATGAATGCATGAGTCCAGAATGCATTCTGACCAGCCAACCTTGGTTCTTAAGAACTCTGAGCTTCATGGACACCAGACTGATAGTTGGGAAACCAGCATAGGACTGTTCCAGACCTCTTGAAGGAGGAAGTCAGTTTGGAGGTCTGGACAATCTACAGGGCCACTGGTAGTGGATCAGTATTTACCCCTAGTCCACAAATGAACTTTGGGAGCCCTCTCCACATAGAGGGATAGATACTCTCTCAGCCTAGACACACTGGGGAGGGTCTAGGCCCTGCTCCAAATGATGACAGACTTTTTGAAGATCCCCCATGGAAGGCCTCACCCTACCTGGGGAGCAGAAAGGGGTTGGGATTGGGGGGTCGCTGGGGGGCAGGGAAGGTGGGGAGGGAGAGGGAACTGAGATTGACATGTAAAAGAAACTTGTTTATAATTTAAATTAAAAAAAAAAAACAGAAAAAAAAAAAAAAAAGAACTCTGAGCTTGCTTTATACCCTGCTATGCACAGCAGTCAGGAGCAGCCACAGGAATGTCCTATACACCCAAAGCCCTCACATCTCCCTCCATTCATCAGAGCACAGCAATACTAGTAAGGAAAAGGTTAAAGAGAGAACGTGACCCTCCCCTGCTAATCACTCTCCACAGAAGCAAGCGCCAAGGCTGTGTGTAGGAGGAAACAAGCAGCAGCACTGGACTTATTGATGACCAGTGTCCTCATCAATGGAGGCAATGTCAACAGTGCAGGTAGATAGATACATCAGGAGCACTAAGTGGTGGCCAGTTCTTGAGACAAGACCATGAACCACTATTTTTTATAATTGGAAGATATCAACTATTTGCCTTCCAAGTCCTTTTAAGAGTTAAAAACCATTATTTTAACTCTGAATGAGAAATGTTCTGTCTGGAGTTTGGGTGAAAAAAAAAGAAAAAAAAAAAAAAAACCAAAACCACTATTACAGACTAACTAATGTCTCAGGCAAATCACAAAGAAAGGAAGGAAGGAAGGAAATAATATTTTCCCTAACCCTGCTCCACAAGTGAGGATAACCACAAAGAGCTCCCGTCTGTCTGGTGAGCGTTCCTGCTGGCAATCCCTGACAGCACATGGCTGCACGTGACAGCACGCATACAAAGCGTGCTGCTAACATCACCACGGATTCCAGGCAGATTCTTCCCTTTCTACTTGGTCTGTTTCTCTGTTTGCAAATGTGTTTTATCATACAATTAAGATCACATTTTACAGCTGGGCGATGGTGGTGCACGCCTTTAATCCCAACACTCGGGAGGCAGAGGCAGGCGACCAGTCTGGTCTACAAGAGCTAGTTCCAGGACAGCCACCAAAGCCACAGGGGTTCCCTGAGGCCTGGGATTAAAGGTGTGTGCCATTACTCTTGGTGTGAGCATATTTTTCAGTTCCCCACTGCTTCCCCTTAACAGAGGGAACTGAGCATCTCAAGCAGATGCCCTTGACACAGAGGAAGCATGTGAAGAGGACTGGTGTCATCTGAGTTGCTCTTGTAAACGTCTCCTATTCTAATACTTACATCTGATTCTGCAGACACTGAGTTCCAAACAAGCAAATCCAGAAGCAATTCACTGACTGACTGAGGGGCCTCCAATCCCAGTCAGAAACCTAAGGACCTGGAGTCCATAGGGACCCTCAGCTTTCCTCCCATCTGAGGCAGGACTATGCACACACAGGAAGATATCTTATTTGTCCTCCCAATCTAATGCTTCCTCCTTTCATCTTGCCAGGAGAACCTGGCCTGTGCTTTCATGTAGCATTTCAGTGGCATCTCCATGCCTAGGCCCTTACTGTGGCGTCATCTAGAAAGAGGGTCTTTGCAGATGTGTTTAAATAAATGAGATCATCCGGGCCTGAGTGAAAACAGGCCTCAGACACAGACTGTAGCAACAGGCTGGGACAACCTAGAGGTCACAGCACAGAAGAGGCAGGAAGAACCTCCCCTGGAATCCCAGAAGGCATGGATGACCCTGCCACTCTAGGGCTGAAGAGAGTCAGTTCTGCTGTTCTAAGCCCAGGTTCATGGTAGAAAACTGACACAGTGCACACAGGACCCACATGGTACCTTTATAGAGGGATCCTGGCAATTGATCTCTAGTCGCTGGCGCTTCAAAGCAGGTTCATCATCATCTGTCACGACATGATTCTCCAAAACAACTGAAAAGCAACCAGAGACAGAAACTGGAGTGAGCATGGAGAGATCCTCAGGGTTCTTTACAACTACAGCCAAGCACAGTGCTGGCACCTTAAGTGCTTTGTTAAAATTCTCAAAAATATCAGACCAACCAATCAACGCTCTTCAGAGCCCAGCAGGCAACTCCACACTAAACTTTCATCTGTGACTTCTCCCCAGCTTTACTTAGTGTCTGCTAGCTAACTCATTGCAAAATCAAAAGCACCCTCACCTAGCCTTTGGTCCTGGGCCCACTCCCAACATGGGGCTGAGGGGCACACATGTACTGACAGCCACAACTTTCTCTGCATGCCATATATGCCCCACACTAGCACAACTAACATGCTGGGATATATGGAAGCTGCAGCTGCTCATGAACCTCCTACCAGCAGCTCCTGCTGACCTTCCAGGCCTGCTTTCAGATAAGCAAGGTAACCCCAATTCCAGCCTCTGCAGTACCACCTCGACTTGCTAATCTCATCTAAAATTAAGTACAAAACAAGGTCAAAGATTCCCAGAGTCAAAGAGCAGCAAGCAGCACCCACTGTGACCTTATCTCTGCAAGCTGAGCTTCTATTGACCTATGCCATCTAGTCCTTTACTTTACACAGAAGCAATCACTCACTCTTGCTCTCGCTCTGTCTGTCTGTCTGTCTGTCTGTCTGTCTGTCTATCTATCTATCTATCTATCTATCTATCTATATTTGGAGTTTTTCAAGACATGGTTTCTCTGTATAACACTAGCTGTCCTGGGCACTCACTCTATACACCAGGCTGGCCTCAAACTCACAGAGATCCTTCTGCCTCTGTCTCCCAAGTGCTGGGATTAAAGGCATGTGCCTCCACCCCCGAGCTATCAATCATTTTCTTAAGATTTATTTTTATTTAAGTGTATACATCTACGTAAATGTATGCCACATGGGGGGGGGGGTACTCTCAAAAGCCAGAAAAGGGCATCAGATTTCCTGGAATTGTAAGTTACAGGTGGTGGTAAGCTGTCTAACCTGAGAACAGAGTGCAGGTCCTCTGGAAAAGAGGAAGTACTCTCAATTGCTAAGCTACTGATCTGGCCTGACACAGGTCACCTTCATAGACCTACTAATTTATAAACACAGAATTCTGAGGTCAGCATTTTTTTTTTTTACTGACCATTATTTTATGCCATGAATGTTTTTATTTCACTAGTTAAGTTTTTCTCACATCTTCTTGCCTAAAATATGTGACACTGACTGACTGTGCATTTCTCCAACCTCTGTGTGCGCACTCCCATTGGAGAGGACAAGATTCCACCATCTACAGATGTGTGTGAGCCTCGTCTCCTCTCTTAGCAACATACCACATCCCTCTAGGGCAATGGCCTTAACTCCTTTTTGCAGAAATGAATGTGTGTGCACATTACATTTGTTGTCTGCTGTTCTAAAACAGTACAGGCAAAGGTTTTTCACAGATGATGCTCCTCAGAAGTCTTAAGTTCAGATTATCACTCCTGTAGTCTTGGCTTAAAACAGATGCTTGGCTAAGGTTTCAAAGTGGTTATGCATTTACCACCATAAAGAATATGGCTGGCCTTAGCAGTTAGGGGTATCTGTTTTCAAGCAATCAGTATAGGAATGAGGTAATACGACTTTTCTGGAAAATCTGTTAGTGACTTACCAAAATGTTACATGCACACAGCAGTTCTACTCTGGGAACTGACCCTGCAAAAATATTCACCCAGATGCATGTGCAAGATCTTCCCTCCCAGACTCCACAAAGAAGAGCAGCAGTGCAAAGCACAGCAAACAGCATCTGGGGCACTCAGTAAACTAGGGCAAGCCTAGGAAAAGAGTGCCACAGAACTGTGTTTACCAGCCCTCTAGAGTAAGAATGCACAGCCTACACTGCAACATCGAGTTGTATAGTAGAAGGTGGGGCGAAATAAGAGTCACAGGTCCCACACATGGCAGGAACATCAGAAGACGTCATAGAACAGGTGACAAGTACACAAGGGAAAGGAGTGCTGGGCATGAGCAGCTGCACTGCTGGGAACAGACTTGAGGGTCAGGCTAGAGGAGTAAGAAAGTGCTGTGCATGCATGTGGGTGCATGTGTGTGTGTGTGCATGTGTGCCTGCATGCATGTGTTCACGCCCATGTAGCACTGCTTTCATCCCGTGATTTGAGTTTTCACATGGAGCTGACATCACTGTTGGTGTCTGCTTTACTGAGGAAACAAAGTCCAGCAGAGATGTTTGCTACTGAAAAGACAGGGAGAGCAACAGTTCATCTACACAGTTCTACCTGGGTGGTCAGGACTCAGGTCTTCCACTGCAATCTGAACCACATCCGCCAGGTCCTGTTCTGACATCATCCAGAACACGAGAAGAGGGGGCACACCAATAAGCAAGAATCCAGAGGTCTCGGGGTATGCGCTTTCTGTCACCTGCAAAACAAATGCCAAGAACCACAAGAGAAAGATTAAGAGTCACAGTGTGCAACAGATCACTAGCCCTGTGAGACTAAGTGGTCTTCCAAGTCTGCAGGTGCTTCACTACAGGACTCTGCTTGTTTTCTGAGCACTCAGAAATGCTCAGAAACATAAATAACTGCTGCTTTTTCCCTTTAAAAAACATGTGAAAGGATAGGCTCAGCTGAAAGCCTCACTTCCCCACTCACTCCTCATGCCACCTCCAAGCACACCTTCCTAAGCAGGACTGGAGTCCTCGCATCAAGCCTAGCATCTCCAGTGGGCCCCAGATGCCTACAGAAGCACTCTGTCAATCACTACCTGCAACCCACGGAGCCTCAACCTCCTCAGTGACTACCACATCCCAGAGAGCCAACCAGTGTCATAGCCACATGGCCCTCCAGACACTCCAACCCCAAGAATTTCCCTTAGCAGATCCATCTGTGTCTTTCTCCAGCTCCTGTGACATTTTGATTTAAGCGACCAGAGACCTTAGGCTCCAACATGAAAGTAAGGTCAAGTCCATCAACACAGATCTAAATAAACAGTTACAAATGTACAGTTATAGAAAGACCAAAATAGAAATCAAAAGCAAACAACACAACAGGTAGAGGCATAACAAAAACAACAGAAAAACAAATAGGAACACAAGGAAGTAAACAGGGAGTGCTCAAAAATACAATACAGAAGACAGGTGAAGAAGACCCAACAAGTCTCAGAACTGTTACCCAGCAGTCTCCCGGGGCTAGGGTAGAGCTAAGCAATAACAAGCACAAGGCCCTGGTTCCATAGCCATAATAGCTCCTGCAAGTGAAAGTAGATCAAAATACTTAAGATACTTTAAGAGGGGCTTGTAGAGATAGCTAAGCAGTACTGCTCTTCCAGAGAACCCCAGTTCCAAACCCAGTACCCACATGGCAACTCACAACCATCTTTAACTTCAATTCTAGGGGATCTGACACCCACTTCTGGCCTCTTATGGTACTGCATGCACATGATGGGCAGGTATACACACAGAAAAAACACTCATACATACAATAAAATAAAATGATGCCATGAGAAAGAAATGTGAGCCAAGAATTTTATATGTAAACAAAAATCACTATGCAAAGGGAGCAGACTTTGATCCTCATACAGAGTCTAGGAGCAGCACCCCCATACACAAACGCGCTGTAAAGAATCTGCAAGGGGGGTGGGCAGGGGAGGTGCATGCCTTTAATCACAGCACTGGGAGGTAGAAGCAGACAGATCTGAGTTCCAAGACAACCTGTTCTACACAGAGAAACCCTGCCCCCCCAAAAAATGAATGAATGAACGAACGAACGAACGAACGAACGAACGAACGAACGAAAAGTCCACCAAAAAAACAAAAAACCTTCAGAAAACCAAAATCAGTAGAAGAGTCAGTCAGCTGAGGGTACTGGGCACTGTGAGGGAGACTGAGAGAGGGAGGAGCACCCCCCCCCAATAATAACAACTGTCTCAAATGGGAGAGCACAACTATAAAATAAATTATAACCATCTTCAGCAACTGTTACAAGGGACACTGGGAGCCCCTGCTGAGTAGCTGAGGATTCTTGTTTAACCCTGACTACTCGCAACACTCCACTCCTGCTGAACATTCCTGAGAGGGGAGAAGCTGGCAATGATCAAGTTTATATCTAGGAGCCAGACGGTGGTAGCACACGCCTTTAATCCCAGCACTCAGGAGGCAGAGGCAGGTGGATCTCTGTGAGTTTGAGGCCACCCTGATCTATAGAGTGAGTTCCAGGACAGGCTCCAAAACAATACAGAAAAATCCTGTCTTGAAAAACCAAAACAAAAAAGGAAGGAAGGAAGGACAGGAAAAAAAGAAAAGTTACAAGTCTGGTTTGTGACACCTGCAGAACAGTGACACAACCATAAGCACAAATCACCACACCTTAACATGCAATTTTGTTTGCATTTTATTTAACCAAAAGTATTCTCTTAAGGGAAAACTGAAACTAGGGAGGAGAAAAAAAAAAAAACTTGCTAACACATAGGCCAATTCTTTCTTTCATAGCAATAGAAAAGACCAGGAAACCTATGAAACTGAGCATAAGAAATCAGTCTCAAGAAAAAGCTAAAACATGGACAGGTGCTCCACCTGCTGGGTAACTGAAAACATACATATCCGACAAGGCACTGAGTCCCAATAGCTTGCAGGACCTTGGAATGACCTCTTGGACACAGGAACATTCCAGCATGAACACATATTATGAGAAGATTCACTCAAAAAGAACCATAATAGAATGCAAGGTGGTATTTTCAGCAACAACAGAACAACTGAGCAGTGGGATACCATGCACTGTGCAAGGAGTGGCTCTAAGCATTGTCTCAGGGAGCAGAAACAGCAGGAAAGGGGGGAAGAAAGGGAGTGGACAAGAAATGCACAGGATACGCAGTCAATGGCCTGAGTCCATATTCCACCTCTAAAATATGCTTCTAAAAAGTGATCAGATACACACATTGATAGTGTCAGGGTGAAACCAGGGCATCACCCTGCTGCCTTCAACCTCAGCCTGAGGACTGTCCCAGAGGCTGAGATCAGGTGCAGCTCCCCTATGTGAGAACAGCCCAGGACCTCTGTGCCCACACCTTCCCAAGGCCTCTAGGAAGGAACTAGAAGTCTAGAGCAGCAACTGCTGAGAGATAATGTACCTCGTGCCATACATAAACCCTGTCTTCTTGCTTCCAAATGGAGAAGCAAAGACTAGAGGGGTAAACCTCAACTCTGGGCAGAGGCAGTGATCTTCACATTCTAAAGACTTCTGACCAAATTCAAATTCAGCACTAGACTGAAAACAGCCCAGGTCTAGCAAATCCAGAGAACTGAATATGCACTACAGACTCTTTTCCAGAAAAATGCAGACAGGAAATCTTGGCAGTTTTCAAGGCTGCACAGATATTAGAATCACCAGTGTGCCTACCTCAGTATCTCGAGGCAGATGGTCACTAGACAGACTCACCTTCCCAGCTTCGCCTCCAACCCATGGCACACAAGCAACACACACCCCAGGAGAGCAATAAATGCTGCCCAATACAGAATCATCAATTTACTTAACACAGCAAGGTTCTGTTTTGGGGAGGAAGTTTACTTGATTGCATGGCTTTTGTGCATGAACTTCATAGATGACAATGTCTGTCACAATGTCAAAACACTGGACACCCCTACAAGCCTACCCAAAAAGACACAGGTGCAGAAGCCTCTGGGAACCCCCAAGAAAGAACTGGCCTACAGTGTTGGCCTTCTCCAGGCCCAAACATGGAAACCCATGAAGAGCGAAGACCTAGAAGAGAGGAGCCAGCTCCTCACAGATGTGGAGCTGTCCCCTGTTTGTAGGCCACCTGCTATGGACAGCCTTGTCAGAAAGCAGGGTAGCCGCCTGATCGAAACCTGCTTACTCTGTCTGGCCCTGTAGCTTACTCACCATGGACCTACTCCACAGATTCCATGAGCAGTGCCTGCCTCTCCTAAGGGGCCAATGCAAGTGCCTTTCAAATACCCAACTCCAGCTTTCTAAAAGCTCTGCAAGTGCTTAAGAAAACACTCTGAACTGGCCATAAAACCCTGAACCCTGACCTCCTCCAAATGAGGACACCACTGCCCTCCTAGTTGTTTATCCAAATGCTTCTGTTGCCAGGATAAAAATGTTTAAAATTCTGCTAACAGTTAAGATTTCAATAGAAAAAAACTAGGGCAAGAAGCCCAAGAAAACTGGAACAGAGAGTGGTACGCATAGTTGCCATTTTGGCAAATTAGCTTTGCCGTTTCTCAGAAAGCCTGGGGAGAGTCCAGTCCTAATGTAATAAAACAGCTGGACTAAGACTAATGTTCACTAAAAACTCAGAATGCAATTACCAGTTAGAGTACTGGAGCTCCCAGGGTGCACGTGGAAAGAGGGCAGTCCACCAAAGGCACAACCCTGAGCTCAGCAGGGTACAGGAAGACGAGGGGTAGTCCATCCACATGTTAATATGGAAGAATGATTTAATCATGCCACCCAATACACCACAGAGAGAAACAGGAGTGGAAAGTTCCAGGTCAGCATGTAGGAGGACAGTTGTTCCCTCCACAGGAACTGTGTGTGTCTTCCTACACCTATGAGAGGTGCATAGCCATACACTGGAATTTGGGGTAGACCGTTTCAGACCTAAGCAGAGTCCCTAAGGGGAGGCAGAGATCGGGGTCTCCTTCCTCTTGGACTCTGCACTCCAAATTGTTTACTTTCCACATGACTTATTATTTACTGCTTGCCTGTGACACAGCTTTTCTAGGTTGGAGTAATTTGGTGCACAAAGTTAACACAAGCATCAATAATCACAACAGCAACTGGGACATTCTTCCCCATGCTGGCTCTTGAACCCAGAGACCCAAGCCACTGATGCAATAATCTAGTGAGGCCTTCTTTAATCCAGCTCACTCAGCCCCCTACCTTATCACCACTCCAACCCACCCCCCTTACTCCTCCCTGCACCTTAATTGAACTCCCTAGAACTCCTGGACTAGCAAGTCACACTTCCTCCACTCACTCTTACCAGAACTCCACAGACTATCTTGCTTTCCTGCCCCACTCCCAGGGCTCCCTTCAGGGTGCCAAGTGCTCTAGGGCACTCAGTGAAGTCACTCTACTTCCTCCCTCCCTGAACTGTTTCTGAGGGCCTCTGAGTTTCACAGTCCTCCTTCCTACCAGGCTGCTCCAGCTCCAGGGCTTCTGGCTTCTCTCCCACAGGCTCTCCACATGCCACACACCACCTCCGAGGACTTCCTGCAGGACTATTCCCCTGGGCCACTGATCTTCCATCTCAGCCTGCTCCCTCTCAACTCCCTGCCAGGTCGCCCAGGGCAGGGCCTGCTGCTCAATGGGCACTGCAGGCCTGGTACTCAGTCAGAAGTCTCACACATCTAGCTGACACTGCAGCACTCTCCCAGCTCTGACCTCACTAAGAGCCAACACAAGCCACTGGACATCTCTCCTTGGATATTAACCCCAGGTACTGATCATAGCCCTTCCCAACATCAACTGTCGGCTGTGGCTCATGTTATCCAGCTACTTGGGCCAAAGCCTCATGCCTGGGTGGCTCTTCCATTCCCTCCCACAGACTCTGGCTCCAACTTTGCATGCACCCAGGTATCACCTAACACCTGGATTCATGTGCAGCTCCCCAGGGTTCTCCACTTTCTGCTCCAGAGCTTTCAACAGCAGCTAAAGAGCCACATCAGAGACAGACAAGATTTCCTGGGCTCATTAACATGCTGCAAAGGCATGAGGACAGCTTCTGTGCTCTCAGCAGATGGCTATACACCAGCAGTATCCCTGATGGGTTCTTATCCTGGCTCACTCACTGGACCAGTCCAGTCACCCCACCTCCACTCCCAGCTCAGAAGGAATAGCCCAATCTAGGCACTTCCAGCCAGACATCCAGTGGCCCCTTGCCCCTTTCCCACATGTTCTCATAGGCTCCTCAGTGACACTAAGTCATACCTAAAGGACACCAGCACCTACCTTTCCAGTCCCCTATCCTGCCTTATGGGTGAACACTTTCCTCTGGCTTACTATATTTCATGACTATCTGCTGCTATACCTAAGCATCTACCTCCCACGCTCTGCTGAAAGCTGAGCCCCAGTGAAGCATTGGAGCAGCCTGCACAAAACCTGGCCCATGCTGGCATCCAGTATATACGCCTGAGATGGGCCCAATAGAAGGCACTGTGCTCATTCCAGACACAGATGCCAGTATGACATCAGCATTACCACTGAGAACCTACTGGTAAGGAGAACCCCATTTACCCAGAGCCGGCCAGTACAGACAGTATACTGTGTGGAAATGTCACACTGTAGCTCATTAATACATATAATTATGTCAGCACCACAAAAAAAAAAAAACAATGTTATTACATGTCAATAAAAATTAAAGCCAGGCATGATGCCACACATCCGTAATCCCAGCACTTGGGAGGCAGAAGTAGGTAGATCTCTCTGAATTCAAGTCCACCCTGGACTATATGGCAAGTTCCAGGCAAGCCACGGCTACATTATGAGGTTATGGCTCAAATGCATGTACGCACGCACTAAATTAAATTAAGGTCTTCAAAGCCTTTGAGCCTGTGCTCTGGTCTCCAGAGGACTACACTGCAGTTGACTACATAAACTTAACTGCTTAGCTTTATTCAGCAATGAAGCACTGTAACTGAATATTTAACTACAAACATTTTTAAATTTTCAAATATTTGCAGCATCCATCATAGAAAATTATAAGTATTAATACAGGAATTTTTTAAGCTATTTTGTGGAATCTGAGATGGAAGAGTAAGTTCAAGGCCTACGGGGCTAACACCCTCACTGGGCAGTGGTGGCACACACCTTTAATCCCAGCACTCAGGAGGCAGAAGCAGGTGGATCTCTGAGTTCAAGGCAAGACTGGTCTATAGAGTGAGTTCCAGGACAGCCAGGGCAACACAGAGAAACCCTGTCTCCAAAAAAAAAAAAAAAAAAAAAGACACAAAAAAAAAATTAATTAAAAAAAAAAACCTGTCTCAAATATAAAAGTAAACAGAGGACTGGGGGTGAGCTCAGTGGTGAGGTGTGGGTTTGATCACCAGCACAGGATGGAGTGAAGAGGGGTACACAATACTAGAGTATAAAGCTTCATTTGGGGGGTAAAAGTTAAAAAGGGAAACACTACAGAATAGCAAGGAAAAAATGACTGAACAAAGGCTCACTGCACTCCAGCACACTCCCCACCGGGGTTTTCTCCGTCAAGACAAGTAGCACATCATACAGGATGTTCAGATGGCTTCTCTCCTGTTAGCCTTGAGGACAGGCATCTTAGAGCTGTTTCTAATATCAACCTCTACAGGAGCCCTCATGCCACGTCTGGCTTGGTAGGGTTATTTCCACAGGAAGCAGGACAAAGCAGCCAGACACACAGCCCCGGACTGGAATGACACGCCAGTTACTAGATCCCAGTCCAGCAGTGAGTCTAACAAGCCTGCTGCACATGCCACCAGTGAAAAGCCTAGTGTGTGCCTGGTGTGTCTGGAAGGGGCTGTGGAAAGTGTCTATGGCTTGTCTGACTTCACTTTATAGGAAAAAAAAAAAAATATGCTTCACTGTTGGCAAAAAGCCTTAAGGCCAGGAGCAGCAAGTCCTTTAGCAAGTCCAAGTGAAGAACAGATGTAGACAGCATACAATGTGTATGGAAAAGGTACTCAGAACCACTGCAGGAGTGGACAGAATGGATTCTGGGCCCCAAGTCCCACAGTGTTCCCAATGTACTGCTCTGCTCTGCTCTAGAAAATTCAGAGTCCATGAGAGTTGGAATGCCAAGTCCACAGTGCCATAAAAACCAGAATACAGACATAGTGATATACACTTTCAATTCCAGCACTTGGGATGCAGGGGCAGGTGGATCTCTGAGTTCAAGGCCAGACTGGTCAACATACATAGCAAATTCCAGGTTCCCTGGGCTACATAGTGACTGTCTCAAAAAATAAATTAATTAAATTAAATATAAACAAAAATCAGGACAGCAAGTGCCACTTCCTGTCTACTGAAGTAGTGAAGTGGTACTCGGGCAGCCAAGTCTCCAGGAACATGGAAACTGCTGAGACATCAAAAATTACCAGTCTTCTCAAGACACAGGAGACTAACCAAAAAAAAAAAAAAAATCCAAAGGAGGTCAGCAACAGGATGCATTTTATTAACTAGAGCACCTGGGAAGATTCAGCTTGTTTCTCCCTCCCCCCCACCAAACATATCTGAGATGGAGTATTAAAAGAACAAGATGGGGGCTGAGGAGATGGCTCAGTGTTAAAAGTGTTTGCTGGACATACATGAGCACCGGTTTAGATCCTCAGTACCCACAGAAAGGCCCTTAGGGCTGCTGAAGCAGAAGCAGATCTCCAGGGCTTACATGGCCCATCAGTCTAATCAAAGTGTAAGCTCCAGGCTCACTGAGAAATACTGGCTCAGAAAACAAAATAGAATGACAGAATATACCCAGTATTTATTATTTATGTCTGCCGTTCACATGCTCGCTTTCTCTCTCTCTCTCTCTCTCTCTCTCTCTCTCTCTCTCTTCTCTCTCTCTCTCTCTCTCTCTCTTACACACACACACACACACACACACACACACACACACACACCACTGAATGAATGAATGAATCTAAGTTAGAAAATGGCAATCAGGTTGTAAGTGCTGGTCAAGTGTGGGGAAGACAAGAACTATTTCTTCCAGGGGTCCTGCCCTACCCTTGGGAAAATACAGATAACACTGCTTTTCTTTGACAGAGAGCCTCTAAAAAATGCTTCAAGTTAAAACTACAAAAGAGCAAATAGGCCTGAGGTCAGGCCACTTCTCACCTAAGTTGATGTTGATTTAATATGTCACTTTCTCATGCTTCCCCATACACAAATACCTCATCAAACAAGTCCATAGGAGCAGGAGAGATAGCTGGCCACAGGAAGGCCCACAACACTATAACACACAGAGATCTGCCCCTAGTCAGAACACAAGCAGGGCAATAAGCTTCAACACTAGTTTTTGTCTCAATGGTTTTCACCAGGCAGTGGACAACAGGCCAGATGGGTGATGGTGCCAGACAGACTTCTGGACACGTGGCACAGCTAAAGATTATCTTAAGAAAGTCAAATACCAATCCGGGCAGTGGTGGCACCCGCCTTGAATCCCAGCACTTGGGAGGCAAAGGTAGACAGATCTCTGTGAGTTCAAGACCAGCCTGGTCTAAAAGAGCTGATTCCAGTACAGCCTCCAAAGCCACAGAGAAACCCTGTCTCAAAAAAACAAAAAAGAAAAAGAAAAAGAAAGCCAAATACCAAGGCAGACATGGTGATTCAGCCTTTAATCACAACAATCAGGAAGCAGAGGCAGGCAGACCTCTTTGAGTTTAAGACCAGCTAGCCTACATAGCAAGTTCCAGATCATCCAGAGCTATATGAGACCTTGTCTCAAAATACATAGAAGAGAGAGAAAGAAATTCAAGTATCTAGGAGATGGGAGGTTCCACTTAAGTGTGTGGCCAGTCAGGTATACACCACCCCAGTGAGGGGTGAAAAAGCTGGTGTCTAGGAGGCAGCAGTTCTGACTTTTGGGGTTAGGATCTCCTGCACTACCACATTTGCTATCTTAATCAGAATGTTTGGGTATTGCGTGTTATTTTTAAATGATTACTGGAAATTTATTTCTTTCCTATTTTCAAGATAAGAGTTTCTCTGGATAGCCCTGGCTGTCTTGGAACTCGCTCTATAGACCAGGCTGGCCTCGAACTCAAATCTGCCTGCCTCTTCCTCCTGAGTATTAGAATGAAAGGGGTGTGCTACCACCACCACCCTGCTGAAAATTTATTTTTATACATATTAACATACAAAATACTTTTTAATGAAAAAGAACTACAATTTCCAAAACTAACAATGGCATAATGAGAAGTGACATTGTTTTGCCTTTTTACAGACTTGCTAACCTCAAGGCTACAGCTGCATTCTACAGATCCTACTCAGAGCCTGACAGAATGGCTAGCTCTGAATGAAGCCCTGACTTCAGCCAGCCTCATGGGGAGATGCAGCTGGAAATGGGAAAGAAATAGCCTTAGTACATAGCTGTGAATATACTCCTTTTTAGCGGCCCTAAAACTCAGCACTTTCTGTAGTTCTTTAAGTCTAACTACAGCCAGAGTCTGACACCACTGGGAACTTTGCACCCAACTTCCTCAAAGCCCACTAATCTGTTCTGCTTGCCAAGTGGGTTTCTGAGACAAGTGTAAGCTTCCATTTATCATTCAGAAAGCCCTCTCACTAAGGAATACACAGCCTATAGATGCTATTCATGATATACAATGATACTAAAAACATTGTGTCAGGCATGGTCAAGCAGGCTCATAATCCCAGCACTCGGATGACTGACCCAGAGAATACCAAAGTTAGCTTGGTTTATGTTGTGAAATACAAAACCTTGTGTTTGTTAACATTAGCACTGACTCCTCTTTGAAGGAACTGTTGGGCTCACAGCAGTAAATACAGCTTCCTAAAAATTCCAATCCCACTTGACAACTCAATTCATATCACTGACAACAGACTCCTTTGGAGTGACAGGCTTTGTACATTTTGTAAGAAAAACCATGCTGGCCAGGTTCTCTTTTGTGGTGGTCCATGAGAAAGCAGCTAGTTCAGCTCACAGCTTTCATTACTACAGAGGACTGTCCTGGGAAAAACCTCAGTATGCAAATGCTCTCATCTGTCCATGTCATCCGTGTTAAGATGAAGTGAGTTCTATCAGCTTTACTTCGACATTAGAACAATCTTTTTAAAACTTATTTATTTTTATTCCTTTTAATTATGTTTGTGTTTGTGTGTGAATATGGGAATATGCACATGAGTGCAGGTGCCCTCAAGACCAGAGGTACCAGATCTCCTGAGATTGGAGTTACAGACACCTGTCAGCCGCCTGACACGAAGTGACGGGAACTGACCTGGGATCCCTGGAAATGCTGCAAGAGCACTAATCCACCTCTCCAACCCATCAAGGACATCCTTGGGTAAATATATGGCATTTAATGTTTCACTGTCTTGCAGAGAGTACAAGAACACAGCATGGTGCCACAGGCCTGACTTGTGTTCAAGCACCAGCAATCTTACCCAACACCAATTCTGAACCATCAGTCCAAACGTTGACACAGAAAAAGATAACAATTTCTCATCATTCTTTTGGCTTTACCGGGTCCCCTAGAAAGGGCTTCCAGCTGTCCTAGAGGCTGTGGGCCATCCACTGATAACCACAGCACTTGGGGCTGGCAGACATGGGCATTGAATCAATCTCCATCTCTGCCTCTCTCTTCATTTGTGCCTTCTTTGCCCAGCATTTCACCTTGTCCAGGTTGCAATACTCAGAGTGTCTATTCCAGAAATGCTTTCCTGATTTACCACTAGCTCTTCCCAACTTCTACTGCTCAAGGGCAACCACCATCCCACAGCTCCTTGGGTAAGAAACCTACAGGACCTGGACATTCTGGGCCTGCTCCCTTCAACAGTCCTAAGGTACCCTCCTCCAATTGGCTCCTCTCAGCATCCCTTCTCTGCTCACACAAGTCACCCATATTCATTTATCAATTGCCAAGGACCTGGGTTCAATACAAGTCACACCTCCATGACACACCTTGATGGCAGACCTGGTGTGCCTCCCTAACCATTCATGACTTGAGCAGGAATTGTACCTGTCAGCAACTTGTAAGCACAGCTTGTCCTACCAAGCCCATTCCAGCTCCTTCAAAAGCTCCATTCTCCCACAGCATTAGCCTTCTACAGCTGAGTGGCTCCAGCCCTTCCAGTTGGCCTACCTACAACCTCAGTCTGTTCTTCACTCACAAACTCCATAGAGGCCACAAAGTGGCAAACCAAGGCCCACAGGGCAGGTCCAGCTCCCACATGTTTCTGTGCAACCCATGAACCAAAAGATGATCTTACATTTTAAAATAAGGAGAGAAAACTTAAATAACTACTGTACTTTAGGATATAAAAAATAGATGAAATCCAAATTTCAGCCCCCATATATAGTTTCACTGGTGCACATAGTACCCATTGTCTCTACACTATCTGCTGTTTCTCCCAACCAGCACATCCAAGAGCAGCTGGGTTGTGCCAGTCTGCCGGCACCCTGCAGCAAGCAGGGGTATTTGTACACTGGGCTCACTAATGGGGGGAGGGGGGCATTAATGCAAGGTTTTTAGTCACATTTCCAGGGATTATGAACAACCTGGATTAAAGATAAACAGACCATAGTACATATTGTAACCTTGAACCATGGCTTTTAGAACCAGTCACCTGGACCAAGGAGATGCTATTTGATGGTTATTGTCTGCACCTACTTAACCAACAGCAGAGACATCTCCACACCCTTCAAACTGTGATCTACAAGGCCCAACCCACATGCTCATCTCCACAACATAAGCCTACATTCCAGGCATTAGTATCAACCTGAACCACAGCAGCTGTGCTCTTCTGCTGTATGCTCTGTAATGCTGGCCCACTAAGTTGAAGCTAGACCAAAGCAAAAACTCATATATCTGACCAGACATGGTTGACTATGCCTTTAGTCTCAGTACTCTCAAGGCAGAGGCAGGCAGATCTCTGGAATTTTGAGACTAGCCTAGTCCATATAGTGAGTTCCAGGCCAGCCAGGGCTACATAGTGAGAACACTGTCCTGAAAAAAAAAAAAAAGTTTAAAGTCATTTTAGTTTTCAATTTTTTTTCCCATTAAAATGTCACAACTAACCCTTGAGTCAAAAAAAATAACAGAATCAAATCTGAGACATTCAATGAGCAAGCAAGATGTACAGCACATGTGTGATAATAAAATACTCCCTGGGCAGTGGTGGCTCATGCCTTTAATCCCAGCACTCAGGAGGCAGAGGCAGGTGGATCTCTGTGAGTTTAAGGCCAGTCTGGTTTACAGAGAGAGTTCCAGGACAGACTCAAAAGCTACACAGAGAAGCCCTGTCATGGGGGGTGGGGGGGGGAGACAGGCTCTAGGCTCCTGAAAGTTGTTCTGACACACACACACACACACACACACACACACACACATTAAAATTTGAAATATAAACTACTTAGAGCTGTGTATGTTGTGCACATGCCTTTAATCCCAGTATTAGGAAGCTAAAGCAGGAGGGCTGTTGTAAGCTTGAGAACAACTTGATCTATATTGAATTCCAGGCCAGGCAGGGATACGTATACAGCAAGACTTTTTTCTAATAAAATAAAAACTTAAAAAAAAAATCCATTCATCTTTCTGCCTTTGGAAACATTTTCTTCACCTTCATCTTCAGGATGAAGACTGCATAAAGCAATGAACAGTCCAGCTCTGAGCTGTAGGGACTCCCCAGAAGCCACGCTACCCAGACTAACAGGAATATAGGAACTAGAGTCCAGGCTCCTCCACCTTCCAATTAATGTAACAAAGGATATGGAAAGACCACGCTTTCAGTTCATGACAGCCTCCCTGCATTTGCACTTAACAGCCAATATGGGCAGACTTCACCCCATGGCCTCTGCCACCAGGCTGCCATCTTCCCAGGCCTCAAAAGGAAATAGCTACTCCAAGTAGTGTGGTGAACAATAAATGTAAAAGACTTTGTATTTTCCTGCATATGTATTCTATACAATGCAGGCCCTAATGCAGAACTGATTATACAAGGTGTAGTAAAAACCCAGGAAAACTACATCCTTCATAGGAGCCGTTCACAGACAGGAGGCCATTACATCCACACACAGGAATCTTTTTGCAATTAAAGACATGACTGGGGCCAGGCGTTGGTGGTGCACACCTTTAATCCCAGCACTCAGGAGGCAGAGGCAGGCGGATCTCTGTGAGTTCGAGACCAGCCTGGTCTACAAGAGCTAGTTCCAGGACAGCCTCCAAAGCCACAGGAAACCCTGTCTCGAAAAACCAAAAAAAAAAAAAAAAAAAAAAAAAAAAAAAAAAAAAAAAGACATGATTGGGATAATCAGCCAAATGTAAGATCTACTGTTTAAGCAGCAGAAATGAAAACCCCTGGTGTGATAATTGCACTGAGGTTGTACAATAGAATACCCAGGTTTTTGGAAATTGTTTCTTAAATATAGAAGGCTTAAAGTAAGGACACCATGACATAAGTAAACTTGTCTTCTCTAAGAGAACTGACACCTGAAAACACGGGCGGAAACTATACAACCCTTTCCTGGGATTATTTAAAGCAAATATTCTAACCCTGTTCCTGTTCAAAAGACCTTAGGCTTTTAAAACTACAAAGGCTGTGATGGAAAAGGATGGCCTCCAGGTTTTAAGTGACAGGAAAGGGAGTTCCCATATCTGAAGTGATAGGAAAGGGGTCCCCATATCTGAAGTGATAGGAAAGGGTAGTCCTTGGGTCTGAAGGTGATTGTAAGCCACATTCTGAAAGATTATCACTAATATATTCATCTTTCCAGAATGAAGTATAATCCTGAAAGTACATAAGGGTGTCTGAGCCAGTGAGAAAGTCGCTTCCTCCTAATACTTGCTGCCCAAGTCAGTAGGTGAGAGCCTTGACCCAGAAGCCCCTGGAAGAGCCATTACAACAGGCAGCACATAGCCAAGGCCTGAGAGTAAGTAAAGCCACTCTAGCCTGTGTCCAACTTGTATCAACATTTAGTGGAGGACACAGGCCTCACAAACCACAACCCCAGACCAAAGGCAACCACTGACTCTGGAGTGTAGTTTCCTGGGAAACATATATACCCAACTTCTGATCTGCAAGGTGGAGTTGACCTGTGCAGACAGACCACAAAGTCAGACACAATTTCTTATGTGCCCATAAGAGAAAGATGCCAGGCTTTGACTCAAATAACACTTCAAACCTCTAGGAGCCTGAGAAATAACAGGACAGATACTGGCACACCTCTAAAGGGGTGAATGGCTAAAGAGGCAGGACTCTTGCAGCTCCTGCACTTCCTATTGGAGGGATCCTTATGGGGATGAGAGAAGAAACAATGTATCTCCACAAGGTAAAACAGCCAATAATAGCATTCCTGTGATCGCAGAAGCACTCAGAAACAGGTGGAGCTGAATCAACCTGTGAGCCCAGCAGCATTGGCTTTCATCCTTGATCTCCTTCCTCTTCCTGCTTCCTCCTTTACATGGCAGATCTGCATTTTAGACAAATCTAAATTATGGAATTCTGAAATACATTGTACATATATGTAAATATGAAACCCTTACTTTGCAAAAGTATGAATAATCTGCATCTTACAAATCTTTAAAACTCTGGAAGGGCAATCAGTCACTTCACAAGGACAGGTTCAAGGAGCTATTGCCTTTGACTTTGCTGGTTTTATAGCCATCACAGGGTGTGTTTACAGAACTTAGATACTCCAAAGTCAGGGTTGATATTGCCTTGTCATTGGCTGAAACATGGCACATGACTATGACTTCACATTCATCAACAGTAGCAACAATGTTCAGTTGGTAAACAGGTCACACCACCACCGGAGATCTGAGCCCACCAAGGCTGGGTTGTTTGATGTCTTCAGAGATGTATCCAAAGCACAGTAGGTGGTCTGCAACAATGATCTCCATTCCAAGCTGTCCCTAGCTCTGGCCAATGCACAAACTAAGCTCAGAAGGGGGCTGTCCCCATCCTGGAAACCTACAGCCCATGGGAACTGCAAGGCAGGCGAATTCCTTCCCAGAATTTGTTGGCAAGATGGCCTTGGGTTTTGGCTGTGTTCAAAGGAAACCCAGTTTGTAGCAGCAGGGTGCACACACACCAAGGTTTCATTTCCAGTTCTATCCAAACCCATTTCCATCTTCCACAAGACTACACTAACTTTCCATCTGAGGCTAAAGAACACAGGCCACAGCAGCTTCTCACAGAAATGGTGTTTGTTGCTGACAGGACTACAGCACAGGACCTGTGCAGACTTCATCTGCCTGCTCACTCTACCTAGCTCCTCCCCCACTTTTTTTTTTTTTTAAAGACAGGGTTTCTCTGTGTTGCCCTGGCTGTCTTGAACTCTGTAGACCAGGCTGGCCTCCAACTCACTGAGCTTCACCTGCCTCTGCCTCCCAAGTACTGGGATTAAAGGTGTGTGCTGCCACCACCTGACCCACACTTTCCATGCACGGTTTATCCTCAACTTTTTTGTTTCTATTTTGAGACAGGGCCCTACTACATAGCTCTGGCTGTCTTAGAACTATGTAGAGCAGACTGGCCTGCAACTTACAGAGATCTGCCTGCTTCTGCCTCTGCCTCATGAGTGATGGGATTCAAAGGTGTTCACTATCACAACCCACTAATCCTCAATAACTTTTTTTGGCTTTTCCAGACAGGGTTTCTGTGTAGCTTTGGAGCCTATACTGGCACTCGCTCTGGAGACCAGGCTGGCCTCAAAGATCTGCCTGCCTCTGCCCTCAAAACTTTTAATGTCCGTTAGAGGACCTGAGAAAAAGGCAATGGTAGTCAATATCACATACATGGTCTACCACATCTCAACTTTTTCAATGACAAGCCAAAACCTGTTTCTATCTTTTCACCCTTTCTTGCCAGACTTCATTCTTCCCCAAAGCTCACTACAGTATGCAATCAACAATGTAGGTGCACCCTTCTAACCCCACCTTTGAGACTCTAGAGAACCTTCGCCAATATTAGGCTCCTTTGGGGTAAGGAGATGCTCCACCATAGGCTAATATATATGTAATCAAACTGGACAATTCTTGACTGTGTAGACATGAAAGCTGAAGTTAATTCAAGATAGGCATCATATCCACTGTATTTCAGCAATATTTCATCCTCCTTGATGGTGCTTGATGGTGGTTCCATGTTCTGGCACCAGCTCCTCCACCAGGTTCCAGTGTCAGTTCCAAGCCCCACTCTAAAACTAACTTCATCCATACAGGACAGTGCCAGTCAACAGTTTCTATATCTGCCCTGGAGAACTGAGGCACAGGAACAGCACCTCCCACCCATAATTTCAAGGCAGATAGGTACCAGATCTGTAATCTTCTACCTGGGATGAAATGAGCTCCAAGTGCAAAGCTGGTACAGCCTAAGGAGGCAACTGTCATGGTTCAACTCCCACACTTGCTCTCCTAAAACTCTCCTTGTCAACCAACAGTGCAGGACCGTTAGCACTTCTGATCAGTTCCCTGGGAAGGATTTTATGAAGCCAAACTAACATTTACCATAAATATAACTTAAGCCTGACACATTCCTGTTGGGGCCCTCAATGCATCCAACTGTCGTCTTCTTTCCAGGTGACCCTTTGTTATATGTGATTTTATAGTGGGCTTTGCATCATGGAATTCAACTGTACACCTTAGGTTTCTATAGCATAGCTGATTCTGACGATACAGGCTAAGCTACATGGAGTAGCATTAGTAAAACCTGCTGTTGCAAACTCATCTAGAAATCTGTGCCCGGAGCCTCCATTTCTCTCAGGCACCTACTAACCACTTCACCCTGAGTGTCCGTGTGTACACACATGCCCTGAGCATATGCAGATTCTGAGTCCCTCGCCTGGAGAGAAGCACTGGTCAGAATTCTAGCAAACATTCCTCCCCCAATATGCATCTAACATTTTCTCATAAATACACTGATTGCATTTCTAGCAGAGAACTGAGATGCCATTGGTTTTATCTCTTGGGGTAGTTTGACATCAGTGTCTCTATTGAGGCCACATTAGCCTTAATCATTTGCTTTGGATGTACAGCATCTGCTGGGCTTTTTCCAGAGATAGCACTTTTTTCCTGTCAAGA
This sequence comes from Cricetulus griseus, assembly GCF_003668045.3. Lineage (NCBI taxonomy): Eukaryota > Metazoa > Chordata > Mammalia > Rodentia > Cricetidae > Cricetulus > Cricetulus griseus. Next base: position 198,598,540 of record NC_048596.1, on the reverse strand, counting down.
CTGATGGATACTTTGGGATGCTGGAAATATCAGACTGAGGGAGATATGACAACTAAATAGGGTATGGGTTCCTGAATTAGATCCTGAAACAAACAGAAAGATGTCAGTGGAATACTAGAACTTGTATAAAGTCTGTAATCTAGGTAACCTTGCTGTTTTAGACCCATTCTGTAGATAGTTCCTTGTGTAAGATGTCAACACCAGAAGAAATGAAGGGGAGGAGAAAGCTCACTAATAGTTTCTCTGAAATTCTTAATTGCAGTCTGAATCTGCAGGTGGGCCTAATTGCCCATCAGCACATGGGTGCCTGTGGACTCTGCTACAAGACTCTGGCGGATGTAGCCTATTTCATTAAGCACAACTTGCAAGTGGGCCAGCCCAATGCATCACCTTGTTATCCCTGTGCTGTGGGTAAGGCAAACACTGCACTGTGCACTTCTGGGTCAGTGAATAGCTTAGCTGCTCGCACTGAAACACACACACAAAAAAAGAAAAAAAAAAAAAAATGAAGTGGCTAACCTGAGTGGCCACTACAGAATAAGTCAAATGAGGTGTCTAAGCTCAGTGTCTGACCAGTCTCCTGTATCCTGGTGCCCTGCCAATACAGCAGAGCCAGAAGAACCATCTATTCAACTGAAGGCAACCAGAGACCATGCTTTGGCACACATCCATCTCGAAGACCAAAAGAAAGGAGACAAATGTCTGAAGACAATAGGTTTTGGAATTCTTGTTCAAGGTGAGTGCCCTTACAAATAATCTCTACTTACTGCATTAAAATATTTTAATATAAAGAATACAATAAAGCTGGGTGGTGGTGGCGCACGCCTTTAATCCCAGCACCTGGGAGGCAGAGGCAGGTGGATCTCAATGAGTTTGAGGACAGCTTGGTCTACAGAGTTCCAGAGAAACCCTGTCTCAAAAAAACAAAAACAAACAAAAAAAGTATAGTAAACTTAGGAAAAGACTTCATCAATTTCTGACTAAGAGGGTCTAAGCTAGATAAAAGAAACAGCGGGCATGTGGCACACAGGAGTGGGGCTCTAGGCCTCACCAGGGCCTCAGAAGTCTCTACAGCCACCTCAGAGACAAATAGAACATCTTCCAAGCAGCCGGGAGGTAGTGGTGCACACCTTTAATCCCAGCACTGGGGAGGCAGAGGCAGGCAGATCTCTGCGAGTTCGAGGCCAGCCAGCTCTCCAGAGCAAGTGCCAGGATAGGCTCCAAAGCTACACAGAGAAACCTTGTCTCAAAAAAACCATAAAAAAAAAAAAAAAGTATCTTCCAAGCAAACGGAGACCCTAAAGAGAGACAACAGCACAGATAAAAGGTGTCTGCAACAAGTCTTCTGGGTCTTAAGGTAACAAGCTCACCAAGTCATTAGAGGGGAAACCATTTTAAAAACCCTCTCCACAGATCCAGGGACTTCTGCCAGTTTCCTCTTGCCTTAGGGCCTAAGGCTTAGGTAATAACAATATAAATATTGGAGGAAGACCTACCATGCAAAGCAAGCTAACATTCACCACACCACCACCCAAAAGAGTGGTGTTAAACAAGAAATCAGATAAAAGAAAACTGAAAAGAACCTCTAATACAGTTTCCTTAGCCTGAAGAAGAAAAATGTATTCATGAGACAGACTACTGGACAAAAGGAAAATGACAAATACACTTACAAACTACAATTTGTACTATGGATTCCTCCCCCCCATAGGACCTATGTCGCCCAGGTGGGCCTCAAAGTCACAAAGAATCACTTGCCTCTATCTCCTAAGTGCTGGAATTAAAACCCTGCAACACTGTACCCAGCAAAAAATAAATAAATAAAAGGGTGGAGGCAGAAAGATAAACTGACGCTCTCTCCTGGAATGAGAATAAAAGGGATTAGAAAGATGAAGAGATTCAAGGGTTCTACCCAAAATGTGTGTTACACATGACAGGAATCCCTAAACGAATAAAATCGGGGGGGGGGGGTAAGTTCTCTAATGACTCAAGAGAATTTCCCAGGCTCAAGGACACAAGCCTCAGCCTACCTGTGAACTGTAAAAGATACTCTAATACCAAGACCACCTTAAAATCGTCCGAGGAGGAAAGAGTTACCAGAACGGAAGTACTTGGCAGAGCCTCCTGTGGACTGAAGAAAGCTAAGACTGAAACACCGTGTCCTGAACTAACCAGGCGTGCAGGGAGGACATCGGGACCTACCTGAGCGGGCCTTAAGAGTCACTGACCCAGATTAGAAAAACACAAAGCGGAGGTGGAGGAAGACCGAAGATTTAACACTATCCTCGAGAAGTTACAATGTCACCAGGAGCAGAAAAACAAAGGTCACTATAAACAACAGGAAAAAGGCAAGGCTGTGCGGGACAGGGACGAGACGCTAGGTGGGGAAGAGAGCTCCACTATCAGCCCCGATGTCAACAGAGCGGAGAGCAGAGGCGGATGCACCAGCGAGGGCGAAGCCACCCTACCGGGGCAGAGAGCCAAGAACTACCGAGAGATGGGGCCACCTGAGGCGGCAGGGCGGTGCGCAGGGCCCGGGAGCACCGCGCAAGGCTCTGCTTCGACAGACTGGGGTGGCTGAGCGCGGGAGCCCGCGTCCGCGCGCCGAGGACGTGACAGGGCCGCCGGGCGCGGGTCTGGGCGGCGCCGAGGCTCCGGAGCCGAACGTGAGCTCGGCCGCCGGGCCTCGCCCGCTCGTTCCCCGCCGCCCCGCACTCCCAGCCCGGAGCCCACAGCCCGGGCGGGTGGAGGCGCGGAGGCGCCGCACGGACATTCCTCGGCCCGCTGGCCCCCGCCCAGCCAGGCGTGCGGCCCGTGGCCGTTGGCGACCGTTGGCGGCGGGGCGGGGCGGGGGCGGACGGAGATCTCGCTCTCGCTCTCGCTCTCGCCCCGCGGGAAGGGGGAGTGGAGGCGCGACCGGCTGCGGGAGCTGCAATTACCGTGTGGGCTGCGGAATTCTCGTGGTGTTTGTCGGGGAGATGCGATAATGGCGTCCGTCCTCGCGAGAGAAGCAGCCGCTCTGCGCAGGCGCTGCGAGCACCTCCCCGCGCCCTGCGCCCCGCCCTCAGCGCAGGCTCCCTGGGCTCGGGGCTCGAGGGAGGAGCCAAGCCGACAGGGGGTGGAGCCTGCTCTGGGCGCCTCTGGCGCGCGCTTTTGCCGACGGACTCCGGCGAACATGCGCAGTTGTCCTCCCGTGCCCCGAAAGTTGACTCCCGAGGCCCTTACTTCCCACCTCACGTCCGTGCTTTTTGCTAAAGTGGTAAATCCTCTCGAGGGCAATCTGAGAAATGTACGTCCTTTCTGAAGGGGAGTGAATAGAGGCTAACGCTGCCCGGATGACTACAAATCCCAGGGTATGTTGTGTGTGGCGCGATGCATTCTGGGACTGGTAGTCTCCACGGTTGTGATTTGCCTGCTGGGATTTGTAGTTCATCCGGATTCTGGCAGCTGCGTCCCTTCCCTGCCCTGGGGGCTGCTGGGACTTGTAGTGACAGCAGCTCAGACAAACTGTGCGCTTCCAAATCGGTCCTACCTACTCCGCGCCGTGGATCGGTCTGGGAAGTTCCGGGCTTGTTTAGTGACGTCGTTGCAAGCATGTGGCGCGGACACTGTCGCGGTGACAGAAATTATATATGACTTGCTTATGTATCCTGGAATAGGAGCTCCTGCGGCATCGATAGGCGCTTGTTCCCAGAAATGCCACTAGTGGCTGTCTCTGCACTTCGTCTCATTCACGTTCTTCTCGGGGCTTGTTCCTTCCGGACTTGTTCCTTCCCCTTGTTCACAGTGAGCAATCCTCCAAACCAGGATCCGGGAGCTATTTTCACCTAGAAAGAAAATACTTTTCCTTAACTTTCCTGCCCCCTCCTCTATGCCGATAGTAAAGTCAGGACACGGTGCAGCCACCAGCTGGGTGACCTTAGGCGACCCTACTGAGTTAACAGCCCATCTAAACCACTGCCCTCTCTGTCTAGGGGCTGGTCCTGGGCTACTTTTGCCTCACAAGTGTCTTGAAGACTTCAACCTGGAATTGTGCTGTTAAAATGAGACCTATCATTTACAGAGACGAGGATGAAGTCCAAAGAGGCTGAGAAATTGCTGAAGGTGGCAGCTGGAGCCAGGAGGGCAGGCTTTGGGCGTCTGTGTGAAGTCTTACAATTTAAAGTTGCCTCGCAACCATGTAGAAAGCAAGTTGGCAGCCTAGACTGCATAGCAAGTTCCAGGACAGTCATTTCTTGCAGCAGCGGCGGGGTGGGTGTTGAGGGTGGGGGTGGGATGTGTTGAAAAGTCAGTTTCTCTCCTGGGAGCAGGAGCCATCACCGCGGCAGCGCCTCTGTGTGGTGAGTCTCTTTCTTGTATAACTTCTGGTTTCCTCGGGGCCCCTGGGACTGCATGACAAAGCCTACTTGATGGAGGCCACCCTAGCACACAGGGCAGATATGTCACATGGACAATGGACCACCCCCACAGTCATGTGTAACCCCTCCTGGAACTACCTGTTTGCTCAAACTACCTCATGAAATTTGTTTGCACTTGGTCTTAGCGAAAAGGTCAAGGAGCAACCAACCGTGGGTGGTGGCACATGCCTTTAATCCCAGCACCCAGGAGACAGAGGAAGTCGGATCTCTGTGACTCTGGAGCCAGCCTGGTCTACAAAGCTACACAGAAAAACAGTCTCGAAAAATTAAAAAAAAAAAAAATTAAAGTCAAGGAACCACAGGAGGGCTGCATGGATCATACCCAGAACTTCAATAAAGTCCTTAGCCTACACGGTCCTTTCCTTTTCTCCCACCCAATTGTCTGGCCTCCAGACACTCGGTTCACCCCAAGGACCTATACAAAAGTCTGTTTTCACGTTATGTCCTAATCATTTTGCAAAGTATTTCCCAACATAAAGATCTGAAATTCCGACTGACCCAGACTCCAGGGAAGCATTAGAGAAGCTACAGGAACTAAGCCCAGAGGTACCAAGAGGAGCTTGGGCAGAGAAGCTCCTGGAGGATGCACTATCTATACTCAGCACACCTCAATCAGCATAACTGCTTATGAGAATTCTGAATATGAATGCTTGACTGCATGGAAAACATAAAGTGATGGTAACATCATTCACAGTATGTTCACCCAGCATCCCTATTTCCTCCCTTCCACCCATGGCTTTAGCTTTATGTTCTTTTCCATCCCCAGATTTCAAATTGCTTATCTGAATGATAGAGCAGATGAATGAGTGGTGACAAAAGGGTGAAGTGGTAACAACTAGCCCGCAGTGAAGGGGTAAATAAGGGTCCATATGCCAATCAATTAGGTCACAATTAAAGATCAAGCTAATCAGAGCCAGAATCCAAAACCAGAGTGCTCGAGTGTATCCGTGTCTGTGTGTGTGTGTGTGTGTGTGTGTGTGTGTACATGAGTGTTCATAAGTGCTTGGGATACCATGCCCCTCAGCAGTCACCCATCTTGTTTTTAAGACAGGGTATCTCAGTGGGACCTGGAGCATGCAGGGTAGGTGAACCTGACTGTCTATCGAGCCCCAGTGGTCCACTTGTCTCTGTTTCCCCAGGTCTGGGACTACAAGCCCACCCCACTATGCCTGGTTGTTATACATGGGTTCTGGGGTTCACATTTTGCTCCCCATGATACCAGAGCATGCACTTTACCAACTATGCCATTTCCCCAACCCTCTTTTCTTTCGATGTCCTGGATTTTTACAATTACGTTTGTTTATTCTATGTGTATGTTGAAGGGGTTGTCTGAGTGCCATGGCACTCTGTGAAAATGAGAGAGGACAACTTGGGAGTCTGTTCTCTTCTTCTACCATCTGGGTCCCAGGGATCAAATTCAGTTAGTCAAGAAGATATCTCTTTTTTGAGACAAAGTGTTGTCCTGAAACCCAGGCTGGCTTTGAACTTGTAGTCCTTCTGTCTCTGCTTCCCCTGTAACTGGTTGAGCAGCTTGAACAACCACGCAGGTGTGTCTCCATTTTCCTTTACTGAGTTGCTGCTGCTCTCAAATCTCAGCTTTCTTCTCTAGGAACTTTTCAGATCTCAGGGACACACAGCGAGAGTGGGTAAAGGACTTAGCAGAGTTCCCGAGCAGGAAGTGAACAGATCACCCCATGCATCGAATCACTACCAACCATCCATGTTTTACTAGGATCCTTATTCTTTATGAAGAAAAAAAAATGCTCAGGTACTAGGCAGTGCCCCTAGATCATACACTAATGGAACACAGAGAGGAAGGTTGGCTGTCTTACTGAGAAGCAGTGGGAAGCCTTGTCAAGGTTTGAAGAAGGATGAATGTGAACAGATTTCTGTTTTGAGCCAGGCATTGGTGGCGCACGACTTTAATCACAGCACTCGGGAGACAGAGGCAGGCGGATCTCTGTAAATTCCAGGCCAGCCTGGTCTCCAGAGCGAGTGCCAGGATAGGCTCCAAAGCTACACAGAGAAACCCTGTCTCAAAAAAACAAAAAAGAAAGAAAAAAAAAAGAAAAGAAAAACAGATTTATGTTTTGAAAAGCCACTCTACAGGGGGGCTAGAGAGATGGCTCAGAGGTTAAGAGCACTGCCTGCTCTTCCAAAAGTCCGGGAGTTGAATTCCCAGCAACCACATGGTAGCTCCCAACCATCTGTAGTGAGACTTGGTGCCCTCTTCTGGCCTGCAGGCATACACGCAGGCATAATAATAAATAAATAAATCTTAAAAGAAAAAAAAAAGAAAGAAAGAAAGAAAAGCCACTCTACAGCCTGGTCTATAAGAGCTAGTTCCAGGACAGCCTCCAAAGCCACAGAGAAACCCTGTTTAAAAAAAAAAAAAAAAGCCACTCTACCTGGGGTGTTGGGGAAGCAATGGGGATCCTTCTTACCTGAGGAAGGGCAGCTATAGAGGCTCTGCTGGGGCCTGCAAGCATGATGGAGGCCTGGAGTGGGAGGTAGTGTGGAGATGTGGGCAGACAGGAGAGTCCCCACACTACACACTGAGGAGGGAGAAGGGATCCACACCATCAGTGCCTGGACTTGCCCTCAGGTGGACAGACACCTGTATTGAATGGCTGCTGGCCTCTACCCAGGTTGTGGGGACAGCTCCTCAACAGTCTCTCCTTGCAGTGAGCACACCAAGGCCTTTGGTAATCCTCCTCCTCCTCCTCACCTGCTTCACCCAGGATGCTGTCCATGAAGACTCTACCACTAGGAACCAAGATGACAGTTCAGGGTCACAGGAGAGAATAGCTTTCTGTGCCCAAAAGACTGGCTGTGTCCTTCTCCAGGTGAGGACATTGGCAGCAGCAGGGTGGGCTGTTGACATGCTCACTCATGGCTCTAAAGTTGGCTCTCTGAGGAGCCTGCCTGGCCTCTTGAGCAACCCTTCAGAAGTGAGACCTTGACCTTTCCCCTGACTTCTGAGCTGCTAGATCAGAAGAACTCCATGACGTCCTCGACTACTCACCAGGCTAGGCCTTTAAAGATTAGCAGTGTCCACTTCCTGAGTCCTGGGACCCTTGCCCTTGACCCACTTAGCCCCAAGCTTCCCTGCAGAGAGAACCCCAGCCACAGAAGATGCCTTATTGAAGTGAGGGTGCCACACCATGAGCCAGCATAACTGGTACCACAAGGAGCAGAGAAGAGCAGGCGTCACAGAGCCCAGCCAGAAATGCATATGCGTGGCCATGTGAGCTGTGGTTGTTTTCACCTCACCCTTTCAGCGTATTTCCTTAGACAGCAATGGCAACCAGAGTGCGTGCTCCCATGGAGGCTTCTTTCCACCAACCCCCAGACACCCCACTGTAGCCACCCAAGAGGTTGGGTGATAGGTCCTACTGTGTTCTCCAGGCATCTGTTGCATTCCTCATGTGTGTCCCAGAACTTCAATAGCAAAGTGTGGCCACATGTACCTTAAGACCTCCTGTGTGGCCACACATTTAGCTGCACTTTCTTTCCAGTTCAGTCTCCTTAGCATTGTGGGATGGGCTCAAAATCCATGGGAGTCCTGGTCCAGTCACTTGCCAGCCAGGAGGCACCCCCAACACAGGCCACCACTCCGAGCATAGTTTCCTCCATCTTCAGAACAGAGATACAAATGTCACCGTGTAGAAGCCAGCTTAAGGAAATAAAAGGAATTTATCTGTGCCAGCAAGATGACTCACCTAGTAAAGATGGTTTACACCAAACCAGACGGTCCCAGGACCCACATGGTGGAAGGAGAGGATTGATTCCCACAAGTTGTGTGTCCTCCAACCTTCACACACGCACAAAATAAAAGGCAATTTAAGTTTTTATTCCTTTTTATTTATTTATTTATTTATTTATTTATTGGTTTTTCGAGAAAGGGTTTCTCTGTGTAGCTTTGGAGCCTATCCTGGCACTCGCTCTGGAGACCAGGCTGGCCTCGAACTCACAGAGATCTGCCTGCCTCTGCCTCCCGAGTGCTGGGATTAAAGGCGTGTGCCACCAATGCCTGGCTTATTCCTTTTTAAAATGAACTTGTTGATTATATAACTAAATGTAAATAAAAATAATACAGGCAAAAATTAAAAACAATAACAATATGAAGCACAATTCCTTTTGTCTTCTCTCTGTGTCTGTCTCTCTGTGTCTGTCTCTCTCCTTCTCTCCTGTCTTCTCTCTCCCCTTCTTGAGCCCACAGATCACCCACACTTCATCCCAATCATCTGTGTTTTGTAGATCTAAGATCTGGAATCTGTGATGTTAGACTTCCCCATGCTCTCACAGACTCAAAACTTAATAGTACCAACGAACACTCTTATAGGCCTTCCCATGGGCCCCCTTTAGATGTTGGAGAACAAACAGATGGCTGCTCCAGAGTGGGGCTTCCTGAGGCCAACACAAAATCCAAGCAGCATGGCCGGGGCCACCAAATCCTTTTGCCCCTTTGTTGACCCTTTATACATAAAAGGAATACTGTTGGTATTGATGGCAAACCTCTGGGCAGAACCCAGGGTCTCGCCCTCTCCAGGGCATCCTACCTCAGGAACTACATTTGGATAAGTGGGGTCTCTGCTGAGGAGATAGGTCCAAGGCATCTCAGCTGCCCTTGGCAATTGGAACACCCAGTTACAGCCCCGCTCAGCCACTGTGACTCCGATAGTCCTTATGCTCTTGAACCTGTGGACATAAGAACACTCTTCTGTCCACTTATGTGGTAGCTCTGTGCCTGTGCTACATGTCCCCAAAACAGGGTCAACACCACAGGGGACAGGGACTTTGCCCTCACCCATCTTTCACATCCTTTCCTGGTGCTCTCAGGGGATTCCTCTTAGTTGAATTCTCTGGCAGGCTTGCCCAGCTGTTTATCGACCAGAGCAGTGACCCAAGTGTCCTGTTCCCAGCCAAGGCCACCTGTCCCTAGTCAGCCACTCCTGAACTGGGACAGACAAGAGTTGAAATTTAACCACTAAGTTCAGAAGTTTTGATGAGTTCCTCAAAAAAAAAAAAAAAAAAAAAAAACAGAGGTGCACCCCACTCCACAGTGGCCCTGACCAAAACAAAGGCAGACAGTGGGGAACTGGCACGCTATGCTCAGAGCCATGATGCAGGGGAGAGGCCCCTACAAGCCCTTAGCCATCCTCAGGCACACGGGGCCTCTCCGTGCCACAAGGCCACAGCACTGGCGCTCCCAGCATTCCTGTGCAGAGAAACACAGCAGCTGTGCCCGTAAGTAGATCCCTAGGTTGTCCCTGGTATAAGCGAATGTGGTGCAGGCCTTAGGATGGCTTTAAGAAGCAAGATGGAACTAGGTGGTGGTGATGCATGCCTTTAATCCCAGCACTTGGGGGTCAGGGACAAGCGGATCACCAAGCTTGGTCTACAGAGTGAGTTCCAGGACAGGTTCCAAAGTTACAGAGAAACCTTGTATTGGGGAGGGGGTGGGGGGCAAAATGGTCCAGAGCTGGCTGACTTCTGTTCTGATTTGCTCAGTGTCTCTGGCATCTGGTGACCCTGAGTGAGACACTTAACTCTGGTTCAGGGGTAGAAAGGAGGGAAAGGTACTGCAAATGTGCAGTACATGCTTCAAGCCTCCAACTGGGCCTAAGACACTCCCCTGTAAAGTATATGTCCTGACCCAGCACTCAGAAGGCTCAGGCCCCGAGCCCTAAGTGTAGAAAACAGGTGGCTTTGAAGAGATGACAGCTTTACTAAATGCCCCGCTTCCCTAAGCCTCGGTTTCCTCATCCACAGAATAGGCAAGATGGATGCTGTCTCCAGCATCTGGTGAGAAGCCAGTGTGGAAAGCCTGGTGCACACAGGCTCTTATTCACCCCAGGGTACCCAGCACCACACAGTTCTGTCTGCAAACACCAGGGAAACCAAAGAAGCACCCAGGCCTCCAAAAATGCTCCTGTCAAGCAGGAACTCAGGCCTAGAAAGATGACAAAGAGCATGGGAAATGAACATTATCCTCCAGTGGTCCCAGCCCAGTGTCCAGACTCTGGAGGCAAGAGCCACTCAGAAATGTGGGGAGTATGAAATCCAAGCTGCCCTCCAAAATCAGCCATTGTGACCCAAGAGGATCTGGGATGAAAACCTTGTCACCTCCCTCCCCTTTCCTGTCCTTTCATGAACACAGCCATCCGTCATGGGTCCCCAGATGTGCAGTACCTTCTCAGAGAGAGCCTGTTGGAGATACAGAACCCAGCCCTTGACCAGCCTTCCTGTTAGGCCAACCATACTGGAGGGGTACAACGACTCAGATTGCCACACAACCTGCATCAGGGCCATGGCTTGTACCATCTTTATAGTCTAGCACCTTCCAAGACCATGTGCAGGTAGGAAGGATTGCTTACAGCCATGGAAGAGGGAATGACTCTGATCTCAGGTGAGAGTCTGTCTCATGACTGTGCTCCCACTGCTTCTGTGAAGAAATGTTAATGAGCACATGTTATGGATCTCCTGTGGGAGATCTAATTCCAAGATGGCTGATTCATGTCACACGCCTGGGGAGGGCATTCCACACCTGTCAAGGAAGGATAATAAGAGTATTTACCACTACAAGTTGTTAAAAGAACAAAACAAGGTCACTGTTTCCGGTCAGCAAGCCCAGGTCCTGTTCTACCCAGACACACTCTGTGGCCAAACAGCTATTGCAATGCTGAAAGCCCAGGCTCTGAGAGTCCAAGCCCTGAAAGCCGGGGGGGGGGGGCGCCTATCCTGGATTTTATCTGGCTCTAAGATCTCAGGTTCCAGGCTCATGGCTCTGAGCCTTTTTTAAAATATTATTTTATTTTTAATTTTATATATCAATCCCAGTTCTCCCTTCTTCCTCTCTTCTGGTTTCCCCACACACACCCTTCCCCTCACCCCACCCCAATCTGCTCCTCAGAGAGGGTATGGCCTCCCATGGGGAGTCAACGAAGTCTGTCCCATCACAGACCTGACCAAAGGCCTCCCTCCTGTGCCTAGGCTGGTGGCTTTGAGCTTTAACCCCAGCAGGCACTTGGCAACTGCTGTAGTCCTTGGCTCTAACAGCTGTGAGCAGCAGCAGGAGGCAGCAGTTGCTAGTGTTACTGTTCTGGAATGGGCCTAGGGTGGGGGATCTTCAATCCATGGCAGGAGTTTAATGATACAGCTGCCATGCCTACAGTGTCTGAAGTTTGGCCCTTAAAAGTTTGACACCTCCCTGGAACTCATCTGGTGACAGAGGTTGGCAGCTTCTCATCTTCCATCTTCATAAGGTACAACGTCCCCACTGCTCTGCTCCCCACTCCGTCACTCATTGGAACTCTTCAACTGTCCTCTCAGTGAGGCTATGGCACTCATTATCAATACTGCCGCCACTCCCCTCCCCACTGCCTCCTCTGTTTCTCCCTGTTACATGCTCAGCCCAAAGATAAAGTCATTGAGAGAAACCTTCTCCACCCCACTTCGCCCCCGAGACAGGGTTTCTCTGGTAGCCCTGGCTGTCCTGGTACTCACTCCACCAACCAGGCTGGCCTCTAACTCAGACATCTGCCTGCCTCTGCTTTTCAAGCACTGGGATTAAAAATGAGCACCACCACCACCACTCTGTTAAGCCTTTTTAAAATTGGACCTGGTGTTGCAAAATGAGAGGACAGAGCAGAGAGGTGTCTCCAGCTGACTCCAAAAGTAAATTAGTTATATAGTCAGAGCCCTGCATGCAAATGAAGGATTGGGTATGTACCAATCACAGGCCCTCTGCTGGTCACCAAGGTACTCCCCCTCTGGCCTGGGTGGACGTAGCTACAAGGGGCAACTGGGATTCACTAAGGCCAGTCTTTCTGGGGAGGCAGAGACAAACAGATCCTTGGGGTTCAATGTCAAGGTAACCTAGCATACTCAGTGAGTTCCAGACCAATGAGAGAACATGTCTAAAAAAAGAAAAAAAAAGTTGGGCGACACCTAAAAAATGACACCCAAGATTGTCCTCTGCCCTCTACAAACATCCAGGCACGTGGACACCCCTCCACAAAGGTTTTACTACCCAGGAGAACTAATTATCAAACCTTGTCATCTCCTGGCTGCATGTTCCCAGAAGTTTTGGGGTTTGATTTAATTTGATTTGGTTTGGTTTGGTTGAGAAAGGGTCTCGTTATGTATATATTGTGAAACTCTCAGGCTAGCCTGGAGCTCTCTATGTAGACCTGTATGGACGTAAATTCTGAGAGCCACCTGCCTGCCTCCACAGTGCTGGGGTTAAAGACACTCGGGCATGAATCTTCTATTATGTTTATCATGCTCACAAGTTGATGGGTCTTCCAGGGTATAGCTTACCCAGATAGGGCTGGGCCACATTCCAGCTGGTGGGGGGGGGTGAGCCACATCTGTTCAATGCATTTCTCACACACCCCAACTCCTTAATCCCTCCCACTCAGCGAGCAGTCACCTGGGATGCAGTTTTCTCATGGTGAGCCCAATCATAAAACATAGTTAAAGCCCCTGCTCAGCCAGAAGAGGCAGAGGCAGGCAGATCGCCATGAACTCAATGCCAGCCTAGTCTACATAGTAAGTTCCAGGAGAGCCCATGCTACGTAGACAGACCCTATCTCAAAACAAAGAAAAATATAGGTAAATAAAATTTTAAAAATGATGTCTCTGTTCACATCATGTCCACTGATACCCACGTGGAAGCAAGTTACCAGGGGTCATGCCCAGTGACAGTGGTGTGGAGCCCTGCTCTCCCCAGGGCGGGTCAAGGGAAAGGAGTAGGTGTCCACTGTTTGATCAGCAAGCCTGGAGAATGGAAACTCACGAAGCAAGGGAGTCCTGTTGGGTCTGCACTCCTGTCACTAGATTAGTTCCCAGGGGAAGAGGCTTGGGCTTCATTGTCAGCTCATGCCATCTGCATCTGGTCCACAGTTGCTCCATGGGAGCTCCACACAGCTTTGCTCAATGATTAAAAGAATACATTCTGGCCAGGCGGTGGTGGCAAATGCCTTTATTCCCAGCACTTGGGAGGCAGAAGCAGGCAGATCTCTGTGAGTTCGAGACCAACCCAGTCTACAGGATGAGTTCCAGGACAGGCTCCAAAGCTACACAGGGAAACCCTGCCTTTAAAAACCAAAATAAAATAAAATAAATAAATAAATAAATAAATTCTGTTTTATTTACATTACTTCCCAACTGAAACAAAACCAGCTTATTATGATGGTGAAGATAGATAGATAGATAGATAGATAGATAGATAGATAGATAGATAGATCGACAGACAGAGAGAGAGAGACTCACTATGTTGTTGTTTTAACTTTGGCACAGTGGCTGCACCTTAATCTCCTACTATTTCAGCCACAATTGTGACTTTGCAGTGACTGGACTGCATCTCATACAGCAGCCTGGCCACTCAGGTGGGAATTCTGTACCTGCAGGCACTGGCTCTGTCACTGTCACTCAAGGTAGCTTTCACTAAATCTCTATTGTTCTATTTATAAATAAAGCTTGAGATCCAAAGGCTGGAGTGAAAACCTGCTAGCTCAGAGAAGTTGAATAGCAACAAGCTAACCTCTCCTGGCTGGCGTCTCCCAAAAAACATGTCCTTCTGCTCCCCCAAAACAACAACAACAGCAAAATGTGCCATTCAAAATCCCTCTCTACTTCTTCTGGTGTATCTCTCTGTCTCTTCCAGATACCCTCTGATGCTCTATGATTACTTTCTGCTAAGTCAGCCTCCTAACCCACGGTTAATTTTATTCAATTAACACAAATTCTAACTTGAGGTTCATACTGTGATCAAATATTCCACCCCCAACACTATGTAGACCAGGCTGGCCTTGAACCCACAGAGATCTGCCTGCCTCTGCTTGCAAGTGTTGGAATTAAAGGGGAGCACCAGCATGCTGGGCCATGAATCCAACTTTACCTAGCTTGAGCCTTATCTTGTTATGAGAGGTCATCATATGAGGCCAGTGTGAGTAACTATTTGAGTTGAGACTCATTTCATATTCAGGTGGCATAAATACTTTAGATGTGCCAAAGAGCAGCTCCCCCTCATTTGGTGGCAGATGCTCTGCTCAGTACAAATGTTTCCCTCTTGGTGGTCTCATTTATACAGCTCAGCAAATGGATCCTAAAATAGCCACTCTTCTCACACTTTGAGTTTCTGAGTCAGGGAAGTCTGACTGGAAGAGAGCTCTGGTAGGATCCTAGGCTGGAAGAGAGCTCTTGTAGGATGCTAGGCCGGAAGAGAGCTCTGGTAGGGCCTTTGACACTCCTGCATTTGATGTAAATTCAGCCTTCTGCAGTTGTGTTAAACACCCATTGCCCAGTGGGAAGATCAAATGCATGGTTTGTAGCATGTAAACTTGAGTCTCTCTCACCCCAGATGTAGTCAAAGCCCCGATGCTCTAAGGCCCTCTTAATAGTGCACAGGTAATCCAGGCTTGGTGGCCCATGACTACTTTAATCCCAGCACCCAGGAGGTGGAGGCAAGGGGATCTCTGTGAGCTTGAGGTCAGTCTGGTCTACCTAGCAAGCTCCACGACAGCCAGATCTACATAGAGAAACTCTGTCTCAGAAAAATAAAATAGGGTACAGTATGGAGATATTTTGTTTATGACCTAACAAATAAACTTGCCTAAAGATCAGACTGCAAAGCTAGCCACAGCCATAGAGGCCAGGCAGTGGTGGCACACACCTTTAATCCCAGCACTCGGGAGACAGAGTCAGATGGATCTTTGTTAGTTCAAGGCCACCCTGGGCTACATGTAATTGATTCAGTCAAAAGAGAAACAGTGCTCACACAAAGGTGATCCCAGCACACCTTTAATGCCAGCACTAAGGTGATGGAGACAATGACCACACGGAAGTGAAGATCACATAGGCGCAGGCCAGGTGAATGAGCCAAGAGCTTGCATATGTGTATGTAGGAGTTGAGTGGCTGGGTGAGCAGAAAGTTCCAGGGCTCCCTACTGGGCTTGTTTCTCAGAGCTGGGCCCCTTTTGCTTCATGCCTGCCCTAATGACCCCTCAGTCAAGATCTCCTGTCTGTCTGCAGGGCACCCCCTCTGGACAGGCCCAGTCTCCTCACTGGGAGGCACCTGGCAGTCTCCCATCAACATCCAATGGAGGGACAGTGTATATGACCCACAACTGGCACCTCTCAGGGTCTCCTACGATGCTACATCTTGCAGGTACCTCTGGAACACTGGTTACTTCTTCCAGGTGGAGTTTGATGACTCCTGTGAGGAGTCAGGTGAGTCTGTACTGGGGTTTAGGGGCTGGAGCCTAGGCAGTCAACCTTTGAATCTGAAATGTTCCCATAGGCTGGAGCACTTGAATACCTGGCACCCCACAGATGGCTGTCTTCATTGAGTTATAGACCCTGTAAGGATCTGAGAATCGCTGGAGGAAGACCCCAAACTCAAATAGTATGCAACACAAGAGTGTTTATTCTGCAGAAATAGCCCGCATGCAGGGGTGGCTCACCCACATAAAATGGCAATGATGACAAAGGCATGCAGGCCCTTTTAAAGGGGACTTGGAGAATTTTAAGTATCTCTGTTCTAATTGGGCAGTTGGGGAATAGTTACATCGGGCACATGGTGATTGGATGGGGCTAGTAACAGTTTTGTCCATTGTGGGCTTTTTTGTTGGTATATATGGTCAGTAGCAGCCTTATCCTGCAACTCTGGGTCTCTCAGACTTATAAGGCCAGGTTTGAAACTGTTTAGCTGATTGGCTAAACTTGGCTGGGGGACTTTCCTGGACTCAGGCTTAGCTCATTACTTACAATGGAGTTGCTCTGTGTCCAAGATGGAGTCACATTCCAGTCCCTTTAAACCATTATGAGATGGAGCCTTTCTGGAGGAAGAGGCTCACCGGGGCAAGTATTGGGGTCATATATTATCTCTGGATCCTTCCCTTTCCTCCCTTTACTCTCGTGTGTGTGTGTGTGTGTGTGTGTGTGTGTGTGTGTGTGTGTGTGTGTGTGTGTGTACAGATGTGCATGTGCATATGGAGGTCAGAGGTCAATCTCATTTTTGAGACACAGGATCTCTCTCTGGCCTGAGACTCATCCAGTAGGCTAGGCTGGCTGGCCAGCAAGCCCCAGCACTACCTGTCTCCACTTTTCTTAGCACTGGGATTACAAGCTCTAGCACCATACTGTGTTTTTTATGTGGATTCTGGTGATTAGGTCCTCATGCTTGTGCAGTTGAGTCATTTCCCTAGCCCCTGGCTCCTTTCTTCAGTTTCTGCTCTTACCATCATGGAGCTGTTCCTACCATCACAGAGCTGATCTACCATCATAGAGCTAGTCTCCCATCATGGAGCTGCTCTGCCATCCTTCCCCAACACAATGGACTGTACCCTCTGGAAACTGTGAGCCAAAGTAAACCTGGAGCAAATCTTAAGTTGCTTCTGTAAGGTAATGGACCTCAGGAATCTACAAGTAACTAACACAGTGGCCGTTATTCTTTTCCATGACATCACAGACTCAGCAAAGAAGGGGAACTGGGTGGGACTGGGAGGTGACGCTCACTTGAGGGGAAGAAAGCATGTCACCAGCAGTCACCTGAGTCTTGATGCCTTGTGAGGATGAAACCAGAAATAGAATAGGGCCCCTTTCCATACCAGGGCTGAGGAAAAAAACAAACCAGTTAAGGCTGGTGAGGGCTGGCAACTGGCCTTCTGGGGCTGGACAGGGACATAAGAGCCACACAAGGAGGCTTACAGCTCTCCTTGGTGTGGTCATTGCACACTGTATCTCCGAGTACCAGTGGACAGTCTCTAATGGTGGAGTTGGGAGATAATTCCCAGTCACTCTGAGGGCCTGTGCTGGTCGGTTGTACCTACTGCCCTCTACTGTTTCCTTCCCTCTCAGTCTCATACCTCTGATTTCTCTCTACCCTCATCCCTACCCCCACCCCCACCCTCCTACCCCATCCCATCCCTCCCCTCTCTTGTTTTTCAAGACAGGGTTTCTCTGCGTAATTTTGGAGGTTGTCCTGGAACTTACTCTGTAGACCAGGCTAGCCTCGAAATCACAGAGATCAGACTGCCTCTGCCTCCCAAGTGCTGAGATTAAAGGCGTGTGCCTCCATCGCCTGGCTCCCATTCCTCTCTTAATACAAATGTCTCCAGTGGCTGAGGCTGGCCTCACCTCTTGACACGCCTGTTTCCACCTCCCCAGTGCTAGAGTTACAAGCCACTCTGGGTCTTTAATCTCAGGTTTAATCTCAGGTCTCTCTCTCAGTGAGCTGTTTGTTGCATCAGTTTAGACTTCTTTTGGTTGCTCTCAGCAGAAACTCAAACTGTCTTAAGCAAAGAATTGGGAGCTTAGTTAGCTCCAATTCAGAGAACTCCAGACACAGCAGGGTCCAGGGTGACAAGTGACTCCCTGGGTGGCTTTCCTAGGGGTAACAAAACAAGTGGCCTCAGTTTGGCACCAGCTTTCAACAGAACAGCTGGGGAAGAGGGCTCTGTCAAAGTCTGGCCACTGTTCAGTGTCCCACTGCTGGTGGCCAAGCAGGGGTGAGCCAAACACTGTAACTCCCAGCAGTGTGTAGCCAACCTAAGGGTGACCCTGACATGAAGCAAGATGTGCATGCACAAGAGAAGGAAAAGTGGCCTCCTGCAGGACCTCAGGGCATGGCTCCCAGAATGGCTCCCAGAAGTGTGAACAAGGCTAGAAAGCCAGCTGCTAGGAATTCTCACTTTCTTACCCCAGCTGCCTGTAACTCATCCATAACAAGCCCCATGGCCTTGCACTATGGACAAGCAGCAGCCTTCCACTTTGACCTCACCCTGACTCCACCCCTGGCATCACCACCTCCACTATCTGGATCAAAGGGAGGCTCCCTACCCTGCCACAGAGGGAAGGAATCATGAGTGTCTCCCGTCACATAAAGGAGCAGTATATCCTCAACACACATCCACCCAGGCCACTCTGCTTTTCCTGTGTCCTTCGTGTGGCTTCCCTCGACTGGCTCAAGTTCCCACTTTCCACAGTCTCTGTCTTCCTTCTTTCACCTCCATAGGAAATCAGGAACAGGGTGTGGAAAAATGCCGGGGGTAGGAGTGTCACCACAAAAAAAAAAAAAAAAAAAAAAAAAAAAAAGTTTCCGGCCAGAATTAGGAAATGACTCTTCCATTTAAAACAAAACAAGACAACAAGCAACAAACAAACAAAAACTGGATGAAAAGGAGGAAAGGCCAGAGGTATCTCCTGAGAAGACGGTTAAGTTGGGGTGGGGGCACAGGCGTGGAAGCCATTTTTGTAGAGTATGATTATTTGGGTCTATTTTACCAAGCGAGTGCCAGTAACTGTAGTCATATGCCAGCAGGAGGACAGGACAGTTGCCCAGACAGTCAAAGAAGGCACCAGGGACTCTTACAGGAGGTAAGGGATGTGTTCTCTTCTAGGTTGTCTTTGCCAGGAGAATGAATTACAGAGGCAGATACAGCCTGTGAATGGCTGAAGCCCACTGAACTTGGGAGGCAGCAGAGAGGCTGTGGAGAGAAAAGCTGGAGACAAAGGGCAGCAGGGGCAGGGAGGGTGGGTGCCTCACAGGTCATAGCAACCAGGCTTTAAGGCTCAGCACTGTTGAGCTGCACGTGAACCAGCTCACCATGGAAGCTTCGAATTTGCAGGCAGCTCATCTTCTTTCCTGGGGTGAGGGCTGGGGTGGAGGGAGCATGAGATGGTGTTTGAGTGCAACAAACTGGGCCTTGAGCCACAGAAAGAGCAGAGCGTGTGCCCCTATACTCTGTCTATCAACAGGGGATGTGAGAGGCCAGCCCACCCTCTGATCATCTGTCTTCTCTGTTACTGAAGCTGCACACTGACTCCATGGATCTGGGAGGAGGGATTGAAAATGAGAGCACCTGGAACCCTTCCAAAGGATTCAAGCATTCAGTGTAGGACCTCTTCCCCTATTGTGGTTGCAGCCAAATGCCCTTTGCAATGCTGCCCTCCAGAGGGAACGCCAAGAAGTAGGAAGCAGACACTTGCCCAGAGCTCAAGGGAGCTTTCTTGACTACAGAGGACTTGGTCATTAAGACCGATTCAACCAGTTCAAGCGACTGTGTAGCCATGACACCCACAGAAACACAGACTGGAATGAAGACACTGTTACAGTCCTGGCATGAAAGAAGATAATCAAAAGAGATGCTTCAGCTATCAGAGTATAGAAACAATGGACCTCCAAGAATTACATTTTCCCCCAGGAATTCCACAGTGGAATGGAAAGGCTGAATCCCGGTATCGGCCAGAGGACGACCTGGCCTCCTGGGATGGTTCTGACAACTTGTGTAAGGTCCCTTGTAGAAAGATTGAACTGAGACAGTAAAGGGTCACTGGTGGGTGGGACCACACCTTGACTAGGTCTTCGTAGTTATACATACCCTTTACCCTGAACTTAACCCCAAACCTCCTCCCAGGACCCTTGAGATGGACTTGAGGGTGGTTGTCAGACCTCTGTATTTGTTCCTCTTCCCAATGTGGCTACATTGACTAAGTCTCCTCTCTCTGCTTTTCACTATTACCTGTCTCTTTAAGAAAGATATTGGGGATGAGAAGCTGAGTCTAGGTGACTGGGGCTGCCAGGACTCAGGCTTTGCCTGTAAAAATTCCAGTAACATCTCTATAGTCCACCATGCCCTCTGATTCCCTAAGTGACAACTGATAGTCGTCCCCAAAGCCAAGAAACCCCAGAGCAGCTTATTCTTGAGAGCCCAAGTCCAAGCAAGGGTGCTGCTGTTGGCCACCACAGACTAGGCTCCCAGGCCACATGTCTGAGTTTAAAGTTCACAGATTTCACTTCTGTCCACTAGGGATCACCAGTTGCAGGCCAGAGAAAGACCCTGCCTGATAGAATAAACCTAAAGGAAGTATGAAGCACCCAGAAAAATCAAGACTCCTACCTAGTCAGGTGACCTAGAGACAGACAGGTCAGGAATAAGAGCAGCAAGAAATTCTTCCTATCTCTTGTGACCAGATTGGTGCCTAGCCCAATTGTTATCAGAGAGGCTTCACCCAGCAGCTGATAGAAGCAGATGCAGAGCCACAGCCGAACACTAGGCAGAATTCAGGGGATAGTGTGCAGGGGAGAAAGGATTACAGGAGTCGGAGGGGTCAAGGACACCACAAGAAAATTCACAAATCAACTAAGCTGGGCACATAGGGGCCCACAGAGACTGAACTGACAACTAGGGAGTCTGCATGGGACTGACCCAGGCACTCTGCATATGGGTTACAGTTGTATAGTTTGGTCCTCTCATGGGACTACTAACAATGAGAACAGGGGCTATCTCCCATTCTTTTACTGGGTTTAGGGACTCTACTAACCATACTGGGTCACCTTGCCCAACCTCAATACATGGGGAGGTGCTTTGTCTTACTGCAACTTGATATGCCATGTTTTGTTGATACTCACGGGAGACTTGTCCTTTCCTAAACAGAAATGAAGGAGTGGATTTGGGGGGCGGGGCGGGGCTGGGAGGAGAGGAGGGAAGGGAAACTGCAGCCAAGATGCAAAATAAATAATTTTATAAAAAAGAAAGGAAGGAAGAAAAAGAAAGAAAATCCTTCCTTGTATCACTGGTCTGTGCAATGTCTTCCAACAGACTGAAGCCCCAAGGTAGCCCTCTAAGATCCTAGCTAGTGAGGTGCCTGCTGGAAGCATCTCTGTTAGAGAGAAGGCTCTAGGGACCCCTGACCCTGACCACTGGGGTGTGGATTGAGTTCAAGATGCTACATGGAGTCGAGGAGAGAGAAGTGCTTGGAAGGCCAGTCTTCTAACGGATGCTGGTTCCTTCCTGCCTGCCTGCCTGCCTGCTTCCCATTCTTTTTTCTTTCTCTCCTTCCTTGGGCTTTTGACTGGGCCTCCCTATGTAACCCAGGCTAGATTCAAACTCAAAATATGCTCATGCCTCAGTTTCCTGAGAACTGGAATTACAGTTGTGTGTCACCATGCCTGGCTTCTAATACATGTTTTTCTGAAGACGTGTCTGCCAATGTCTTTACAGGAAGGTCCTACCTTGGGAGAAACGGTGTCTGTTGCAGGTGCTGTGTTAATCCCAAAGATTGGAAGAGAAAGACCACCAACCCAAATCATCATGCCCAAATTAATTAAAACAAGCATTTAATTAAAGCAAGCTTTTTGATTCCCATATACTGGCTGTCTCCCCTAAGGTAGGCCTCAAAAAGTCAGCATTGGATGTAAGGAAGACAAGGTTTTTATAGCTCAGGGATAGAGGGTTTCCAAATGGGGGAAAATAGGTTGGAATACAGGAGCAGAAAAGTAACAGATAGTCAGAACAAAGTAATCACAACCTAGGTGGTCATCTAACCATTAAACAAAGGTAGAGTTGCAAGATAGCATAAACAAAGACACGATTGCCATTTCTGGAACAGGCAGCACAGAACCATTTATAGTTAAGGTTAAAGGTGGGGGCACAGCCCACTCCTTACAAAACAGATGTTTTATCATAAACAAGAATGAGCCCAGTTTGTTTTTACAGCAAGATGCTTTTATCAGGCAGACAGATCTCTGTGAGTTTGAGACCAACCTGGTCTACAGACCAAGTTCCAGGACAGGCTCCAAAACTACACAGAGAAACCCCTGGTGGGGGAGATTATTTAAATCTAAGATGGAGGCAGGCTGGTTCTTCAGCTATAACCTTGATAGTAACATTCTCAGTAGCCACAATAACAGTGACTATCAGAACAGTAGGTGGCTGTGGTTTGCCAAGTCCTTTGGGACACCAGGGACCTTGTATTCACTCTTTCCATTGTTCCTGTAAAACAGGTGTTTTTATTCTTCTACAAATGTCACTTATGAGATACAAAGGAAACACTGTGTATAAAGCCACACTCTGGCTTATCTCAGCTTGGCCTGGTGTTCAAGTCTGGGTTCTGTGGAACTTGTGCTCTTTCAGCACTGCCAACAGCTGTTGGCCAGCTGTGGCTTGTCCTCACCTAGAGAGCATTAGGAACAGAGAAGCCTTTTGGCCTTGGACTTCACTGGTTGGCAACTGGTTAAATTTGGGGCTGACACTGGAATGTGCTCTTCGAGATCCTCTGTTGTTCATGGTTCTGACTAACAAGAGTCTCCCAAGCTTCTCTTATGCTAATTTTAAGCCCCAAAGCAGCTGCTGTTCCTGCCAAAAGCCCACACTATTCTGGGGAAAGCCCTGAATTACAAATAGGTGGCTATTAACAGCAACTGTTGTACCAGGGGAGACCAGCCATCACTGTGCACTTTTGGCCTTGAATGTCACTTGTTATTTTAGTTGGAGAGTCTGACTCTGACTGATGTAATCACCTAATTTTATCTCCGTTATCTCAGATGTACCTGCTCTCAGAGAACACAGGGTGATGGATGATCAGGCCTCAGTAGACAAACTTGGCTGCTGGCAGTCTTGGGGGCTGAGGTTGGCAAGCAAAAGGCTTTCCCAAGACTCGGCTTGCTTCTTCTTTAAATTAGTCACTGTGTTATCACTGTGACAAGTCAGTTATACATTATTTTATCTGATTCTGAAGCCTTATCTCAACTTCCTTACCTCCAAGGAAAGGAACTTAGCTTTAAACTATGCAACCAATGTCAATGGTTGAAATGTTCCACAGGATCTGGGGTCAACAGGTCATCTGAAACTGGTACCTGAAGTTTCTGTGTGTTGGTTAGTTCTATGTAATCCTGACATAACCTAGACTCCTTTTAGAAGGAAAAAACTCAATTGAGAAAATGTCTTCACCAGATTGGCCTGGTACACTTTCTTGATTGATGATTGTGGGTGTGGTCACACCCTGGACTGAGATAGTCCTGGGTTCTATAAGAAAGCAGGCTGAGTGGGCTGGAGAGATGGCTCAGAGGTTAAGAGCACTGACTGCTCTTCCAGAGGTCCTGAGTTCAATTCCCAGCAACAACATGGTGGCTCACAACCATCTGTAATGAGATCTGGTGCCCTCTTCTGGTGTGCAGATATACATGGAAGCAGAATGTTGTATCCATAATAAATAATAAAAAAAAAGAAAAGAAAGCAGGCTGAGCAGGCCATGGAGAGCAAGCCAGTAAGCAGCATCCCTCTATGGCCTCTGCATCAGCTTCTGCCCCCAGGATCCTGCCCTGTTTGAGTTCCTGCCCTGACTTCCTTCAGTGATGGATTATGATATGGAAATGGAAGTGAAATAAACCCTTTCCTCCCCAAGTTGTTTATTATCACACTGTTCATCATTGTAATAGAAGCCTGGCTCTAGTCTGTGTCCCTGTGTCCTCATCTCAACATTGGGCTTCCAGTGCCTGTCCCTTGGGAAATACCCAGTTCCCTACACAGTGTCCGATACATAGTTTGTCATTCAGTCACCTCACAGTGTGTTCACTACTGACAGCTACAAGTGCTGGAGACCAGAAAACAAAATACCGGGACATGTAGATTTGGCCAGTGACACTTGCTCCCAGCTGTCTTACCCCATACACACAGCTGTTTCCTTGGAAGGCTTCCTGCATGCTGGACAGTATATCTCCCATGGGACTCAGTCCTTACTGGGACTCTACTATTGAATAGAGAAACCAAAACCGGAAGGAATGAAGAGCTAGGCAGGCCCAGATCGTATCTGTAGAAGGGTTCCAGCTAGAGCCCTTGGGCCTGCAGACCCAGACAGCAGAGTGAGCCATGAAGGATGCCTTTCCAGTCCTTAAATAAGCATTACTTGCCGCTTTGCTGTGGCTGCCTCTGCTGTCAGGGCTAATTTTGGAAGCACTGTAACAGTGAGAATTTTCTGTTCCAACTTGAAAGGGCTCAAGGCTGCTCCTCTGTGTGTGCACATTTGTGGATGATGAGACTGCACTGTAATCACAGTGCACCTGGCTCAAAAAGGCTCCAAGTCCTGAGTCCCCAGAGATCCCCAGATTCCTGGCTTCTCTCCCACTTTGCTTCCCTGGAGCTGCTCCTGCCCAGTACAAGTTATGTGGTTACTTTCCTTTGCTGGGAGACATTGAAACCCCACCTGCCTTTCCACTGAGCCTTCTCTGTCCTCAAACACCCTTGTCTTTTTTCCAGACAGGATCTCATTATGTAGCCCTGGCCAGCCTAGAACTCGCTATGTAGTCCAGGCTGTCTTTGAACTCATAGAGATCTCCCTGCCTCTGCCTCCAAAGTGCTGAGATTAGGTGTGTGCATGGTCATGCCTGGCCTTTCCTTATTTTTGTTTGGTGTACTTCAGCCTTTGGGTTTGTTTTTCTGTGAGCTTGTGTGACCCCCATAGAACTAGCAAGCTCCTTGTTCAGACATAAATGATGCCTCCTGCTTGTTATGAGAGAAGGGTCATCACTTCCTGTCCTAGATGGGACCCCAGCATCCTTCAGGACTGCCCCTCATGAGGCTACCCACCTTTGAGGAACTGCCATGTTTCACTAAGGCAGATAGGACCTCCAATTCAGAGGGCTTATATAGATGAAAGTTTCTGTCCTGCCCAGTCCTATAGCTGTTCAGTCAGTCTCAAATAAACACATAGAGGCTTATATTATAAACTGTTTGGCCAATGGCTCAGGCTTTTTACTGGCTAGCTCTCTCTTAATTATGAACCCATTTCTATTAATCTGTGTATCTCCACATAGTCTTGTCTTACCGGTGATTCCCAAACCTCTTGCTTTCTTGTCAGCTACATGGTGTCTCTCAAGAGACTCACTCTGTGTTCCTCTTCCCAGAATTCTCCTAGTCTGGTAGTCCCTCCTGGCTCTGTCCATTGACTGAAACAGCTATATTCATCAACCAATAAGAGAAACATATATTCACAGCATACAGAAGGTCTACTCTGCAAAGGGTCTTCTGATGTCATCAGGGAGAATGTGGAGCCAGTTGGGCTAGGATGATCTTTAGACTTAGCTACAAGGATTGTTGTGGGGGCCTGGCAGACATCCAGCTGCTCCCGGGTTCAGACTTCATCCTTTGGTATCATCATCTTTTTTTTTTTAGAGACCCCAACATGTCATCAGACCTCCAGTGAAAGCTGCACCTTTTGCATTTGTAGAAACCCAAGAAAACCAAACAGAATCCTGGAGTGCAAACTCCATCATAGATTTTGGACCCTTTCATCTTCAGACCAGAGCCTCAATACCCAGTGTATAATTGGCACCCACTGATCAGACACACTGTCATTCACCGGAGAGAAGGCTGTTTTCTATGCATTAAAAATTCCAGATATAGCTATGCAGTGGTGGAGCACACTTGTAATCCTAGCACTCAGGAGGCAGAGGCAGGTGGATCTCTGTGAGTTGGAGACTAGCCTGGTCTACAATAACTAGTTCCACGACAGCCTCCAAAGCCACAAAGAAACCCTGGCTCAACCCCCCCCAAGAAAATTTCAGATATAATTCAGCAGTGTGTATATTATGTACATGTGTGTACATGTAGGAGCCTGAGGATAACCTTTTCAAATCAGGTGTTGTTCCTCAAGAGCCATCTACCTTGCTTTTTGGGTTTTTTTTTTTTTTTGGTTCAGTTTTTTCTTTTTTGGTTTTTCAAGACAGGGTTTCTCTGTGTAGCTTTGGAGCCTATCCTGGCACTCGCTCTGGAGACCAGGCCGGCCTCGAACTCACAGCGATCTGCCTGCCTCTGCCTCCTGAGTGCTGGGATTAAAGGTGTGCACTACCAATGCCCCACCAGTTTGGTTTTTTAAGACAGGGTTTCTCTGTGTAATAGCCCCAGCTGTCCTGAGGCTCTTTTTATAGACCAGGCTGGCCTTGAACTCACAGAGATCTGCCTAACTCTGCCTCCTGAGTGCTAGGATTAAAGATGTGTGCCACTATACTCAGATCTATATCCTCTTATCTGGAGTTAGGTGATAATAGCACAAGTTTTAAAACTGGATGGGACTGATGACACTCTAGAGTAACCGTCTTGTTTTGGAGTAAAGAGATAGTAAGATTGTGCCAGCCCAGGCCTGTCCCTACCTCTGTCTATAGTGTGTAGTGTAGTGCTACTGTCTGCAAATTGTTTTCACAGGGAAAGCAAGCACACCCCATCAGCTTGTGGAAGTCAGTGCTCAATAGCATCTTTCATTCAACATGGCATTGTCCCCATTTGCCACTCAGTGTTCTGGTTCGCTTTTGACATACCCTAGAGTCACCTAAGAAGGGAGTGTCAATAGAAGGATTGCTCAGATTAAATTGGCCTGTGGTCCAAGGGGGATTGCCTTTGATGGTTAACTGATGTGAGAGTGTCCAGCCCACTGTGGGTGGTACCATTCCCTGGACAGATGGCCCTAGTCTGTACAAGAAAGCTTGCTAAGCATGATTCTGAGAGAAAGCTAAGGAGCAGCATTGCTCCTGAAAACTGAATGGAAATGTCTCACCAACAGTTAGAAATGTTATTAGTCACCTGGAGCTTGTTAAGTGGTCTCCCAGCCCTACGATGGACTGTTGACTTTGTCCATTCCCAGAATGGCAGAAAACCAGGTATAATGTAATCCCAGAACTCAGGAGGTAGAGGCGAGAGGATCACAAGTTCAAAGTCATCCTAGATATATATGGAATTCAGTGCCATCCTGAGCTGCATGATACCCTGTCTCAGAAGAAAAGGAACTCTTGGAAATCCTTGTTGGATTAGCACATCTCAGAAACCCCTCCCTGAGTCTGTGCAGCACCACTTACAGGGACTCAAGATCCTTGCCGCCATCTAGTGGCTGAATGCAGACTTGGTCTTCATCTATCCTAGAGTTTACTATGAACCTATGAACCTGCTGTCTCCGGCACCACTCTAGGATAGAGGTGACCAAAACCAGGCCAGGTCCACCTTTCACAGACCTCCCTGTTTCAGCAGCACAAAAATCTCTTGGGGATAGAATGTGTCCATTCCCTCCCCCCACACACATGTAGGCAATGTGGAGCCCACACATAGCCCAGGCACAAGTATCCCTTGTCTTGTTTCCAGGGATCAGCGGTGGGCCACTGGGAAACCACTACAGGCTGAAGCAGTTTCATTTCCACTGGGGAGCAACGGATGAGTGGGGCTCGGAGCACATGGTGGACGGCCATGCATACCCGGCTGAGGTTCGTAAAGGTCATGAAACAGCACACATATGGGTGCTTTCTATGCCAGGGCTACCACAGGGTGACCAGTCCGTCCGTCACACACACACACACCCTCCCAAAGACACACACACACCCTCCCAAAGACACACACACCCTCCCAAAGACACACACACACACACACACACACACACACACACACACACACACACAAAGTCTCCAGACCTAAAGGATTTCCAGGGACCTGAGGCTTCCCATGTGCCAATTAGAACAATAAAAGCATCTTGACCCACTTAATCATTGCCACCTTGTCCTGGGGTGGAGGGTGGGTGCTATAGGTGCTCTGTTGACAAGAAGAGCTAGAGGTTCTGAGAGGTCATGTAAGTCAGTGAAATTCACAGCACTCAGCTGTGAGCTCGCTGCACTTAAGGACTAGTGACCTCATGTCCACCTAGAATAAAAATTTCCACAGTAGGATCTCCTCTCCCCTTCCTCTACTCTCCTTCCTCCTCCTCCTCCTCCCCTTTCTCTCCCTCCTCCTTTCCTCTTTCTCCCTCCTCCTCCTCCCCTTATCCCCCCACCTCCTCTTTTCCCTATTCCCCTACCCCTCAGAACTGGGGATGAAACCCATCCTTGAGCCACACCCCCAGCCAGAGATCATCTTCTCAAAGGCCATATCTTCAATATCCCAAAGTGGGATCACCACAGAAAAGTAGGCATTGGCTCTGAAGTTGTGTCAGGCAATAGGCAGTGCCTGGCAACCTCCCAACATTATATCATGAAAAATTTCCAACACACAGGAAAATGGAGAGGTTCATGTGATGATAAACCATGAGGTTTCTACCTCAGCTCTGTAATGGCCAATTTGTCTTATTCACCTTGTCAGTCCTCCATCTACCCCCTCCTCTCTAGGCAACACTGTCCCTCTCATCTCTGTTCCTCCTCCTCCTCCTCCCATCCCTCTGCTTTCCTCTGCCAGCCTGGGTATACATTCAACATTTTGGCTTTCTATTTCAACGCTTTCTGGTTGTAGAAGTGAACCAGGGTCTAGCCAAAGCCACAGATGAAGTCCAGTACTTGTTTATTCTCAACTGGCAAACATTGCCACTAGAGGGCGCACAGTGTTCTCGCCTCATCCAGCAGCAATCCTTCCTCACAGCTCTCTAGCTGGAACCTTGTTTTTGTGCACAGACATGTCTAGTGAAGGCCCCTATGGTTGAAACATAGCTGATTAAGATGAGAGATCTTGGGTCTTACCCAGCCTCCTTGCTTCATGCCCAGACACTCCTTGTGACCATGTGGAGGTGAGAGGGAGGAAGGAAGGCCCCAGCACAAATAGAGGCCAGCCAGGGTCTACAGACTAAGACCCTCAGCCAAGAGGCCTGACAGAAATGAGGACTCCATCTCTGAGATCTGGAGTTGTATTCTAGAAAGTCTCAAGCAGACATGGCAAGTCTACCCTGCTGGTCCTAGATCCCAGATCCCAGGCTAGGAGCATCCATGCGTCCTGGGAGTGAGGACCCAGAGCTTCCAGCAGGGGTCCTAGATGGCAACCGGCAGAGCTTGCTGACCATGATGCCAAGGGCTTGCTGGTTCTTGTTCCTGAGGGCTCATGGTTGGGCACAGTTAAGAATGCCTCTACCACAGCCCTGTGTTTAGGGGACACATGTGCCCCCTGCTGTATCCAAGGGGCTCTGGAATGCCTTCTGACAAAGCTATCATGTGTGCATGGAACCCACACACATCCTTCTGATACTTCTATCCTCACCTCTAAGTTACCAGCACACTGTGAGTGACACATGCTGTTGCTATTTGTTTCATTCCAAGAAAATCAAGAAAAGCACTGACGTAGCATTTTTATTCCAAATAGTTTGTCTGTTGTTAGTCCAATGGTTGTAGAATCCGTGGGTGAGAAGGGACAACTGAACACATACTCAGATGCCCCCTAGGTAAAGTCACAGTCCTATCACTACAATTCCCAGCCAGGGCCCATGGTTCCCAGATGACAGGGCTTCTTCCCTCCTCCCTGACCCCCTTTTCTCCATCCATTCCCATCATCTTGCAAATACATCACCCTGTGAGATCCAACATCCAGAAAATGACAAGGCAGAGTTCAAGATCAGGTGCCAGATGCACATTGAGGACTTATCTCACTGAGAAATTGTTCAATGCTGAACACTGAACAGTCCTGTGTCTCATCTGGTGACCCTTGTTCCAAGTGACTCACAGGTACAAATGATCAAACGGCTCATTTCTGTCTTGCCAACTCAAAACACTTGTGACAGCTACTGGTAACTGTTAAATTGACAGATGGGGATTATTTTGATTATCCTCATTGGTGTGAGAAGCCCTCTGTCTTCATTACTTTTCTGTTGCTGTGATAAAACACCATGATGACTAGGCGATGGTGGCACACATCTTTAATCCCAGTACTCAGAGTCAGAGGCAGGTGAATCTCTGTGAGTTCAAGGCCGGCCTGGTCTACAGAGTGAGTTCCGGGACAGCCAACAATGTTTCACAGTCTCAAAAAAAAACAAACAATAAATACGTGAGTCCATGGTGGGCATTCTCATTCAAACCACCACAACTCTTACGGATTGTGGGCGGGAACATGCCCTGGGGGGAAGTCCAGGATGTATAAGTAGAGAAAAGGTGATAAATGCATTCACTGATCCTCTCTTCTGATTGTGGACGTGATAGTGAGCAGCTACCTCAAGCTCCCGCTGCCTTGACTTCCCCACCATGGTGGACAGTTACCTTCAATAACGAACTGAAATAAACCCTTTCTCTTTTCAGTTGTGTTTGTTAGGGTGTTGTTTCACAACCACAGGAAGAGAAACTAAAGCAAGTCTTCTCCCTCACTCCTTTTGGTGCTGTGAAGCTCTTGCCACCTGTGTTTAAGGAGCTCCAAGGGCTCTGGCCACTAGCACCCTGTGTATTGACATGACATTGACGTGACCCAAGGGTGTGCTGGACAGAGTGGAATGACTGTTATTTCTACGGCATGACAAACATTAACATTCTTTTTCCACTCTGTTTCAGCTCCATTTAGTTCACTGGAATTCCATGAAATATGAAAATTACAAGGAAGCCACCGTTGGGGAGAATGGGCTGGCGGTGATCGGAGTGTTTCTGAAGGTAACATCTGCTGGGCATGACCCTCCCACTGAAAATGGCTGGGTTTGGTCATCAAGAATGACCTTTTGCTGGGAGGGACATGGAAGGCTTCTGTGACAGCCCCACTCCTACCTCCCACCCCAGAGTAATAGCCTAGACAGCAAAGCACCCAAGAGAACTCTTAAAAAGTGAGATGGGATGCTGAAAAGTAGCTCTCCACAGTTGGTGGCTCATGGAGGAGGTGTGGGAGGGGAAGGACTCGGTTCTGTTCAAGGGGCAGGCCACTGAGAATTTGACCATGCCACAGTGAGTG
Source organism: Cricetulus griseus (assembly GCF_003668045.3). Classification (NCBI taxonomy): domain Eukaryota; kingdom Metazoa; phylum Chordata; class Mammalia; order Rodentia; family Cricetidae; genus Cricetulus; species Cricetulus griseus. Next base: position 198,567,681 of record NC_048596.1, on the reverse strand, counting down.
TATTGGTACCACAAAGTAGAATTATTATTATTATTATTATTATTATTATTATTATTATTATTATTATTTTACTTCTTTGGAGAGAGGTCCCAAGTAGGGGAAGGACCTGGAAGGAATTGTGATCAGGGTGCATGATGTGAATCACCCAGAGAATCAATAAAAATGTTATGTGGAAAAAAAAAAAAAACAAGACAAACAAAAAAGAATGGCCCTTTGCACACTGTCCCCTGGAAGCGAGGTATGTTTTCACTGTCTGCTGCCTTCCAGGCTAACTAACACTCATGTGTCTGTGCTGTGCAGCTCGGGGCCCAGCATGAGGCTCTGCAGAGGCTGGTGGACGTCTTGCCAGGAGTGAAACACAAGGTAACAAGCTTGAAACCAGCAAAGCGACACTGAAGTTCCCAGAGCAACGACTCACTCAGGAAAATTCAGAGTTTTTTTGGCAGAGGGTGTGACACTCTGGTCCTAGAAAGAGAAGCGAAGGGTCAGTCCTAAGGCTCTTGTCACGAGATGAATTTGGAAGCTTGCTTTCCCTCTGAGCACGGAGAGTTTTGGTGTATGCCTATAATCCAGCACTTGAGAAGGCTGAGGCGAGAGAACTGCCAAAAACTCAAAGCCAGCTTGGACTACATAATGAGTTCCAGGCTAGCCTGGGTTACACAATAAGAGTCTTCAGAAACAAACATGACAGAGAACTCAGATGTAGCTCAGTTGATAGAGAGCTCGCTGAGCATGCATGAAGCCCTGGGTTCAATCCCCGGCACCGACATAAACTGGGTGTGGTGCGAGATAGCTGCAATATTGAGAGGTGGAAGCAGGAAGATCAGAAGTTCAAGGTCATCCTTGGGATACCTGAAATTCTTTCTCAGGAGGAGGAGTGATATGCTCTTTGTCCATCACTGCCCATTTCCCCCTCAGTGAATCCCCCCCCCCCCCCGCTGGATTCCAAGTCCAGCCATCTGGGGAATGCCAGCTTGAACTCATATTTGTTCTTGCTTTGCTCAGGCTTGGTGTCCAGTAGTGATAACACAGACCCAAGTGTCTACCTGCTGCATGTGCAAACACAGGCCAGTGCACCACCAGCATACACCTGAGAAGGAGCTTTAACTGTCACCAAATACAGAGCAGACTTGGGGAGAGGGAGGCAGCCTGGGTGGCGCACAGGCTGCTGGTTGAAGGGCCCCAGTTCATTCTGAAGGTGGCTGGGCATTCTTTGTATACCTTGGTGTGGTAGCCTGCCTTGAGAAAATGACAGAGTTATGGTGTCACTTTTCTTTAAGAACTACCCAGAAGGGACTTTTGATGGAAAATGGAAATTCCAGGGAGATAGGTTTATTTATTCAGTACCACAACAAAGAATTGTGAGGCAAAAGGAAGCAAGGTGGCCATTAGACATAGGGACATGGGGACAGAGAGGCTTCCACCTGTCTTAACAATGGTGAAAGCTGCCCTGCGGGAAATAGTGGCCGCCCCTTCCTCAAAGCTCACAGGAGTGTTTGATCTGCAACTTGCCTCCTCTTGATGTTGAGGTCCAGACGCCCCTTGGAATGGAGACAGAGCTCCTACCCCCACTGTTCTGTCCACCCGTTCAGGAACACCTCAAGGCCAAGGTACTGGGCGCTCAGCTCCTCACCCTCTTCCTTGCTGGTTCACAGCCAGAACAAAGCTGGAAGGCGGGATGTTTTCCCAGCTGGCCTCTGCCTCCCACGGGGTGGGAGAGAAAAGAGCTGACTGGGGAGTGTTGTTTACTCAGGGGGTCTGTTTTCCTTCCTTGGAAGGTTCTGGAGCTACTTTCCCCACAGGGCAGACGTGGGGTCTGGGGTGTAGTTCTAGCCCAAATCACACTAGTCCCCTGAAAATAACACTGACTCTAGAACATAAAAGGACCTTAAGACATGAAAGGCCCAGCCAAGGAGGGCTCCTCAAACTAAGGAGTAGGAGACACTCTGAGGACCCCTTGTCCCTGGCTCTCCGTCTACAAGCTTAGGACTTTTAGGGGTTTGGGGTGTGTGGTGGAGATCTTCAGTCAAGATGTTCTGGGTCCAAGGCCCTTGATCTGCCAGGAAACTGTGTAGCTTTGAGCAAGTGACTTAATCTCTCAGAGCCCCAGTTTCCCTATTTATGAAATTTGGTTATTGAGAGTGGACATATAAGGAGGGCCTTGTTATCCACATGGAAGTGAGATAGGCACAGTGTCAGTCTTAAATAAACTGGTTGGGTCCGGGCCCCAGCTGTGGTGTGAATGAAGAGTACGGCTGGCTCACACAGGCTTATCCACGGTTGTGATGGGGTGGGTCGGTGGGGCTGTGGCACACGAAGGGATGTCTCAAGCAGCATCGCTGGACTCAGAGCTGTCTGCAGGGGATCTGAGAGCAATTCTACCTTAGGGGGCCTGTCAAACTTTAAAGTGCTCGAAGTACCGTGACTCCAGGGAGGAGGTGAGGGGCAGGCGGCCTTGGGCTCAAATCCCAGCTCTATTGCTCATCTGTTCAGCAAGCGCATCCCTGAGGATGGTTTGCTGCAGCACTGGACTACTCACCTGTGGTTCCATAGCCAAGAATACAATGTCCTGGCTCAGGCTGAATGGGCTAGCTGGGGTTTGGGGTCTCCCTGGACCCTCTAGCTAGGGACTTAATCAGCAGAACCCCTGGCATCCTGCATAGTACTCAGTATTACTGTCTAAGGGTCTTGATTGGGTTCATTTTCTCTGTCTTCTCTGTCTCTCACCCTCACCAATGTGGAGGTCATTGTCTCGGTCCTGCTTTCTTGAGGTCCCTAGAGCCCACTAGGCCCTGGAGGCTCATGGGGGAGAGGGCCCTCAGTCTCTGCACCCTTGAGTGGTGATGTCTTGATATGATGAGCAATACCCAGGCAATGAGCAGGTGGAACTCCTGCTGCCAAGGTGGATTTATATAGGGATCCCCAGTCCCGGGCTGAGGCAAGGTGTCTCTCCCTCTCTGCAGGCTTCTGTCCTCTGTCACCTCTTTAAATTGATACTGACTTTGTGCCTATGCACGTGTATGCAGAGGCCTCAGGTGTTGTTAGTTAGGTGCCGCCCACCTTTTGGAGGCAGAGTCTGGCCAGACAGCAAGCCCCAGGGAGATGCCTGTTTCCACTTCCCCACTTCCTGCCCATCTTTTTTTTTTTTTTTTTTTTTTTTTTTCTTATATGTTCTGAGGATAGAGCTCAGGGCCTCATCCTTGCAAGGCATGCACTACCCTGACTGAGCCATCCCTTCAGCCCTCTTTGCTTTTGTACCTCATTCATTAATTCTGACCACACCACACTCTTGATGTTGCTCAGGTCCATCAGGCTGCTTCTGCCTCAGGACCTTTGCAACAGATATACACATGCCACAAACTCTTCCTTCATGGCTTTCTGTGTCTTTCCTCAGATGTCACCTCATTAGGCCTTGGGGACCACACCTTTCAAAATACCCACTGCCTCCCATCTCACCCTGCTCCTCTAATTTATTATTTTTCTCCATTGCAAAGTCCCCAGTACAAAGTGCTGATGCTTTACTTATTTATTCTGTGCGAGCTCCACAGAAGGGAGTAGTTCTGTCCACTTTTCCGCAACTGTATCCTCAATACCCGAGGCAAAGTTGGGCTCACTGTCGGCTCAGACAAACACTTGTGAATGCATGCATGAATGAGCAAATGGATGGTGACGTCCCATGGGAGCTCAGAAAGGCTTTATGAAACCCAGGAAGCAAGCAAACATGAACTGTGAACACAGGGCCTGAGGCGGAGGCCAGGCTGACTCCAGAGAGCTTGAGCAGTCTGTCAGGAGCAGCTGTGGGGCCCTTGGTCCCACCTGCTCCCTGTGAGAGAGAAGAGCATGAAAGCTGGGTGGGGGAGGGTCCTGCAGCATTTTAAAGCAAGGCTGCTTGAGAGAGACAGGTAGGTGTTTTAAAACTATAAGACTTGTCAGTGCAGCTACTGTTGAAAACACACACTTTTGGGTCCTTAAAAGAAAAAATGTCCATCTGATGCAGCAATCTTGTATCGGGTATGGACCCTGAGAACTGAAAGTGACTCTGAAGCAAACAGCTCCCACCCCATCCCATTCCACAAGTACTATTTAAGATAACCAGAAAGGAGAAGCAGGTCAAATGTTCAACATAGGTGAATGTAAATGAAACACAGCCTAGCCACTCGGTGGATGCTTTTGGTCAGGCCATACACAGAAGGACACACAGAACATCCTGGCTCACATTGGGAATTTCAGCACTTAGGAGGTGAAGGCAGGAGGATCAGGAGTTCAGAATTATTTTTGCCTAACATAGAGATTTGGAGGACACCCTGGTCTATACAAGACCCTGTCTCAGCCTGTTATGGAAGTGCAGGCCTTTAATCCCAGAACTCTGTGAGTTTGAGGATAGCCAGGGCTATAAGAAGGAGACACATTGACTTCCATGGGTCTGCAGGTTCGGAGCCAAAAAGTAGACTGTGGTTTCCAGACGTCAGGGAAGAATGGGAATCAGTGTTTAATGAGGCAGAGAAAGTTCTGGAAATAAATGTGGGTGATGACTACACAACATGAATGTCCTTACTACCCCAAATTACACAATTGAAAATGGCAAAAAAGCCCCCATTTATATGTCTTCCCAGCCAAAGTATATATAAAGGTATAACTTTAAGGAGAAATATAACCATTTGGTAGGAGTCCCTTTCTTGTTAAAAAAGAGTTACATTTTCTTTCTGCTTCCATATATGACAATGGTGGCTGCATAGCTGTTATTCGGCATGCTTGTTTGGCCATTAGAGCTGTGGTAAGATGCAGAGGCTTGGCTCCTTCCTAGCCTCCTGTGCTGAACCCCTGACAGGGCTGTGGTTCTTGTTCTCAGGATACACAGGTGGCCGTGGGCCCCTTTGACCCTTCTTGTCTGTTGCCTGCCTGTCGGGATTACTGGACATACCCTGGCTCCCTCACCACCCCACCACTGGCTGAGTCAGTCACCTGGATTATCCAGAAGATGCCCATTGAGGTGGCCCCAAGCCAGGTGAGCCCTGTAGCTGAGTCACAGTCCCAAAGGAGGCCATTTTTACCTGCTTCTTCATCAAGGTGTCATAGCAGAGTGCCATTCTCTGGCACATCTCTTGTGTGTGTGTTGTGGAGGTCTAAAGTCAACCTCTGGTGCCATTCCTCAGGAACCATTCACCTTGTGTTTGGAGACAGGGTGTCTCATTGGCCTGAAACTCATCCATTAGGCTAGACTGGCTGATTAGCCCCAGGATCCCCCGATTCTGCCTCCCCAACCCTGGGATTACTTGAGTACTCCATCGTGCCAGCCTTTTTTTTTCCTTTTTGGTTTTTTGAGACAGGGTTTCTCTGTGGCTTTGGAGGCTGTCCTGGAACTAGCTCTTGTAGACCAGGCTGGTCTCGAACTCACAGAGGATCCACCTGCCTCTGCCTCCTGAGTGCTGGGACTAAAGGCGTGTGCCACCACCACCTGGCCCCATGCCAGCCTTTTTTATATGCATCCTGAGGCTCAGACTCAAGGCAAGTGCTTAACTAATTGAACAACTTCCCCAGCTCCGCTGGCATATTTTAGATGTTCCTGAATTGCTAGAGGATTTTCTATTTCCATGAGAGCCTTCGAGTACAAGGCCCCATTGATCACACTTGGGGTGTTGATGGGGCTAGCATACATCATATTCTTTGAGGCCCAGATGTGATCATTGTCCTGATGACACTCAGTTAAATATTCCAGCCAGGCTGTGCCTGGAAAAAAAGTGATACAAATTTAGGCCTGAGTTCTTGCCCAATCTCATCACAGGCATTCAGTGGGGGATTGGGGGGGTTGTAAATGTATGCATTAGCAGAAAAAGGCACATCATAGACCATACCCAGAGGACTCCTTCCCTACCTAAGTGGCTCACTCAGTGGCTGTTAGCTGGGCCTCAGTACCACTCTGTGGCCTTTCTATAGAGCTACTGGGGTTCTGTCAAGCCTATGGGGTCACCAATCCCAAAAGGGTAGCAGTTTCAGTGCCTCTAACGAATGTTCTGGAGTCACTGGTCCATATACTGTGTTCTGTTGGTCACAGAGAGACACTGCTGATTCAGTGTAGAAGGAGAACTGTACAAGGCATGGGGGACACCTGGCACCTGGATCCTTCCATGCTTGTCTCAGTTCACTCTGGCTACTCTCTATTCCAGCTGTCGGCATTCCGCACACTCTTGTTTTCTGGACATGGTGAGGAAGAAGAGGCGATGGTGAACAACTACCGCCCACTCCAGCCCCTCATGGACCGGAAAGTCCGCTCATCATTCCAGGCCACTGGGGTGGGGATGAGGTCCTAATCGCAGGATGATGTCTATAAGGATAAGTAGAACAGAGTGAAAACGAGGCGTGCATTTTGTAGAGATGTCATGTGACATGACACCTGTATTAAAAAGAAGATGAGATCATTGCTTCAGTCAACCTGCTTTTTTGTTGCAAGTTAGAGAAATACTTTAAAGAAGCTGACGGGACAGAGCTGGAGGGACAACTCAGCCCACCAAAGGACCTGAGTTCAGTTCCCCAGTATCCACACAAAAAAGGGAGTGCATGTAAATCTCAGTGATGACGATAAAGAAAATGGAGACAGTGGATCCGTGGAAGCTTGCAGGTCAGCCAGCCAGGACCATGTCCAGAACAAAGAGAAGTCCTGTCTCAAGCACAATGTGGGAGGTGTCTGAGGACTGACATGTGATGGCGCCCTCTGACCTCTACATGCAGAAAGTTCACATTTGCATTTGTACACACATGTGCACCAAAATACCCAAATCACTCACACACACAGACTCACATACTGCACGCACACACACAGACACACACTTGCACACACTCACACAAAGAAACTGAAGCACATAGGGTAGCACTCTGGACAGGGCCATGTCAGGAGACCCAAGACAGATAGATACAAGATGGCCTTCAAAACTGAGCAAGTTGTCAGATGTGGTGGCTCATGCCTTTAATACCAGTACTGGGGAGTGGGAGAGTGGATCTTTGTGAGTTCAAGGCCAGCCTGATTTACATAGTGAGTTCCAGGATAGTCAGGGTAACATAGTGAGATCCTGTCTCAAAACAACAACAACGAAATTAAACAAATTAAGACTGAGCAAATCACCTGCATCCAGACTGTTTTGTCTGGCCTCTCAGCTCTGTTCTTTCCTCTCTGCACACGGATGCCTTCTGTGCGTCACTGCCAGGGACATCCAGAGTCCTCAGCAACACAGAGGATGAGGTCAATATCCTTTTCTTCAGTGCCAAACCCAGGGCCCCTATAACACATTATGGAGGGCTTAAAGATCTCCAAGTCCATTTAGAGTTTAGGAAGACCGAGGCTATAGTCATGGTGTGAGCAAGGCTGGTTCCTTCTGGAGGCGCAGGAGAGAATCAGAATCTAGGCCCAGGCTGCCTGGAATTCATCATCAGGGCTTGCCCTCCCCACTACTGGCTTTACAGACACAAACCACCTTTTCCTTTCCCACACTGATTGTACTCCCACTGTACTCTCCTCCTGTGATCTAGCCCTACTGCCTCCCTCTGGAAAGACCCCTCAGATTATCTAGGTGTCCCTACACAACCCAGGATTGGCTCTCTATAACAATGTCTTTAATCCCATTGCAGAGTTCCTGGGGCCAAATCACACATCCATGGAGTCAAAGATTAAAAAGTGGGTATCTCTGAGGAGCATTGTCATGCACACCACAGACTCTGTGAGTCCCTTGACATTCAGGGAGGGATGTGGTATAAAGTAAGAGGGCCTTTAAAGGGGAGACCTGAATTCCCTACCACATTGCTCCTAGACACCCCTCTGTTCTATGCCCTTCCCTATATGTTATATGCTCTACTTCACTGGAAAAATGGACGGCATGCTCAACTGCCAGGGCTTTAACTGCATTTCTGGATATCCCACCTGGTTGTGGGGCCAAGGAGAAAGAAGTGCCTTTAGCAGGGTATACAGCTTCACTCCACTAGCCAGGTGACTATGGTGACCTCCCTAAAAACATCACCCCACATAGCATCCTCGCCTCCCTCTGCCTCACCCTGCTCCATCAAGCTGAGCCTCCAGCTTCCTGCCTCTTCCTGGAATTCTTCACCCTCAGATGCCCCTGCAGCTCATCCCCTCCTTGGTCTCTGACAATGGCCCATTACAGAATACTCACCCTTTGTCACACTCTGGTCCTTATCCCTATAGTTTCTTCTTATGACCTCTCAGCCCAATGAACCCAATGTGTTCTGTGATCCATCTGCCTCTGTTAGTCTTCATTATCAGCTTCCTAGGATTTGAATTCCTATAGAGCAAAGACAGTTCAACCCAAGATGATGGAGGCTGAGTCTCTAGAATAGCATTCAGCACATAACAAGGCCTAGTGTTTATTTCATGGCTAAATGGGAGCTGCTGCCTGTACCTGTGCCTGCTTTCTTTCTTTCTTTTTTTTTTTTTTTTACCACAGAGGTAAGCCTGCCCACAGCACACAGTAGCAGGAAGCCAAGAGGAATGCTGGGCTCAGAGACATCATTTGCACTCTGGATCAGGACTACCTGAGCTCCATCACCCCTGTTCCAGGTGCCAACAAGTGCCCTGTCACCTCAGCCATTCTGGGTTCTCTCTCTCTCTCTCTCTCTCTCTCTCTCTCTCTCTCTCTCTCTCTCTGTCTCTCTCTGTCTCTCTCTGTCTCTCTCTCTTTCCTTTTTTAACTGCTTGCTTGCTGAGAAGAAAGAAAATCCCTATCCAAAGAGTAGTTATTACTTTCATAACATTAATTTTTTCCTCAGGTAGAAACACAGTTCAACAAACAGCCTCATCGTGTTATCTTCAAACATCACTTTACTGCCAGGTATGCAATGAAAAACAGCACGGAAAAATAAGCAAGCACTAATCTGTTTTCCAAGGCACACTGTGTTTTACTGGGGGAAATAAAGAATAAATATGTATTCTGGTCCACAAATAGCATGTCAAATCAAAGAGAGCTTGCAGAGCCCCTGGGGTTTACTTTGGCAACAGTTCATTCCTCTCTCATCCCAGAGCTTCCTATGGTATCAACAACCTACAGCTGGCTAAGCAGTGTCCTGGAGTAACTACAGAGAACCAGCCTAGGCTTTCTGACATGAAGAACAGTGTACAGGCTAGTGTTCATCTGTGACCATGGCAGTAGCTGGCCCAGGTACAGCAAGCACCTGAAGGCCACTCTTGACTTCCAGGAACTTTGGGTCTTGATTGTCGTGGCTAGCAGCAGAATATTAGAGGGTCAGGTGGCTCTGTCAGTATAGACATGACACAAACAGGGAAGTGATCATGTCTTCAGTTGGGACCCAAAATCCATTCTTGAGACTTGAGGAAATACAGTCTGTCGTGAAAGTGCTTCACAGTGGCTACAACAAGTGGCTACAACAAGAAAGGAGCACACACAGAGGTTTCTGACATTCTGCTCATGCCCAGTAGTGCACACCCAGAACTGAAGCACTTGGGGTGCTGGGGCAGGGGGAATCTTAGGTTTAAGATAACCTGTCTGCTCTCTGCCTCCCCAGTGTTAAGGTAACAGATGAGTACCACCATGGCTTTTTGTAAAGATGAAAGTCATGTCTTCATGCTTGCATGTCCCAGTCCTCTGTGCCTCATACAGCAAGGGAAAAGGCAGCATCAACGAGAAAGAATGTCATGAATGCTAAATGCGGCATAAAGCTGCTTCCATTGGACCAGACCGTTTGGCTGTCATAAGGCTCTTGGACCTCAGGTTCTGTGGTGTGCCAGGAAATGGGATTGGGGTCCAGCTCTCAAGATTTGAGTCTGGGATGAGTCAGAGAGAGAAGTCACGTGTTAATTATCCATGGGCATCTATTTTCATGGGGTCTCAGAGGCAGAGAAGGCAAGATGGGGGCACCTACAGAGAGGGAGGGGCTTAGCTTGACTGGACCACCATGTCACATCCAACAAGAGCACAGACAGGATCCTGCAGCAACTCTTTCCTTTGAAGGCACGGATGCCTTTGTCTCAAAAAAAAAATCCCCTTTGTTAGCTATTTTTAAAAAGCCATGTTAGCCTGAAGACACTGATACACACTCCCAGGAAGAGGACTGAACCTGCATTGCTACAAAACTACAAACTACAAACAAAATGAGAGGAAAAAGCTTTGATATCAGCCCTCAAAGCACCAGGGCAAAAAAACAAAGGAGACACCCTCACAGTCCTGAGCACTGTGTCCAGAGACCACACACACCATTGTCTTCAGAATATCAACTTTGAAAGTTCAAGGCTTTCTCCTTGGCTCTTGTGTTATTTTCTCCAGTTGTAAGAATGCAAATGTGTGAGAACTCTTGATGGGTCCAAGTGAAGAGGCCACATTTGACCAATTCCCCAGTATTACCTCCTTCATAGTCACAGTCTCGTCAGTGTCCCTGTCCCTGAACCCTACCCCAGTCCTCTCTCCATAGCCCATCCTGTGACCCAGATCATCAGCCTCTCTAAGTCACAGAGCATGTATGGCCATCCTAAAAGGCCTTGAGGGTAACTTCTCCCCTTACTGGATACCCAGTCTTTCTCCCCTTGAAGTAGTATCCTTGGGGAAGCCCTCAAGGCCTAGCTGTGTCTATATCCAACTATGTTGTGTAGTCAATAGGTACTGCACAGCTCAAGATGTATCCCTCTGTTGACAGCTGGGCTATTATGCCAGCCATTATAGCCCAACTTGACACTCAGAGGCCCCTCCAAGCCAATAGCTCCTACATCCACCCAGTGCCACAGACAGACTTGGAGATGCCTGCCCTCTCCAGCTCCTACTCCCCATATCTAATCAATCAGTGGGTCCTGATGGTGGGACACCGAGATCATCAAACCATCAGACCCCTGCTGTTTCATGCAGTGTGTCATGCCCTGACCAGCCTCCCTGCCTTTTGGCTTAGCCACTGCCCTTCCTTTCCCTGCTCTCACCAAATTTACTTCTCTAAACAGAGAAGTGTCAGTGTGTGTAGTTGAAAAACAAACATGATCCTTTAGCTTTCCAGAAGCTTCTTGTGGTACTGAGAGTTAAGCACCTGTTTCTCCAGGGGGGAGCTGGGGCCCCTCTACTCTCTTACAGAGACAGACAGCTGTGTATATGGCTCCTTGACTATTGGCAAGAGCCACTCCTTCCTACCCTTAACTTCCTCCTCAGTCATCTTCCCTGTCCATAGGCCTCTTGGGTTCTCCCTGAGCACCGACAGCAGGGAGCGGTTTGGCTTCACCTCAGGCCCCTCATCACCTAAGGAGCTGCAGAGGGGTAGCAGCAATGTGTCCCACTCATGCTTGTTTGAGACAGGGCCTCATACAGACCACACTGGCCTGGAACACAATTTCCTCCTGCCCACTAGCTTCCCAAGCATTGGGTTTATAGGCATGTATCACCAGGCCCAGTCTGACCACAGCATTTTTGGGTTCTGAGGCAGGAAGGATAGAGGGTAGATGTGCTTCTAGGAGTGTGATTAATTTCTTCATCAGAATTTCCTGTCATCTTGGGGATCTTTTTCAGCAGCACATAAATGCTTCTGAACTTGAAAGTTATCTTTAAGCAAGGTAAATTCCACTGTTCTTTTTTACTGAAAATTCCAGAAATTCTGAGGGCCATCTGGTACACATGCTCTCAAACACACAAACCCAAATCTAGTCATATGCACCATAATGACAGTGCGTGCGTGCGTGCATGCGTGGGTACGTGTGTGTGTGTGTGTGTGTGTGTGTGTGTGTGTGTGTGTGTACTCACATGTGGTACAGTCTTCCTTTTGTTTTACTTCATAATTATACATGCAGCTGAGTCTAATTGTTCAGTCCAACAACTATTTATTGACACTGCGCCTGTTAGAGCACAGGTCAATTAGTATGCATCCAGAAACAAAAGAACAAGGGGTGATGCAGGCCTGTAACCCCACCAGCACTTGAGAGGCAGAGGCAGGCAGAACTTTGTAAGCTTGAGGCCAGCCTGGTCTACATAGCAAGTACCAGGCCAGGGCTACATAAAAGAGAAACCCTGTCTTAAAAACAACAGGTCTGTGGCCCCAAGTGAAAGGCATATGCTGCTGGGGGTCTTGAACCCAGACATGGGGTAAGCACAAGTGTTACACACTAGCGGTGATCAGTGTGAGAAAGGCAGAGGAGAAGCAGGGTGGGAGAGGGGCATGCAAGACTGGGGCTTTCTGAGGAATTAAAGCAGAGAGCTGGGGCAGAGGAACAAGCAAGGCCTGAGAGATGAGAGGGATCAATGCAGAAGCCTGAGTGGCCTGAGGAGCTGCCCAAGAGCAGGGGCAGTGTGTTTCATTCATGGCATTTTGTTTTTTGAGAAGGAGCTTCATGTAGCCCAGGCTGGCCTGGAACACGTGATCTTCCTGCCTCAGTTTCTGGTATGTTTGGTTGGTTTATAGGTGTTTGCTACCCAGTATTCATGGGTGAGGGAATCAAATTTCTTCTTTACTAGAGCCCAAGTGATCCCAATTTGTTCTCCACTGGTTTCACAGTACAGGGGCCTGTTCTCTGCAAGAGTAGCTAAGAACCAAGGCTGAGTGCTCGAAGGGCATTGCGGTTCATTTGGAAAAGGACTTATCCTACCTATGCACCTGCTTTGTGGTTTTCTTGCAGGTCTGACCACCTGCAAGTTGGGATTTCAAAAATGACTAGTGAGGCAAAATGAAAACAAAACAGACTCACAGAGCCCATAGCCTTGAGAGGGTCCAGTTTTCTCATGTGAGTCACACTAGGTTCCAGACACTCCTGAATACCATCTCCACAGCTGCAGACGGGGCTTGCTGGAATGGTGTGCTGTCTCTGCTTGTATGTACTAATAATGTTCACTCCCACTTCACAGAGGCAAATGAAAGGCCTGCTGGAAGGACAAGCAGACGCTGCTGCTCACAGAGGCCGTGGCTGCTTAGGGAACACATTCACTTTAACCGTGTGGCTAGCATTGCTCTGGCAAGCTCCCTTCTCACCAGCTTTTGCCACAAAGAATCTTGAGGAGGAAGGGAGGGAGGGAGAAAGAGAGAGAGAGAGAGAGAGAGAGAGAGAGAGAGAGAGAGAGAGGCTGGGATGATGATGGCTCAGTTGATAAAGTGCTTGCTTTACAGGCATGAAAACCTGAGTTCAAGCTCTCAGAACCCATGTAGAGAGAGAGAGAGAAAGAGAGAGAGAGAGAAAGGAAGGCAGGCAGGAAGGAAGGAAGGCAAGTAGGTGTGGTGACACAGGCTTCCAATCCCAGTGCTGGGGCGGCAGAGCCAGGTAATCCAGGGGCTCTCTGGCTAGGGGGCCTAGCCCACTCAGTAAGTTCCAGGCCTATGAGGAACCTTCTTTTAAAATATGAAGGTTTAGGAGGAGACAGACACAGTGGTTAAGAGCACGTTCTGCTCTTGCAGAGGACTCAGATTCAGTTCTCAGCAGCCATATGGTAGTTCACAACCATCTGAAACTCCAGTTACAGGTGACCCAATACTGTCTTCTGTCCTCTGAGGGTGCCAGACACACATATGGTGCATGGATACATGTGCAGGCAAAACACCCATCCACTTAAAGTAAATCTTAAAAAATTTAATAAATGTAACAAGGAGGGATAAATAAACACAGATCAGCAGGTAAAAGTGCTTGTAGCCAAGTCTAATGACCTAAGTTCAACCCTTGGAACTGATGGAGTAGAGAGAGAGAACTGGCTCCTACAAGTTGTCCTCTGACCCACATACATCTCCATCTGTAGAAATGTCCAGGTTACCGTGTCTTTGTTATGTGGCTTTTCGTGGGTATATAGGAACAAACTTCCACTCATATCAAATAGGGCACTGATGGACCCGGTTCCATACAAGTTCGGGTTGGTGAATGAATGAGTTTATTGGGGTTCCTTACAGAAACATAGATAACAGTATCGAAACAAAGTCACACCCTTGCCTCCTTCAGTCAACCTTCTATCTCACAACACCATGTATGACTAGAGCAGGAGAATGCAGCTGGGCAGCACAGGCAGGAGGGAGTGGCAGGAACCTGACTCTTCTCTACCCCTTTCTTCTATGAAGGACTGTTAAGAGGTCTTGTGTGTGTGTTTGGGGGTGGGATTTCACATGTGCAGACACTCACACCTACTCTGATTTCAAGATGGAGATCGGAAGCCAGGGCTCCACAACACCCTGTCAGCCCTATGAGAATATTCAACACCATTTCAAATCAATTACTGACTAGGTGAAGAGCTAGCCCCTGGTATGTGCACTGTGTGGTCTAAATGAGGAAATTTGGTGTTTACAATGAAACTATTGCAAACTGGGCATTGGTGGGGCACGTCTCCCAGCACTTGGGAGGCAGAGGCCAGCCTGGTCTACAGAGCAAGTTGCCGGACAATACAGAGAAACCCTGTCTTGAAAAACAAAACAAACAACCCCCCCCCCAAAAAAAAACCAAAACAAAAAAACCTATTCCTAAATCTGCCAGTAGATGGCACTGCTGGAAAAGATTTCAGAGTCTTAGCTGCTAGAAAAGGAGTTACATGGTGGGGAGAGAGAATTAATATACACCAAAACTGTTTTTCAGGAAAAAGTCTAAGGCCCTACCTTAGACACAGCCTTGCATCCTGGGGACATTCACTGGACCTGGTTACCCTTCCTGGAAAGGACCACAGCAACTTCCCAGGACCCCAATCCCCAGGCACCAGCCCCCTAACTGTCCCCGGCACTTTGCTGAACACAAGGTTACCACCCTCTGCCTTCCTTGTTAATGTTAATACTTTCTCTGAATTCCAGACCTAGAAAATCTATTTGAACCTGCCTGTTTCTCCCCATTACCACTCTCCTTGGCCTCTTGTAGTACACTTGGCTTAATTATGATTGTGATTTTACACTTACATGAACTATTGCTACCTCTGGCTCAAATCAAAGCTCCCCCATGGCAGAATCTAGCTACTGTGAATGGGAACAGGCTCCAACAGGGTTAGCCACCACAGGTGAGAAGTGGACAAGTTGCTGGCCTTGAGGTTGGAGGTCGCAAGGGTGCACTTCCTGGGCAGGCAAGTTAACACAACTGCAAAGCCGGTTTCCTCATTTACAAAGCAGCTCTAAGAATTGCCACATGTCTTATTAAATTAGGAGCTGCACCTTGGGATCTACGCAATGTCTCAGTGAGTGGGTGGTATGCGTTGGCTTTCTGAAAGGACGATGTACAGAATGAGAGGGGTGGCCAGGAGTGGTGGCGTACGCTTTTAATCCCAGCACTCAGGAGGCAGAGGCAGGTATATCTCTGTGCATTTGGTCTATAGGGGGAGTTCCAAGACAGCCAGGGCTGTTACACAGAGAAAACCTATCTTGGAAAACAAACAAAAGAATGAGAGGGTTTCTCAACCTTCCCAAAGCCACCAACTTGGGCGGTCTGTAGTATGGCATGTTAATGTTAGCGTGACCTTTTAGCACCTTGGCTGCTCTGGCTACAGAGATTCCAGTTTGTCATTGATGTGTATGACTGTCACCTGGAACGGGTGGGGTGGGGGCTCCAGAGACATGCCGTGGAGTCCTTGGCTAAACACCTCCTGGACATGGGCTTCCAAGGACAGCTTCGGCATTCTTGGCTGCAGCTATAGATGCAGAGATCATGAGAAGTTTGAACTTCTTCTTTGGTCACACCTCAGGAGTGGGGAAGCCAGAGGTACCTGCAGACTGGACCTTTTTGCAAAGTGCAACTAGCCCTGCATCTTCACAGGTCTGAAGGTTCTCCTTGAATTAAGGCCCTTACCCTGGCTTCTGCTTGTTTGTGAGCTTTCCTGAGGGCCCCTTAGGACAGAGAAGGGGGCAGTAGGTGAAAAGGTGGTCATGGGGCTTCCCAGTCTGACCTTGATCAGTGATTGGAACTTTCCCAGCACACCTGTCAGCTCAAATCACCATTCCCTGAACCAGGCCTGGGGTGATGACTGTCTTCTCAAACTTCTGACCACATTGCCTCCTCAAAAGATCTCTTATCTAAGATTTCCTAAGAATGACACACTACAGCCCTCTCACCCTACAGCCTGCCTTTAAAATCCCTACAAAGATATGGGGGTTTCTCTTACTAGGGGGCCCCCATATTAGCTTCACTGAGTATGCAGTTTCCCCTCTTCCAAAACTTGCTTCTTCAGGATGGGTGTGCCACTAGGAACGCTTCTGACAAGACTCTCCTTGGATCAGAAGAGTATCTAAGTCCAGGAACCGGATGCTCCCATCCTGCCTTGTTCTTCCCTGCTTCCAGAGCTGATGGATCACTTCACCCCCTGACTTTTTCCTCCAGGCTGGACCACATGAGTACCCCCAACCCCCAGCACGCCACTTCTCCCAGATGCACAGGATGTGCAGACTGGAGGAAGGTGCGATAAGTCCCTTCTCAATCCCAGCGAGGCAAGGCCTGGATTCCCTGCAGGTGGTGGGCGTGCACCCTGAACCACCTTTCTGGTGCTTTGACCACAGGCGAGTCTTCTGCATCACTAACTTCCACCCGAGGCAGGAGAGGAAGGAGGGAAGAGAAGCACACCCTTACAGTCCGACCCCCGGAATCCTGCACAGAGGACCTTGTGAGGAGGTGAGCTCCTCACCCACGTGGTTTACTGCGCGATAGATCGCGCATCAGAAGCCCCCATCACAACTCGAAGCGCTCTAACAGGCCTGAGGGCGGGGCCGCGGAGGAGGCGGGGCCACGCGGAAGAGATGGGTGGGCCCTTGCCGACCGACCAACGGTGGCGGTGATGGGCGGAGCCTGGTGAGCGGGTAACGGCGGGGATAAAAGGCCGCTAGGGTGGCGCGAGCGTAGACGCGCTTCTCTGAACGCTTAGTGCGGCTCGGTCGCGCGCACGCCGGGTATCCAGGCCGAGCCGGGAGCGCCGAAAGCATGGCCGGCCCGGGCGCCAAGCGGCGCGCGGTGGCGGTCCCGGCGGCGGCGGAGGAAGAGAAGCAAGCGCGGGAGAAGATGCTGGAGGCGCGGCGCGCGGACGGCGCGGACCTTGGGGCCGAAGGCGTGACCCTGCAGCGCAACATCACACTGCTCAACGGTGTGGCCATCATCGTGGGCACCATCATCGGCTCGGGCATCTTCGTTACACCCACGGGTGTGCTCAAGGAGGCGGGTTCGCCCGGGTTGGCCCTTGTGGTGTGGGCTGTGTGCGGTGTCTTCTCCATCGTGGGCGCACTCTGCTACGCCGAGTTAGGCACCACCATCTCCAAGTCGGGCGGCGACTACGCCTACATGCTGGAGGTATACGGCTCGCTGCCCGCCTTCCTCAAGCTCTGGATCGAGCTGCTCATCATTCGGCCCTCCTCACAGTACATCGTGGCGCTGGTCTTCGCCACGTACCTGCTTAAGCCGATCTTTCCCACCTGTCCAGTGCCGGAGGAGGCAGCCAAGCTCGTGGCCTGCCTCTGCGTGCGTAAGTAGGGGCCCGAACCTGGAGCGGGGCGGGCGAGAACCGAGGTCCCTACAGTTCGGCAGCACGTTTTCTACATCCCGCGTGCCCACCCGAACGTCTTCCATCTCTCCATCCCTGGACCGTGTCGGCAGTTTCAGGCTAAAGGCACAGGTTCCAGAACCCACGTGCGTTTCTTTAACTCATCCACAGTGTCTACACTTTCGGGGTCACCCTTGCGAGACCTCAGTGGATGCCGCCTCAGGTCGGGAAGCGGTAGGTATCCCGCTTCCCGACCTGATTCATTGAAATACGAGCTGTCTAGCTTGTCTGCGTGAGAGCAATACCTCCCTGCCTCTTGCAAAGCACCACGTGGAGTAGCTGGTGTGCCAGTTTCCTGTTTCAGCTTCAATTGCTGACTGGTTGCTAAGAGGGAAATTGCAGTTTAAAAAAAAAAAAAAAAAAAAAAAAAAAAAAAACCTTACGTTCTTCAGACTGGCCTGCCAGGAATTAGTGAATGGCTGACGCATAAGAAAACATTAGTAATAATGTGTGTGGTAGTAAAGGCTGCTTGCTCATTAGGACTGAGCAGCAAAATCCGATAAAGGTTGCCCATCTGGTGCTTGGCTGCCGGCAAGTATGGGTGGGCTTGGGGAGGTCCCAAGGTGTGCCCGATAACTTCTGTTGACTGTAGGGCTTACAAGACTCATAGGTCAAGAAGGGTTGATTTCTGCTTTCTAAAAACAGTTGGGAGATGAATGGCACTGCTTTTTGGGACTTTGGCCGTGAAACTTGTCTCATGTTATTAGTTACGTAGCCCTCATCTTATCCTTCTGGTCAGAGACTGACACAGTAAGGTCCATGCTGTTTGCTTGGTTCCTGTGTAAAAAATGGCCAAAGCCATGGTTGGTCTGCAGATGAACTGGGCTGACAAGGAACAGCCTAGCCTTGGAACGGTGATTTCTGCCCTTGTGTAGTCAGAATTTTAATTATCCACTTTTCATCGTTGAGGGGAATTACTTGGCTTTTTAGGCAAGATAGGGAGGGAATGGCGTGAGTATTTTTAGGGGTTTGTTTGTTTTTAAGACAGGATCTCACTATGTAGCCCTGGCTGACCTACTCCTTGCCTCTCTCTGCCTCCCAAGTGCAGGGAGGAAGTGTGTGTGCCACCATGCCAAGGTGGCGTGGGTATCCTTAAAGAGCCTCACTCTCTGATCAGAATAGACCTAGGAAGCTGGTTTCTGCTGCTTCTGCAGGTGCCAGTAAGTGTAGGAAGCAATGCTTGCCCCATGGGAGGCAGTGAGGTGAAGGTTTACAAATGTCCTTTCTTTAAAGATTTGTTTTCAATGTTTTATTTATTTTGTACACTGGTGGAGGTCAGAGAATAATTTATGGGAGTTTTCTCCTTCCACCACGTGAGTCCCTGGGATGGAACTCAGATCTTCATGTTTGGCAGCAAGCCCTTTTATCCTCTGAGGCATCTCACTTGCCTAAATGTCTTAATAATAATAATAACAACGATAATTTTTAAAAAGCCAGGCTGTGCTGCATAGTAGTGGGGGGTGGCGCACACCTTTAATCCCAGCACTTGGGAGGCAGAGGCAGGTGGAACCCTATGAGTTCAAGGCCAGCCTGGTCTACAAAGCTACACAGAGAAATCCTGTCTTGAAAAAACAAAAACAAAAACAAAACAAAACCACCCGGCAGTGGTGACACCTGTCTTTAATACCAGCACAGAGGCTTGAATCTCAGAGTTTGATCTGCAGAGTTCCAGGACAGCTAGGGGCTACACAGAGAAACCCTGTCTTCAAGAAACAAAACAAATAAGTAAAATAATAACATGAATGCATAATTCTGTAAATATTCAACTTATATAAACATGTGAGAGTCAAACATGAGATCCACCTTGCTGTCAACCCCACCGTGTAGCTAATGGTAAAGTCCCAATTGAATCATAATGGACACTCTTTTTAAAGCCCTAAGGAACCCAGCATGTTTCAACTCTTCAGGAAAGCTTTATCTAGGGCTCCAACAAGCTTGCAAAGCATTTGGAGTTTCCAAGTCTTTAGAATGAACGGGGTGGGGGTTGGTGACTGTTCCAATAGCTAGTGCCTTCCATTGAGCCTGCAGCAAGTCGCTTTCACGGACTTCTTTTGTGATGTAAGGGTTTTGGTGTTTTTTTGTTTTGTTTTGTTTTAATTAAGCAAAAAAAAATATGTGTATGAGTGTCTTGTCTGCATGTATGTCTGTGCACCACCTATGTGCATGCCTATGGAGGTCAGAAGAGAGAGTCAGAACCATTGGGACAGAAGTGAAGGACAGTTGTGAGCTACTGTGTGGGTCCTGGGGATTGAACCCCAGTCCTCTGGAAGAGTACCCAATGCTTTTGATTTATCTCCTTAGCCCCATGACACAGTGATTTTAAAATTGTCTTAAGTAGCTTTCTTACAATCCTTGTGGCTGCTATGGGTAGAACCCTCTGGTGAGTTCTAGAATGGACATACCCTGGCCTGAGTTCTGGAGTGCCACGGTGAGATCTGTCAGTCATCATCTTTCTGCTCACTTGGTCTCCACTTGGGAAGTGTTGCAGACACAGTTGTGTTTCACAGGTGTGTGTATGCTGCTGCCTTCTAGTTAGAATGAGGGTTCTCGAGGTTTCTGCATAGAAATCCTCATCTGTGCCTGCTTGAAACAGGCAGAAATCTAGAAAGGGAGCTAGGCTTGGTGAGGCAAGAGGACCCCAGGCAGTCATAGTGGAGGCCCAGAAGGACTGCACAGTCTTTAAAGACCTGGGTGTTGGCTCTGGGAGGATTGCACTCTGAGGAGTTTCAGTGTATGTCATTGAATGCCCTGTTCCCTCTGGAGGGCACCTCTGAGAACATAGTGTTCCCTGGCTTCCATGCCTTGGGAAAGGCCCTGAGGCAGCACTAACAGTCAGAGTTTTAGAGCAGAGGTCTGGTTTCCATTGGATGGTGCTTTGAGTTCTTGTGCTTGTCTCTCCACAAGTTTCCTTCACCCAGTTAAGAATGTATTGAGAAATGACTTGGCCTTAGCCCAGAATGAACCCACTCATGGTAAAGGTAAATGCCATCTGCCTTATAGTGAGTCTGGATCCCTCCCTATGTCCTTGGCCTGATATGGGAAAATTGGAGAGGAGTCTTTCATAAAGATTAGAAGACTTGCTCTCCACATCTTTCTGGATGGTCATGTGCCTATGAGTGAGGCCTGGGGTGCGAGGCTTGTTCTTGCCTAAGCGAATCTCAGTAGCTTGGGTAGTGTCAAGTTGACTTGGAGCCCATTGTCTTAGGTAAGTTTCTACTGCTGTGATGAACACCATGACCAAAAGCGACTCAGGGGTAAAGGTTTTATTTATTACTAACAGTTTGTAGTCCATCATCCAGAGAAGTCAGGGCAGGAACTTCGAGGCAGTTAATTGATGCAGAAGCCATGGAGGAGTGCTGCTTACCCATTTGTTCCTCATGGCTTGCCCGGACTGCTTTTTTTTTTTTTTTTTTTTTTTTTTTTTTTCCTTTAAATGACATCCAGGACCACCTGCACACTCATGGCACTCCCCCAGTGAGCTGGGCCCTCCCACATGACTCATTCACCAAGAAAATGCATTATAGACTTGTCTCCAGGCAGCTCTTCTGGGGGTACTTTTCACTTCATAGTCCCTCTACCCAGATGACTAGCTTAGTGGCCAGATTTGACTTGTTGCAGAATCCTACAATCTGGAGCTGAGCTTTTGTCTGGGCTGGGATTTATCTAATCTCACAGGGCCATGGCTGTCTGTGCTGAGGTGCAGAGGAGTGTAGCAGCCTAGATTCCAGAAGGCAGCATAGGCTCTGGATGTAGCAGTTCTCTTCTCTCTGGAGAGAAGCCCCTGGAAGGAATGGTCTGAACAGGTTCACTGTTCCTCTCCCACCTGTGTCACTTTCCCAGGCTTAGAGTATGAAGGATATGGCCTGTTGACTAGTTTAAAACATTGAAGGTATGCTTCCTGTCCTTTTCCTGACTAGGTGGAAGATGGGATCATACCTGCCAAAGTCTGCTCTCAGGTGACTGAGGACTCTTCTCACCATCTCAAGAGAGAGAGTGACTGGCTGGCCTGGGCTCCCCAGTGCCAGGAAACTCACTACTCCTTGCTCTCCACCAAATTAAGTTGGGCAGGATTTTGGACATTCTTAGCTGACATGTGCCTGGGAACCTGTGGCCTGAGATATTTCCCACATGGTATCAGATCACAAGCATTGTGTTTCTGATTTGAGAAATCCATAAGGACTCTCTGAGCCTCCACTTGTAACTCTGTAAAATGGGGGTCTATCCTGTCTGGGTGTGGGTGGAGAATTTTATTTAGCTTGCACCACAGACAGGGCCAGTCACACAGGATCTAAGTGTCATCTTCTGTACTCTGTCCCCTCTTACCATGGAGCAGCCCAGCCCCAGAACCCACTGTGCATTGAGAAAAGGATGAGAGACAGGAGAAAGAAACTCTGGAGGATGTTAGCTGCCTCTTTTCCCTGGGCCCTCCAGGTAGTGTCAAGTGAAGCTTGGGCTGCAGGGCTTAAGCTGCCAGTGGGCTGTGAGTGAAGAAGTATATATTCCCACTCAGCCCGGCCTGGGTTTCTGATGGTCATTGGGCTGGCCAGGCTTTGCTGACCAGGCCAGTAGATCAGCTGAATAGCAACTAGAGAGGATGGGGGTGGCATGGCTTTTTGCCCTATCTCTTCAAGGCACCTGCTGGTTTCTACTCCAAGTACTGCCTCTGCTGTAGAACCTGCTTCTCAGTCCTCTAAAGGCCTGGGTTGGAGTTTCTGAGCACAGCCACTGCCATGGCTGAGCTGAGCTGATATTGCCAAGGTGCCAGTGGCCTCAGTGTCTGGAGCCATAAGCTCAATGCTGCCAGCAGCTCAGTAATTAGCACTGAAATCGGCTTTCCCAGCGAGACATGAAAGTACATGCAGATGACACCCAGTCATAGGACCTGCAGCCCCAGACATGAGTAAGTTCACAGAACCTATACCAAGACAGGTGGGAAGTAAGGCAGGCATTTAGGCATTTAAGCATTCTATCCCTTTTGGTGGTGGAGGTGGGGGCGGTAGGGAGGATTATGGACCTCTGGGTAATCCATAGCATGTCCAGGATCTCTGCCTAGAGATAGTGGCCATAGTCACCCTACACAGCCACAGTCCCAGGCCCTGAGACACAGGTGAGGACAAGCACCCTGAAAGCATTGCCTCCTGCATGGCACATGCCTGCCCTCTGCATATTTTCTCTGCTTTAGCCCTGGAAATCCATGTAATCATCCCCATATCTCACAGGTAGGGAAACTGAGGTAGGAGTTAGAATGGGAACACCCACCCCTGCCTCTGGGCAAGGTAACAGGTACCAGGATCCTGAGGTGGCCTTGGTCACTACATCCAGGAGTCTGTTCTGCTAGAGTAGGGAAACAGGCTGCTCAGAATTTCATCAGCATTTAAATTCCTGAGGAAGGACACCTCCCCTGATGGTGTCTGCAAGAAACTGTCCAGCCACCCTTTCATCACCCTACCAGAGTCTCCACTGGGATGGGCTTTAAACAGTGCAGTCAGTCCACCCTGGGAAGTCCTGGATGTTGAGATGCCTCTCATTCTCACCACCCTCCTTATCTACCTTTGGGACACGGTAGGGTTGCCACAAGGCTCAGGGAGCAATAGGCTCAGCACCCCCACTCAGCATGACTTGTGGAATGCTAGAACAGTGTGTTCCATGTCCCAGGTCTTCCCCATTCTACCTGCAACCAGTCTTCCACACTAGCCTCTGATATATCCCTCAGACACCTTTGTTCCTTCCACTGCCCTGACCCAACCAGAGGACTCACACCCAGCAGCCCCTGTTATCTAGCAGTGTTCTGAACTGTTGATTTCCAGGTGGCCAGCTACATCACATCTGTGTGCCACAGGAAGGCTAAGAGCCTGAGATGTCTCATTCCTGAGCACCAGCCATCAGACCAGCCATTGGCTGGATATTTTTCTGTGCTGTGCCCACACTTCCCCTGTTCCAGGATTTGCTGCTATGTAAAGAATTAGCAGGATTTCCCATCCCAGTTCTCAAGAGCCTCGTGTGTGCAACCAGATCCACACTGAGTCATCCTGACCTTGGGGCTGGCCAGCATCTGTCATTGCTAAGACCTTATGGTGTGGCAGCTGCTCATGGCCAGTGAGGGGCCTGCCTTCAGCTTATACTTCTTCTGAACAGGCCACCAGCTTAGGTGGCAGGAGTATATCTTTACTGGGTTCCTGGGGGGCCTCATTAGCCTAGATTGTGTGGAAGGATTCAGGGCCACAGAGATTGCCTGAGCCAGCTCCTGACTCTGTTTCCTGATCTGTGAGCCCCCAGACTTATGGTCCAGGATGGGGTTGATAGTTCTCACAACAATAGGTAAGGTAGAGACTGCAGGGGCCACATCTGCTGAGCAGATCAACTTCCTAAACTGCTGTACATTGGTGTCCTGGGTTGTTAGGCCCATTCAGCTGGCAATTCCCCTAAGCCCAGGGATTCTGCCCTGGCTTTTCTCACAGCACCTGCTGGACTTGACTGAGATGGACAAAGGCCTTGGAGTCTGTTATTAAGAACTACATGCTCTCCCCACTCCCCCCCTTCCCCAACACAGGTTGCATTCTGGTGACGCCTGGATGCACCATGACATCCAGCGAGTACAAATACACACACACACACACACACACACACACACACACACACACACACACACACACACACACACCCTACACCTACACCTACACTTATACCTACAACTAGACTGCTCTAGTACTGCTTTAGGGACATCAAGGTTAGTCCTGTGGCTGGCTATGGTACTTAGGGATTTGGGTGTCCTCCTTCCCCAAGAACTACTGTGTGGCTGGAGCAGGTCTGACCTGCTTTTCCTTGATAGCTTCACTATGGAGGAATTGGAGGTGCCATATGCAGATGTGTGAGACTCCGTACTTAGCTGGTGGTGAGGGACCCTTATTACTCATCCACGGCTCCAATCCTTTGGATATTTAGCATTGCAGTGATCATATTAAAGGGTCATGAAGCCTTTGGCTTGGGATTTAAGCCGTATGGTGTTAGTGGCAGTTCTGCTTGTAGAAAGGGCAGCATAGGCTTAGAAGCATTAAGTATGCTATCTCCTTTTGGGAGCTCCCAGGAACTCTTGAGACTTCTGTCTTCAGGGAACTTGTTTCAGAAGTCTTAGAAAGTTATGGGGGGTGGTGGGGGGAAGTGGGTGTTTTTCTTGGCCCAGGAGTGAGGTATTAGTGAGTTTCAATTGATTAAGCCAATGTTTTCTGGTCTGTTGAAAGAATATGCCAGGCCTGTTTGAACAGTCGGTGATACTGCACCCTTGGAACTGTATTTGGTTGACTAGTACTAAGTGTGTGCGTAGTGTATATGAGGTCTGGGCTCCATCCCCACATCAAGAGTAAGGTAATGGAGAAACTACATAGATCTGAGCCTAAGGGTGGGCACAGGAACATGTATGACCAGCCTGTTAGTCACTATGTCCATAGAACATTGAAGACTCCACAGCCCTTCCTCTGCCAAGACATATAGTCGTGAGTTCGTTTCTCTTGGCCCATCAGAGTGACATCCTATACTGGAGTTGCGTCACACCCTGCAGGTTTCCCGACCTCAGAGGCCAGCAGTGGAGAAGGCTCGGGTGACCACATGTATTCTCTGGAGCCCAGAAAAAGAAGCTTAGAGAAGTCGCCCACTGGTGTGTGAGTCGGTGCCCTGGGCTAGTGGATTCAGCATGTGTGGGAACTTGCTGACCTCAGAAACTCAGCTATCTTGGACTTGTCGAGGTGGAAGTTCTAGTCATGTGTTTGTTTGTTTCTCCCAGCACCTGGGGAGTCTGGTCAGATGAGTTCTGGGGTGACTGGCCATTAGACATCCCACCCATTTATTGCAAGGCAAATCCTGAATCAATGCACAGAGGTGCCCACTGGGGCTCTTTTGGGCCCTACCTGGGAGACTTGAGTGGGGAATTGGAGACACACGACTTTAAGGAATCAGGAGATGCCACTGACTCTTAGGGAGTCTTATGGGATCGCCCTCTAATCCCGGGTTCCTGTGTGTGCTGATTGGATTCAGATGGAGCCACTCACGGGAGTCAGATCACCTCCAGACAGGGTCCCAGGTCTGCTGCCAACTGTTGTTTGATAAGAACTCTGCTGGGTGGGATCTCAAGTTTAGTCCAGCTGCTGGTTCCCTGAGGGACCAGCCCCACCATGCTTCCTGGAACCAGCGAAGCCACCAGCCACTTCCTCTAGTCTGCCTCAGGAGCCTTGGGAGATTTAGTGCTGCTGGGGAACTCTGGGCAGGACCAGCCACATTTGCCTGGTGAGTTTCTGCCACCTGCTTATTGGTGTGAATGAGGCAGCAACTGTTTATTCAGTGGCTGTCTCTGCCCTGAGTATAGTCTTCAAGGGGCGATCCTGGTACCTTCTTATAGACCCCCAACCAGAACAAAAGACCACATCCACACAGTGCCTTGGTGCCAAACGCCTGCTCAGCCATGGGTCAGGTGGTGTCAGAGTGACCCTAGGGTTTCTTCCATGGCTGGGGCACTGTGTTCTGCTTACACAGCCAGACAGTAAAGAGTCTCTCTCTCCAGCACACGATACCTCTGTAAGATGTGAGCCATGGAGGGAGCCTTGTGGTAAGCCAAATGGCTCTGGGTGGTACCATGCAGCTGGCTAGGGATGAAAACTAACCTGACCTGTGAAAAACAGTCATTATTAGACCTGTGGAATGGGGGCCTGGCCTGACAGCTATCTGCACCCGGTATGAGGCACTGGGCTTTATCTCACTGGCCCAGCTGGTGCTGAGAGCCAACACAACCATACTTATCTAGGGGTGCCATGAGGGGAACTCCAAAGAGGACCAGCTTCCACCCCCCCACCCCCCTCCCACCCTGTGCCATGGTCACCCTTCTCCCCCTGCCAGAGGCTGCATATCAACAGCAGTGTGTCACAGCAGCCAATTCTACTGCCTGTCTTTGGTGGGGAAACAGTGGAGAGGTGACAGATTGTCTGGGTAGGGAGCTGAGGTTCCTTCTGGTCAGTCTTCTGACTGCCTCTTATGACAACGTCTCATGAAGGCCAGAAGCCCCTGGATTCAGATGAATCCATTCATTTATCTCAGATTATTTCGTTTTGAAAACAGGGCTGTGGAAAATAATAATACCCTTGTTTGCTCGTTACCGAGTCAGTGAGCATTACCATTTCATCACCTGCTTCAGTCTTTTTATAAGAGACGTGAGAGTATAGAGTCTCTTTTGTTCTCTTATTCTAAGGTCAGAGAAGTCAGCAGCTAGGAAGAAAGAGTTCAGCCTCAATTGCCGAGGCCCAGCCACGCTGGCCCTCCTCTGCCCACTTGGCCTGGAGTCTGGGCTCAGGCCTGTTTTAAGGGAGAAGCTGACTTGGCCCTCAAACAGGGCAGGGTGTTGGGGTAGCAGAGGAGGGACCCCCAACAGCCAGGATGGTGCTCTAACACCCTGTTCCCTCCCTCAGGTTCAGAAGGACACGTCATACAGGGCGACTCAGCAGAGGCACATTATCTGGAGCCCAGGGCTGTGTCATATTTTCCCTTCAAAGCCAGAAACCAGAGACCACAGCTGCCAAGGCTGTGGCATAGTGACAGTGGCTTTGGGCTTAGGCACACCCCTCCTGTCGGCTCACCCTAGCCAAGTGGGATCTGGCTAGTGATGCAGTCGGCCAGCCTCTTGTACCCAGAAGCCTGGTATCTGGGGAGATGGGATCAAGAGCGGATTGGCATCTTGGGCTTTTGTCATCACACCTATCAGGACTGTCTGAGGAAAGCTGGCTGAGAGAATGGTGACCTCTGGGTAAAGGGACAAAGGCTCCAGATGGGGAAAGCATTTCATATGGGACTCATGTGTTTATCCTGTATTCCCTTCTCACTCTTCTCTGGGAGACTGTGTCAAGCAAGTTGTAGTAGCAGCAGCTACCCAGCCAATGGAGTTTTCTCAGAGCATAGTCACAGCCCGAATTATTACATCAGCCAAAGCTATAAAGAGGGAGGTGACTCAATGCTAATGAGATCTCTGACTTCCTGGAGGTAAAGCAACTGCCGAGGTCTCCATCCGCCAGCACCAGGGAGTCTTCCTGTTTCCCTTCTACCTGACGTAGGCCAAGTCCAGATAATTAATGTGGATTTCTGTCTTTGTGGTCTGTTCCCCAAACTGCAAAATTACGTATAATTAGTCTGGCTGGGGAAAATGCTGCTTGGCATCTGTGAGGCCTGAATCGGCACAGCTTCTCTGGTAGTTGCTCAGTAGGGAAGCAATGAGCTTCTACATCCTGGAGAAGCCAGGATGCTGGTAGACTGGTACCTTGTTGGGGGCCTCTCAGGCTGCATGCTGTACTGGCTAATGTCTGACTAAGGCAAAGCCAGGTACTGCCCCCTCCCCCAGTGTGGGTTGTAGAGGTTCCCTGACTCTCTTGGCCTCATAGCTGAGGAAGCGGGGGAGGGGAATCTCTAGTATGGGCACCCAGCTGCTACCAAGGTGGTGGGGTAGGAGTGGTTGTTGGTTTGTCAGTGTTTTCATTTATGTTTACATACGTTACAGTGTTGAATCCCCATCTCCTTACTCCACGCCGCCACACTGTTGCCAAGGTCTTAGGGTTCATTAGGGGACCAGGAAGCCCTACCTCAGCTGCCTATCTGTAGCCCTACTGGACCCCCAGGCCCTGTCTTCACCCTGTGTGGTTCAGTTGCTTAGGTATCTACAGAATATTAATCATGGTTTTCATGTTCAGTACTGCTAAACAGCAGTACAGTTGCACATGTGTCTGTTTTGTCATGCCCTGAGCCCACCTGCATGCAGCAGCATGTGGGAACATTTGTTCCCTTCAGTTCTCACCAGCAGCCTATGCCCACACTGCCACACTGCGCCTCCTCTCAGCTTATCAGATCCACAGATAAACGGTGCCTCACCTCCCTGCTTCCACCAGCCCCATGGAAGGTTGTCTTTAAGGAGAGAGTCACCTCACAGCTTACAGCGCTATGCTCGACCCTAGCTTGTGCTGTCCGAGAACCACATAGGTACCCAGGGCTAAGTAGCCACCCTCCAGGTGGTAGGTTTGGATTTCACTTGAGTCTGCAGCCAGTGCTTTTCCATAGGATTGGGTACATATGGGTGACAACAGATGAAGGTGGTTCTGATGGGAGTCGCTCAGGAGGCCGAGACCACTCAGTTAACATGGCACTCTTAGCCAGACATGATAGCACATATCTAATTCTAGCCCTCAGTAAGCTGGAGGGGAGGATCCAGAGTTCAATGCCAATGGGGCTGCATAGCGAGACCCTGTCTCAAAAGGCCCCGGTAATAATAGTTCTAAAAATAAGAAAGGAAAAAAAAAAAAAAAACTTGGTGCAGCCTATCATCCCAGCACTCAGAAAGCTTTGGCAGGAAGATCTTGAGTTTGAGCCCAGCCTGGGCTACATGATGAGACCCTGTCTCTAAAAACCAGAAAGAAAAAAGATGAAAGGAAATTTGTTGTAGACTATCCCAGGGCACTTGGGATCAGGCTCTTTGAAGAGTTGGTGTTTCTAACCTTTGACCTTGGCCCCAGAGAATCAGCTAGCTTATCAAAACAAGTCCCAGAAAGTCAGAGCCCACGGGCAGGCAGGGCTTTGCCTCTGTGGATCCCAGCCAGGAGCACCTTACCTCCTCCATGCCCGACCCTGGACTAGACCGCCTGCCCTGTGGGGACTCATGCTTTGTTCTCTCTGTGTCCTTCCCCACAGTGCTGCTCACAGCTGTGAACTGCTACAGCGTGAAGGCTGCTACCCGAGTACAGGATGCCTTTGCTGCTGCCAAGCTGCTGGCCCTGGCCCTCATCATCCTGCTTGGCTTCATCCAGATGGGAAAGGGTGAGTGACCCGACATGAGACCCTCATCCCCATCTCCATCCCCACCCCCACCCCCAGTGCAGTAAGGAGTTGGCCTGGTCCTTCTTGACTACTTTACCTGGGACATTGAGTTGGCCCCAGGGAAAGCTGAATGGCAGAAGAAACTGTGAGCTCCAGAAAATGTATACAAAGCTCTGTCCCTAGTTAGTGGGCAGGAGCCTGTGAAGCTTCTGCCAGGTCCCAAGTGTCTGCAGGTCCCATCTGTGCAGGAAGTTGAGGGATCGGAGCTTCCATCTGGCAGGGTTTTACCCAACACAGCACCCCTCCCTCTGCTTTGTGGTCAGCATGTCCCTCGTGTGAGGTCTCTCTGGGGACTGATCTGTTCTCCATCCAGAAGCATGGTTCTTGGTGATTCTCATGCCTGTGTGTCCAGGGGCTGTGTGACAGGCTTTGGGAATTAGGTTTCAATGACATGTGAAGAGTGCCTTCAGGAGTGGGTCCCTGCAGGAGAATTGTAGCAAGGCCTCACAGTGTGTTCAGATGAGGGGCCCAGTGGCTGTACAGCCAGCCGGTAAGGAGCTCAGGGAACAGGCCTGGAAGGCAGGTGCACTGCTTTAATTTAAGAGTGTCAGTGGGTATAAAAGCAAGGCAAATCTCTTGTCATCTTGCCACTTAGGCAGGCCCTGCTGGCATGAGGAATGTAGAGCAGCGGGTTAAGACTGTGTGGACTTTGGTCACATGTTGTATGATCTTGTAGAGATCATCTGGATCTCTGAGTCTCTTTCCCTGGCTGCCTTCTGAGGCTGCTGGGAGGGGTGAAGGGAAAAGTGAGGCATGCTCTCTCTGTGATCCCTGTGATCCACAAGCCATATGTGATGCTCTGCCAGCTGTCTGGAAATCCTGATACATACAAGCACACTCATGTCTGTCTGTCTTCCTGTCTCTTTGTTCACCTATTTTTCATAACTATGTACTATTCCACAGTAGAATTGTATACAGTTTATTAAGGAGTCCCTTTTGGGGAGATAGAAAGACAAGGGTCTGGGTTTTAAATTCCAGCCTTTATGGGGTGAACTGAAGTAGAGTACCTGCAGCTCAAGCCCAGCCCAGGGCCCCTGTTTGCAATCCTCCTTTGCATTTATCTCAGTCTCTATAGTTGCCTAAATGAAGAATGGATAGGAGCTGGCTGAACATTGTGGCAAATAGTGGCCATTGCTGCCCCGTAGAGTTTGGGGCACTGTTTAGGCAGAGCCAGAACACTGCAGAGTCAAGCCCTTAGCATCAGCCAATGCTCAGCATTAGTTGGTGACCGGGGAGCTGCAGAGAAAGCCCTGCCCTGGTGTTGCCCTGGGGTAGAGGCAGCAAGGACCTTAGTCTTCATTTTATAGATGAGAGCAGACTCAGCACAGAGCTGGCATTTGGCTGGGTCTGCCTCCTTTTCTAATCTTTCTGTATGTATGAGCTTACCTTCATGGAGCTTACCTTCTTTACAATCCAGGAGGCTAAGGCCTCCTGACTGACCTGAGAGGATGTGAATGGGTACCTGTGATGGTCTCCAGTCAGTTCTCTGCCTTCCCTCCTCTGTGGAGCCTCACTCCACAGACTTGAGCCAGCCTAGGAACATGCATCTACAAGTGCTTGGAGAAGCCTGAGGTGTGGGACCTGCCCTCCTGCAGGGGTGGGCACTGTCTGCAGGAGCTCCACATCCTTCCCTGTGGCAGAGGTCCTCTTGGCCTCATTCATCTGTACAGTGTTTACATATGACCGGAACCGTTTGCCACTATGTTTGGGTTGATGAAAATTTTAGAATATGGCCCAGGTGGTGCTTCCAGAGCTGGGCCCCAGTCTTTCGAGAGCATCTGGGCAGGGATTATCAGGGATACTGCCCACCCAGAGTCCAGCAGCAGAGTGGCCTGAAGCCTTTGCTAATTCATCTACCAGGAGCCTTCTTGGGGTTCCAGAGGGTTCCCTCCAGCACCTTTCCAGATGCTTTTAGGAGACGGTTCACATTTTTGGGAGTCTGGTTAGCAAGGCTCTCAGGCACAGCGACACTGGCCAACTGCCAGGGAAGGAGTTGGGTTGAGCATCACCTGAATGCCCCATGGAGTGGTCAAAACCTGTTTTATGGGCAGAGGGGATTGTATTCATTGCTCACAGCCCCAGTCACACTGCAAAGCATGTGCCTGGAGGTAGGAGTGCGGAGGCCGTGATAAGATACAGACAGTGAGGAATTTAGTACCGGAACCTGGTGTTAGTGGAAACAAACTTGAGTAGGGGACAGCAGAGCTTTTGTCAGTCTTGAATGCCCAATGTGTTTATAATTCCGGTGGCTGTGGCAAGCACGCCCTACGCCCCCAGCAGTTCCTTTCTGAGCTCCAGGATTCAATGCAGCGTCTGCAAAATTCCTGCGCTGGTTTCCTCTGGGGATTTGTTCTGTTACCCAGATGGACGCCTTGGCTTCTGAAGGACAGTGTTGGAATGTTGACCCCTCTCCAGAGCACTTGCCCACCCTCATTTCCCATTGGGCAGAGTCCTTGGAGGACTGTGAAGGCAGAGGCCCTGGCTCTGGTCATGTGGTCATGGCCTGCTTTAATGGAACATGTGCGGGTCTGGGACATGGTGGCTGTTTCCACCTGGCTCTAGGCAGCTTCCTCATTGCCCACCCCAGCCCTCATGACCCTGCTTCCCAGGCTAACTTCTCATCAGGAAAGGTGATAAACCTGTGGGCAGTTGTTCACTCCTTCTACCCTGCCAGCCTTCCACAGAATCTGCAGCCCCTCATGTGGGATCCAGTGAGGACTGGACCTGCAGTTCAGAGCTTATGTCATTGTGAAAGAGCTTCAGCTAGCTACAGACCTGTGAACAAGAGAGTTTCAGACAGAGGAGATTAAGGCTCTGACCCAGAACAGGAAAGCCCTCCAAAGCATCCCCTCTCCTCAGGTCCCAGGAGGAGGGAGTATAAGTAATGGAGGCACTGTGGCTGTGCCTGCTGCCTAGCAGGCTGGGGAGGACTCAGCCTGCCACTGGTATCACAGGGTGTCTGCACTTGGTCCAGTGCTTTCAGAAGTGCAGACAATGCCCAGACTGGCATTAGATCTAATTGGCCGTGACTGGACTTGTGGGTGGAAGTGGGTGAATTGTGTTGGCAGCTTGGCCAGTGTGACCCCAGAGAAATGCCCTGGAGACAACCCAGAAGACTTGAAGTAAGGGAGACAATAGGTGGCAGACATGGTGGCCAGGGACTCCACCATCCTTGACCTGCTGTGCCCCTTTCTAATCAACTGACTCCCTCGCCCCCAGCACCCTTAAGGGCCTATGGCTTGAGGTCAGGTTGTTCCCAAACATGAGTGGGTGCAAGGCCTTCTCAAGGCCAGGTGTGGGAGTTGGCTATAAAAGATTCTTCCCTTGTGCCCATCGATGGGCCCAGGTCACCAGAGGACACAAAGTAGCTCTATTGTAGTTCTGCTTGGTATGTACTGCACAGCAACAGGACAAATTGACCTCTCAAGGCCAGTGCAGATTGTAAGGGACAGCTTGCAGATGATGGTGTCCTATAAAACCTTTCTCCTTTTCTCCCACTTAGACCGCCCAAGAAGGGGCTTTACTGGCTGGCACATCCATACAATGTGAGGCAGTCTTCATTAGCCTGAGCCATGAGTGAGTGGTCACATGCTCTGCCAGGGATCATGAAAGGGGAAAGTGCCACCCTTGTGTACTGGCATGGGTAAACAGCTACAGGTGGGCTCTTCAATTGTATGTTGGCTGTATCCTTTGTCAGTAGGTGACAGTGACCCATGCCTAGCTCAGGATACTAGGCCTGTGCCATGTTTCATGGGCTTCAAAGTGATTTTTCGCTTGCCTCTTAGTGGGGTACCTTAGGATCAGAGAGATGGGGTGTCATGACCTGGATCCTGAAGCTCATGGGCAGGGGTAGGTCTTATTATAGCAACAGGCACAGTGTATAGTGTCATAATACTGTGTTGGAGTGCTGAGGTCCCATTGCTTGATGCATTGTGTTGTGTTGTGTTGTGAAGAAGGCTGGTAGCCAGGTTCTGAAATGGCTGGCAGGTGGCCTGGATCAGCAGCACACTTGAGCTCAACTGGGACCTGTTGCCTACAAGGACAAAGACAGCAGCATCGGGTGGTTGACTGACTTGAGAGCTGCCCAGTTAGTTTATGGGTCGTTCCTTCTGCTTTCCCATGGGGCAGGGAGCCGTCCCTTGAGGTCTCCTCACATAAAAGCACTGTGTATCTTGTAGTGTCAGAGCCTCATCTGAAGCCCCTTATCAGTTTCCTTAGGGATTCTGTGTCCATGTGCAGGCACACTGGGGTCAGGGCTGTAACACTTAAACTCCTCTGCTAACAGGAAGGAGGATAAGCAGCCTGGAGCCTCCAAAGCCATTCTGGGAAAGCCTGGGGACATGTTTGGGGGGGAGTATCCACTCATCCATCTACCTCCAAAGCTGTCTTTGGAGGGTTGCCCTTGGATTAGCTTCAACTCCACTGGGGGACTTAAGGTATGGATTATTGTGATGCAACATCTTAAGCTTTGGACATACTAGGACCAGCTGGACATCGTGCCCAAGGCCTCCATACACTCCCTCCAGATACATGCCAAGCTTGGGCAGTGCTCCACATGGGTGCCCTCTGCCCTGGTCAGAGGAATGTCCTTCTGGAACCCCCTACCCCTAGAGCAGCAGGCTACATGGCTTCCTTCTTAGGGTCACCTCATCTGTTTCCTGTGTCTGATGAGGAGCCCACTAATCCACGACTGTGCCACCTGGAAGGATTTCATCCACAGAGGCTTTCTTTACAAGTAAAGGTGTGTCTGCAGAACACTGGCAGACCCACAGTTAGCCAAGTAGTGTGTAGCCCCAAAGCCTGTTGGAGGAGAGAAGGTAGCCTCAGTACAGTGCTGTCTCTGGGCTGAGGTTGGCTATAATGGTGCTGTGGTCTGGTGAGGCCCAGTTAGCCTTGCAGGACCACAGTGCCCTAGGTTTCTCCTGCTTGTCAGCTCTGTGCTGGCTCAGAGTGGACCATATCTCAGGATAACTAGTTTTTACATGTCTAGGGCCCAGGCAAGTCAGTGACCTGGCTTTTTCCCCAACCTCTGATGTACCAGGGGCAGACAGGTCTTGGAACACACCATCCTCTGTCCTCTGAGTCAGGGACTACAAGACTGTCTATGTCCCATGGGTGGGAAGGAATTCAACTCTGTTCCCACCTGAACTCAGCATTTGTGTATGCCTGACCAGGCATCTATCAAGAAAGGCCAGCAGGGCACTTTGACTTCAGTAACCTCCTCTCCTCTGGGTTCCCATGGCCACACTGCATGACACAGTGTCTTTGGGTTGCTGTTCCTTAAAGTCCTCTTCCCTGGGCCTCTAAGCAGTCCCACCCAGCTACCCCTGCTGGGGTCTCTGCTTGTGCATAGCTTCTCTCTGCAGTACCATCAACCCTGTGGAGAGTAGCATTTTATGGCTGAGGAAGGGGAGGCCTGCCAGCCAGGCCCCACCTGACAGTGCACAAGCCCAGAGGAAGGGTAGTGGTGCTCCCAGGACCATAATATGGTGGAGTTCTCTGGCCCCAGCCGACCTACTGCAAGCCTGCCTGCCTACCTGTCTTGCCTGTCTATCTTACAGTGTCTCTGGAAAAAGAGGCACTGGGTGGCACAGCTTGGTTGCCCTGGCTCTGGCCATTGTTAAGTTAGTGAACCCTCATTTAGTCCATCATCTAGTGCCTGAAGTTGTGTGGATCAGATCAGGCCTGACTGGGTCTGTGGAGAACAGGACGGCGGGTGGGGAGTGTGCAACTTTGGACCTGGTGGTGCCTCCTTGAACTGTGAAGGTCATACTATGCACATTGAGCAGCATCGCTGATCTCTGCCACTAGATGCCACCAGTATCCCAGTACTTGTCCCCACCCCCAAGCTGTGACAACCCCAAGGTTTCCTGGTCAAGGTGGGGCAGATGCCTCTAAATTTCTGTCCTGTCTCACTTCCAGCAAGTTGCCTGTCTCTAGCAAGTTGTCTTCCAGCAAGTTGTTTCTCCTAAGCAACTCAACCAGTCATAAGACACAGGTAGTTAGCAGTGTGTTAATCAGACAGGTGGGCGTGACTACTCCCACTATTGTACCTTCAAGCCACCAAGGTGGAGCTGCAGTCAAAGGGTGATAGTTAGGATACTGTGAGGTGTTCCCTGAGCCAATCCACCCTGGGAACAGGTTGGGAGACTCCAGACAAGCAGATCTGCTGCCCACTCCATGGTGCCCATGCAGAGAAAGGTATTTGGTCAGATATTCAGAGAAGCTGTGGCCTCCAGTCCAGCATAGAACACGGCCACTATACCCCAGGGCTCTGCTGCAGGCCAGCTGAACGCCACAAGTCCTGACTCATAACTGGTTTTAGTCCTCACCTCCATCCTGTCAGTGGTAAGAGGATGGCTGTAGATTTGAGATGGGTATACTTACTAGTCCAAACCCCGAGTCCCTGTCAGAGAACCCTCTTCTGAGGGAATTGAACCAACCCTTGTGCCACCCCTCACCCAGGCTGGATAAAAGCAGGCATCCTCCCACTGTACTAAAGACTTGACTGTCCGTCTGCTTCTTGAGTCTTGTTACGAGGTAGTTGTGGGCTCCAGACTAAAGCTATCTGTGTTGACCCAAGGTGGATTCTGATCACTTTTCCAGGTCTGTGGTATTCAGACCCATACCTCAAAGAGCTACAGCATGGTGGAGAATCAGCTCCAATTCTCACATAGCCTGACAGATCCTCATACCACTGCATGGTTGGACTGTGCCTTAGTTTCCTGGCTTATAGGAGAAGTATCCCCAAAGCAGAGATGTGAGTTAGACCCTATACACGTAAAGGCTCTCCTTGTTCTAAAACATTCCATTGCAGAGCAGGAGGGGAGTGCCCTGGGTTGTGGGAGGCTCCACCAAAGCACTTTTGAAGGTACCCTGTCCTGAGCTGCCCTGAACTGCTCACCACAAGCTGGCTTCTGACTGCCCTGTGACCAGGACTTACACAGATAGGGATGTGGGTAATACCCTTCTCAGAAGACCAGGACAACCTTAGCTCAGGTTGAGGAATAGAATCATGGGAACATTTCATACATCCAGAAGACCATTAAACACTGGTCCAACCTCCCTCCCTCCCTCCCTCCCTCCCTCCCTCCCTCCCCCTCCCTCCCTCCCTCGCTTCCTTTCTCTTCTTGTTTGTTTTTTGAGACAGGGTTTCTCTGTGTAGCCCTGGAACTAGCTCTAGCCCAGACTGGCCTGGAACTCACAGAGATCCACCTGCCTCTACCTCCCAACTGCTAGGATTAAAGGCATACGCCACCACCTTCCAGTCAGGCCATATCTTCCTTCTTAGTTAGATCCTGGCACAGGACTGAAAGACAAATTCTGTAGAGATCTCCTTCACAGGATCCTTTGGTGACCTTGAGGTGTATGAGGCAGACCTGTGCCCAACACTGCCTCCATAGCCACAACTGAAAACAGTTTGTCTTCCTGTCATCACACTGCTTCTAGCTCCAAGTTGCATTAGTTCCATTGGTCTCATGGTCTCAGGTCAAATGTGAGCTGTGTCTCCCTGTCCCCAGGGGCCCAGAGTCACAGGACCCATCAACTAAAAAGCCACAGGTAGGTAACCTGGGTCTGTGGAGAGCCAGCAACCCACCTTGCTGGGTGCCCAGATATCTGGCTTCAAGTGTGACATCTTTAAACAGCAGACATTTGCAGGATGGATGAAATGGCCCATTCCACAGATAAGGTAACCAAGACTCTA
This sequence comes from Cricetulus griseus, assembly GCF_003668045.3. Classification (NCBI taxonomy): domain Eukaryota; kingdom Metazoa; phylum Chordata; class Mammalia; order Rodentia; family Cricetidae; genus Cricetulus; species Cricetulus griseus. The sequence goes on along the minus strand of NC_048596.1, from coordinate 198,530,628 downwards.
CTCCAGTAGCCACTCACTCTGGAAAATACTTAGGAGGAATACTACCTGGAGTCTGGGCTGTGTGGCTATCTTGAAACAAAGGTCTTTGCAGATAGATAGCATTGATGTGTGGTCATCTGAGTGGGTGGGCCTTAAGTCTAGTGACACATCATTGGAAAAGGCAAGGGGTGGACACAAGCAGAGGAGAGGTGTGTAAAATGAGCAGAGTTTGAAGTGGCTTCTGTTCCAAGCAAGGTGTCTCTGGATGCCCCAAGGGTCAGTTCACCCTTTCCCAATCCTTGGGTACATTTGCTCACTCATTTGTGGTGGCACAGATCTAGCCGGAGTTCTTCCCACTTAATTCCTAGCAGCCCTATACCAGAGCAAGGGGACAAAGTGTCAACCCAAGTCTCTATGTAGCCTTGAAGCTTATGTGAGCTATGTGAGGATGTCCTGAAGGGTCATGGGACTGCCTGATACTGGCCTGCACTCCACATATGAGAGACAAACCTTGTATCCGCAGAGGCCCTGGAGCTGATCCCCCCAGTCCAAGGGACCATCTGTCCTCTGCCTACAGAGAGATCACATGGGCTTCTAGCCAGGCCACATTCCTCTGAGTGGCCAGAGGGTATAGGAGGTGGATGGTTCTCCTCCTCCCTGCTGGTTTCCAGTTCCATGGATGGGGGGGTGGGAGAAGGGGTGGATGATCAGGTGGCTAGGTGGGTGCAACAATCTGCAGTAAAAATCTACACCCCAAGCTTTTGTTTGTTACAATATTTTACTCCAGAAACATTTCAGAATTCATATTATGATCTCTCTAGATCCTCTAACCAGTATTCTATTTTCTTTAATGCATTCCAGGTGATATGTCCAACCTGCACCCTCAGTCATCCTTTGAAGGCACAAATTTGGATGTGGGGAACATTGTGTTGGCATTGTACAGTGGCCTGTTTGCCTATGGAGGATGGTAGGTTCTGGAACATTGGAGTCCTTTGGCCTGGGCACACATGGTCCTGGTGTGCCCAAAGAGTCACTGACCATACAGAGGTGACTCAAGTGGGTGGGACAGAGCGCAGCAAACATCTTGAGCTGCAAAGGCACCTACAGGTCACCACCATTAGGAAACAGGCAGGGAGGGCTGGGTTCTGTCACCATAAGGTACCCAGCCTGGCCTCTGCTTTTAGGACAACTCTATAGAGACTTGGGATGTTGAAGCCACACAGAGTGTTTAGACAGGACGAGCTGTGTGTTTACCTCAGATAGAGTTGGCAGAGGACAGAGGAGAGTGAGCTGCTGGTACCAAGGGTGCCCACTGCTCAGCTTCTGTCAACAGTGGGAGCCTGCAGAGGATTCTCCTGTCTTAGTGTACTATTGCTGTGACCAAGGCAACTCTTAGAAAGAAAGCATTTAAATGGGGGCTGACAGTTTCAGGTTAGCCCATTATCATCATGGCAGGGAGCATGGCAATGTGCATGGTCCCAAAGCAGTAGCTGAGAGGTTTGCATCCTGATCTGTGAGCCCACTGTAGTGGCATACCCACTCCAACAAAGCTACACCTTCTAATCCTTCCCTGATAGCTCATCAGCTGGGAACTAAGTTTGCAAATATATGAGCTATGAGGAACAATCTCATTCAAACCATCATACCTACCCAAAGCAACCCAAGGTTCTCTTTGCATTGTTTTTGTCCCCCCTAAACTATGTGTACAATATAATGACATACTATTGCTTGGTTTCTAGGAACTACCTGAATTTTGTCACGGAGGAGATGATCAACCCCTACAGGTATGTACAGAAATGGCAGAGACACATTTTCTTGTCTTCACATGAGAGGGAGAAGCCACTCATTGTACCAGCCCATAGATGAGCCCTGCACAGGTTCTATGGAGGTCTGTGTCAGGGGCCTGCAGTAAGGATGATGCAGGGATAGGGTGGGTTCTGGGCCATAGAGAAGCTTCTGTGGCTCTCAGTCCTGAGGTACGCAGCTGGTAGGCAGGGCCATGGTGTTCACACTGGGCCATCTGGGCTCTCTTGAGCTCTCAGAGCCACCTGAGTTTTTCAGGGATGGTAGTGTGAGCTATGATTCCGCTGTGCACAGCTGCTCAAGTCCATGCAGGGGGTAATGTTGCACACATCCCCACTGTTTGCCCAAGAAGTGAGGCCCAGACATGGAGCCACTACAAAGGGAAAGGAGCCTAGCTCCTCACCCTGGGGTCTGGCCCTAAGTCCTGGGCTGCACACTGACATGTCTCTCCCCCTTCTTCCCAGGAACCTGCCCCTGGCCATCATCATTTCCCTGCCCATTGTCACGTTGGTATATGTGCTGACGAATCTGGCCTACTTCACGACCCTGTCTACCAACCAGATGTTGATGTCTGAGGCTGTGGCTGTGGTAAGACACTGCCTACCAACATCTCCTAGGCCCAAGAGTCTGAGGTTGACCTGCCACCCTCAGACCTGTGATCAAGCCAGCCAGGCCTGTCTCTTGTACCCAAACTTTACCCTACTTTGGGAGTCTAGTGGTCATCATTGGTGACCACTAAAGATGACCACAGAGGACCCCACCAGGCTGGCTGCATGATGTGGGCAGGGCATTAAATGCAGCTGCTTAGATAGCACCTTAGCATGTGGATGGTCATAGGCATCTGAGCATTGGTGGCTCTATTAGGGACCATGGTGACTTAGGGGCTGCTACTGGGTCAGTGGCTGTGAGCCGGCTCTGGGCTATTTATGGCATCGAGGCACAACCAGGATCCTTGGCAGCCCCTGCCACTCCTCTGTCCTTTTGGGCTTACCTGGAGGAGAGGTAGCACTGTCTAGCTTTTATTTTGTTTATTTAAGTGTTGACTCAGAGCCCATGGTTCATAAAGACCTGCCACCCCAGGCTCTTGACAGATGTGAAGGAGCCATCATTAAGGGAGACCTGTTAAAGATTATCCCTATGTCCCACAGGAAGGGATCAGGGTACCTTATGCATGTGCTCCACAGCAAAACTTGGGGATGGCCCACTGTGAGAACCTATGTATCTCATAGTGCAGACCCTAATTCTGAGAAATGGCCACACATGCAGAAGCCTGAGGTGTGGGGCAGCTAGGGGCCAGATCAGCCCAGCAGAGTCACGGGCTAAGTTGCTCCAATGGCCAGAATTGAGGCCCTGCCTGTGTCCCACAGTAGCTGGGTGCTCACCATGTGTTGTGTCTGTCCAGGATTTTGGGAACTATCACCTAGGAGTCATGTCCTGGATCATTCCTGTCTTCGTGGGCTTGTCCTGCTTTGGCTCTGTCAATGGTTCTTTGTTCACATCCTCCAGGTAAAGTGCCTGTCAGCACCCTAGAGGAAAACCCCTCTGCTATTCCTCAAGCTTTAAAAGCTATCTGTTTATAGATGATAGACAGCTGATAGTTAAATATTTGGATGACCTGGGAATAGAGGAACTGCTATTTAGGTCATATCATAGGGGGCTGGAAGTGAGATACAACCCAGGTTTCTGTCCTTGCTAGCCCAAGAGATCAAGGACATTGGAAGTCTTTGGGGGGAGGCCACACCCCTCTTAGTGTAGCTGACACACATCCCCTCAGCTCCAGGTGATGGGGCCGTTGCTGATTGCCCTCTGCTCCATCCACAGGCTGTTCTTTGTGGGATCCAGGGAGGGCCACCTGCCTTCTGTCCTCTCCATGATCCACCCACAGCTCCTGACACCTGTGCCATCACTGGTGTTCACAGTAAGTCTGCCGTGTGTTCCTGCCCTGTCTGTCCTCACCACTCGGCCCCGTGTCTGCCTGGAGCAATACGTAGTTAGCCAGGCTGCACTAGGCTGCTTGCAAAAACACCAGAATTTTTAATTCAGAATCCCATTGTGGTTCCTGAAGTGTATGAAATGAAATCCCTGCCCAGAAGGAGTGTTTGCTCAGACACTGTCTGCTCCAACCATGCCGACACGATGTTAATGGCCTCGGTGCACAAATTGGACTCAGCTGTTCTTCCTTCTGTGCCTATCCATTATTTTAGTTTTCTGTCAGTCACCCCAACCCCAGAAGCCTAAAATAAGAAACTTTTACTGTCTCACCCTTCCTGGGTCAGGAATTCAGGGTCCCTCAGGAGGCATAGTCAGCGTCAGTTTGAGCTTTCTTTTAATGGTGGTATGGTATATAGTGTGCTCCATGCTTTGTTGGGAGGCTTGCCCATTGGACATTTTATTTACTACTGACACAGGAGGCCACAGTAAGCTCTAGGTGCAGGTGCAACAGTCCCAGCTGTCCTGGAACTTGCTTTGTAGACCAGGCTGGCCTTCTATTCACAGAGATCCATCTGCCTCTGCTTCCCAAGTGCTGGGATTAAAGGTGTGCATCACCACTGCCTGTCTGTTACAGGTGCATTTGCCATTCCAGTCTGGAGAGCTCTTGTACTTCATTCATCTTTGGACCATGGGTGCCTTACTGTGTTCTCACAACCCTCCCTTTGTACCCCAGGCCTCTACATGGTCACAGTCGTTACTTCTTAAAACAAGAACAAACACTTGTGCTCAGCCAGACACTGGCAGAGCTGGCGGTCTACTGTCTGGTGGCCTCTGGCGCTCTCCTGCATCAATCCAGCCCTGTCAGGCTCACCTGGCCCTGTCTTTGCTTTCAGTGTGTCATGACCCTGATGTACGCCTTCTCCAATGACATCTTCTCCATCATCAACTTCTTCAGTTTCTTCAATTGGCTGTGTGTGGCCCTGGCTATCATTGGCATGATGTGGCTCCGCTTCAAGAAGCCTGAACTGGAGCGTCCCATCAAGGTGAGTGTTGGGCATCCTCAGAAAGAAGCAGGGTCTGCATCCAAGGATCCCTGGACTGACAGTCTCCATCTCTCCATGGCAAACTAGGGAGCCCACCCCTTCTCCATGAGTACCATATGAAGGGCACATTGAAGGCTGAGCTACTGGGGTCACAGCTGGTAGCTGTGGTGGCTGATGGCTTGCAGTGTCTGTTACCTAGCTAGTTCTCCTTGGGCACAGGGCTGACCCAGCCATACCTGCCACAAGGCTTCTTCCTGTCCCCACTCAGTGGTTTCCACCAATATCACTAGGAACCTGGTGACCAGTCGGTGGGAGAGCCCAACCATGCTGGCTTGTACTACTCAGTCATCCAGACTGTGGGGTTAGAGGTCAGACTGCTGACAGCTGGTCCGTGGAAAAAGTTCACAGATGACCTGTAGGCTTCATTCCCTGGGCACATGGTTAGAGTCTGTTCCAATGAGACTGTTTCCCACGGTGGGAGTCCATTTTCAAGACTGGAATTCTGGACAGCAATCTGGCAACAGCCCACAGGAAAGCCCAGCTCTGCCTGCTGGGTTATTCAGCACTCGAGCTGCCCTGCCAGAAGCCTGTCTGCTTTGGCTAGTTGCAGACTGTGGCTTCGGGGTGAGAATTTATATCCACAAAGGGTTCTCTGAAAAGAAAGAATTCCTTGTTTGTTGGTAGGTAGCCAGGATCTTCCCAGAAGGGTCAACCTACTGCTCCTCCCCTCGGTGGCCATGGGTGGGTATTATAGCCAGGGGTTTCCATACCTGTGGTGTGGAAACTGCAGAGCTGACCTCTGCTGCCCTGTGGAAGCCTCAAGAGAAACAGGGCAAGCTGTTTTCATTCCCCTGTCTATACCAGATGAGCTTTGGGTAATTATATGCTCAGCACCTTGTACTGAGGTCAGAGTGAGACTGAACAGGACACTTGATTCGGCTCTCTCCAGGCCCGTGACAGTTGAAGGCAGCCAGGGGAACAGCTGGAGGTAGTTAAACCACTTCAAAGCAAAGGCCCAAGGTCTAGGGAGGGGTGGCTAGGCAGACCCAAAAGAGAAGATGATGGCTCCAGGGTCACATGCCAGCAATATGACCATAGGTAGGAGCTTTCCACTTGTGCCCATGGGCAATGTGGGGAGGAGAACCTGATAGCCTATATTCCTCCATTCTGTCCTAGGTGAACCTGGCCCTCCCAGTGTTTTTCATCCTGGCCTGCCTCTTCCTCATTGCCGTGTCCTTCTGGAAGACACCCAAGGAGTGTGGCATTGGATTTGCCATCATCTTAAGTGGGCTACCTGTCTACTTCTTTGGCGTCTGGTGGCAGAACAAGCCCAAGTGGCTTCTGCAGGCCATCTGTGAGTACACATAGCCCTTGCCCATACCAGCCAGGGTGGGAATTTCCAGGGTAAGGAATTGTTTGACCTGCCATGCCCACCATATAGGTTTGAGTCACTAGTATAGTGGGCTGGCATTGAGAAGGGATACCGGGAGTCCACCCTAGCTTGTCTTAGTAGGCATTCCATGGCTAGCTGCCCTTGCCAACTGGCAAAACCCCACTGCAGGCCACTATCTTGGACACAGTGGCCTGACCAAGAGATAGAGCTTAAAAAATTTGTTATGAGGCACCTGGCTTAGGGCTGGTACCAGTTAGGACCCTGTCTTTACCCTCCTAAAACTCCCAGAGGAGAGCAGTATTTGCAGACCTGGGCTATCACTATGGTCTGGGGGACTTTGAAGTTCCAGAATGGAGAGTGGCATTAGCCCAATGACATGAGTTTAGAGTTCTAGACTCACATAAAAGCCAGGCACAGGCAATCAACTACCCTACTGAACCATCATTTGTTTAGCCCGTCTCTCAAAGTTTCAGAAGTGAATAATGGGCTGGTGAGAGCAAGCAGGACAGTAGGAGCTGGCTCCAGCTTGTGCCCATCTTCTGTCCTGTGCTCACCCCTGTTCTCTCCCTGCAGTCTCTGTGACGGTGCTGTGCCAGAAGCTTATGCAGGTGGTTCCTCAGGAGACTTAGCTGCTATCCTTAGTGCCACAGAGAGTGAGTGGCATCTACTTCAAGACAACTGACCTTTGGAAGAGCAGCATCCAGGCCTGTCATCCCCCACAGCGCCAGTGAGCACCAACTGTCCAGCATCATCCACTGTTCCTCCAATGGTCAGGTGTCCACAGTGGCTGTGAAAGAACTCTGGTACGAATTTGGTCCCAGAAGGCGACCATCTTTTCATGGCACTCCGTGTTAGCACATGCTGTGAGCTGAGGCCTGGTCTTTCTGACTTTCAGGGGACTGCCACATCTGGCCTTTCTCCCCTCTCTGATTTTTGTTTGGTTTTGTTTTTGTAGCTTGCATTTGGGTCAAGTTTACACTACCAAGATGATTATTTTTTAACAAAACAGGGTAGCAAGGAGCAGGAGCTCCGTAGCCAGAGCAGCCCAGCTGGAAATGTGACGCTGCTGGCCACAGCTCTTCACCCAAGGCTGTTGTTCAGTAGCACAGTGTGCCTCAAGGGGACCACATCACTGTCACCAGGTCAAAAGAACTACTGAGACTCAGATGTTATCTGTTCTACTGTGAACTTGGACTGACAGATGGATGACGCATATTCTAGCTTGGGCTGTTTTGTTTTTCTGGGATCCTAGAGATGGAACCCCAGCCTCATTCATATGAGGCAAGTGCTCTACTGCTGAGTTATATAAGTGTAGAGCTTAGGTCTCATTGTCTTGAAGGCCTGGTGATTCCTCTTCCCTTGGCCATACGTGAAAGAGAGCTCTGCAGCCATAATCCTAATAGCAGCTGGCTGCCATAGCTAGAAGCCCATGGGAAGAGCTTGCCACCAGCTGTCAACTACAGGGCCATGAGCTCTTGTGCACTCAGGCAGGCTCTGCATCATTCAAGGGGCTGTGCTCTGGTTCTTGCAGGCACAGTCTCCCCGCTACCCCAGCTCTCTTAGAAATGGACCAGGAAGGAGGTCACAGTGACCAGTACCATGGATCTCCCACCCACACATCTCTGTTCACCTCCATAGTTCCTGAGACTGTCATCACCATCCCCTCTTTATCCCATGTAGCCATTGTCCAGAACAAGCACCCCTCCCTATTCTCTGCCACCTGTGTGGCAAGACCACTCCAGCTTCCTGAGTACGAAAGCTGCTGGCTGCATGCTGCTATCCCTCCTATGTGGACCATCCTCAGGTTTCCTGTTCTGTTCTGGGGGAGACAGTTGAGGTCCAGCCAGCGCATCTCACCAAGCCGCTGATCTGCTTGGAGTGACATCAGGATATAGACTCCCTTGCTGACTCCAGCCATTGTGGCCTGCCTGAAGCAGGGCAGTGACTAGAGTAACTGTGCAGCCCTTGCATGGTGGTAACCTTACTACTGCCCCCCACCTCCCTCTATGTTTCTGGGGTCCCCTTTCACTGGGGTGAGGAGGGAGAGGCCAGAGTGCTTCCTGAAGGCTCTCCCAGAGATCTGAACTGAGGTCCCTGTCCTGGAAATCAGGTCAGGAACCCAGTCCTAGCCTGGGTCCAAAGAGCAGGGACTCTTGGGCCATGTTCATGGTGCTGACCAAGGCCCTCTGAGAAGGCCCTGCTCATTCCTGTTTCTGATGTCCTGGGGTCTCCCACCTGTAGGTTTTTGTTTTCTTAAAGCAAGCCCTGATCACACAATCATTTTGTTCAGTGCTTTGCATTTTGGTTTTGTCCTAACATGCCACTGACCTAAAGAACGCCTGTGTCTGGCTTATTTCAGAGGTCAGTGTCTAAGTGGTGTGTAAAGGCTGTGTTCCTACCACATTGGGTCCATCTACTGTGCCATCTGAGTTGGTGATGTGGTTGTAACATCTTCACTGTTGTATTAATGGCTAACCTGTTACACTGGGCTGGGGGGTTGGTGGGGTTTGGCTGTTTTATGGGACTTTTTGTTTGTTTGTTTTTTTAAAAAAAAAGCTATTGGAATTCTAAGTTGCTGACAGTCTTGTGTGTTCTGTGTTCAGTGCCAGCTTTTCCCTGTATGGGAACCGTCTCTTTTCTCCCCGCCCACCCCTTTCTCACAGCCATACATTCCTTTGCTCACCAGCTCCCTGAGGGTGACAAGGCTGGAGGGAAGCCAGCCAGCTAGGGACACACAAAGGTCACAGGAGGGAGAAGGTTCCTGGAGGCCCCTAGGTGGGAGGGGCTTGGCCTAGAGGGGACCCTTATGCTAATTGTGCTGTGAGCTCCATCTCTGGAGGGGGATGGGAGGAAAGGGGCCCAGCAAGAAATAAAATGATTCCAGGTCATTTCATAAAACCCTCATGTAACACGAAAAATGAAAGACCCAGAGACAGATATTGGAGTTCAAGCTGAAAACCAGAACAGCAAAGTAGCTGGCCACTAGCTTTTACTTCTAGCTTAGACTGAAAGGGCTGATCCTGGAGCTCTTCACCAAGCCTCAGACTGCTGCCTCTCTCCTCATGAGGCTGGAAAGAATCCTGAGACTGCATGCCAGCTCTGAGACCTTGCTCCTGTCTTATATACCTCCCTAATGTTGGGATTAAAGGTGTGTGATCCCAGGTGCTGAGATCAAAGGCATGGGCTCTGTTACTTCACTCTTGTGTAGGCCATGGTAGCCTTGAACTAACAGAGGTCCATCTATCTCTTAATCCTGAGTCCTGGAATTAAAGGTGTGTACCACCACTGCCTGATCTCTATATTTGCTTTCTGAATCCTCAGGCAAGCTTTAATGAATCATAAATAATGTATCACCACGCCCTCTTCTCATGGACAGGTTAGAGTTCAAGGCTCAACCTAGGTGTCACCTCTCTCTGCATCATAGCATCGGTGGGTGAGAGACCCTTGAGGCCAGACCCCATCTCTGTCCTGGAACCTGTACTGGGTTTGATCTTCCAGGTCATTCCTTCTGGGTGCTGAGGTCCTCATGACCAGCCATCAGCTTCCAAATATCACTAACTGTTAAATACAGAGTGTGTGTGTTTGAAAAGCAGAGGGTTCCGATGGCAGGTGTGTATAAATCTGGGAGTGTTTGGCAGCTTCTCAAGCTTCAGGACCTGGGGCAAGTTCGTTGCTCCGAGTAGCAAGAGCATCCTGAAGCCCAGGTTGGAAACAGCACAGTAGAGGTACCTGGAAATTTGGTTCCTCTGAGGTGGGCCTTGTCTCTGACCTGCCTGTCCCATGCTACAGTACAGGACCCCCACCCCCATTTAGGAGACAGATGGGCAGCTGTGTCCACAGGCAAATGAAATGTTGGGTGGCTCATACCATCCTTTCCTGTCATAGAGTTAAGTTAGAAACCACTCTTCAAAGGCTTTGAGCCTCTCCAAGCACAAACTCGCCCTGCCTTTTATCAGCTCCCGGCCTACTCTACCCCTCACAGTCCAGCCATGCTGCCTGTGTGCCTAAATAGGACTTTGTAGTCTGCTAAGTCGTGGGTAATGGCAGGGCTGCCAAGTGGCCTCGCCTCAAGTATATGTGATCTTGTCCCCATTCAGTGAGCTCATGTGGCCCCTTGAGCCAAGACAGGTGCCCTACAAGCTCCCACAATGCTGCCAGCCCACTGCCCTCCAGCACCTGATGACACCTACACTGAGCTGATAGCCTTGTATGCCTAGAGAAGGGAATCGTCTTCCTGAGGTTAGCTGCAAATAAACCTTAACATACTCGGTCCTCATGTCTTAGAACCTTGCAAGCTGCCACTTACTCTTAACTCTTACCAACACTTAGTGGGATTATCGCATGTGGCAGGTGCATTATGGGAGCAGACAGTTCTGCAAGGCTGATGATTGAAAGATGCCATTTTAACCAAGCAAAGGGTCGCTAGCAGTTACCTTAGTGGGTCATGACATTGGGCTCAGCCAGGTTTGGTGGTCTGGCTTTTTTAATTGCTTGAGCATTTACACATCATGCCAATACTGCTCTTGATTGCATCAGACTCCAGCCTCTTCACTGTTACTTGTTTCAGGCTGGCTGCCAGGAAAGAAAGAAAACCAATTAGATCACCCAACATCTTGTCCCATTGGTCACTGCTGAGGTAGAGGAAGGGAATCAGACACTGGGTAGACCCACAACTCCATTGGTATGGCTGCTGGAAGAAGCAGTTTGAGAGACAATGTTCCACAAATCCCTGGAGCTGGTGCCAGGCATGTTCTCCCTTCCTTGAGGAAAACAGCAGTGTCGAGGGTCAGAGGGTGCTATCTAGCAGATACTTTCTCCAGCTGAAAACAGTCATCCTACAAAGCCACACACACCCATTCCCCCTCCCTTTATGCCCCCCCCCAACTTTTCAAGTCAAACCTTGTGCTGAGCACAGCAAACCCAGCTGTATAGAAAACCCAGTTGCTGCTCATTAGGGCCGCTGAGACACAGGTGGTGAGGCATCCCTGAGTAGAAATCCTGTTGGTATCCTGAGAGTAGGAAATACAAGGTTCTAGGCATCTGCTTAGCCCAGCCATTCATTGAGGACAAAATTGATGCCTCCTGCATTGTACCTAAGTTCTGCTCGCCCTGCCTCCTCTCATAACAGTGTTGACCTGGGAGATTTTTCTCTAGAGGGCAGAGAAAGAGAAAGCAAAGGTAGGAAATGGGAGCACAGAAGCAAGCCTGTGCTGTTCAGGGCTCTGTTCAACTTCCATTATTACCCAGCTGCCCTGCCTGGAGAGACCATGGGTGCAGGATGGTGCCTTATGGGCCCCAAAGCCTTAGACAAGGCCATTGAACTTGCTAGGTTGGTAGTGGTGTTGTGTATGTGTGTGTGTGTGTGTGTGTGTGTGTGTGTGTGTGTGTGTGTGTGTGTGTGTTGTATCCTTTTGACCAACAAAGCCAGCCCAGGGAAGGAATTCTCAGGCTATACTAGAGACAAGAAGATAACTTGGGGGCTGAGATCTTGGCCAGTGGGGACCCTAAGAACCTTGCACAGCCTCTAAGACCCCAGAGGATAAGCCATATTGTACCACGGCCTCTTCTGGTCATCCCCTAATTTTGGGCAGGGTGTTTAAGCATATATCTTTGACCCTAGAATACCTGTAAGTCCTTGGCCTCTCTTCAGAAACATCTGTGGCAGTGGTGGAGGTTGGCGGGCAGCACTAAGCCCCTTGTCATAGGGCATCAGGATGAGGAGGAGGAAAGGAGACATGCATACCCCAGCCACAATACTCTTCCTCCCACAGGCACTAGAGGGTGGAATGTTGGCTATTCCTCATACAGTTAGTTGAAGTGTGAGCCAAAGGTTTCTACAGTTGGGTGGTAAGGAGGAACACCCTCCCCTCAGCTCTTTCACCAGAATCTCTGCTGGATACCCTAACCCTCACCCCCACATTGAGACCTGACCCTGCGGATCCCACCTGAGAAAGTGCCAGCCAGAAGTGAGGCTCAACACACTGTATTGGATGCTGTAGGAAAAGGCAAGCAGCACTCAGTGAGGGGACCCCAAACCTCCACACCTAGAGTCCTGGACACCTGCATCATGCAGGATCAGCCACACACACAACACACAACACACACACACACGCACACACACACGCACACACACGCACACACGCACACACACACAACACACACACACGCACACACACGCACACACACGCACGCACACGCACACACGCACACACGCACACGCACACACACGCACACACACGCACACACACGCGCGCACACACACACACACGCACACACGCACACACACACACGCACACACACACACGCACACGCGCACACGCACACACACGCGCGCACACACACACACACGCACACACGCACACACGCACACACACAAATGCCTATCCTTCCTCAGCTCTTAGCCTTATCCTTCACATTGCACCTCAAGCCCAAGATATCTATCTGGCCATGCCTCCAGGAAAAGGGGCAGATCCTTCCCTCAGGCATTCCTAAACTGGCTTCATCTTCTGCCAGAACTAGATTCCTGTGTCTTGTGTATGCACAGCCATGCCAGACACTGCCCTGTTCACTTCTGGGGTCCAGTTCCAACAAGACCTTTCCTGTAGCCAAACGTAGTAAATTCTGCATGTAGGAACTCAACCACATCATTAAAGTCTGCCTCATAAAGCACACCTCCGTGCCTGCCCTCCCCGTCTCCCCCCACCCCACCCCACCCCCTCAAGCATCTCTTCTCAGATCTAGTCTCTGCCTGTTTCTCTGGAGATCAAACCTTGACTGGGTCAAAGAGAGTGATGGAAGGTTCCAGAGTCCCCTCCTTCCTTGTCATCTTCAAGGCCTCTGTTGGGCTTTGACTCTAGATGGTTCTTGTAGTTTCTGACAGTCTAAGCCAAGGCCAGGGTGTGGCCCCAACTCGCTGCCCCACCCTCTACCCTTTTTGACAAGGGACCTAGGCTGGTGGAGGCCACTCTGTCCTCTGCAAGAGGTACCAGTTAATCCTACCGACTTCACAGAGGATCCCTTAATCCTAAAGACTGTGTGGGGCCTCAGGCAAATCTGGATCAGGACACAGTTTGGCCTGAGAGCCATCTCCCACAGCCCTCGTCATCTTAAAAGGGGTTAGCCTTGCTTGTTTCACGCAACTGGACACTTCAGGCCATGCTTTGAGCCTCTGGGCAACCTTGATGTCAGTGACCCCCTCCCCCCACAATACCTACCCTTACTGCTATGACATTTCCTCCAAGCCTTCCGGGACAGGGGCATTTGATCTTTACAGGCTCCATAAGGCTGTGGAAGCACCAAGTCTGGCCTCTATTATTAGAACTGGCTGTTTTATTTCTGCACTTGCCTCTGTTAAAGATGGGCTCAAACCCACAGAGAAGCAACAGTCAAACAAATCTGGAGTTAGGCAGAGAGCTTCATTCCAAATGGTTACTGCAAGCAGAGCCAAGGGAGCAATAGAGTGGGGGACCTTCCCTCTGCCCATGTGGTCGTCAGTGTTCCACAAAACGGAATACCGGAGATGAAGGTGGAATTTGAAGTAGGCTGCACCCAGGCAGGCACACACTCCCTTCCTCCCTCAGGCTACTTGTCACCTCTCCACTGTACTCTAAAACTGCCCAACACTCTTCCTCATGATGCCTGATAGAGAGGCTGGCTGCACGTGGCCTTGGCCTCCTTTCTCACTGTTGCTGTATACAGATAAACCCTGAGGTTGCAGTGAGCTAAAACCAGCAGGTTTGCAGCTCTGATGGGGAAAGACACTCATCTGGGAAACTCACAACCTGCAGTGTCCAGTGTCTGGAGACTGGCTGGACAGGCTCACTCTCTGGAAGAAGCAAGAGAATGGTACAGAAATGGTATTCGGTCTCCTGCCATCATCAATGAAACCTGGCCAAGGATCCTGTGGCTCTTGCATATTGGAAGATGACTCAGCCATAAATACAGAGGACACAAAGTGTCCTAACACTGACTAGGGAGCAAGTAGAAATGCTCAGTCAATGCTGTGTGTATTCTAGAAGTGGCCAGTTTCTTTGTGCTGTCCCAGGGGGTGGCTGTATGTGTGTGAGTTGTCTGCAGAACTTTACGATCAGCATGACTGTCACACTCTGACCCACAAACTCTGTTGCGAAGGAGGGGCAGCCTGCTGCTGCTTTGTGGAGGGGGTCTGAGTGTGGAAGCATGTTTTCTTGCTATGTCTGAAATACCTGTGGAGAGTCATGCCAAAATTAGGACTTGCCGGAAGGGAACTTGAGTCCCACAGTCTGGGTAGGAAGATTCCATTTCTCTTTGATTTTTTTCTTTTTCTTTTTCTTTGGAGACAGCCTCACTAAATTGCCCAGACTGGACTTGAATTTACTCTGTTGGCCAGACAGGCTTTGAATTTATAACCTGTCTCTGCCATGAGTAACTGGACCGACAGGCTTGCACCAGCAGACCTGGCCCCCGTGAACTTGAATCACGATGTTATTTCACTTGTTCCCCAAAACAACACATTTTAGAGGAGCTGCTCAGAGAAGTTCGTTGGCTCCAGGGAAGTTGGTGTGGATTGGGAGCTGTGTGGGGGCCTGGAGCAGCTCTTGGGTAAAGACTCTCTGCACTGTGTATAGGGTCATGCATATCACTGTGGGCATAGCTTTTCTTCATCTGTCTGTCTGCCTACCTGCTACCTTTCTCCAAGTTCATGATGCTCTTTCTCCATTTGTCCTGAGACCCCAGGAGTCTTTTCTTACCCGGGTGTCTGACTTTGACATTGGATCATTAGATGAGCCACAGTTCACTACTCCAGGAGAAGGGGTCTCATTCTTCAGCTCCTGGGCAGGCAGGAAGCTGGGGAAGAATGTCGGGTGCCTTCTCCACTGGAGTTGCTCCTCTATACTGCTTTCTCCGAGATGGAACCTCCAATGCAAGCTCCCAAAACAGATACCTCTGAGACGCAGCAAGCCCAAAGTCTCTAACTCACTGAGCCCAGATTCACTGAGCTGAGCCTCCTTCCCTCCTGATGGGGCCTCTCCTGGAAGCAGGGGAAAGACTTGGCTAGGAGCAGACTGTAAAGCCCCATCCCTGTCCCACACCAGCAGGTTCCAGCTGCCCTCTACTGTCCTCACAGTGGGTAACAAGCTTCAATGGACTCTGTGGTTTCTAGTTCACCAGGATCTGAGCCTGTGAGCAAGACAGGGAGTGGACATAACATTAGGCTTCCTGAGTCAGAATCAGAGCTGGCCCAGGCTTTCAGTTTTTACAGATGGAGAAACTGAGGCCAGGGGGAGACTGATGGGGAGTGAGAACCTATTTGATGTACTCAACTGAGTTATGCAACCATGAAGAGGGATGTGCACTCTAGTTAGGGTTTGTTGTCAAAGAGCATGGACCTGTGGTTTTAATGAATCATGATTCAGTGGGTGAAGGTTAAGGCAGGGTGTCACTCTAGCCCAGGCTAACCTGCCACTCACTCACACTCCATAGCTGAGGCTTCAAATTCCTAGAGGTCTGCCTATCTCAGCCTCTCAGCTCTGGGCTTTTAGGCATAACCTACCACACCCAGCCTTGAATCACTTGGAAACCTGAATAGATATATCGTCAAAGGGCACAAACTAAAAGGCTCCAGATGGACACTGGGTTTTGCAGAAGGCCTTTGTGGTAGCAGGGATCTGGAGCCCACCTAGGACTATGCAATGAACTTAAGTCCTGGGGACAGACAAGCTCCATTTAAAGTAGGGCAGACATCATTGAGAAAGGGCATCACCCAAAAGGTAGTGGAGCTGAGACCTTACAGTAAGCTGAATGAAGGGCTGGCTGCACAGACTATCCCATGAGCTTCTAGCCAAAGAAATACGGGAAAATAACATGGCTCACAAGAGGAGAGTAGTAGTGGTTGGGCCTGTGGTACCCAGAATGTGGCTGTCAGGTTTTCCAGGACTGTAGAGGTGAGTGGAGGAAGGTGGAATTTTGATTTTCTGGACTGGCAGACCCAAAGAAACCAGCAGGTACAGGCAGTCAGGCCCAGAAGGTTGGGAGATGAGAGTCCTTGAGGCATCTGCAACTGGAAGCCAGAGAGAGCTGTCTGCTGTCATCTTCAGAATGTCTGGTCTGTATTGAGAGGTTATCTTGAGCCCATGCATTCACCGTTTCTATCCAAGACTTGGGTAAATTCACAGAGGTGCCAGGACTTAATGTAACACTTGTTGCTTTAATGATTAAGATGCAGTCTGTGTGTGTTCTGGGCCTTGGTGTAACTCCTCTACCCACTTTTCCAACCAGGGTTGAGCCACTGTCTCTGCTCCCCACCCCCTGCACTCCATGCCCATACATACATACCTCAGGGATTTTGCATAGGTGTGCCTCCCTGGGTTCCCTATTTCCTGTTCCCAGTAAGTCCCCGACTCCTTGACTGTAGAGCCCAAGGTTCTGGCTTTCCCCCTCCTTAGTTCATTGTGACATTTGAGAGTCACCTGCCCACATTGAACTACCTCTGGGCACCGATAAGAACATGTTGGAGGGATTCCTGGAGACTATAATGAGAACTATTCCAGAGGATCCTAGCCATGAATGTCAAGTGAGTTACTCTGCCTCTGTGGACCTCCTGTGAGTGGGTATAGTGAAAGGACTGGCTGTGCAAGGGGGAGGAGGAGCAAGATGGAGAAAAGGCAAGGGACTCCTCCTGCCCCTGTTCCCTCTTCCCCTGGATTCCTCTGGATCCCAGGTGCTTCCTAGAACCCCTTGCCCACAGTGATGACTGACAGTTTGGTGGGGAAATTGTTCTCTGGCCTTGCATACACTGCCTGCAGCCTGCTTTGGAGGAGACCTGAGGGAACATTTCTCAGAAGCCTCTGGGGTAAACTCTTAGTAACCCAGGCTCGGGGAAGACAGTTTCTTTCCCAAGACACAGCTGGGCTCAGTGTGAAGCCACCACCACTGTTCTGACTGTAGCCTGAGAAAAACCATTGTGCCAAGTCAGAGCCTAGAGCACAAGTGGCAGACTACAGGAAGGATATGCCTGTCCCCCAGCTGCCATTGCAGTCTCTCCTATATGCCTCAGGCTCCCATTCCTGGGACACATTGCATGGTTTTGGGCGTGAGCCAGGTTCTTCCGGGATGCCCGCAGCCGAGTTGAGCTGCTGCTGCTCTGGCTGTTTTGGTTCCCATCCCCTTCGGGAGCTGCTCTGGGGTGACATTGCTGCCCCCTCCACTTGGGTCAGGCCTGGAGTGGACACCAGTGGGCAGGACTTAGTCTCACCTCCTCAAGGACCTCTATATCTTCAAATTGAGTCCTTCCAACTTGCCATTGGTCAGAAGAGGCCACTTGCCCACAGTTCTGCCGTGGTTGATACCCATTGCAAGGGAACATGTAGTAGTGGACCCCAGGGCCCCAAGCAAGATAGTTTTAGTAACCCAGTGCTCCCAGGATCAGTAGAGTCCTCTCTACAGGGTAGCAGTGAGTGGGGCTGCCCCCTTCACTGCTCAGCCCAGCTTTTCTGATGATCAGCCCCCTAACCCCAGCCCCAGCCCCAGCCCCCATCATAAGCCTTCACTTCCTGCATCCTAGGGAGCCCTTCATCTCCCAGTGTGCCTGGCTATTACCACTCTGAAGAAGGGTCTGCTCCCCTGCCACCCTACAGCTTCCTTCCCTCTACATTGGCTGGACGACTCTGTTCCACAGCATATCTTAACAGCCCCAGGAGACCACACTGTGCCAATGGTGACAAGTTCATTATGAGAGCACACGTGAGCCATCAGTGAGGGCTGGCACTGAGGGCTAGCATCGAGAATGTGGTGTGGAATCCTTAATCCTTTTAGGAGAAACAATTGTGATCCCCATATGAGGCAGGTTCAGATCAGGTCTTTACACATTTTTTTTTTCTGAACTCTGTAAGCAGCAAACATTTCATTTGGAAACCTGTTACCTAGTTGTTGCCCATGCATCTCAATAGCCCAGTTAGCTTCCGGTTGAGCAGGGATGGTCTGACTGTAGGAGGATGAGGGACTGATGTGCGTACCTTCCCCAAGTGTAGGATGTAGAGGAAATCAGTCCATCGGGGAGCCTGTGATTCTACAGTCCCTTCCTAGTACACCCAAAGAAGAGTCATGGGTGCTAGAGCTCAGACAATTCCAGCCATGTGTCACAGGTGACAGGCAGGGTAGACACAATCAGTAGAGGGCCACTGTGCAGAGATGAGAATGATGGGCAGTTTGGTATAGTGGCATGAGGCAGTTTACAATCTAAGCGACACTGAAAGGAGCCTTTGAGGGGCTGAGGCGATGGCTTAGTTGATAAACAGTTTGATAGGCAAGCATGAGGACCTGGGTTTGATCCCCAGAACAGACACAAAAAGCCAGGCTCAATAATCTCAGCAACAGAAAGACAGGGTGGCAGAGACAGGAAGATGGATCCCTGGGACTTGCTGTGTCAGTCAAGGGACAGCTTACAGGTTCTCTTCTCTACCACGTGGGTTCCAGGGATCAAACTCAGGTCATCAGGCTTGGTAGCAAGCACCAATACTTTTTTTGTTAGTTTGGAGTTTAGAGGTTTGGTAGTTTTTGGTTTTGTCTGTCTGGGTTTTGTTTTGTTTTGTTTTGTTATGGTTTGGTTTGGTTTGGTTTGATTTTTGGTTTTTTTGAGACAGGGTTTCTTTGTATTGCTTTGGAGCCTGTCCTGGATCTCGCTGTGTAGACCAGGCTGGCTTTAAACTCACAGAGACCCTCCTGCCCCTGCCTCCCAAGTGCTGGGATTAAAGGCGTGCACCACCATCACCCGGCTGTTTGTTTTTGAAACAGGGTCTCACTGCATATCCCAGATGCCCTTAAACTCACAATATAGCCCAGGCTAGCCTAGAACTCACTATATAGTACAAGCTAGTCTCAAACTTGCAATCCTCCTGGCTCACCACAGCCCCCTTACCTGAGGGCTGGCACTACAGATATGCATCACTATAGCTGGTGACATTGTGACTTTGCCAGCAGGAGACTTTTGGATTCCTGTGGAAATGAGGCTCAGTCCTGCACACTGGTGTTCACTCCAGGTCTGAGCCTGGGTGGCAACTGGCTCTGACTTAGAGACCTAGCTCAACCCATGGTGATGGGTCATTTGTGCCACTAGCAGAGATAGGAGCATCCTGGCTCCATCTTGTTTTTGGGAGCTCTGGAAAAATCAGCCTTTTGGAGTGCCAGCTACATGGGCAGGTCTAAGCTCCTTACCCTGAAAGAGGAGATAAGTGATGGGGACCATTTCATACACATTAGTGAGCATCTATGGGGTTTCTACAGAACATTCTAGAAGGTCCCAAACAATAGCAATGTCTAGAAGAAACAGCTCCAAACTGGGACGGATGGTATGCAAGTTACAGCTCCTATTGACATCCTCTCCACTGGTGCCTTCTGCCCAACACCAATCTTGTCCACTTCACCCTTCTTAACACCCAACACCAACTGTCCCTCTTGGCTCTGATACCTGGACCTCTATTTTCCTTTCACTGTGTGCTTATGAGGGTAAGAGAACAGGGTCCTGTTAGGTGAGGCTCTTGTAGCACCTGGGAACAGCGTTTGGAGGTGGAGGGAGAGGAGGGGACTCAAAAGGGTGGGACTTAGCATGGGTGCTACCCACAACACTAGAGAGAGAGGGGTGTTAGGGCTCGCTTATTTTATTCTATTTTTAAAAGATTTTATTTCTTTATTATGTATGTAACATTCTGCTTCCATGTATTTCTGCACACCAGAAGAGGGCACCCAGATTTCATAAAGGATGGTTGTGAGCCACCACGTGGTTGCTGGGAATTGAACTCAGGACCTCTGGAAGAGCAGTCAGTGCTCTTAACCTCTGAGCCATCTCTCCAGCCCCTATTTTTTAATGTTTATTTTTATGTTGTGTGTATGAGTGTTTAGCCTTCATGCATGCAATGTGTGCCTATGCAGAGACCAGAAGAAGGAGTTGGGTCCTCAGGAACTGGAGTTACAGATGATTGTAAACTGCCATGTGGGTGCTGGGACTAGAACCCTGATCCTCTGGAAGAGCAGCCAGTGCTCTTGACCACTGAACCACCTCTCATTTATTCCTAAGATTGTATAATTCAGGATTGGCTTCACAGAGTAAGCACCAACCTTTGTTTTTAATTTCTAAAAATTTTCCTGTATGTACATTCATGTATGTGCACGTACCCAAAGCCATGCTGCATATGTGGACATCTTTTGGGATGTCCACATCCCAAAAGAGAGAACAAACTTTTGGGAGTTGGTTCTTGCCTCCCACCTGTTGTGTCAGGATTGCTCTTGTTTCTGCTTCTGTAGAGATTATTCCAGGGTAGCTGGCCCAGGAGCCTCTGGAAGATTCACCGCAGTACCTGTAGTACTGGCTCTTAACTCCTTCTGTCTTGCACCCTGGTTCCTCTCACCTCCCTGGGCTCAACCTCATGAGATATGCAACAGCTATGACAGGCCTGCAGGATGGACTGGCCTCGGGACTGGTCTTGGTTCTGCAGGGACCCTGGTCACCGCCCCAACATGATAGGCTGACCCTGAAAAGGAGATTGGCATCCAGATATGTGTGTGCAGTAGGGGCTGGGCTGAGGGGAGATGCATAAAGACAAAGAGAAGAGGCCCATGTAATCTGTTTGCTAACAAAGACTTTGCTTCCAAGGGCTGTTGCATGAGACGGTGATATTAACAGACTTGGCTAGACTATTGTCCTTGTGCAAGCAGCTTATGAAAATGCTGTGGTCTTCACATCCAGTAATGAGGCCTACCATGGGCACTGGTCCAGGAGGTGGCCCCCTGCTAACCTCCAACTCCATTTTATTAGGAGTCTGTGTGTGTGTGTGTGTGTGTGTGTGTGTGTGTGTGTGTGTGTGTGTGTGCACTATGCCATCACACAGCTCTGCTAGTGTGTGATGTGTGAGTCTTTGTTAGTTCTGGTAGCTCTCAGTTGGAAGTGGTGGTTCCCATCTGTAATCCCAACTACCGAGTTAGCCGCTGCCAACCTGGGCAATTTAGTGAGATCCTGATTCACAAGTTAAAAAAAAAGAAAAGAAAAGAAAAGAAAAGAAAAGAAAAGAAAAGAAAAGAAAAAGCCAGGGAGATGTATGACTCAGTGGTAGCACTTACCTAGTGTATACAAGACCCTGAGCTTAATCCCCTGAACAGGAGGGAAAAAACACAACCTGGCAGTTTTCATGGTACCATGATGGGGCTCACTGCTGGGGTGGGGGTTGGGGGAGGCAGGAAGCCAGAGTCTGTGTGGCCTGGGCAGTGGCTCCTTCTGATGGCAGCTCTTGTGTTTCCCAGCACCTGCTGATGGATCAGCATTGACCTTGACCTTGGGAGGTGAGAGGGCTTAGCCCAGAAGAGAGAGATGCTTGTCCTGATGGTGTCTGGTGCCCGCTGGGAATATGGTAGACCTTCCCTGACCCCATGTGGCCCTCAAGGCTTAGCTGAAGCTTGGTGGGGTGAGTGTCTGGAAAGAGAGATCTCCCCAGTGGTGCTCTCCAGACTTCTGGCTGCCTGGAAGAGAGCTGGCTCTGAGGGAGAGGATGCCTGGGCCTTGGGTCCCTGCCCTCAACTCTGCCTATCCAGGCCCCTCTCTGCTCAGCTCTGCACTCTGTTCCTACTCCACAAGCTTCCCAGTCTGGAGACTTCCAGTTAAGGTCAGGAGTGGAAACTCTAAAGGTGAAAGATGGTATCTGCACCCCACTGCCCTGCTCGTATCATCAGGAGTAGCTGTACTTTCCCATAGCTGCTGCAGGTTAATGAACCCTCAGAGTAGTCATGGTGGCTCAAGGCTTTAATCCCAGTCCTCTGTAGGCAGAAGTAGGAGAGACTCAGTGAGCTGCAGGCCAACCTGCTCTACATAGCAAGTTACAGGTCAGCCAGAGCTACATAGAGGCCTTGTGTCAAAAGAATGTGCCTCCAGAAGACAGGCTCCAGGTCTAACCCTGATGCCCGTGAGTGTGACCTGACTCGGGAACAGTCTGAAGATATGATTAGTTCCCATGAAGTCAGACTGATATATGAGGGGCTCGAGTCCTATTTGATTACATACTCAGCAATACTAGGGATTGACCCCTGGGCCTTGGGAGTGCTAGACAAATGCTAGACCACTGCACTTCCAGCCCTCTCTTTCACTTTTTAGCTTTAGACAGGGTCTCGCTATGTTGTCCTGAATGGCCTAGAACTCATTCTATCGCCCAGGCTGGTCTTGAATTTACATTCCTCCTACCTCATCCTCCTGAGACGCTTGGATGGCAGGCCTGAGCCACCAGACTCAGAGGCTGTTGATCTTATTAGAGAAAGTACATTTTAACACAACTACAGATTATGTAGTCAGGGAGGCAGAGCCTAAATTGATGTAGCCACTAACTATGGAATGCCTGGAGCCTGCAGGACCCAGCCATATTTGGATGCCAGCCTTCTGCTCTGAGGACTATGAAAGTATAGCATCTATTGATGCTTAATCACAGCAGCCACAGGGACACTAATTCCAGCAGCCCTGGCTAGGTCCTGGAAAATCACTGCCTTCATCACAGCAGCCCT
This sequence comes from Cricetulus griseus, assembly GCF_003668045.3. Lineage (NCBI taxonomy): Eukaryota > Metazoa > Chordata > Mammalia > Rodentia > Cricetidae > Cricetulus > Cricetulus griseus. The sequence goes on along the minus strand of NC_048596.1, from coordinate 198,507,963 downwards.
AGCATTAGAACCCATGCCCACTGCCTCCAGAGCCCTGAAGCCAGGCTGACCTATGACTCTTCCCTGTATGACAACACTCCTGGATTCTCTGGGGGTACCCTGACATAAAGGTACCTGTAGGTTCAGATGCTGTCTAAGAGATACATCCACCCTTGGTTGCTCCTGGAGCAGTTCAAAAGCCCAAGGACTCAATGACTAAATCTACCGTGTGGACTGAAACAGTGGAGAGGCTTCTGGTGGGGTGGGAGGAGCAGGGTGTCATATGGAGGGATTTGTGAAATGTGCAGGCTTTGATGTCCTGGTGTCACTGCCTTATACAGTCTTAAGAAAGTTCTGGTTTACCTCTCACAGCATAAAAGGATGAAGAACAGGCTTCTTAGTAGTCCCAGGCTCTGAGAGCCATTGCATGCTCTGAATTTTGGTTCCCAAGTAGCAATGAAATAGGAATCTACCCACAACACCCATGGGAGTGTGAGAGGGACTAAAGGGAGCTGTGGACCAGGCAATGCAAAGGTGACAGAGGGCACCAATGGGCCAGCCAAGCCCACACAAAGTGTCTGTGCCACAAGGCTGTGCAGCCTGGACTTCCAGGTGGAACCTGTTTTGTTTTTGGAGACAGAGTCTCACTATGTAGCCCTGGCTGGCCTAGAACTCATTATGCAGACCAGGCTGCCCTCGAACTCACAGATGTCTACCTGCCTCTGCCTCCCATGTGCTGGGCTTAAAAGCGTGTGCTACCAACATAGGACTTCCAGGCAGAGCCTGTGACAAATGATTACTCATAGCTCAACCACAGACCTGAGTTCTCCCACAGCCTGGAGGCTGTAAGGCCAAAGTCAAGGTGTTGGTATGACCACCTTTCCTCTGACCAACTCCTGCTCTCCAGCTTTTGCTAATGGGGACAATCTCTGGTGTCCCCGGCTCATGGCTACCTCACTGTAGTTCCTGTCTCTGGTCATCACATGGCCTCTTCTGTCTGTGTTTCTTCTTCTGTCTTATAAGGACACTAGCCATTGAATTTAGGGCCATTCTAGTTGTATAAATAAATTCACCTCAACCATTACATGTGTTATGATTTTTTTCTTTTTGAGACAGGGTTTCTGTGTAGCCCTGGCTGTCTTAGAATTCCTCTGTAGACCAGGCTGACCTCAAACTCATAGAAGGCTATCTGCCTCTGTCTCCCCAGTGCTGGGATTAAAGGCTAGCACCACCATGACCTGCCCAATGATCTTAGTTCTAAATATTGTCACATACAAGGTTTCAGTGAGAATGGAAAAGACACCATCATATTCTGATTCAGACAACCATGTGCCATTTGGGGCCAGTCTATAACCTGAGCAGGTGTCCCAGGTACTCTGGGCAGCACTGAAGGAGCCTAGAATTCCGTCAAGTTATGTTGGAGTCTAGCATGAGACAAGCCTTTGCCCTGGCCCAGTCTTGACTCTCCCTCCCTCTTGGCTGGTGACTTTCCAGCACAGCCAGAACTCAGCTCCAGGCAGGATACATGAGCCAGGCCAGCGATGGCCAGCATAGCAAATATCTTCCAAGAACAGGAAGTTCTGTGTAGTGCCACTATGGACAGGAAGGCCAGGTGTCAAAGGCATCTGGACTACAATTGAAGCCTTGAGGGTCCTAGATGTTACTTCTCCCCTGTAGCCACAGAGCTCATCCAATGAACTCTGCCATTGAGAACAAGCAAAGGTTGCAGGTGTTTCTTGGGTAGGTTCCAGAGCAGTGTGTCAACATCCAGTGCCTTTCCTGTTCACCCATGGCCAACGTGTCTTACCCAGTACCACGCCCAGGTCATGGATAGTGCTCTGGGGCAGCAGGCCCTCAAGTTGAGCTTTGTGTGTTTTCTGATCGATGCTCCACCTCTCTCTCTCTCTCTCTCTCTCTCTCTCTCTCTCTCTCTCTCTCTCTCTCTCTCTCTCCACCCTCTTTATTGTTGTTGTCCGGGTTTTGTTTTGTTTTTATTTGTTTGTTTTGAGACAGGGTTTTTCTGTGTAGCTTTGGAACCTGTCCTGGAACTCACTCTGTAGATCAGGCTGGCCTCGAACTCACAGATATCTGCCTGCCTCTGCCTCCCGAGTGCTGGGATTAAAGGCATGCGCCACCAACACTTGGTTTCAGGGGCCATTTATCACGGACTGATATCTTTGGAGCTGCAATCGGGACCAGCCGAACAACCCCAGGTCTGATCCTGAGTGAAGGAGTGTGGACAAGGCATAGGTCTAGCTATCCAAGGATGGTAAAGAAGAGACAGAGACATCTGGTCATATCAGGAGGGCAAATAGTTAATACTGAAGGCCACAGTTTATTGGTAGATCATCTTAAGTAACCATCCAAAGGTGGGGGCAATGGTAGAAGACATCTACTATCATGTATAAAGGGCTGATAGCAAATATTTCCCTTAATCCTAGAGACACTCCTTTGCAGCAGGTACTCAAGCTCTCAGGCACTCCAGACCAGCACATCTCATTAGCCTTCAAGGTGGGTGTAGACTCGCTCTGGCCCAAAGCTGTTGTTATTTAGAATAGGAGCCATTCCCCAATGAGGTTACCAGCTGACAGCTAAAAGACAATAAGAATTCTGGGCTCTTGAGAACTTATGGTGGGTGGAATAGATACCCGACACACTCCCACCCCCAATACACACCTAGGGTTCTAGAGCCAGCAGAGCCAAGAAAGTACAGGAGAGAGAGGTGGAAGGCAGAATAGACAGCCTGTTGAGATTGAACAGTGGGCTGTACTGTGCCAGTGGCAGGCATAACCAATGGATCACAGCACTCCTAATCCTGTGTTTCTTGATTTTAGCATTTGAACTCTGGGCTATCTCTCTCTCTCTCTCTCTCTCTCTCTCTCTCTCTCTCTCTCTCTCTCTCTCTCTTTCTCTCTCTCTGAGACAGGGTTTCTCTGTGGCTTTGGAGGCTGTCCTGGAACTAGCTCTTATAGACCAGTCTGATCTTGAACTCACAGAGATCTGCCTGCCTCTGCCTCCCAAGTGCTGGGATTAAAGGCGTGTGCCACCACCGCCCAGCCCATAATTCTCTCTTCTTAAAAAATGAAATATTTAGATTTGTGGAGTGATGGTAGCATATACCTTTAATCCCAGCACTTGGGAGGCAGAGGCAGGCAAATATCTGAATTTGAGGCCAACCTGGTCTATAGAGCAAGTTCCAGGACAGTCAGGGCTACACAGAGAAACCCTGTCTTAAAAAACACACAAAAAAGTTTTTAATATATTTATTTTTAATTTTCTTAAAAGATTTATTTATTTACCATGTATTCAGTGTGTGCCAGAAGAGGGCACCAGATCACATTACAGATGGTTGTGAGCCACCATGTGGTTGCTGGGAATTGAACTCAGGGAAGAACTTGGGAAGAACAGTCAGTGCTCTTAACCCCTGAGCCATCTCTCCAGCCCCTGTTTTTAATTATTTTATGTGTATGGGTGTTTTGCTTGCATACATGTCTTTGCATCATTACTTGTATGCCTGAGGAAGCCAGAAGAGGGTGTCAGATCCCCTAGAATTAAAGTTACAGGTGGGTACTGGAAGTTGAACCTGGGTCCTCTGGAAGAGCACACAGTGCTCTTAACCATGGAGCCATCTCTCTAGGCCCCATAATTTTTTCTTATGAAGCCCTTCATTGTGTCCTGTGCTCTGGGATATTGAGAAGCCATGGCCTCCACTGATCGATGCCAGCATATCCTTCTTAGTTAATTGTGAAAAAAAATTAAGAAATGTCTTCTGATTTGTCAAATGTCTCCCTGGGGATCTGCACAGCCAGCTTCGATGCTTAATAGCTGGCACAGGTCAAACATTGGCAGCGCCTGCTGGGGTGCAGGGCACTGATAGGCATCTGTTTGTTGTAGGTGACCAGCCTTAGGCATTTTAGTGACATCCTATCAAAATGCAAATAGCCACCTTGGGCTCCCACTGTCCCATGAGGGTTATGATGAGGCCAATGCCTAGCATGACCTCTAGCCTCCTCTGCCCTCCTGAGAAGCAGTGCCTCTGGCTACACACAACTCACAGAGAGCTGCTGTCTGGCACCAGATGAGGGTGGTCATGTCAGAACAGCTCAGATGAGCAACCAGCTCCTCACACTTGACATTTCCAACCACACAGGTGCCCCTCAGGCACAATAGAGGGAACACACTGCATGGGGCCTACAGGGAAAGGCATGCTCACTCCCATCCCATTCACGAACCTGGGAGATAAGCAGGGCACATGGCTGATGGTCTGTGTCCTTGCACTGTGTCCAAGCCCCATCTCTCCTGCCACTGGTACTGGGTTCACGGATCACCCATGGCATGAGGACATCCTGGGAAACCGGCATGATACAGACCTTGAAAGAGCAGGAGCCAGGTACACCCCACACAGGGCCATCTCCTACAGGGGTACAGAGGAGTCTGTTGGACTCCTATGCAAGAGTCCTCAGGCAAGCCCAGGCAGAGCTATGGGGCCAGAGAAACCTCAGATGGGATGCACTGCACAGGGCAGAAGCAGAATATCTCTTTGAGTAGGGATAAGGCAGGGCTGGATAACAAGTGGGCTCCAGTAGAAGCAAGCACAAACTAGAAAGGCTGGGGACAGTCCTCTGTTCAGGTCAGCGTGTGTCAGTGCCTGGCTTTGAACATCAAGGGCTGGCTGGGGCCAAGGCTCAGATAAGCTGTGAGTACAGCTTGTGCCCCAGGGTTGAGAAGCTTAGCTCTGAGAGCTGCCAAGATACCCTCCCCTTCCCTCCCTGCTCTTCTGATATGGGCCTGCCTCTGTCAGAGCATCTCCCTTTCTCCAGAGAGGGCCTTTCCGTAGTCTGGTGAGCTAATGGAAGGCAGGGGACAAGGAGGAGAAAGAAGGGGAATCATGGTCCTGAAATGTGCCCTCCCTCCTTCTCCAGCAGTGAGGCCTCTAGGCAGGTCTGTCCCACATGGCTGCACAGTTTGTACACCTGGCACCAGCCTCTGCTTCTGCATACCCAGGCCTGGACCCCATTTAGCTCTAGGATAGGGCATTTATGTCTTTACACAGAAAAGGTGCCCAATAGCCACACCTCCTGTTGGGCAGCACCCTTTAATAATGTGTGCCTCGGGGAAAGCCTGTTGGAATGGATCAGCTTCAAATTTAACAGCTTAGATCACTTGAAGGGCAGCTGTGCCCTGGGTAGCCTGGATTCCGGTTCCTGCTGCCTCAAAGCATTTTCATTCACAAGCCTGGGCAGGGAGGGCCGGAATCACGGGCTGGAGAGACTTCACCCACCCTCCCACCACCGTCCCTTTCCCTGTGCCCTCTCATGATGAACTCAGGACTCTGTCATGTGCACCCCCCCAGGAAACACTTTAGCCAGTGTTACCAAGCTGAGGGGTGTGGGAATGAATGCCCTGGGGAACAGTTACAGTGTTACTCAAGGTAGGATCTGAAGCTGTGTCCTGGCCGCCTGACCAACTCAGACTCAGCCCCTGTCCTCGAAAATCCAATTAAAAGAACCATGGTCATGGTAAAAAAAATAGAAAAAAAAAAGAGGGAGAGAGATAAATTCAATCAGTATAGCACATTAGGAAGACAGACCAAGAGGTCCAGCGATGCCCTGCTTAAGTCTATCTTCAGGTTCCTCACATGAGATTTAGGTTTAAATGGAAGACAAAAGAGTATACACAGCTAAGCAGTACTGGCCTGGGTGTGGTCCTGTCCATCACTGACCTCCTAGAGTCTCAGCTCTACTCTCCTGTAAGGTGGTCTGAAAGTCGCAAGTCTCTTTGCTGAAGAAAGTGTCCCTTCTGGCTGGCCCAGGCTTTAGCACTTTCTTTTCCCAGCTTGAGATTCCTGGGGGAATTATAATTTCTCTCATTTGGCATAAATTCTCTCATTTCCCTTTGTCAGAAAACACCTTATTGCCTTCATCCCCTGAATACAGAATTCTGGGTTAGCATTTTCTTTCTTAGCATGTTTCCATGCTGCTCTAACATTTTCTCACAGATAGTGAGGTTAAACACTGGTCCATTTATTCTTATTTCTATTCCAAACATCCATCCACATTTGGGTAGGCAAACAAATGGGCAAGTAAACAAATACGGTTGTGATAGTTAAGTTTTATTGCTGCTGGGCATAGTGTCCAACACCTTTAACCCCTGCACTTGGGAGGTAGGGGTAAGGCAGATTTCTGCATTCAAGGCCACCCTGATGTTCAAATCAAGTTCCAGGACAGCCAGGGCTACACAGAGAAACCCTGTCTTGAAAAAACAAAAATGTTTTAATTGTCAGTTTAATGCAATCTAGAATCATTTGGATAGAGTTTCAGTGAGGGATTGTCTTGATTGCTGATTGATATGAGAGACCCTAGCCCACTGTGGGTAGCACCATTCCCTGAGCGTGAGGTCCTGGCTTGTAGAGTGGGGACTAAGCACAGGCAGGCATGTATTCATTCTCTCACTGCTCTTGGCTGTGAATGTGACCAGCTGCTCAAGTCCTGTCCTGCCTTCTCCACAGTGATGGATGGTACCCAGAATTGCAGCAAAATCAACACTCTCTTTTATGAATTTATTTGGTTTTTTGAGACAGGGCTTTTCTGTGTAAGAGATCTGGCTGTGCTGGAACTCGCCCTCTCAACCAGGCTGGCCTCAAACTCAGAGATCCTTCTGTCTCTGCCTCCTGAGTGCTGGGATTAAAGGTGTGAGCCACCACATCTAGCAACTAATGAACACTTCCTTCCTTCCTTCCTTCCTTCCTTCCTTCCTTCTTTTTTTTCTTTCTTTTCTTTTCTTTTTTCTTTTTTCTTTTTTTTTGGTTTTTTTTTGAGACAGAGTTTCTCTGTCTGTATTGCTTTGGAGGCCGTCCTGGTACTTGCTCATTAGACCAGGCTGGCCTCAAACTCACAGAGATCCACCTGCCTCTGCCTCCTAAGTGCTGGGATTAAAGGTGTGCGCCATCACCACCCGACAATGAACACTTTCTTAAAGTTACTTTTGTCCAGGTGTTTTATTGAAGCAACAGGAACAAAACCAGGCCAGTGGTCCATCCACGAGATGGAATATTACGCAGCCACGAAGCACTGCCATATACTGCAATGTAGAGGAACCTGGAAATTATGATGTTTGAGGAAAGAAGCCAGACACAAGGGACCGTGTCATAGGAACCACTGACATGGCATGTCTCAGATAAGCAGATCCACAAAGATGTAGGATGTGTCTGGCAATCAGAATTGTAATGGGGGAAGCTGGAAGTGGTAACTGTGGGGTTCATTGGGAGAGATGACAATCCTTTGCCATAATGATGGGAAAACCACTGACCACAGTTTGGACTGGTAGGTCCTATGGCAGGTGAGTATGTCTCATAAGCTATTGCCATTGGTACTGTGGTCTGGGTTCTGCCTTCCTCGCCACCTGTCTCTGTCTTGTTATGCAGTTTGGGCTCTGGAAAGTATATGACTTTGTGACCCCCAAAGTAGTAATAGTTGTAGTAGTTGTTGTTGTTCTCCCCCTCCCTCTCTCCCTCCCCCTTCCCCTCCTCCTGTGATTGGGTGATCTGCCTGCCTGTCTACCTGAGCACCACATGTATGCCTGGTGCCCACCGAGGCCAGAAAAGGGAATCGAGTCCCCTGGTATTAGAATTATAGCTGGTTGTGAGCAACCGTGTAGATGCTAGGTATCCAACCTGTGTCTGTGGAGGAGAAGTCAGTGTTCTTAACTGCTGAGCCATCTCTTCAGCCCAACTTTCTAATTATTGATATTTAAGAACAGAGATGTCCCTAGAGCAGTTAGAGCACAGAAGGGCAGACTGAGGGTGGGGCGGGGCATATGGAAGGGAAGACAGAGGGAGAAAGCCACCATGTCCCCCAGCTCAGGCCAAGTCTGCTATCACCTCCCACTCTCCCAGAGACTTGCTCTCCATACTGTTACTTCTGGTTCATGGAGAAGGCGAGATTCTGACTCCCTCCTGGCCTGGCTCTGCCACCTGCTGAGAGCAGCCACCATTTCCAAGCACCATGTGACCCTCAGTGTACAGCGAGGGAGAACATGTCAGTGTTCCTTGATCACCTGGGCATTCTTGTGGCTCTCTTGCCTACCTAGCTTGCTCATTCATACCCCAACAATGGCTTCCAACCACTTGTGTTCATTCTCTTTGTCACAGTGTCTTAAAACACACAAGGGAGTGATTCTGTTACACCAGACTTCCACACCATGTCTCAGAGGGCCAAGTCAAGGTGTGGGGAGGGCTCCTACCAGAGACTCTGGGGAAAACACACCTTCAGTTCTTGGGCTTGCCCTTTCTTCCATCTTCAAAATAAAACAGGCCATGTTTTCTCTCTGTCTGCCTATTTGTCGCTTCTGATAATCCAAGATAGTTGTACCTTTCAGGATCTTGAACTGAGCCATACCTGTTAAGCCCTTTGGGCCTAGAAGGTCATGGCCACAGGTTCCTTCTGGGATCTGGGATCTGGGAGTTTGGGAGTGTTATCATGACCCTCTAGCCTTTAGGTGCTGCAGCTCATTTCAATCACTAGTCACTACTTGTGATCTGCAGCAGATATGCATCTGGTGACAGATGGCATAAGATCCTGGTCCCTGCCAGGCAGTAGTAGCATGTGCCTTTAATCCCAGCATTCTGGAGACAGAGGCAGGTGGATCTCTGTGAGTTCGAGGGCAGCCTGGTCTACATTGTGAGTTCCAGGCAGGTAGAATTGTTACATAGAGAAACCCTGTCTTGGAGGGATGAAAAGATCCTGGAACCCTTTCTGATCTGTACCCCGTGCAATATCACAGCACCTCTAAACACCGGAGGACATCCTCCATCATCTGCACACTGCAGGAGCTCCACCCTCTGTACGGTCACCCTGCTCAGTTCGTCACACCACTGACCCTGAGCATTGTCCCATGTAGTCCCGAGATGTTGTCTCCTGCCTCCACAGTAGATAACACACTCCAGGAGTGCAGAGGCTACCCAGTACATGGGGCAATCCAGCAGCAGTGTTTTGAATGAAGCAAGAAGGACTTCACAGAGCGGGGCTTTGGGGGGAACAGCTCCAGCCCTGCCACTGTTTCTTGGCATGGGTCTCTGTCTAGTTGTCAATTCAGAGGCACAAAGAGCCCTTGGCACAGCCTGAGAGAACAGAAGGGGCTGTGTGCTTCTGTCCATCTGGAGCCCCTAGTTGGGGTGCTTGGGGGGCCACTTTAGCTGATGAAGTCCTTTCTGACTGTGGTGAAGTCGTAGGTCTACAAGGGGAGCTCTGCCTAGCTCCTCTGCAGAACCCACTCAGCCATGCTTTGGAACGCATTTATCTAGCCTCCCTACCCCTTCTGAGCGTGGCCTTGGCCTTCAGTAGTAGAGAACGGTCTTTAGTGGTCCAGTGCAACCATGGGTAAATGACACCCATGTGTTGGCAGGAGAACCTAGCTTGTGCCTTCCTGGCTGGCAGAGTCTCAGGACATTGAGAAGGGAGTGTTATTCATGGACAGAGAGCAGGGATGCCCGAGAGGCACCAGCTAAGCAGGTCTGGGCACATTTACATCCCTTCCCCAGGTCTGTGGGGACTTCATATGGCTTTGGTGTGGTTGCTAATTACAGCAAACACAGTCATAGTTGGAGAATTTTCATGTGGCATTATTGGGCCCAGGGCTGAAAAGATGCAGCCGGTGGCCAAGTAGATGGAAGGCCAGTGGGGCAGCCGTGTTGTTTACCGAGGCAAAGCTCCTCTGGGGAGAATTCTGCTAGAGACCATGGAGACTCTAAAATGGGGATTGAAGAGACCAGTGTTAGACAGGGAAGATAGCTCAGTCAGTGAAGCGCTTGCTCCAAAGGGAGCCATTTGATCACCAAGACAAACAAACAAAAACAAAAAACACAAAACCAAAATTGGACTGGACTGGGGGTAGGGTTGGTGCCTAATAGCAATCAGCACTGGGGAGATGAGGACAAAAGGATCTCTGAGGCTTGCATAGCTTATTTGGTGAGGTCTCAGCAACTGGAGAGACTGTCCCAAAAAAACAAACAAAGTGGATGTACAGCTGAGGTGGCCTCTACATGTACACCTTACTCATGAGCACACAAATGCACCTGTATCACACACACACACACACACACACACACACACACACACACACACACACACAGAAAGAGAGAGAGAGAGAGAGAGAGAGAGAGAGAGAGAGAGAGAGAGAGAGAGAGAGAGAGAGAGACTCACCAAGGGGTTACTGTGTCTGGCCAAGGAGATGCAATTGCTGGTTTTCTATGGTAAGAGTATGAGTGTCTGGGACATTTGGAGTTTATAACCAGGAACCCGCCATCGGGCAGATGGATGAGTGTGTTTGGAGGGTCTCGACAAGCTTGCTTCTGTAACTCTAGATACAATGCCTTTCTCTGCATGCCTCCTAACCCACAAACCCTGCCAAGTCAGCTTGTGTCTCGCACAAAGCAGCACCCTGGACTCCAGCACCCGGACAGGACCTGGCCAGCTCAGGGCAATCCTGTTCCCTCTCCTGGCTTGCCTGTTAAGCCTCTCCACATCTAACACATTAATTCCCAAAGAATGAAACAGCCAGGGGGACCTGAGAGATCTGGGACTTGCTCCAGAGGATTAATAACTTCCCCAACCTGACAGGACAAGTCTGAAGTCCCACTGTCTTTTGTTATTCTTGTCGTGTTTCAGTGGTGCTCACATGGCCTCACAGACATCCCGGGCAAGAGACAAGAAGAGGAGGCCTGGTGCAGAGCTGTGGGACTTTTCTCTAATTCCTCCCTCAATCAAAGAGCATCAGCAGCTTCTGACGTCACACTTTGATATAAAGATCAGCCAATTATTTCTTCATCAAAAAGACAAACCACTGCTTGTTTGGGTTTGCCTTTGAACTTAAGGCTTCTGCGTGATGGCAAAACCCTGTCAATGAACCAGCAAATCCCTAGGAGCCGCCTAAGGCTCATCATCTGTCCTGGCTGGTGTGGGAGGGGATGAAGTCTTAAGACTACCCAAAGCTGAGTTCCCACAGAATTTCAGCCTTGAAATGGTGTACAAAACCTCCGGAGTATGCACTGTTTCTCTCCTTACTTATAAATCGGAGGATGTACCATGTCGGGTGAGATCACTTATGATTATAGGGATGTCCACTGGGCTTCTGTGAAATTGCATGTTGTGATAGTTAGCTTTAATTGTCTACTTGACACAACCTAGATGGCCTGGCAAAAGTGTCTCAATGAGGGACTGTCTATATTGGACTGGCCTGTTGGGGATTGTCTTAATTATGCTAATTGATGTGTTAAGATCCAGCCCTCTGTGTGTGGCACCATTTCCTGATCCTGGACTGTATAACAGTGGAGGAATAAAGTGGGAAAAAAGCAAGAAGGCAAGCAAGCAGGGAAGCATTCATATCTCCTTGCTCTTGACTGCGGATGTGGCATGACCAGATGTTTAAAGTTCCTGATGCCTTCACTTCCCCATAATCATGGATTGTAACCTGAAATTCTGAGATAAAATAAACCCTGTTTTTCCTAATAGCTTTTTGTCAGGATATTTTATTACAACAATAGAAATGAAACTAGAACACATGTCCATCTTCTCTCCTGGACATTGCCTCACTCAGGGGCAGTGTATCTGCATTGACAGCTGGGGAGTAAAGTCTTCAGCTCCACCTTGCTGTTGCCATTCTTGGCCCTTTCTATTTCAACTACATTTAAAACCACCTTGCGCCGGGTATTGGTGGCACACGCCTTTAATCCCAGCACTCGGGAGGCAGAGGCAGGCGGATCTCTGTGAATTCGAGGCCAGCCTGGTCTACAGAGCAAGTGCCAGGATAGGCTCCAAAGCTACACAGAGAAACCCTGTCTCGAAAAACCTAAATAAATAAATAAATTAAACCACCTTGCTAGCACTTATGCTTGTCTGCATGCATGCACACATGTGTTCATGATGGACAGGTCAGTTTCATTCAGAAACCCTCAGCCAAGGATGCCTGAGTTAGTGTTGAACTCATGGGAGGGGCTCTTTCTGTCTCTATATCCCTCTCTTTCTCTCTCTCTCTCTTTTCTTTCAGTATCTCTTTCTTTTAGTGCCAGAGAAAGAAGTCTTTTGGCTACATCTCCAGCCCTTTTTTCTATTTTGATTTTGGGACAAGGTCTTGGGGTATTGCCCAGGCTGGCCTTGAACTCACTTTGCAGCCCAGACAGAGTGATTTGCAGTCCTCACGACTCAACTCCAGGAGTAGATGAGATTACATACTTGTAGGGAGCCCGTCCCTGCATTCACCATTACAAGATGGCGCCTGCATCCAGCAGGCACCGAATGTAAACAAGATTATTGTGCAGGCGCTGGGTAACTTTCCATTCCTTGATCTCTGCCTATTCCGTGGCGTCATATGGTCCGATGATCTGCAGCCAATCATGGGGTGACACGTCCGAGGCGGCGGTTGCCAGCCTTTATTAGGGGACGGGATTTTTGGCTCAGGGTCTCCGCTTTTGTAAGCTTATGCTCTCCTCTCAAGACGCAATAAAGCTTTACTGCAGAAGGATCCGAATGTCCTATGTGGTTCTTGCCGGCAAGACGATCGCGTGGGACATCTGGTGCCGAAACCCGGGTACTTGTTAACATCGCTGGCACCGTGGAGACCCCTCGGACGGGGCGGATTCAGAACTACAGGGTGGTAAATTCGGAGAGGTATGTCTTTTCTGGACTTTGGCTTGGGATTGTTGATCTTTTTCACTGTTGTAGCAATCTTGAAGAAGTCCAGAATTACATGTCAGAAACCAAATGTAGTGAGAGATGGGGCGCGCCCAACAATAAAATATAAGGAAAAAGGACCTCCCGGGGTGTCTAATGACAAGGGAGTGAGTAATTTGTTAGATGATTCTGTAAATAAGTTTAAAGCTTTAAATCTTGATAGCTCTGATGACTCTGAAAGCTCAAGAGATAAAGTTTTAGAGGAAACAGCTCAGCTAGGTAAAAAAGAAACAAAAAAGGAGGGAGAGAAAATAGGGGATAACCGGTCACACCCCGGTAAATTTAAGAGACCTGTTAATCCAGCGGGTGTACTTCCATCAGCACCCCCATTATTTGGTACCGACTCCTTTTTACCATTAGAGGAGCGGAGAAAATTGCAGATGGCTTTCCCAGTCTTTGACAGGGGAAAAGGCCGTGCATGTTATTCAACACTTCTTGGAGGCCTGGAATGCCTGGGGAAAGCCTCATATAACGTGCCCATCGCACGCTTAAGTCTTATTTAATCAAACAAAAGGAGGGAATGGGAGCATCCTTACCCTCGGTGCCAAGAGTTGCAATATCCATGGCACTTTTTACCTTTAATTTTCTAAACATTGACGCTCAGGGCCATACTGCGGCCAAGCGTCACACCTCAGAACCTAAAAGGCCAAAGGAAATGGTAAAAGATATCTTAACTGGTCTTTGGAGAGGCCCGGATCCTATTCTCATAAGATCCAGGGGAGCTATATGTGTTTTTCCACAGGATGAAGAGAATCCCCTGTGGATCCCGGAAAGACTCACACGAAGAGCCCCTTTGGACCCTCAAAAGTCGGAACTCCACCCTCTCCCCGGGAGTTGAGAGCCGCTATTATCCAGATTAACTCCTGTCCTTGACGGAGAGATTGTCATCATAGATCGCTTCAGCTGTCTCCTATTTTAAGGAATGGGTGGGGATGGGATTGTTTGGTGCAGCCGTTTGCTGCGGATTGGTGTTGCTTCTCTGGCTGGTCTGTAGGCTCAGGGCTCAAACTAAGAGAGACAAGGTGGTTATCGCCCAAGTGCTTGTAGCTTTGGAACAAGGGGCTTCCACTGATATTTGGCTAACTATGCTTAAGCAATAGGCCACCGGCTAGACAGCTCTTGCACACCCGGAGCCTAGGCTCATTGCACAGGGTAGAATGTCTGGTTTGAGCAGCCCATGAGGGATGTTGAGCAAGGCATCACATGGAGAGTTGCCCAGTATACAGGCTTCTCTGGGAGGAATGTTGTCCTGCATAAGGGTTGCCTGCCCTAGTCTCCCTTTCCCAGAAAAACGGCAGAGGACAGGTCGAGAGCGCTTCGGGTCAAGCTAACAGCCTGATGGCGACTCTTATACACAGTCTTAATGTTTGATTGGGAAGGTACAACCTCTGCCTCTATCCCTCAACATATGGGTGACCTATTTGCTTGTAAAAATATGAAGCCTTATCATTAATTAATAAAAAAGGGGGAGATGTAGGGAGCCGTCCCTGCATTCTCCTTTACAAGATGGTGCCTGCATCCGGCAGGCACCGAATGTAAACAAGATTATTGTGCAGGCGCTGGGTAACTTTCCATTCCTTGATCTCTGCCTATTCCGTGGCGTCATATGGTCCAATGAGCTGCAGCCAATCATGGGGTGACACGTCCGAGGCGGCCGTTGCCAGCCTTTATTAGGGGACGGGATTCTTGGCTCGGGGTCTCCGCTTTTGTAAGCTTATGCTCTCCTCTCAAGACGCATTAAAGCTTTACTGCAGAAGGATCCGAATGTCCTATGTGGTTCTTGCCGGCAAGACGATCGCGCGGGACACATACTTGCGCCCCAGACCTAGCTCTGCTTTAGCTTCTTCGTTCAAAGTAATCACCCTGCACAATTCTCATCTGCAGGTTTCCCTCACACAAGTGTTCCCTCCTCCACAGAAGCCTGCATAATGGGACTTGTTAACTCCTCCACAGCTCTGTCCCAGGGTCCCTGCTACACCAGCCTCTGTCTGCCCTTTGGCTAACAGTCCTCTCTTGGGATGAGGAGCAGCATCCACTACCTCTCTCTTCAGTTCTTTACAGGACCACCTTTACCCTGGGTCTTCTTTAGTATCCAGCACTTCCTGAGAATGGCTCCTTCACATAGACCTAATTGGCTTACACCATCTGTGTAAGGACCTATGTGTCCTTCCACATAGGATGCTATAAATCAACTCACCCATTTCCTCCTCTTGCTGCTTATCCAGTTTTCCTGTCAACAGAGAGGCTAATACAGAGGATGACTGCAGTTGGTCCTTTGCCCGCTGTAATTGTTCCCTTAAACGTATAACCTCCCTCTGGGCAGCTGCACTGACTTTACATATCTTCCTTACTGCACATAATCATAGCTAGGTGCCCGCTGCAGCTGCTTGTTAATACTCTTGTGCTATTCTCGCTCGAGGACCTTAATATTGGTTCTAGATCCTGGTTTATATTCTCAAAGCATCTTGGTACTCAAGGACAGACCATACTCATCAAAAAGGCATGTTGTTCTATATCACTTAGATGACTGCTACCCTGAGATTCTCCCCACAGACACCCCCTCCTTTGGGTGGCCCTGTCTTAGTTTCTCTTCCTTCCTTCCTTCTTTCTTTCTTTCTTTCTTTCTTTCTTTCTTTCTTTCTTTTTTTGAGACAGGGTTCCTCTGAACCTTTCGGAGGCTGTCCTGGAACTTGCTCTGTAGACCAGGTTGGCCTCGAACTCACAGAGATCCGCCTGTCTCTGTCCCGAGTGCTGGGATTAAAGGTGTGTACCACTGCCACCGGGCTCTGTCTTAGTTTCTTGTCTCACACCTCTCTACTTTTGCTTTGGGAACTATCCCCAAAAGGCACACTGCCACCACCACCCCTCTGCAGACACTCCACCCTCGGGCAGCATACCTTCAGCTGTTTGCTCACTACCCCTAGCAGGAGCAAGCAATACCAGGGCTTCCCCAGAATTTATCTCTGGTTTCTGTCAAGTCCTACTGATTATGCCAATGAATAACAAAAATTTTTGCCTTGGTTGGGTGGGTTGTGACTAGGTAACATCTACCCTTTCCTCATAAAGTCCCAATGACAAAGTTCAGTTCCACCAAAGTTCACACCGGAGAACCAGCGAGTTAGTGGGGTTTATGGGCAGGAGCATGGGTGACCTTAAAACAGTCACACTGGAAGGCCTTCACTCAGCAGGGACGATGGCTCCCCACTACTGTGTAGATAGAGCCCCTTTCCTAGTTCTCCCCAACCTATATCCTCTAGCTTCTCCCTGGGACCCTGAGGTCATATGCAGTCAGAGTAGAATTGCATACAATGGCTGGAAGGGGTGACTCAGCTGAGGCTCTTTTTCTGTGAGAGAAGGTCAACAAGTCCACTTCTGAAGCTCTGTGGCAAGCGAGCCCAGGCGCACTGATGATGGCTGGCTGGTCGCAGTTTGGCTTGGAGGATATTCTTGTGCAACACACGCTGCCCATTGAACCATCTCCCCAGCCCAATGTGCGGCTTTCCTGCAAACCCCAAATTATTCTGAAAGGAAAAAAAGATCTTTAGAAGCAATGGCACTGAGTCCCAGGAAGGTGTCTGGGAACCCAGCATCAGAAGTCAGGGTGTCAGGGAGGGCGAGAGGGGCAGACCTGTTTAAGGTGTCCCTGGAGCACTCAGGGTTCTCTTGTAGGGAAGTACAGAGGTCAGCAGGTCAGCGAGCGCCTATCTTCATGAAGATGAAGATGCAGATGGGATTAAGCACAAACACACACAGGCCTCTGCCCTGCCCTGGGCATGTGCCTCCCTCTTCTGCACCGTGTTTTCCAGGACAGTGAGCAAACAGTAATTTACCAGTTTCCATGGACACCTCAGAGTATTTGATGGCAGTGATTGTGTGGACGGCAGCTGTATCTTTTCCTTGGTCTCTGTGCCTTTCTGGATGGGGAAAACCAGCAGGCATCTTGAGAGCTCTGAACCCCCATGTGCCAGTGGCTAGGCTTGGATGAAGGGAGAGCCTGGGTCTTAGTCTAGTGTGTTGGGAAGAGGGAGGGGCAGCCACGTGTGAGTAGCAGGGACATCAATGGCAAGTCTTCCTGTCACTCTTTAAAACTTCAGCCGAGTCTATTCCCCAGTCCCTCTTTAAAAACAGGGAACAAAATGCAGTTTCTCCTATACTGCTGGGAGGAAGGAGTGAAATCGGAAAAGCCTGCACCTTCTCCCATGCTGGCTCCCTCACAGCCAGGCCTGCAGGTGAGACCAGTCTCTATCTGTGACCGATCTCTAGCTGTACAGTCTAATGTCTACAACACAGGACAACAGACACTTTTACTAGTGTAGATAGTCTCCAACATGCGGTTTAGTCCTGCTGGGAGCTGTTTCAGGAACTCCTCCCTGTTCCCTTCTCCTCCCTCCCCACTCCCCGCTCCCCACAGGATGATGCAATATTTGCTTCTTGTGTCTACAAGGCTCCCTGAGCCCCTTCTGCGTTGCCAGACTGACCCCTGGCGGCCAACAGGAACATTGCTAGTTTCGGGGCTGCTACCTAATTTCCTTGTTGTGTTGCATCAGCCTCCTCGGAAGCCTGCCTGCTCACAGCCACCTGAAAGTCAAAGGTGTCAAGGGGTGGGGTGATGAAGAGTCAGAATGTCAAGACCATCTGGGGTTTTCCCTGTGTGAGGCCTCATTGTTCATTGTTTCCGGGATACCTGCTTGTGCTTGCCTATCCCCACAGCCCCACGCTCCCTCACACACCCACACCCACACACCGCTATTTCTCTATGTAACCCTGGATGTCCTGGAACTCACTCTGTAGACCAGGCTGGCCTCGAACTCAGAGGTCCACCAGCCTCTGCCTCCCTGTTAAGGGACAGCTGACTCCATTTTATTTTTAGTTAAACAATGTTAGACTTTGGTCATGTCTTTAGCTAAAGGTCAACTTTTTTGACTGGTTCTTCTTCAATCTTGTGACTTACACTTTGCAAATTGCTTCCATTGTTCGGAGAATTGACTGACTACAAGATGTTTCATAGTATGTTGTTAACTGTCTGACCATAAACCCATAGCATGTACCTTTCCTGCGATCATAAAAATAATTTTAAAATTCTACTTTTAATCACTTGCTCACTTGGTATAGAAGGGGCTGCTCTGCTTTTTTAATCTGAGTTGTTTTCATTCTCCTACTATGGGAGACTGAAAATCTGGCCCGGCTGTTACTAGATTTTTACTTTGCAACATCTTGGTGTTAGCTCCTGTTTTGTTTTGTTTTGTTTTTCGAGACAGGGTTTCTCTGTGTAGCTTTGGAGCCTATCCTGGCACTCGCTCTGGGGTCCAGGCTGGCCTCGAACTCACAGAGATCCTCCTGCCTCTGCCGCCTGAGTGCTAGGATCAAAGGCGTGTGCCACCAACGCCCGGCTTAGCTCCTGGTTTTTGACCTCATAACATCCCAAGTGCTGAGATTAAAGGCAGGTGCCACCTCTGCCCAGCTGTGCTTAGGTCTTGATGGACAGGAACTGGTGACCAAGGAGGACTCTCACAGAAAGTCCTTCTTCTGTAGCTGAGCCCAGGTCTAATGGCCCTTCAGCCTCAGCCCTCCGACTCTCATGGCACATGCATGGATGTATACACAGAATAAATCAATGTAAAAGGTGAAAAGTAAATAACAGAAGGGGACTGGGGAGATGGTTCAGAAGTGTGAGGACCAGAATTCTGATACTCAGTGCTCCTGTTAATGCCCAGGAGAGGAGGTAGCCCGCCTGTAATCCCAGATCTTGAGAAGCAGGCATAGGGGTCCCTGGGAAAAAAAAAAAAAACTAGACAAATTCGTAATTGTTGCCTGATGCAATTGAGAGACTGTTCACACATGAGCAATCAAAGAAGACACCTGATGTGAATCTCTGGCTTCCACTTGCAGGAATGCTCAAGGGCACATGAACTTGCACACACAGGTGGCCCCAACAAACATGAATACATGTATACACACCACACACATACATATGCACACATATATATACACACAGAAATAACGTTTAAAAGGAGTGTGTGTATGGGGGCGGGGGCTGGGATACAGCAGTCTCCCTTGCCTAGCATCCATCTTGACCTGGGTTCGATGACTAGTACTGCAACAAACAGAGAAGCAGAGGTTTCCTGGAGGCGCCTTTAGGGATGGGTCAAGAGTGAGACGGGGCAGGTATGACATCATGAGGACACTTAGCTCACATGGTATCTAGCAGCAGCGGCTCACACCCCTCCCCTTCCCCCCTTTCCCCTTGTATAGAATATATAATGATGTTATATTAGTATATTAATGTGAATTTGTTTTTGTTATTTTGAGACAGGGTCTCACTGTGGTTGGCCTGTAATTTCCTATGTAGACCATGTTGGCCTTGAGCTCACAGAGACCCACCTGTCTATGCCTCCTAAGGTGAATTAATTCTCTCCTTCCCTCCCTCTTTTCCTCCCTCCCTCCCTCCCTCCCTCCCTCCCTCTTTTTCCTCCCTCCCTCCCTCCTCCCTCCCTCCCTCCCCTCTTTTCCTCCCTCCCTCCCTCGCTCTCTTTCTTTCTTTCCTTCTTTCTGCAAGCTGGTCCCAAGTCACTATATAGCCAAGGATGATCTTAAACTGATCTTCGTGCCTCCACCTCCCAAGTGCTCGGACCCTAATGCTTCTCCATAAACTGGAAATCTGTGAGCAGATTGCTGATGAGATGTGTGACTGGCGCCCTCTGCTGGCCAATTACAGCACTGTAATTAAAATTTTCATCTTGAGGGTAGCTATATCCTGGTGAAAACAGGGCATTTTGTAAACTGAGAAACAACCACAAAGGTCATAGTAGTAACCAGGCATGGTGGCACATGCTAGTAATCCTGATGGAGTCAGGAGGATCAGGAGTACATGGTCATCTTCAGCCACACAGTGAAGGTCTGCCTAGGGACCAAACAGATTGTGTTTATGTATTTATGCATTTATATATGCATGTAGCAATTACAATGAAAGAAAAAGAGGCCATGAATTTGAGAAGGAGCAAGGAGAAATGGGGATATGGGAGAGGGGAGGAAAGGAAAAGGAGGAGTGATGTAATTGTAGTTCAATTTTTTTTTTTTTAAGACAGGGTTTCTCTGTGGCTTTGAAGGCTGTCTTGGAAGGAGCTCTTGTAGACCAGGCTGGTCTCGAACTCACAGAGATCCACCTGCCTCTGCCTCCCGAGTGTTGGGATTAAAGGCGTGCACCACCAACGGCCGGCATTGTAGTTCAATTTTTTAAAACCCTAAAAACAGGACACAAAAACTATTGCCAGTTGGGCCCATTGTGGGGAAACTGTGACCTCGAGTGTCTCCCATGTGGTGAAACTGTAGGGTCATATTTCCTTCTGGGGAGTGTCCCCCAATCTGCTCTAATATAATAGTCTCAGTCCCCCTGAATGTAGACATTTGAGACATAGGGATGCAGGCAGTGAGGTAGGTGAGCCTGTTGTTGGTGATAAACTTTTCAAAAGATATACTACCAGGTCAGAGGCAAGGAAGGTGTCGGTGGCTCTGACAGTAGGTTCTTAAGCCCTACTCCCTTCACAGTTTGGAGTGCCTGGCACGTTCTCCCTGCCTGCCTCCAGAGCCAACTAGTTTTTTAGCCCAGGGATGCCACAGTCAACCACACATGCTGACAGCTCCTGGCAGCTGCCCCTAAGCACCAGCTGCAGGACTATGAAAATAGACTTCCAGTTCCCCTTGCTGATTGTCCGAAGGTTCCCATCAAGGCCACTGGAGGGGCCAGGTGTTTGCCCTTCATGGAAGCCAATTCTGAAAACTCCCTTCTGGGCAGGGTGCTAACCACATACCCTGTTCTTGGCTGGGTATGTGAATGATGCAATTGTCAAGGAAGAAGTGAAATACATTGAAGTGGAGCTCCACTCCTTGGTGAGAGGCACCAGGAAGCTGACTTGAGAGTTGGTAATGTTTTAAAGACTTATCAGGAATAAATATCTGATTTCAAGGAAGAAGATTTGCTGGCTTTTCCTCTGACTACACTGAGAATACTTCATAAGTTGTTACACTTACCCACAGGCTGTTTCTCTCTTCCAAAAGACTCTCTTCCTCATTCTCTATTCACCTCTGTACCTCCAGGATATAATTCTTCCCTGTTTGTAAAATGGTAGTAAACCATTAATAAACCATGAACAAAGACTCTCAAAGAACTCATAAAGGAACTAGGAGCATGTCTCTCAGAACTGGCCACAGGTGGGAGTGTATCAGATGAGCAACTGTCTTATTTAGCGTCATATGAAGGTGGGGGAAGTTCCATTTCCAAAGACAGAGGCACACAAGTTGACAGCAAAACTAAGATAGGAAGGAGACTTAGCCGAGGGGCAGAGCCAGTGAGTATGCTTGGAACTGAAGATGGCTCTACCTATGTTTTGAAGTAGACACAAGTTCTTTTTTTTTAATTCTGATATCGGTTTACTCTCTGGCTTTTTTAAAAAAGATTTTATTTTATTTATTTATTATATATACAACATTCTGCTTCCATGTATATCTGCACACCAGAAGAGGGAACCAGATCTCATAACGGATGGTTGTGAGCCACTATGTGGTTGCTGGGAATTGAACTCAGGACCTCTGGAAGAACAGCCAGTGCTCTTAACCTCTGAGCCATCTCTCCAGTCCTAGACACAAGTTCTTTGTGTCTACTTTTTACACTAAGTTTCTCAGTGAAAAAAAAAAAAACACTAGCCAGGCGTTGGTGGCACACGCCTTTAATCCCAGTACTCGAAAGGCAGAGGCAGGCAGATCTCTGTGAGTTTGAGGCCAGCCTGGTCTCCAGAGAGAGTGCCAGGATAGGCTCCAAAGCTACACAGAGAAACCCTGTCTCGAAAAACAAAAAAAAAAAACAAAACAAAACAAAAAAAAAAACCACTTAAAAGTTAGTCTTCTTCCTCCTCCTC